>NC_088709.1:52479910-53142410 GCF_963576615.1 Watersipora subatra
CTGAAGCTTCTATTGTGGCTTCCCTTTTTGGATGCTCCAAACTGTGGTTAAATCTCTCACTGAGCCTACTATCGTTCCTGTGCAAGTCTTTGATCTTTTTTGTAGCCTCAGCTGCAAAGATGGAATGGCTTGAAGCCTTGTTGACATTAGCTTAATACCCATCTCCTCCAAGATGACGGTTGCCATACTGTAAATTAGGGCATTAGTCTCACTGATCGATCGAGTTGGAATCGATTCCAGTGCCAAGTTAATGTCTTCTAACAGCTTCTTAGGTATGGCCTTGCTAACTCTCCGTAGTAGTACCCCGCTTTCATAATCATTAGCCGTCGCCATCTTGTTGATGATATTTTCCGCAAGCTCTTACCCTTGGGTCAAGGTCCAAGTGCATGTCTTCTTCAACCTGTGAGTCAACAGAAGATTGTGTATGTGTGACTGCTGGTGTCTATATGCACTGCTCGTTGGTCGAGGCTACATACTTGGGTGAGTTGGTTCCTAATTTCATCTACCTCAAGTTCCGACATGAGGTGCCGCTTGATTATGTTACTCTTCTGAGCTACAAGTTGCTCAGCGGTTATTGGCAATTCAGGGCGCATGTTTATCCACAGTTGATGCATCCTTCCCACGTAGCCCCACTTTTGAGGTTCAATGTTCACTCATAAAGTAGCTCTGCATGAGGTCCGTGTTATCAGTTCGAGACTATTGCATCCGTTTTAAACTATTAGCGAATTTTTCACTGCCGTCTCCTGGTTCAGCTACGGGCATCACAGACCTTGTTTGACCGGGCGACATCCGAGTAGGCATGGCTTTGGTTATTGCACTCATCATGGAGGTCGTAGATGTTATACAAGCAAAGATCTTGTCTAAGGACCACCAGAAAGGTGCAGTTGTTGGGGTTTGAACTTAGGACCTAATGATCACCATCCCGACACCTTACCACCTGCACTACCTGCCCTGTATATATATATTTATATATAACTAACTAGAGTGTGGAATAGGTTAATGTTACTTATCTTTGTTCCAGATTGATGATTTATTCTGGGGTCACGACAGGTCTGTTTCGTGCTGGTGCACTCTTCAGGTGACTTGTGTTGAATGGCGGGTGGAGTTGCCTCTCCTGATGTTGTTGGTGGTGTCTGTAGCTCCGCCTCTGCCTGGATCGTATTGGCTGAGTAGGTATTTCTTGGAGTGTCTGCATGTATTGTTTATTTCATTTCTTTTGTTTAAGGTGGCTGTTTCTGGCCCGCAAATGATGTAATATTCTTGTACTGTAATAAAAAATCTACCACACAACATTAATTTGCGACTAACTACACTGTCCAGTAATGAGCATGAGTTTAGCGAAGCAGCACCCCCTTACCAAAAAGCACTCAATGACAGTGGTTATAACCACACACTTAAATATAAACACATCCCGACCCAGCCACCGACTAACAAGAGACAGCGTAAGCGACCCGTAACATGGTACAACCCCCCTTTTAACGCCGACGTACAGACAAATATAGGCAGAAAATTTATAAACATTATAGATACATGTTTCCCGCCTACCCATTCACTGCACAAAGTATTTAACAGACACACACTAAAACTCAGCTACTCTTGCACGCCGAACATGAAACAGCACATAGATTCACACAACAGACGCCTGCTGAGCAGCCAGCAGAGCACAACTACAAACAGGGCCTGCAATTGTAGAGTAAGGAACAACTGCCCACTAGATGGAAACTGCTTAACCACAAACATAATATACCAAGCCATAGTGACTAGAGAAGATACGGGCACCGAGAGCACCTACATAGGACTATGCACAACCGACTTCAAATCCAGATTTAGAAACCACACAGCCTCTTTCACACACAGTGACAAGCAAAACAGCACAGAACTTAGTAAACACATCTGGAAACTTAAGAATGACAATGCAAGCTACAGGATTAAATGGAAAATTATGCAGAAAGCTAGACCTCATTCAAACCAAACAAAGAAATGTCATCTGCGCCTTAGTGAAAAATATTACATCATTTGCAGGCCAGAAACAGCCACCTTAAACAAAAGAAATGAAATAAACAATACACGCAGACACTCCAAGAAATACCTACTCAGCCAATACGATCCAGGCAGAGGCGGAGCTACAGACACCACCAACAACATCAGGAGAGGCAACTCCACCCGCCATTCAACACAAGTCACCTGAAGAGTGCACCAGCACGAAACAGACCTGTCGTGACCCCAGAATAAAACATCAATCTGGAACAAAGATAAGTAACATTAACCTATTCCACACTCTAGTTAGTTATAACACTCCGCACTTTTTAGAGCTAGAGTGCTGTTAGCAGTAGGCCTGACAACTTATCTATTATATTTATATATATATTATAATAATAATAATATATATACCTACTAGCTGAATGCTTGGCGGTGCCCGGGGAATAAAAGTTTTTGCACAGAAAATTTATTTTTGTTTAACATATATCAACAGTTACCATTTGAACTTGCTAACTTCATATCATGAGAAAATTGTTTTGCTTAGTTTAAAGGTTGACTTGCAACAAAATTCGCATTACAGTTATTTGGTATGGAAAGATTCACCATGTCTTACTCTGTTGTTTTGTAGGTGCCAAATACATGGAAACATGATTACAAACCCTTAAAAGCTCAAAAACGAAAAGCCGCCGTAGATTGGACTCTAGATATTTATCTGACGTGTTCATTACAGTTTTTTATCGTCTTGTCACATGATGTTCTCACGTGTATTAAAAGGCCAATAAAAAGCTCACTATAAAACATATCGTAGCACTAGTTTCCGGCAAACACTTTGGGTTTTACCGAAGCCCCCGTATTAAATATAGATGCTCGCTACTTTACAGTTTTGTTTTGGCATTATTCAATCGTCAAGTCGTAATTTGATCACGTGGCCCAATACTTCGCAAATAATTTTGCAGCACTTTTCGATTATCACAGGTAACCAACAGGCTTGTCATGATTATCAGACAATGATATGTACTCCTTCGAGCTAAGATTATAAATTTTAACGATTTTTTAAGGTCAGTTATAAGATTTCAGTGCTAAAAGTGACAACATTACAATGACGATAAAACAGACGCGTAAGAACAATAGACATGGTTTTATTGAATGTGTGAAGGATATTTTTGAAAATATTTTGATGAATGAGGTTGCATGAAAGTGTAAACAGAAACCATCCTCTAACAACTATGTCCCATTTGAGCCGTTTTGGAAAGCGAATCCAAGCTACAGCGGTCTCGAGTGGCTGTGATTAACTGTTTGTTTTTTAGTTTTTAAAAGCTTTTAATCACATTTCCACATATTTGGCACCTACAACACAGCAGAGTAAGATATAGTGAATCTTATGATACCAAAACTGTAATGTGGATTTTGTTGCAAGTCAACCTTTAAATAAATTAAGAGCAAAATAAAACATCTGTAAAGGTTTTCCCTTCTCCGTGAGTTGAGCAATCACTTGCGCAAACACTCACAAATTCTTTATTCCGAGATATGAAAATTTCTATAGCTGAACATTTACAACGACGAATACACAAACTTTGAGAAATATATATACATATAGATATAGGGATAGATATATACCTCATATTTGTTGTGCAGCCGTTGTGTAGGCACAGGTTTCAGACCAAACATTATATATGAAGTTCTGGATCCATGCAACTGGGCTATAATCACAAAAAATCAATTATGTGGTTTTCCATTGCAGGAATAACTAGCGATTGTTGATATACAGCTGTACAAGCTAGTGGAATAGGTAATAGCAGTAGAAGGTTATTCTTAACCCTTACACTCGAGTATACTGGTACTTAATAGGGCATGAAATGGTTAACGTTTTAGTTGCAGCTTTCACTATTAAAATGGCGCAAAGGGTAAACTTGTTTTTTTCAGTTTTTTTTGAGAAATTTTTCTTTGAGGGGACATGAAACTGACAGTCATTTCAGGACTATATGACAATGGATGTTCTATGTGTGTTGAGACCAGCAGAAAACTAGTAAAAGTAGTTACGCTAAATGTCTACTAAACCATTGAAAAATTAACACACAAGATCAAAGGCAAGGTCTTATGCTAAAAATTTACAGCCGAGAAGGGAAAACTTAACATATTGCACACATACGTATTAGGAATGCTCAATTAAATGTATACAATATTTATCGTAAATATACTACGCTATAAGCAACTAGCAAAGCTCTAACCAATTGCTGGCTAAACCAAAATTCAGTACATAGTATTTGACCAAGAGACATATACCTTTGCATGTAACTGAATTGTTGCGCTAATATGAACACTCCTTTGAATCAAACAGTTTCAAACCTCGTTAGTATTTTATCTTTTTGAAAAACTTGGAGTCGGAGAAGAACAGTTTTTGTCTAATGAAAGAGTACTTTACCTAAGCCAGCCATACTCTCAACTCTATGAAAGAAAACGAAGAAACTAACTTATGTTCTATTGTTAAAAGTATTTCTATTGCCTGATGTGTGTAATGTAACCATGATATTGTTTTTAAAGGATGAAACATCCGGAGAGAATTGTGTCTCTTGAAATTCTCCAAGCAAAGATTGAACTTAACGAGCCATGCAATGTACATAACATCACGAGTAACTGAGTCATGCACCATCCCTAGTAACTGAGTCATGTAATGTACCATCAATAGTAACTCAATCATTTAATGTACCATCAATAGTAACTGAGTCATGTACCATCACTAGTAACTGAGTCATGTCATGTACCATCACTAGTAACTCAGTCATGTAATGTACCATCAATAGAAACTGAGTCATGTAATGTACCATCACTAGTAACTGAGTCATGTACCATCACTAGTAACTCAGTCATGTAATGTACCATCAATAGAAACTCAGTCATTTAATGTATGGTCACTATTAACTCAGTCAGGCAATATACCATCACTAGTAACTGAGTCATGTAATGTACCATCACTAGTAACTCAGTCAGGTAATGTACCATCACCAGTAACTGGGTCATGTAATGTACCATCACTAGTAACTGAGTCATTTAATGTACCATCACTAGTAACTAAGTGTGTGCTACCTTACTGTCTGCGCTCACAGAAGGTAAACAATGAATCGCAAATAGATGGATGTAACATTTGGAAGGTTTTCTTGGATAGATATTTTGTTTAAGGATTTTACAAATAAATGAAAAATAAACAAGTTTTGCCTGCTCTTAGTTGTTTGGTTCATTTACCAAGTTGACTTAGTTAAGTGATTGAAAAGTTAACAAGTATGCGAAGCGTTTGTCTGTCTAGGCGTTTGGAGATATTGAGATTGCCATGAACGTACTAAAGAAGGGAGACTCGAACATTCATCCAGTAAATAGAAAGTACTTGTCACTTTAGTGTGACCTTGAGCCAATGAATAAATATTGCGATTTATACAAGGTAATGCTACTTTTACTTCAACAGCTATTTTATACTCCTTATATTGACATATACATACATTGGGCCGGTATGAATGTTTCTCTCTTTTAGTAGTAAATTATTATTTTCAGCCTTTTGCTTATATTTCAGCATTTATTAGATTCTCAGTGCTGTTCAACTTACTGGTTATGTCATATATTAGTGTATAAACATCATATTAGATGAGACTGGACAACACTTGTCAATTGTTTAGCATCACTAGCCAATATTTGCTGGCCAGTCTTCAAGTTTTAGCTGATAGAAAACACAAATGTATTAAGGGTGCTCCTTAGGCAAAAATCATTGACACAACCAAAAGTCTCAATATAGTGCAATTTTTACTAGTCTTACAGCCAATCAGCTACATGTATATACATTTCATTTCCACTAGCCAATGAGCCAGTTGGTTTCAATTTCCACTAGCCTATGAGCTGGTCGCAATCCTTTTCTACTAGCCAATGAGCTGGTCACAGTCCTTTTCTACTAGCCAATGAGCTGGTTGAATTCCTTTCCTATTAGCAAAAGAGCTGGCCACATTCCTTTTCTACTAGCCAATGAGCTGGACACAGTCCTTTTCTACTAGCCAATGAGCTGGACACAGTCCTTTTCTACTAGCCAATAAGCTGGTTGCATTCCTTTTCTAATAGCCAATGAGCTGGTCACATTAAATTTCTACTAGCCAATGAGCTGACTACTCTGCTGTATTCAACTGTCTAGTTTTGCAAACTGTATTAGGTCTACTGAGTGAATGTTACATTCTGCCTTTCACCTTGCTTATTAGGGCGCTTTGGTTCATTTTTTGTGGTAACTTTAACGGTTTTAACAAAGTTATCACCCATCACATTTCTTCATTAATCACATGTTTGTATGATTTTGTTAGTTAACCAAGAGCTATTTGCTAAACACCCTCACTTCCTCGCTCTACCAGTATTCCATAGAATTGTTGGACATATTCCATTGCGACAAAGATCAGCCATCGGGACCAGATGTTGGCAATAAGACTGTTGTATTTCTAATATTTTTTGGTTGTATCTCCAATATTGTTAGTCGATCTCCAATATCGTTAGTCGTATCTCCAATATCGTTAGTCGTATCTACAATATCGTTAGTCAGGTCTCCAATATCGTTAATCGTATCTCCGATATCGTTAGTCGTATCTCCAATATTGATAGTCGTATCTCCAACATGTTTAGATGTATCTCAAATATTGTTAGTCATCTCCAATATTGTTAGTCGTATCTCCAATATAGTAGCCTGATTTCTTTACAGAAACACTGTGTTTTTTTTATTTTTTTACTTTATGTTGGCTATTGTATGTAGGCCTGTCGTTTTCAGTTTCTGTGATTTCTTATGATTACTCAACTCTATGTTTATGTATTGCATGCATGATGACTCATTCATATGTCTATGTATTGCATGCATGATGACTCATTCATATGGCTATATTTTACGTGCATGATGACTCATTCATAGGGCTATATATTATGTGCGTGATGACTCATTCATATGTCTATGTATTGCGTGCATGATGACTCATTCATATGGCTATATATTACGTGCATGATGACTCATTCATATGGCTATATATTACCTGCATGATGACCCATTCATATGGCTATATATTACGTGCAAGACGACTCAATCATATGGCTATGTATAACATGCATGATGACTCATTCATATGGCTATGTGAGCTCATCATTTTCTGTCTAACATGTACTGGCGCACATTGCTAGAATGCTACTCTGGCATGGCTCCAGGCTTACCAACTGGGTTGGAATTCTGGCTAAAGGACAGAGAATTGCACCCCTGGAGGGGGTGCAATTATCAATGTTAATCGTTCGCTATCAATTCGCTATTTGAGCTTTGAATAGCCATTAATATCTTACCTAGCAATGTCTCATTCGCTATCAATGTTAATATCCAATTTTACCTTCTAAATCTTCTTATGTAACCTCATCTTGCCTGCTATTTATCTGCTTCTGATAGCCAGTTTACTTTTCTGTGTTTCTTTTTGCTTCATAGTTTTGCAAGGGTGTCTATTTCCCTGATTGCTCCAGTAAAAGTGCCATTTATTGCTTTCCAACAAAAGCAAAAATGTTGGATTGCTCCTGCGTAATGAGGTCATGCTAGGTAAGTTATATGTATGTTACTAGTTAAGTTATACCAGCTAGACTATTTAGATGTACACAAGTGAAGTTATGCAAGCTAGACTGTTTAGTTGTACACTAGGTAAGTTATACCAGCTAGACTGTATAGATGTACACAAGTGAAGTTATACCAGCTAGACTGTTTAGATGTATACTATGTAAGTTATATCGGCTAGACTGTTTAGATGTACACTGAGCAGGTTATACCACCTAGACTGTCTAGATGTACACTAGGTAATTTATACCAGCTAGATTGTTTAGATTTACACTAGGTAAGTTACACCAGCTAGACTATATAGATGTACACTAGGTAAGTTATACCAGCTAGACTGTTTAGATGTACACTAGGTAAGTTATTCCAGCTAGACTATATAGATGTACACTGAGTAAGTTATACCAGCTAGACTATATAGCTGTACACTAGGTAAGTTATACCAGCTAGACTATATAGATGAACACGAGGTAAGTTATACCAGCTAGACTGTTTAGATGTACACTAGGTAAGTTACATCAGCTAGATTGTTTAGATTTACACTAGGTAAGTTACACCAGCTAGACTATATAGATGTACACTAGGTAAGTTATACCAGCTAGACTGTTTAGATGTACACTAGGTAAGTTATTCCAGCTAGACTATATAGATGTACACTGAGTAAGTTATACCAGCTAGACTATATAGCTGTACACTAGGTAAGTTATACCAGCTAGACTATATAGATGAACACGAGGTAAGTTATACCAGCTAGACTGTGTAGATGTACACTAGGTAAGTTATACCAGCTAGACTATATAGATGTACACTGAGTAAGTTATACCAGCTAGACTATATAGATGTACACTAGGTAAGTTATACCAGCTAGACTGTGTAGATGTACAATAGGTAAGTTATACCAGCTAGACTGTTTAGATGTACACTCGGTAAGTTATTCCAGCTAGACTGTTTAGATGTACACTAGGTAAGTTATACCAGCTCGACTGTCTAGATGTACACTAGGTAGTTATACCAGCTAGACTGTTTAGATGTACACTAGGTAAGTTATACCAGCTAGACTGTTTAGATGTACACTAGGTAAGTTATACCAGCTCGACTGTCTAGATGTACACTAGGTAGTTATACCAGCTAGACTGTTTAGATGTACACTAGGTAAGTTATTCCAGCTAGACTGTTTAGATATATGCTAGGTAAATTATACCAGCTAGACTGTTTAGATGTACACTAGGTAAGTTATACCAGCTAGACTGTTTAGATGTACACTAGGTAAGTTATACCAGCTAGACTGTTTAGATGTTAACATTCAGTCTAGTCTAGCCATTCGTGAGATTTTGGCTAATCTTTCAAAGATTCCTGAGCTCTTGCATCATGACCACCATGTCAGCATAATTAGAGGGTTTATTGTTTCTGTGCAGGTCAGCAAAATGAGATAGTCTCTTTAGACTACTGTGCTGACAAGCTGCCTAAAGGAAAAACTCTTTAAAAGCTTGTGGGAAGATGACTCCAAACTCAAAGGGCAATACTGACCTGTTACAGTAAGTCCATTTCATCGGGTGCCACCATTAAGTTCCTATTGAATTTTTACTTGGTATATAAAGGAAACATTTACACCAAATACAACTTTTATATTATTGCAAAAACTCAAACTGTGTTAATTAAAGTTTGAGAAGCCTCTAAGAGTTTGAGAAGAGTTTAAAGACTCAACACCAGAAGACTGATGGAAAACTTATCAAATGTTTTAACGTTTTCCGTTATCATATGAAGGCTGTTAATATTGAAGCAGTTTATCACTGTGATCATCAAGTAGTGATCATGTTCTTGTTGACTATAAATCTATTTGTCATGAGTTTAGATAGCTCTACATATCGGTTTATTATAGTGTATGATATCTGAATCACACAGGGATGGCGTGACTGTACCAGTGGAAAGCCTAAGAAGACAGATACAGTCAACTCATCAGGTTATACGCTCTACAACAATGTGTACATAGTCTATAACACCAATCAGATTAAGATGAAATATCTTCTCAAGGTCAAGTGCAACTTCCGCCACTAACTCCTTCCATAGCAATGCCAACTAAGCTCGATTGCTTTAGTTCTTTCTTGTCAGTTTTCTTTGTATTGTCTCGTTGTTATGATTTTAGGCTTGGTTATTATATAGATTTGTAGTTTTCAACTTTTTAGATAATTTTTCGTGGTACTATTGCACATTGTTCTATTCTTTACTGTGTAAATGAGGATAACAGTTGGCAAGTTACTGTTGCCACTTGTCGTTAGTTGCCACTTTCTGTTAGTTGCCACTTGCTGTTAGTTGCTCACAGTAAATGCTATCAAAAGTTCTTTCAAACAGCCAATCAAAACTTGCAAGGAACACTTTGCTAGGTTTTCTTATTATGTTGTATCAAATACATGTGTTTGTGGACTCGATAATTCAGGCTGGTTCATTGCTGCCACAAATAGTGGTTAGTTTAACATGACCTTGACCTGCAGTCTTCCTTGTTAATGGTCACACTATCAGCTCTCTACCAGATATGAATTGGTTCAATGCCATAGAGTCAAATTACCTGCTAGTGAAAATGTTACATGAATTCATTACCGGTTTTTAGTAACACAAGTAATGATCCTTACTCCATCCTTACTTCCTCATGCAAGATGTGCCTAAGAATATTCATCATCAGAATTATCAGAATTTCACTCTTTTGTGAAGTCACTGAGGTTTAAATTTGATCCATTGTTTGTAGAATTATCTATAGGTGGTTTACAACCTGATCTAAATACTTTAATATGTTTTGATGAATGATGAGAACACCCTTCAGGAACAGCAAATGGCTTAATACCAGCCATGTTACGGCGTTTCAAAGTGCGTTTACTAACTTCAAAGCTCTTTGGTTTTTTCCTTAAAACTTTGCAAACAACACCATCAAATAAGTAATAACTGTATCCGTCTAACATGTTTACTTAAAGTAGTTCCTTGATAGACTTGTTTAACTTGGTCTGATATTTGAACTTATATTAAAAATGGTACAGAAAACATTCTAAGACTCACATGTAAATGCTGCTTTGTCCGAAAAAGATTAAAAAATATAGGTGACATTAGCAATGCTTTGTTCATAAAAGAATTAATTTTATCTTTCCAAAATTCTCACCAGCTAGTAAGGAAATGAAGCATCACATTTTATTTGAACGTCATGACTATTATAATGCCCCTTGAGTGGAAAGGTTGGAAAAATACAGCGCCATAGGACTCAAATAGAGGTTTCATATTATATCCCAAATATTTTCAGCCTTTCTTTGAATAGAACTTTTGTTGCTCTTCAGGAAAGATAGGATTAACAGTATCATAAAATAGGCTTAGGTCAAGGCATCGTCGTCGGGTTCTAATGAACCATTCGCTACAGCAGAAAAAGTTGTTGATGAGTCATTTTCCATCGTCCCAGTTAGTCAATTATTCTCAAACAGGGAAGTTTTTGCTAAAAACCTTAATTGTTTTAACCAGAGTAAATCAAAACATGCCTGTCTGTTTATACTTGGTACAAGTAGCTGACTCAACAGCACCCAGACTAGTTGTTAGTTTAACATGATCTTGATCTCTAGTTTTCTTTGAGAATGATGACCAATCAACTTTCCATCAATGTCTTTCAGAGCATGTCTAGTCTGCAAAACCTGTTACCATATAGATTACACTGGGCAACCAAGTTTCAAAAATCTTTTACTCGCCGAACCAAATTAGCTATTTTCAGTCAAGTTTTTGTGCTAAATACAAATATTCGCATAGAAAATCGAGGGGATTTTGGTTAGTGAGCTAAAGGAGGTTGTCCGATCATTGACCCTCTGTTCACAGATATTGCAACTCTAAACCTGCTGCTGGCTTTAAAGGGAAATTACCACTTCCCCTGACAAGTGAAAAATACCAAGGAGACACAACTGTTCTGCTGGTGCAAGGTGGTAAACTCTTAGAAAGAACAAGCCAAATTGGAGTGATTCAGAAAATTGCTGACTTAGTCACATATTGAGGATGATACTTCCCAGTGCATTGTGATGCTGATGCAATTAACAGTATTACCAACATAGTGATTTGTCAAAGATGATGCTCGCTTGAGCAATGTGAACGCTGGTGCAATTTAGGATAATTTCCTGTTATTATCTAAAAATTGCTGGTGCTTTTAAATCACAGCAACCTAATGTAACAATGGTAGATCGTTGATTACAAACCTTACTAACCTGACAGGATTATGTAGCTAAGCTCAGAGATCCTTAAAGCACATAAATTACATAATTTTTTTATTGTGTATATGAATACATCAGAGTCTTGGCTTTCAAATGAGCTATTGTTTGCCATGGTGAGACAGACATTGGTTGGTGTTTATAAGATTTTCCCAGAGCTCCACCGCAAAAAGGTTTACAGGCGTAGTCTCAAAAATTGTGACGTCACAATTCTCATATTCGTTGTTGTGTGCTCTTACTGCTTATTTATCAACAATGATAATGACGATAATGACGCTAGTGGCAGGAAAAGGTAGGACAACTCCAAAGAACGAATGAAGATGACAAAGGACTCAGTGTCATTAGTTCTCCATGTACACATTATTTCTATGATAAGTACCTCAGACCTCAAGAACCATACTATATTTTTCCGATGATATTATACACTTGCTCTTTATTTTTAATGTGATGTTGCGGGTGACGACTGAGACTAATTAATTTCAAGCATTGCGTGATCTCGCGAAAGTGCGATTGACGTTTAGTCCTAGGGCCACGCAACCGCAGGTCATAATTTATTCGATTTGATTTCATTACCTTTATCAACAAAAGTACATTTATTGAATCATAATTGTTGAATCATTAATTAACCCAGAACATGTGTTTTTATTGGTCGGGCGTCAGCAAGATCACGGGCATTGTTGATTATCTAGAATCTTAGTTTATTATTAGCGCTCTTCGTGTTTAACAGCACCGATTGTCACAAAAATAACGCAGCCTCAATGGCAGCGAAAGGGATCGACGACCTAAGGCTAAATGAGAATTAGGTCGTCACATTTTGAGTACCTGAACCGAGTGTTTTTTTTGCAGGACGTACTTTTGACACCTCGTTTTTCATAGTTCTATTATTTTTTGTGTATTGAGTATAGGCTCATTCAAAATCCAAGACTGATATATTGAAATATATAATAAAAAAATTATATAATTCATGTGCTTTAAATGTTTTTTCTTTGTATTGCGGAAGCTTTTCACAGGTAGCTACTTTCTCTAACTTTGGATGACCATTTGATTTTCTTTTTCTAAAAATTAACAGCTAATATACGTATTTTTATGTTTTACTGCTACAGCCAGTATAACCCAATTACTGTATAGCTGTATCAATAAAATTGTATATCGAATTGTAGGGAAGCTCTGGACACGAGTGTCTGTAGGGATGTGAGTAAATGCTTACTTCTACATATTTTCTATGTCTATGCTACTATCACTAACTCCTTTTGGAACACGTTAGTTAGGCTCTTGATGTTCTCTATTTTGTCTCATACCAACTTACCTTCTCATATTTTTGAGGAGAAACGAAACTTGCGGGCAACCTTTTGCATTGGAAATACCAAGGACTTTTTACTATAGAAACACCAATAACTTTCTACTATAGAAATACCAAGAACCTTCTACTATGGAAATATCGATAGCGTTTCATTATTAGAAATACAAAGAGCTTTGATGTGGAAATACCAAAAGCCTTTTACTATGGAAATACCGATAGCATTTCATTATGTAAATTTTTGCTTAAACTTGTTGTCTATATGCTATTTAGTTTAGATTTTTAGCAACTCAACAGTCAGAGATTCTATCAAGTATTGAGTTTTGTCCTTTACTTAATTAGAGCCGATGTGTTTTAGTCTTAAAGATTGACTCGCGACAAAATTCATATAACAGTTATTTTGTATCAAAAGGTTCACTATGTCTTACTCTGCTGTTTGGTAGGTGCAAAAAAGGTGGAAATGTAATTATAAGCTCTTAAAAGCTACAAAGCGAACAGTTAATCACAGCCATCACCAAAGCGCTGTAGTTTGGAATACCTTTATTTCAATGATGTACTCATTTCAGCGTGGTAATTTTGTGATGCACGTGCTGTTATCACCTGAATTGAAAGGCCGATAAAAAGCTCAATAGAAAATTTTTGGTAGCATTAGTTTATCCCAAACACTGGGTTTTACCGAAAATCTCTTATTAAATATAGATGCTCGCTACTTTACAGTTTTGTTTCAGCTTGGTATAATCATCTAATCGTAATCTGATCACATGCCACACAGAACGATTTCTGCAGCATTTTCCGACTATCACCGATGACCAACAGGCTCGTCATGTTTATCAAAGGATGATATGCATTCCTTTGAACTAAAGTTGAGAAATTAAACTAATTTTTATGGTAGGCTTTGAGATATCAGTGAGCAAAATGGCAGCATTACAATGACAATGAAATAGACGCGTAAGGACAATAGACATGGTTTTATTGAATGTGTGAAGTATATTTGTGAAAATATTTAGACTAATGAGATTGCGTCAAAGTGTAAAAGGAAGCGCATCGTGTTCAACTAAGTTTGACTGGACCCGTTTTGGTAAGAGATTCCAACCTACGGCAACAACCTTCGTTTTCGTGATGGCTGCGTTTAACTGTTCGTTTTTGAATTTTTAAGCACAGCAGAGTGAAATGTGGTAAACCTTTTGATACCAAATAACTGTAATGTAAATTTTGTTGCAAGTCAACCTTTATCCAAAAATTTTTGTTCTCTTGGTTTGTAACAGGTGTTTATTCACAATGCAAGAGTTTTAATATTAGACTAGCCATGTGTCCCACGCTTCACGGGTGATAAAATAATTACCCCATGAATTTGAGTAACTCACGATGGTAACTTAAGCTAGTCTAAATAGTTACTATAATAACAGCTATGTTTGAAGCCAGCTTAATAATCATTAGCTATCATGTAACAAACTCTATTAATACACTTATAGGCACTAGTAACCAATAGTATTTTTGCAAGTGCTTCAAGAGTGCCTATTTTAACTGATGTAAGATATATGACCGCACTTATGCTATCGTATAGCAGTTTAGCCACTCGGTCTAGTAGTTTCAAATCCAGTCCAAAGCAGATTTTCATTCCAAAAGTTATCACTATGGCTGGACGAATGACAGACCAACAACAGATACTGAAATTTACATCTATAGGTTGCTGATTATTTTTAGTTTGTTGTTATATTCCCTTATATGGTGAGCTGACAAGGAAGAGATCAAATCAAAAGTCTGCCAACTGCTGTTTTTGTGACAAACTGTGCTTCATACTTTATTCAAGAGTTGTGAAGCAAATTTTTGAATGCGCCTGTCAGGTATGGTCGCCATATAAAAAACCCTAATAGATATGCTAGAAACTATCCAGAAGCATGCTATTAGATGGGTTTTTACTCTTTAGATTAGAGTAATCAAAAAGTGTCACTAGCTGTATGCAAGAGAATGCCATAGATTTGTTTTAGAACTTTTTTGACAATTTTGACATTGATATGTTAGGATTAAATTAAAAACAGCTCCCATCTGCAAGCACTATTGTTACTCTGCTGCATCACTGTGACACCATTGAAAACTTGAATTGTTTACATGTATTGCCAGCTGATTAGGTGACTCTTTGGTAGAGAGCAAGTGCCAACTTGTTATGTATAAAATAGTCTAAGAATAATAAATACTTTGTGAAAAACACTGGGGATTCATACATTGAGAATAATTTAAAATGTCAATCTCAAAGATAATTTTGTTATTGGAGCTAGAAGAAAATAGCAAAGAAATGCTAAAAATACGATAAAACTGCTGTGAAAAAAATTAGTGTAGTCAATGGAAGAGTATTCAGTTAGTTTTATCAAAGAAAAGATAACTCCCACACTGGGTGTAACTCATACACGGCTAGGAGTATGATTCAGAATGGTATAATTACTTTCTTTGTAGCTAGCTGGTGGAGCTGAAGAGGAAGCCAGCATTGTTGTCGTCGTGTAAGTAGTAACTACCACATACTTATTTTTTGTCGGCCTTTGCTTGGCAGCAGGCGCATTTTGGCGAAAGATCTTTCCAAGAGACAAGAGTTTTTCTAGACCATATCCAAATCCCAAATAATACCTACAGCTAAACACATGAAGTATTTGAACATGTAGACTGAGTACCCTGGTTTAATACTTGAAGTGTCACACAGGCACGTAATAGTTCTGTTCCATTCCGATGGACAAAGTTTGGAAAATGCTGACAAAAATCCAATTAAAAGTTATTATTCTCAAACGGTCTGTATATAAGGAGCTTCTAAAAGTGATTAAATGAGAGTACCCCAGACAGGTGACAAGAAGTAGGCCAGGGAGGTCAGATGAGTGAACTTATATAACCCTTTTTATCACAAAGAGACAAGGCCATTTGGTCGAGTACTGCAGTTATACCGATAAGTTTTTGAGGACACCTTTTTATCACTCATTTTTACGAGGTATAGATATATATTATACTGCAAACTGTTTGAACAACTTTTCTTCATTCATTTAATGCGCAAGTGAGGCTTATTATTGATAGATATACTTTATATCAAAGTCTGAGATAAGCTAACCTATTATTGATATGACAACGGTATTCGAGTTGGCATGCAGTATTTGAAATTGACGCCGGAGAGAGGCTATATACTGGTAATATAACAGCGGCTAACGCTCATACCACAGAAGAACAAACATCGGTGCCCAAGCGAGACAAGACAACTACTGAGAGATAAGTATACAAGCATTCAGGAGACGACAACTTGTGTTAGAATTATAAATAGAGTAACTTCACAGAATTGATATGACAGTACGTTGAAATAAAAAATATTTTATTTGCCTGGCAGGAAGAGCCACTTTGCCAGTTCGAAAGATTTATTTGTTACATGAGAAAATCAGTCAGGAGTGCTACCTTACACAACATTGTATTGAACCACCCATAAACACGATTACATTTTTATTAGGCTACATTTATTCCCACGACCAATAGAGCGGATGCGAAGTTAGGGAGTTTTTATGATAAATGCATGTGCACACAACTTACAAAAATTATTCATCAACAATGAGACGAACCCTTGTTTGAAAATTTCATCAACAAATTTAACCATCGTTTTGTAGATTAGTTAAAGTATAATAATGATACAATACACATATAGGCCTATTTAAATATGTTACCAACTCTTTGTAAATTGTCGAAATTCTCTAAAAACTTGCCCATCCATCAGATCATTCGCAAATAGACAGATTTATTGGAACGAAAATCGTCACAAAATGCTTGAAAAGCTTGGTTTAATAAAAGTTAAGACCGGAAATTGAAACGGCAGTCGACAGATAATAGAAAGATCAAGTCGTGCGCATTTCGCCAAAAAAATAACGTGTCCTTTTCACCAGTCTATAGCATTGTCGAATTGCCGAAGGTTTCGGCAATTAACATAGGAGTACAGAAATCGTTTCATTTTTTTCGATTTCATTTTTTTCATTTTCGTATGAGATTAATACAATAATTAATTATAAGTTTGGATGACTACAGAACACTGACTACGTAGTGCAGACTTTCTAAAAATCTAACGCTGTTTAAGAAAAGGGAATGACGATGATATCTTTTCTAACGGTTCTAATGAGACTATTACAATAATTAATTATAAGTTTGGATGACTACAGAACAATGACTACGTAGTACAGATTTTCTAAAAATCTATATAAATATCACAATTTCGTGATTTTGAAAGCTATGGCGTTTTGAAATGTAAACAAAATTGTATATTGATTTTATATTATTACTATATTAATAATATTGGTTATTCTAATAATATCAGTGCATTTTACTTCTAATATTGGCCAATATTGCATTTCTCTATTTGCAGGAAGAGAGATATAAACATATAATCTTTTCTTTCCATTATTGCTATTTGTTGTATATAATAACACCCACACCCAGTGCATTACAGCTACCATTGCAGTTATCCTATTTGACTGCTAATATTGCATTTCTCAACCATCAGTACCCTTTCTTTTTTCCAATATCACTTTGGTCATGAGCTGTATGACAGTGGAATTTCTAGTTATATTTTGAAACATTAATTTAACTATTCAAATAGTCCTTAATATAGTATTTTTGATATATTATATTATAATACATAATGTTTTTTGTTCTAACATGGGAAAGCTTTAGCCTTGTATCGCATTAATTGTTTAAAAATACATATCAAATATTTATCTGATTAAAACATATATTATTTAGTTTCTTTTTTGATTTTTCCTACAAGAAAGTAGCAAACATGGAAATGGTACATTTTTAATGCTAAACACACATCCTTATGATATGCTCAAAGTATATAACGCATTGCTGAACTGTATATTTGTTGGATAACAGCATTTTCTGTTTCACTTTAGATAGCTAAAATAGGTAACTTTAAATTAATCCTTTTGACTTGCTTTTTCCTATCATATCAGTATTTCTCCTATAAGTTTACAGTTTACTAAACATTCACTTTTATAAGTTCTACTAGCTGCATTACCCGCCTACAGTAACAGATTACCGAGCAGCATAAGGTTTATTGGGAGTTGGCTTTCATACTGTAAAACAACTCCAAATATGCAGTTACATCTCTCTCTCTCCCTCTCTCCATCTCTCCCTCTTTCCGCTCTCTCCGTCTCTCCCCTCTCTTCCCTCTCTCTCTCCCCCTCCCTCTTCCCCCTCTCCCTCTCTCTCTCCCCCTCTTTCTCTCCCCCCTTTCCTCCTTGCTCTCCCTCTCTCTCTCCTTTTCTCTCTTTCTCTCTTTCTCCCCCCTTTTCTCCCTCCCTCTCTCTCCCCCCTCTCCCTCTCTCCCCCTCTCCCTCTTTCCCCCTCTCCCTCTCTCTCCCTTTCTCCCCCCTGTCTTTCCCTTTCTCTCTCTCTCTCCCCCCCCTCCCTCTCTCCCTCTCTCTCCCCCTCTCTCTCCCTCTTTCTCTCCCTCTCTCTCTCCTTCTCTCCTCCTCGCTCTCACTCTCTCTCCCCTTCTCTCCCTCTCTCCCTCTCTCTCCCTTTCTCTCCCTCTCTCTCCCCCATCTCCGCCTCGCTCTCTCCCTCTCTCTCCCCTTCTCTCACTCTCCCCCCTCTCCCTCTCTCCCCCTCTCCCTCTCTCTCCCTTTCACCCCCCTCTCTCTCCCTTTCTCTCCCTCTCTCTCCCTTAGTTCAACGCAACACTTGCGGATAGACAACATTTTTGGATTTTCTGTCGGGCGTATGAAGAAACAGTTTTCGGCGTGTGCCTACTTTTGAGCAGGCGACGTATAGCTGGTCATGGCTGATGCAGAGCGACAGTAAGTCGATAGCAGCTGCTCTCTTTCTTTTCACAATAGCGTATCGCAACCCTCGGAGTACTCGAGAAAGTTATGTAATAGTGAGTTACAGTAGGCCTACTCGTAACTGGAAAAAAATTAGTAACTCGGCTGCTGAAGGAAATGAACATGACCCACTATCACGAACAGCGGCAAATCCAACGTTATTAAGTAGTGGTGGAGATGTGGCAATTCATATACAATACAACATCGTATAAGAAACACTTACCTTTTTGATGTGGAAATTTAGTAGGTGAGATATGCGTTTTTCCAGTGGCTCCAAGAAACAAACGTTTACGTGACCTTCTCGGTACACGTTGGCAGTAAATATTAATTGCATGTAAATAACTACTCGTTAATTTATTTTATTTAATGAATAGTACATTTGTATAGCTGTATAGACACCTTTGTATAGGCTGCAGAACTCAGGAAAGGTGCTTTTAAACACGGCAGAAAATTTGCCGTTTTAAAGTGTGCTAATTGGGGATTTCAGTTTATGCGCTTGAGCGGTGAAAGAAAAACAACAGAATCGCCACACCTTTATATAAGCCGCTTGGCTCAAATCGTCAGAGAAAAGTTGCGGCTAATAGTCCATATTACGAAATTACGATATTACGATAATTAGTACTCATGTTAATTTGGTTGGCTTCGTTCGACCGGATGGAAAAAGAAAGACCGCTCTATAAATTATTTACCGTTACTACACATATTACCTAATTCAGTATGCTTCGTACGACTGAAATTCGTACGACGATAAAAGGAAAGACCGTTCTATTAGGTGGAAAATCGATCAGATAGACAATGATTGCCGTTTATCTAGTAGATAGAGAACAGCGTTTTTCTAGTGGTTGCAAGAAACAAATGTTTACATGACCTTTCCGGTGTACGTTGGCAGTAAATATTAATTAGATGTAAATTACTACTCACTAATTTTTTTAAAAAGTAGTAAATTTTATTTAATTCACTACTAATATTTACTACTAATTTAATTTTACTACTTACTCATATTAATTAAGTTTGCTTCGTACGATCGAATCTGTTACAACCTTGCCACAATCAATACTCATAGAAGATCTATTTTTCAGCCCTGAACCCTTGTATATAGTACATATCAATCAATTTATCTTTGTATAAGCTATCCTGCATTACTTATTTGAAGTCATCCTCTCATGTAAATTTTCTTTTAACTTTTACACAAATAATCTCAAACTAAATATGAATTGTTCACAACTATCTTGCATTCAGGATTCTTCTACAGTTTCCGTTTTATTGGATAATATGCCTGCAAATAGAGGCTTTTTGTTATTTTATTATCAGCAAAATAAAAGATTACTAGGGTAACGAACTAACGATCGAATCGAAAAAAAGACCGCCATATAATCCCACGACCACACGAGCGGAGCGGAAGTGTGGGAGTTTTATGATAAATGCATGCGCACACAACTTACGAAAATTATTAATCAAAAATGAGACGAACCCTCGTCAAGAAATTTCATCAAAAAATTTAAGCATCGGAATGTAAAGTCGTTAAAGTATAATAACGATACAAAGCACATTTAAACCTATTTAAATATGTTACCAAGTCTTTGTAAACCTTCGATAATATCTTAAAATTACCCATCAGATCGGATTATACACAAATAGACAGATTAATTTCAACGAAAATCGCCACAAAACACTTGAAAAGCTTGGTTTAATAAAAGTTAAGACCGGAAATTAAAAAGCCGAGGGACAGATAACAGAACGATGAAGTATGACGATGTCTTGCGCATTTCACGAAAAGATAGCGTGCACTTTTCACCAGTCTATAGCATTGTCGAATTGCCGAAGGTTTTGGCCATTAACATAGGAGTACAGAAATCGTTTCATTTATGCTGATTTCAATTTTTTCATTTTCATTTGCCAACACATTTAAATACTTTCACATTCTAACTGATGTCCAACGCAGTATAAGTAAAGGCAAGCAAATGACGATGATATTTTTTATCGTTTCTTATGAGATTATTACAATAATTAACTATAAGTTTGGATGACTACAGAACAATCACTACGTAGTACAGACTTTCTAAAAATCTAACGCAGTGTAAGTAAAGGCATGACGATGATATTTTTTCTAACGGTTCAAATGAGATTATTGCAATTATTAATTATAAGTTTGGATGACTACAGGACAATGACTACGTAGTACAGATTTTCTAAAAATCTATATAAATATCACAACTTCGTGATATTGTTAGCTATGCCGTTTGGAAATGTAAACAAAATTATGCATTGGTTTTTTTATTATTACTATATAAATAATATTGGTTATTCTAATAATATCAATGCATTTTACTTATAATATTGGCCAATATTGCATTTCTGTTTTTGCAGGAGGAGAGATATAAACATATAATCTTTTCCTTTCATTATTACTATTTGTTGTATATAATAACACCCAGTACATTACAGCTACCATTGCAGTTATCCTATTTGACTGCTAATATTGCATTTCTCAACCATCAGTACCCTTTCTTTTTTCCAATATCACTTTGGTCGTGGGCTGTATGACAGTGGAATTTCTAGCTTATATATTGCTCATATTTGGGAGTTATCAGTGACTCAATATATCGAGAAGACAACTCATACTATTAGCATATAAGTATTTATCGTCCATCCCTACGATGAATATCAGGTTACGTATTATAATAGAGGCGTGTACTAACCGGAGATTCTCGTTAATGCGCCCTAGTGAAAAAAACCACAGAATAGACACGCCCTTATATAAAAGTAGCGGCTAATAGTCCAAAAAGTACGGTACTCTAACAGACAGATACACAGATAGACAGACAACGATTGCCATTTATATAGTAGATTTTATAAAGTTTTTGTTTTGAAACATAATTGAAAGTTGTCTTCTCTCCATTTAACGACTGTGATTAATATCTTTCTATTCATGAATAGCCTCAGATTGGAGTTGATGCAATTTGAGCTAGATATTCATACTTGTCTAAAAGTTGTATTAGTAAAAGCCTGGGCTATTTCTGCTAATACTTTCAAATTTGATAATTTTGTGCGCTTCACGGTCGCTACTTTATTTTCTGTTGTGTGAACCATCGAAAGTTTTTGTCTAACCATTTGTATTTTTCTCTTTTATTTGTTTACCTTTATTGTTGAAATGAGTTTACCTATGACCAAAGCATTTTTATCACACTGATTATTACCTGACAAATAATACCCTGACTTAGCGTTGCCCCAACGAATGATTTACCTGAATTTTCTTGGCACTTCAGAACACAAGTTTTAATGGGTGCCGTTATTGGCTTTTATCTATAATTAATCCTGCTGTTTGCAGGAGTAGCGAAAATGGCATGCTATTTAAGTATATTCAGCATATTGACTTCATTCTACTTTTTATAGTGTAGCTTTATCACTAAGACTTCTACTGTAACTGAAATTAAGAAGCACGAATGTGTGACAATGCATGTTAATACGTGTTGCAAAAAGTAAACGTTCCTTACGACTTGAGAGTAACGATCCACTGTAGACAGTGTTCATATTATCGTAATGAAGGTATCAAATAATATGCTAGAAATCTGCAAATTTATAAGTTAAATAATAATCAATCAAACGTTACAAAGATATATTTAAGAACAATTGGCATAGACCAACCTTCTTTATAATACATTCATAAACAAAAGTTTACGGGTTTAAAACCAAAATTAACGTTTGTAAAGCAAAAATATTAGCATTGATTGCTCAGCTAGTTGCGCTCTGATTGTTGTTTAGTTTGAAACCATTTTATATTCTTCTGGTTGTTTAATACTTTCCACGGTGTATTTAAACCTCATCTCTTCTGCACAGTTGAGCTGGTCAATATAATCGTTCAAACAATGTTTAGCAGAGCAAAACTGTTACGCGATGCACTTTAGAATACATCTATACAACTTTTCGGGCTAATAAAGAGAAACATCATGTAATCGAAATAGCTCTAGAGTTTACCCTCAAAATACGTAATAGCACAGACTCCATTGTAAATGCTCAAAACCTATTTCACATATATTGAAGTATTAAGACCATTTTAAAAATAAAAATTTCTATTCGCATGAAACAATAATTACACTAATTATAATCTAGTTTGTACTAATTTATAAATCCGTTATGCAATCTGTCTCAATGATTTTTAGTAGAACTGCAGTAATTGACCTTAAAATTGTTCAATTGCGGTGGCACAATGCGGTGAACTTTGTTTACTAGATCAAACTGTTCAAATGCATCGGATGACTACCATAATTGTAATAGACAAATGTTTAACCAGAAGCTTGTAGATAGGCTCAAATTTTAAACATGCTGCTGTTCAGGCCTACTTTATAGCAAAACTTCTTGCATACATATGGATCAACAACATATTTCAGTTTATGTTACATCCTGAAAGCATTGGTTGTGTCACCTCTTGTCACGAAATATGATCAGGTCTAAGTATTGGCTTTTACCTACTGTAGTTACTGAAATATTACCATGTATGAACAGATAAATTTGAAAAACACCTTGTACTTAATTTCGATCTGATGTGAACAGATTGCTTTGAGCTACTGTAGTTACCCAAATATGATCATATATGAACCAAATATTTTGAGCTGTGGTTTATACCCAAATATGATCAGAAAACTTCAAGCTACCGTAGTCACCCGATTGATGAAATATAAACAGGCTTGTCTGCAGACCTGGAAGTTCCGAGTTCAAACGCAGTACAATTCAATTTATTCGATTGTTCAAATGTTTTGATTGTTTATTATGATATTTGTACAACTATAGCAGTTTTATGAAGAAAATAAATAATGACTCGAAATACAGAAAAACTGCCATGCAAGTTCAGTTCCGGAGTGCACTATGCTCATATATCAAGGTTAATTAGCAGCTGCAGTAGTTTTAAAACACATTCTAGAATTATTAATTTGATAAATATATATGTAGCTATAACAATAGAATACACAGTTAAAATACAGTATAGGTGTAAACTAGTTCAATATGAGTTACTTTTAGTTGGCAAAAATACAAATATGTCCTGGAAATCCACTCATACACTAAAAAGGATGCACATATATTGCAACAATATCTATTCTTGCGGTGATGGTGTTATGTTTGTGTGAGCATGTATGTGCATGTGTATGTATATATATCATTCGAATGCAGTGTATATGTGTGGTGTATCTCTTTGTGTATTAGCTTTTACTTGTTTGTGTGTAAGCAATTTGTGTATGTGTGGTTGCAGCTGTTTCTGTGTTTGTTTATTCATGTGTCTGGAATTTATAACTGTTTAGTTATTTCATTTGTGTGTTTGCTCGTATGTACCTAGTGTGGGTATCTGGTGTGCGTGTGAGAAGTTTTAGAATTATTGGCATTGTTTCACAAACTTTTTTCCAAAAGTTGCTAATAAGCGAGATACAATGTGGTAAACACCCTTCAATCGCAACAAGTCTGTCAAGAACTTCTCTGAACTTCAAGGAAAAGTATTTAACCTCAAAGATAAAGATACATATAAAACAATCAAACTGCAACTGTGTAGGATCGCTTGATTGAAAAGGTTGTGCTAATTGAACGGTCAAACAAATTACACGTACTGTTACATATCTGGCTACATAATTGTGTGTACGTGCTTGCCTGTTGGTGTGTGTGTTTGCAACTGTGCCTGCAAGTGAGTGTTTAATTCCTTGAGTGTAACTCCCAGATGCTTTGAAATGATTAGTGACTGTAAGTGAACTTACAAAAAATTGTAATGTCATATGCACATGTGATAATAGTTCTGTGATCAAATTGAGATATCTTGGCATGATGAATTTACATGGCTTAAAACTGCACATTATTTTATAATAATTGGTTAATGCGACCATACAAAGGTTTAAAAGAGCGTAAACATGTCTGTGATATTTGGCTGTCAAATAACGGCCATCTTACAGCAACCGTTTTTAGATTATTCGTGACTGTGAGTTCACACATAATAATTGTTCTATGTCCCAAACTTAATGGGTAAAATATCATACACACCTGTGAGAGTAATTTTACCCTCAAATTGGGCACATATTGTTGCAATGGTGTTGACATTGTCTATGAATGACTGTGTTCTTTTGTTCTAATTGGTCAATGTGCTCAGAAAACTGCTTAAAAAGCATATTCATTTGGGTTGATATTATGGCATTAAATTTAAAACATCTTGCAGCAATGATATTAAGAATGATCATGACTGTTATCTTGAATAAGATAATCAGTCAATGTCCCCAAATCAATGGTTAAAATATCATACACACCTGTGAGAATAATTTTATCATCAAATTGGGGACATATCGTTGCGATGATGTAGACATCTTTTATGACTGACTGTGTTTTTTTTGTTATAATTGGTCAATGTGCTCAGAAAACTACTTAAAAAGCATATTCGTTTGGGTTGATTTTATGGCATTAAATTTGAAACATCTTGCAGCAATGATATTAAGAATGATCATGACTGTTAACTCAAATAAGATAATCAGTCAATGTCCCCAAAGCAATGGTTAAAATATCATACACACCTGTGAGAATAATTTTACCATAAATTTGGGGACATATTGTTGCAATGGTGTTGGCATATTCTATGACTGCCTGTGTTCTTTTGTTATAAATAGTCAATGTGCTCAGGAAACTGCTTAAAAAGCATATTTATTGGGGTTGATATTTTGGTATTTAACTTGGAACATCTAGCAGCAAGGGTATTAGGAATATTCATGACTGTGATCTCAATCAAGATATTCAATCAATGTCCCCAAATCAATGGTTAAAATATCATACACACCTGTGAGAATAATTTTACTATCAAATTGGGCACATATCGTTGCAATGATGTAGACATTTTTCATGACTGACTGTGTTTTTTTGTTATAATTGGTCAATGTGCTCAGAAAACTGCTTAAAAAGCATATTTATTGGGGTTGATATTTTGGCATTAAATTTGGAACATCTAGCGGCAATGGTATTAGGAAAAATCATGACTGTGATCTCAATCAAGATATTCAATCAATGTCCCCAAATCAATGGTTAAAATATCATACACACCTGTGAGAATAGTTTTACTATCAAATTGGGCACATATCGTTGCAATGATGTAGACATTTTTCATGACTGATTGTGTTTTTTTGTTATAATTGGTCAATGTGCTCAGAAAACTGCTTGAGAAGCATATTCATTGGGGTTGATATTATGGCATTAAATTTGAAACATCTTGCAGCAATGATATTAAGAATGATGACTGTTATCTCAAATAAAATTATTAGTCAATGTATCGAAATCAATGGTTAAATATCATACAAACCTGTGAGAATAATTTTACCATCAAATTAGGGACATATTGTTGCGACGGTGTTGGCATATTCTATGACTGACTGTCTTCTTCGTTATAATTGGTCAATGTGCTCAGGAAACTGCTTAAAAAGCATATATATTGGGGTTGATATTTTGGCATAAAATTTGGAACATCTAGCGGCAATGGTATTAGGAATAATCATGACTGTGATCTCAAATAAGATAATCAGTCAATTTCCCAAATCAATGGTTAAAATATCATACACACCTGTGAGAATAATTTTTCCACCAAATTGGGGACATATTGTTTCAATGGTGTTGACATATTCTATGACTGACTGTGTTATTTTGTAATCATTGTTCAATGTGCTCAGGAAATTGCTTAAGAAGCATATTCATCAAGGTTGATATTTTGGCATTAAATTTTGAACATCTCGCAGCAATTGTATTTGGAATGATTATGACTGTGATATAGAATAAGATAATCAGTTATATTCCCCAAATGAATGATTAAAATATCATACACACCTGTGAGAATAATCTTGCTATCAAATTGGGGACATATTGTTGCAATGGTATTGACATATTCTATGAATGACTGTGCTCTTTTGTTATAATTGGTCACCGTGCTCAGGAAACTGCTTAAGAAGTATATTCTTTAGGGTTGATATTTTGGCATTAGACTTAGTACATCTTGCATCAATGGTATTAGGAATAATCATGACTGTGATATCAAATAAGATAATCAGTCGATTTTCCCAAGTGAATGGTTAAAATATCATACACACTTGTGAGAATAATTTTACCATCAAATTGGGGACATATTGTTGCAATGGTGTTGGCATATTCTATGACTGACTGTGTTCTTCGTTATAATTGGTCAATGTCCTCAGGAAACTGCTTAAAAAGCATATTTATTGGGGTTAATATTTTGGCATTAAATTTGGAGCATCTAGCGGCAATGGTATTAAGAATGATCATGATTGTTATCTCAAGTAAAATAATCAGTCAATGTCCCCAAATCAATATTTGAAATATCATACACACTTGTGAGAATAATTTTACCATCAAATTGGGGACATATTGTTGCAATGGTGTTGGCATATTCTATGACTGACTGTGTTCTTCGTTATAATTGGTCAATGTCCTCAGGAAACTGCTTGAAAAGCATAGTTATTGGGGTTAATATTTTGGCATTAAATTTGGAACATCGACCAGCAATGGTATTAGGAATGATGACTGTGATTTCAAATAAAAAAATCAGTCAATGTCCCCAAATCAATGGTTAAAATATCATACACACCTGTGAGAATAATTTTACCATCAAATTTGGGACATATTGTTGCAATGGTGTTGGCATATTCTATGACTGCCTGTGTTCTTTTGTGATAAATAGTCAATGTGCTCAGGAAACTGCTTAAAAAGTATATTTTTTGGGGTTGATATTTTGGTATTAAATTTGGAACATCTAGCAGCAAGGGTATTAGAAATATTCATGACTGTGATCTCAATTAGGATATTCAATCAATGTCCCCAAATCAATGGTTAAAATATCATACACACCTGTGAGAATAATTTTACTATCAAATTGGGCACATATCGTTGCAATGATGTAGACATTTTTCATGACTGATTGTGTTTTTTTGTTATAATTGGTCAATGTGCTCAGAAAACTGCTTAAAAAGCGTATTCATTGGGGTTGATATTTTGGCATTAAATTTGAAACATCTTGCAGCAATGATATTAAGAATGATGATGACTGTTATCTTAAATAAGATAATCAGTCAATGTCCCCAAATCAATGGTTAAAATATCATACACACCTGTGAGAATAATTTTATCATCAAATTGGGGACATATCGTTGCGATGATGTAGACATCTTTTATGACTGACTGTGTTTTTTTTGTTATAATTGGTCAATGTGCTCAGAAAACTACTTAAAAAGCATATTCGTTTGGGTTGATTTTATGGCATTAAATTTGAAACATCTTGCAGCAATGATATTAAGAATGATCATGACTGTTAACTCAAATAAGATAATCAGTCAATGTCCCCAAAGCAATGGTTAAAATATCATACACACCTGTGAGAATAATTTTACCATAAATTTGGGGACATATTGTTGCAATGGTGTTGGCATATTCTATGACTGCCTGTGTTCTTTTGTTATAAATAGTCAATGTGCTCAGGAAACTGCTTAAAAAGCATATTTATTGGGGTTGATATTTTGGTATTTAACTTGGAACATCTAGCAGCAAGGGTATTAGGAATATTCATGACTGTGATCTCAATCAAGATATTCAATCAATGTCCCCAAATCAATGGTTAAAATATCATACACACCTGTGAGAATAATTTTACTATCAAATTGGGCACATATCGTTGCAATGATGTAGACATTTTTCATGACTGACTGTGTTTTTTTGTTATAATTGGTCAATGTGCTCAGAAAACTGCTTAAAAAGCATATTTATTGGGGTTGATATTTTGGCATTAAATTTGGAACATCTAGCGGCAATGGTATTAGGAAAAATCATGACTGTGATCTCAATCAAGATATTCAATCAATGTCCCCAAATCAATGGTTAAAATATCATACACACCTGTGAGAATAGTTTTACTATCAAATTGGGCACATATCGTTGCAATGATGTAGACAATTTTCATGACTGATTGTGTTTTTTTGTTATAATTGGTCAATGTGCTCAGAAAACTGCTTGAGAAGCATATTCATTGGGGTTGATATTATGGCATTAAATTTGAAACATCTTGCAGCAATGATATTAAGAATGATGACTGTTATCTCAAATAAAATTATTAGTCAATGTATCGAAATCAATGGTTAAATATCATACAAACCTGTGAGAATAATTTTACCATCAAATTAGGGACATATTGTTGCGACGGTGTTGGCATATTCTATGACTGACTGTCTTCTTCGTTATAATTGGTCAATGTGCTCAGGAAACTGCTTAAAAAGCATATATATTGGGGTTGATATTTTGGCATAAAATTTGGAACATCTAGCGGCAATGGTATTAGGAATAATCATGACTGTGATCTCAAATAAGATAATCAGTCAATTTCCCAAATCAATGGTTAAAATATCATACACACCTGTGAGAATAATTTTTCCACCAAATTGGGGACATATTGTTTCAATGGTGTTGACATATTCTATGACTGACTGTGTTATTTTGTAATCATTGTTCAATGTGCTCAGGAAATTGCTTAAGAAGCATATTCATCAAGGTTGATATTTTGGCATTAAATTTTGAACATCTCGCAGCAATTGTATTTGGAATGATTATGACTGTGATATAGAATAAGATAATCAGTTATATTCCCCAAATGAATGATTAAAATATCATACACACCTGTGAGAATAATCTTGCTATCAAATTGGGGACATATTGTTGCAATGGTATTGACATATTCTATGAATGACTGTGCTCTTTTGTTATAATTGGTCACCGTGCTCAGGAAACTGCTTAAGAAGTATATTCTTTAGGGTTGATATTTTGGCATTAGACTTAGTACATCTTGCATCAATGGTATTAGGAATAATCATGACTGTGATATCAAATAAGATAATCAGTCGATTTTCCCAAGTGAATGGTTAAAATATCATACACACTTGTGAGAATAATTTTACCATCAAATTGGGGACATATTGTTGCAATGGTGTTGGCATATTCTATGACTGACTGTGTTCTTCGTTATAATTGGTCAATGTCCTCAGGAAACTGCTTAAAAAGCATATTTATTGGGGTTAATATTTTGGCATTAAATTTGGAGCATCTAGCGGCAATGGTATTAAGAATGATCATGATTGTTATCTCAAGTAAAATAATCAGTCAATGTCCCCAAATCAATATTTGAAATATCATACACACTTGTGAGAATAATTTTACCATCAAATTGGGGACATATTGTTGCAATGGTGTTGGCATATTCTATGACTGACTGTGTTCTTCGTTATAATTGGTCAATGTCCTCAGGAAACTGCTTGAAAAGCATAGTTATTGGGGTTAATATTTTGGCATTAAATTTGGAACATCGACCAGCAATGGTATTAGGAATGATGACTGTGATTTCAAATAAAATAATCAGTCAATGTCCCCAAATCAATGGTTAAAATATCATACACACCTGTGAGAATAATTTTACCATCAAATTTGGGACATATTGTTGCAATGGTGTTGGCATATTCTATGACTGCCTGTGTTCTTTTGTGATAAATAGTCAATGTGCTCAGGAAACTGCTTAAAAAGTATATTTTTTGGGGTTGATATTTTGGTATTAAATTTGGAACATCTAGCAGCAAGGGTATTAGAAATATTCATGACTGTGATCTCAATTAGGATATTCAATCAATGTCCCCAAATCAATGGTTAAAATATCATACACACCTGTGAGAATAATTTTACTATCAAATTGGGCACATATCGTTGCAATGATGTAGACATTTTTCATGACTGATTGTGTTTTTTTGTTATAATTGGTCAATGTGCTCAGAAAACTGCTTAAAAAGCGTATTCATTGGGGTTGATATTTTGGCATTAAATTTGAAACATCTTGCAGCAATGATATTAAGAATGATGATGACTGTTATCTTAAATAAGATAATCAGTCAATGTCCCCAAATCAATGGTTAAAATATCATACACACCTGTGAGAATAATTTTATCATCAAATTGGGGACATATCGTTGCGATGATGTAGACATCTTTTATGACTGACTGTGTTTTTTTTGTTATAATTGGTCAATGTGCTCAGAAAACTACTTAAAAAGCATATTCATTTGGGTTGATTTTATGGCATTAAATTTGAAACATCTTGCAGCAATGATATTAAGAATGATCATGACTGTTAACTCAAATAAGATAATCAGTCAATGTCCCCAAAGCAATGGTTAAAATATCATACACACCTGTGAGAATAATTTTACCATAAATTTGGGGACATATTGTTGCAATGGTGTTGGCATATTCTATGACTGCCTGTGTTCTTTTGTTATAAATAGTCAATGTGCTCAGGAAACTGCTTAAAAAGCATATTTATTGGGGTTGATATTTTGGTATTTAACTTGGAACATCTAGCAGCAAGGGTATTAGGAATATTCATGACTGTGATCTCAATCAAGATATTCAATCAATGTCCTCAAATCAATGGTTAAAATATCATACACACCTGTGAGAATAATTTTACTATCAAATTGGGCACATATCGTTGCAATGATGTAGACATTTTTCATGACTGACTGTGTTTTTTTGTTATAATTGGTCAATGTGCTCAGAAAACTGCTTAAAAAGCATATTTATTGGGGTTGATATTTTGGCATTAAATTTGGAACATCTAGCGGCAATGGTATTAGGAAAAATCATGACTGTGATCTCAATCAAGATATTCAATCAATGTCCCCAAATCAATGGTTAAAATATCATACACACCTGTGAGAATAGTTTTACTATCAAATTGGGCACATATCGTTGCAATGATGTAGACATTTTTCATGACTGATTGTGTTTTTTTGTTATAATTGGTCAATGTGCTCAGAAAACTGCTTAAGAAGCATATTCATTGGGGTTGATATTATGGCATTAAATTTGAAACATCTCGCAGCAATGATATTAAGAATGATGACTGTTATCTCAAATAAAATTATTAGTCAATGTATCGAAATCAATGGTTAAATATCATACAAACCTGTGAGAATAATTTTACCATCAAATTAGGGACATATTGTTGCAACGGTGTTGGCATATTCTATGACTGACTGTCTTCTTCGTTATAATTGGTCAATGTGCTCAGGAAACTGCTTAAAAAGCATATATATTGGGGTTGATATTTTGGCATTAAATTTGGAACATCTAGCGGCAATGGTATTAGGAATAATCATGACTGTGATCTCAAATAAGATAATCAGTCAATTTCCCAAATCAATGGTTAAAATATCATACACACCTGTGAGAATAATTTTTCCACCAAATTGGGGACATATTGTTGCAATGGTGTTGACATATTCTATGACTGACTGTGTTATTTTGTAATCATTGTTCAATGTGCTCAGGAAATTGCTTAAGAAGCATATTCATCAAGGTTGATATTTTGGCATTAAATTTTGAACATCTCGCAGCAATTGTATTTGGAATGATTATGACTGTGATATAGAATAAGATAATCAGTCATATTCCCCAAATGAATGATTAAAATATCATACACACCTGTGAGAATAATCTTGCTATCAAATTGGGGACATATTGTTGCAATGGTATTGACATATTCTATGAATGACTGTGCTCTTTTGTTATAATTGGTCACCATGCTCAGGAAACTGCTTAAGAAGTATATTCTTTAGGGTTGATATTTTGGCATTAAACTTAGTACATCTTGCAGCAATGGTATTAGGAATAATCGTGACTGTGATATCAAATAAGATAATCAGTCGATTTTCCCAAGTGAATGGTTAAAATATCATACACACCTGTGAGAATAATTTTACCATCAAATTGGGGACATATTGTTGCAATGGTATTGACATATTCTATGAATGACTGTGCTCTTTTGTTATAATTGGTCACCGTGCTCAGGAAACTGCTTAAGAAGTATATTCTTTAGGGTTGATATTTTGGCATTAAACTTAGAACATCTTGCAGCAATGGTATTAGGAATAATCATGACTGTGATATCAAATAAGATAATCAGTCGATTTTCCCAAGTGAATGGTTAAAATATCATACACACCTGTGAGAATAATTTTACCATAAAGTTGGGGACATATTGTTGCAATGGTGTTTGCATATTCTATGACTGCCTGTGTTCTTTTGTTATAAATAGTCAATGTGCTCAGGAAACTGCTTAAAAACCATATTTATTGGGGTTGATATTTTGGTATTAAACTTGGAACATCTAGCAGCAAGGGTATTAGGGATATTCATGACTGTGATCTCAATTAAGATATTCAATCAATGTCCCCAAATCAATGGTTAAAATATCATACACACCTGTGAGAATAATTTTACCATCAATTTGGGCATATATCGTTGCAATGATGTAGACATCTTTCATGACTGACTGTGTTTTTTTGTTATAATTGGTCAATGTGCTCAAAAAACCGCTTAAAAAGCATATTCATTGGGGTTGATATTATGGCATTAAATTTAAAACATCTCGCAGCAATGGTATTAAGAATGATCATGACTGTTAGCTCAAATAAGACAATCAGTCGATTTCCCCAAGTGAATGGTTAAAATATCATACACACCTGTGAGAATAATTTTACCATCAAATTAGGCACATATTGTTGCAATGGTGTTGGCATTGTCTATGACTGACTGTATTTTTTATTCTAAATGGTCAATGTGCTCAGAAAACTACTTAAAAAACATATTCATTTGGGTTGATATTATGGCATTAAATTTGAAACATCTTGCAGCAATGATATTAAGAATAATCATGACTGTGATTTCAAATAAGATAATCAGTCAATGTTCCCAAATCAATGGTTAAAATATCATACAAAATGTGAAAATAATTTTACCATCAAATTGGGGACATATTGTTGCAATGGTGTTGGCATTTTCTATGACTGACTGTGTTCTTCGTTATAATTGGTCAATGTGCTCAGAAAACTGCTTAAAAAGCGTATTCCTTGGGGTTGATATTTAGGCATTAAATTTGGAACATCTAGCGGCAATGGTATTAAGAATGATCATGATCGTTATCTCAAGTAAAATAATCAGTCAATGTCCCCAAATCAATGGTTAAAATATCATACACACCTGTGAAAAAAATTTTACCATCAAATTTTGGACATATCGTTGCAATGGGGTAGAAATATTTTATGACTGACGGTGTTCTTTTGTTATAATTGGTCAATCTGCTCAGGAAACTGCTTAAGAAGCATATTTATTGGGATTGATATTTTGGCATTAAATTTGGAACATCGACCAGCAATGGTATTTGGAATGATGACTGTGATTTCAAATAAAATAATCAGTCAATGTCCCCAAATCATTGGTTAAAATATCATACACACCTGTGAGAATAATTTTACCATAAATTTGGGGACATATTGTTGCATTGGTGTTGGCATATTCTATGACTGCCTGTGTTCTTTTGTTATAAATAGTCAATGTGCTCAGGAAACTGCTTAAAAAGCATATTTATTGGGGTTGATATTATGGCATTAAATTTGAAACATCTTACAGCAATGGTATTAAGAATCATCATGACTGTTAGCTCAAATAAAATAATCAGTCAATGTCCCCAAATCAATGGTTAAAATATCATACACCCCTGTGAGAATAATTTTACCATCAAATTGGGGACATATCGAGGCAATGATGTAGACATCTTTCATATCTGACTGTGTTTTTTTTGTTATAATTGGTCAATGTGCTCAGAAAACTGCTTAAAAAGCGTATTCATTGGGGTTGATATTTTGGCATTAAATTTGAAACATCTTGCAGCAATGATATTAAGAATGATCATGACTGTGATCTCAAATAAGATAATCAGTCGATTTCCCCAACTCAATGGTTAAAATATCATACACACCTGTGAGAATAATTTTACCATCAAATTGGGCACATATTGTTGCAATGGTGTTGGCATTGTCTATGACTGCCTGTCTTCTTCTGTTATAAATTGTCAATGTGCTCAAGAAACTGCTTAAAGAGCATATTTATTGGGGTTGATATTTTGGTATTAAATTTGAAACATCTAGCAGCAAGGGTATTAGGAATATTCATGACTGTGATCTCAATTAAGATATTCAATCAATCTCCCCAAATCAATGGTTAAAATATCATACACACCTGTGAAAATAATTTTACTATCAAATTGGGCACATATCGTTGCAATGATGTAGACATCTTTTATGACTGACTGTGTTTTTTGTTATAATTGGTCAATGTGCTTAGAAAACTGCTTAAAAAGCATATTCATTGGGGTTGATATTATGGCGTTAAATTTAAAACATCTTGCAGCAATGATATTAAGAATGATCATGACTGTTATCTCAAATAAAATAATCAGTCAATGTCCCCAAATCAATGATTAAAATATCATACACCCCTGTGAGAATAATTTTACCATCAAATTGGGGACATATCGTGGCAATGATGTAGACATCTTTTATGACTGACTGTGTTTTTTTGTTATAATTGGTCAATGTGCTCAGAAAACTGCTTAAAAAGCGTATTCAGTGGGGTTGATATTATGGCATTAAATTTAAAACATCTTGCAGCAATGGTATTAAGAATGATCATGACTAGTATCTCAAATAAAATAATCAGTCAATGTCCCCAAATGAATGATTAAAATATCATACACACCTGTGAGAATAATCTGGCTATCGAGTTGGGCACATTTTGTTGAAATGGTGTTGACATATTCTATGACTGACTGTGTTATTTTGTTATAATTGTTCAATGTGCTCAGGAAACTGCTTAAGAAGTATATTCTTTAGGGTTGATATTATGGCATTAAATTTTGAACATCTTGCAGCAATGGTATTAGGAATAATCATGACTGTGAACTCAAATAAGATAATCAGTCAGTGTCCCCTAATCAATGGTTAAAATATCACACACACTTGTGAAAATAATTTTACCATCAAATTGGGGACATATTGTTGCAATGGTGTTGGCATTTTCTATGACTGACTGTGTTCTTCATTATAATTGGTCAATGTGCTCAGGAAACTGCTTAAAAAGCATATTTATTGGGGTTGATATTATGGCATTAAATTTGGAGCATCTAGCGGCAATGGTATTAGGAATAATCATGACTGTGATATCAAATAAGATAATCAGTCAATTTCCCCAAATGAATGGTTAAAATATCATACACACCTGTGAAAATAATTTTGCCATCAAATTGGGGACATTTTGTTGCAATGGTATTGACATTTTCTATGAATGACTGTGCTCTTTTGTTATAATTGGTCACCGTGCTCAGGAAACTGGTTAAGAAGTATATTCTTTAGGGTTGATATTTTGGCATTAAACTTGGAACATCTTGCAGCAATGGTATCAGGAATAATCATGACTGTGATATCAAATAAGATAATCAGTCGATTTCCCCAAGTGAATGGTTAAAATATCATACACACCTGTGAGAATAATTTTACCATCAAATTGGGGACATATTGTTGCAATGGTATTGACATATTCTATGAATGACTGTGCTCTTTTGTTATAATTGGTCACCGTGCTCAGGAAACTGCTTAAGAAATATATTCTTTAGGGTTGATATTTTGGCATTAATTTTGGAGCTTCTAGCGGCAATGGTATTAGGAATAATCATGACTGTGATATCAAATAAGATAATCAGTCAATGTCCCCAAATCAATGGTTAAAATATCATACAACCCTGTGAGAATGATTTTACCATCAAATTGGGCACATATTGTTGCAATGGTGTTGGCATTGTCTATGACTGCCTGTCTTCTTCTGTTATAAATAGTCAATTTGCTCAGGAAACTGCTTAAAAAGCATATTTATTGGGGTTGATATTATGGCATTAAATTTGAAACATCTTGCAGCTATGATATTAAGAATGATCATGACTGTTATCTCAAATAAGATAATCAGTCAATGTTCCCAAATCAATGGTTAAAATATCATACACACCAGTGAGAATAATCTTACCATAAATTTGGGGACATATTGTTGCAATGATGTTGGCAAATTCTATGACTGCCTGTCTTCTTCTGTTATAAATAGTCAATGTGCTCAGGAAACTGCTTAAAAAGCATATTTATTGGGGTTGATATTTTGGCATTAAATTTGGAGCATCTAGCGGCAATGGTATTAGGAATAATCATGCCTGTGATATCAAATAAGATAATCAGTCAATTTCTCCAATAGAATGGTTAAATTATCATACACACCAGTGAGAATAATTTTACCATCAAATTGGGGACATTTTGTTGCAATGGTATTGACATATTCTATGAATGACTGTGCTCTTTTGTTATAATTGGTCACCGTGCTCAGGAAACTGCTTAAGAAGTATATTCTTCAGGGTTGATATTATGGCATTAAATTTTGAACATCTTGCAGCAATGGTATTAGGAATAATCATGACTGTGATCTCAAATAAGATAATCAGTCAATTTCCCCAAATGAATGGTTAAAATATCATACACACCTGTGAGAATAATGTTACCATCAAATTGGGGACATATTGTTGCAATGGTGTTGACATATTCTATGACTGACTGCTTTATTTTGTTATCATTGTTCAATGTGCTCAGGAAACTGCTTAAAAAGCATATTTATTGGGGTTGATATTTTGGCATTAAACTTGGAACATCTTGCAGCAATGGTATTAGGAATAATCATGACTGTTATCTCAAATAAAATTATTAGTCAATGTCCCCAAATCAATGGTTAAAATATCATACACACCTGTGAGAATAATCTTGCTATCAAGTTGGGGACATTTTGTTGAAATGGTGTTGACATATTCTATGACTGACTGTGTTATTTTGTTATCATTGTTCAATGTGCTCAGGAAACTGCTTAAGAAGTATATTCTTCAGGGTTGATATTATGGCATTAAATTTTGAACATCTTGCAGCAATGGTATTAGGAATAATCATGACTGTGATCTCAATCAAGATATTCAATCAATGTCCCCAAATCAATGGTTAAAATATCATACACACCTGTGAGAATAGTTTTACTATCAAATTGGGCACATATCGTTGCAATGATGTAGACATTTTTCATGACTGATTGTGTTTTTTTGTTATAATTGGTCAATGTGCTCAGAAAACTGCTTAAGAAGCATATTCATTGGGGTTGATATTATGGCATTAAATTTGAAACATCTCGCAGCAATGATATTAAGAATGATGACTGTTATCTCACATAAATTTATTAGTCAATGTTTCGAAATCAATGGTTAAATATCATACAAACCTGCGAGAATAATTTTACCATCAAATTAGGGACATATTGTTGCAACGGTGTTTGCATATTCTATGACTGACTGTCTTCTTCGTTATAATTGGTCAATGTGCTCAGGAAACTGCTTAAAAAGCATATTTATTGGGGTTGATATTTTGGCATTAAATTTGGAACATCTCGCAGCAATTGTATTTGGAATGATCATGACTGTGATATAGAATAAGATAATCAGTCATATTCCCCAAATGAATGATTAAAATATCATACACACCTCTGAGAATAATCTTGCTATCAAGTTGGGTAAATTTTGTTGAAATGGTGTTGACATATTCTATGACTGACTGTGTTATTTTGTTATCATTGTTCAATGTGCTCAGGAAACTGCTTAAGAAGTATATTCTTCAGGGTTGATATTATGGCATTAAATTTTGAACATCTTGCAGCAATGGTATTAGGAATAATCATGACTGTGATCTCAAATAAGATAATCAGTCAATTTCCCCAAATGAATGGTTAAAATATCATACACACCTGTGAAAATAATTTTACCATCAAATTGGGGACATTTTGTTGCAATGGTATTGACATATTCTATGAATGACTGTGCTCTTTTGTTATAATTGGTCTCCGTGCTCAGGAAACTGCTTAAGAAGTATATTCTTTAGGGTTGATATTTTGGCATTAAACTTGGAACATCTTGCAGCAATGGTATTAGGAATAATCATGACTGTGATATCAAATAAGATAATCAGTCGATTTCCCCAAGTGAATGGTTAAAATATCATACACACCTGTGAGAATAATGTTACCATCAAATTGGGGACATATTGTTGCAATGGTGTTGACATATTCTATGACTGACTGCTTTATTTTGTTATCATTGTTCAATGTGCTCAGGAAACTGCTTAAAAAGCATATTTATTGGGGTTGATATTTTGGCATTAAACTTGGAACATCTTGCAGCAATGGTATTAGGAATAATCATGACTGTTATCTCAAATAAAATTATTAGTCAATGTCCCCAAATCAATGGTTAAAATATCATACACACCTGTGAGAATAATCTTGCTATCAAGTTGGGGACATTTTGTTGAAATGGTGTTGACATATTCTATGACTGACTGTGTTATTTTGTTATCATTGTTCAATGTGCTCAGGAAACTGCTTAAGAAGTATATTCTTCAGGGTTGATATTATGGCATTAAATTTTGAACATCTTGCAGCAATGGTATTAGGAATAATCATGACTGTGATCTCAAATAAGATAATCAGTCAATTTCCCCAAATGAATGGTTAAAATATCATACACACCTGTGAAAATAATTTTACCATCAAATTGGGGACATTTTGTTGCAATGGTATTGACATATTCTATGAATGACTGTGCTCTTTTGTTATAATTGGTCTCCGTGCTCAGGAAACTGCTTAAGAAGTATATTCTTTAGGGTTGATATTTTGGCATTAAACTTGGAACATCTTGCAGCAATGGTATTAGGAATAATCGTGACTGTGATATCAAATAAGATAATCAGTCGATTTTCCCAAGTGAATGGTTAAAATATCATACACACCTGTGAGAATAATTTTACCATCAAATTGGGGACATATTGTTGCAATGGTATTGACATATTCTATGAATGACTGTGCTCTTTTGTTATAATTGGTCACCGTGCTCAGGAAACTGCTTAAGAAGTATATTCTTTAGGGTTGATATTTTGGCATTAAACTTAGAACATCTTGCAGCAATGGTAGTAGGAATAATCATGACTGTGATATCAAATAAGATAATCAGTCGATTTTCCCAAGTGAATGGTTAAAATATCATACACACCTGTGAGAATAATTTTACCATAAAGTTGGGGACATATTGTTGCAATGGTGTTTGCATATTCTATGACTGCCTGTGTTCTTTTGTTATAAATAGTCAATGTGCTCAGGAAACTGCTTAAAAACCATATTTATTGGGGTTGATATTTTGGTATTAAACTTGGAACATCTAGCAGCAAGGGTATTAGGGATATTCATGACTGTGATCTCAATTAAGATATTCAATCAATGTCCCCAAATCAATGGTTAAAATATCATACACACCTGTGAGAATAATTTTACCATCAATTTGGGCATATATCGTTGCAATGATGTAGACATCTTTCATGACTGACTGTGTTTTTTTGTTATAATTGGTCAATGTGCTCAAAAAACCGCTTAAAAAGCATATTCATTGGGGTTGATATTATGGCATTAAATTTAAAACATCTCGCAGCAATGGTATTAAGAATGATCATGACTGTTAGCTCAAATAAGACAATCAGTCGATTTCCCCAAGTGAATGGTTAAAATATCATACACACCTGTGAGAATAATTTTACCATCAAATTAGGCACATATTGTTGCAATGGTGTTGGCATTGTCTATGACTGACTGTATTTTTTATTCTAAATGGTCAATGTGCTCAGAAAACTACTTAAAAAACATATTCATTTGGGTTGATATTATGGCATTAAATTTGAAACATCTTGCAGCAATGATATTAAGAATAATCATGACTGTGATTTCAAATAAGATAATCAGTCAATGTTCCCAAATCAATGGTTAAAATATCATACAAAATGTGAAAATAATTTTACCATCAAATTGGGGACATATTGTTGCAATGGTGTTGGCATTTTCTATGACTGACTGTGTTCTTCGTTATAATTGGTCAATGTGCTCAGAAAACTGCTTAAAAAGCGTATTCCTTGGGGTTGATATTTAGGCATTAAATTTGGAACATCTAGCGGCAATGGTATTAAGAATGATCATGATCGTTATCTCAAGTAAAATAATCAGTCAATGTCCCCAAATCAATGGTTAAAATATCATACACACCTGTGAAAAAAATTTTACCATCAAATTTTGGACATATCGTTGCAATGGGGTAGAAATATTTTATGACTGACGGTGTTCTTTTGTTATAATTGGTCAATCTGCTCAGGAAACTGCTTAAGAAGCATATTTATTGGGATTGATATTTTGGCATTAAATTTGGAACATCGACCAGCAATGGTATTTGGAATGATGACTGTGATTTCAAATAAAATAATCAGTCAATGTCCCCAAATCATTGGTTAAAATATCATACACACCTGTGAGAATAATTTTACCATAAATTTGGGGACATATTGTTGCATTGGTGTTGGCATATTCTATGACTGCCTGTGTTCTTTTGTTATAAATAGTCAATGTGCTCAGGAAACTGCTTAAAAAGCATATTTATTGGGGTTGATATTATGGCATTAAATTTGAAACATCTTACAGCAATGGTATTAAGAATCATCATGACTGTTAGCTCAAATAAAATAATCAGTCAATGTCCCCAAATCAATGGTTAAAATATCATACACCCCTGTGAGAATAATTTTACCATCAAATTGGGGACATATCGAGGCAATGATGTAGACATCTTTCATATCTGACTGTGTTTTTTTTGTTATAATTGGTCAATGTGCTCAGAAAACTGCTTAAAAAGCGTATTCATTGGGGTTGATATTTTGGCATTAAATTTGAAACATCTTGCAGCAATGATATTAAGAATGATCATGACTGTGATCTCAAATAAGATAATCAGTCGATTTCCCCAACTCAATGGTTAAAATATCATACACACCTGTGAGAATAATTTTACCATCAAATTGGGCACATATTGTTGCAATGGTGTTGGCATTGTCTATGACTGCCTGTCTTCTTCTGTTATAAATTGTCAATGTGCTCAAGAAACTGCTTAAAGAGCATATTTATTGGGGTTGATATTTTGGTATTAAATTTGAAACATCTAGCAGCAAGGGTATTAGGAATATTCATGACTGTGATCTCAATTAAGATATTCAATCAATCTCCCCAAATCAATGGTTAAAATATCATACACACCTGTGAAAATAATTTTACTATCAAATTGGGCACATATCGTTGCAATGATGTAGACATCTTTTATGACTGACTGTGTTTTTTGTTATAATTGGTCAATGTGCTTAGAAAACTGCTTAAAAAGCATATTCATTGGGGTTGATATTATGGCGTTAAATTTAAAACATCTTGCAGCAATGATATTAAGAATGATCATGACTGTTATCTCAAATAAAATAATCAGTCAATGTCCCCAAATCAATGATTAAAATATCATACACCCCTGTGAGAATAATTTTACCATCAAATTGGGGACATATCGTGGCAATGATGTAGACATCTTTTATGACTGACTGTGTTTTTTTGTTATAATTGGTCAATGTGCTCAGAAAACTGCTTAAAAAGCGTATTCAGTGGGGTTGATATTATGGCATTAAATTTAAAACATCTTGCAGCAATGGTATTAAGAATGATCATGACTAGTATCTCAAATAAAATAATCAGTCAATGTCCCCAAATGAATGATTAAAATATCATACACACCTGTGAGAATAATCTTGCTATCGAGTTGGGCACATTTTGTTGAAATGGTGTTGACATATTCTATGACTGACTGTGTTATTTTGTTATAATTGTTCAATGTGCTCAGGAAACTGCTTAAGAAGTATATTCTTTAGGGTTGATATTATGGCATTAAATTTTGAACATCTTGCAGCAATGGTATTAGGAATAATCATGACTGTGAACTCAAATAAGATAATCAGTCAGTGTCCCCTAATCAATGGTTAAAATATCACACACACTTGTGAAAATAATTTTACCATCAAATTGGGGACATATTGTTGCAATGGTGTTGGCATTTTCTATGACTGACTGTGTTCTTCATTATAATTGGTCAATGTGCTCAGGAAACTGCTTAAAAAGCATATTTATTGGGGTTGATATTATGGCATTAAATTTGGAGCATCTAGCGGCAATGGTATTAGGAATAATCATGACTGTGATATCAAATAAGATAATCAGTCAATTTCCCCAAATGAATGGTTAAAATATCATACACACCTGTGAAAATAATTTTGCCATCAAATTGGGGACATTTTGTTGCAATGGTATTGACATTTTCTATGAATGACTGTGCTCTTTTGTTATAATTGGTCACCGTGCTCAGGAAACTGGTTAAGAAGTATATTCTTTAGGGTTGATATTTTGGCATTAAACTTGGAACATCTTGCAGCAATGGTATCAGGAATAATCATGACTGTGATATCAAATAAGATAATCAGTCGATTTCCCCAAGTGAATGGTTAAAATATCATACACACCTGTGAGAATAATTTTACCATCAAATTGGGGACATATTGTTGCAATGGTATTGACATATTCTATGAATGACTGTGCTCTTTTGTTATAATTGGTCACCGTGCTCAGGAAACTGCTTAAGAAATATATTCTTTAGGGTTGATATTTTGGCATTAATTTTGGAGCTTCTAGCGGCAATGGTATTAGGAATAATCATGACTGTGATATCAAATAAGATAATCAGTCAATGTCCCCAAATCAATGGTTAAAATATCATACAACCCTGTGAGAATGATTTTACCATCAAATTGGGCACATATTGTTGCAATGGTGTTGGCATTGTCTATGACTGCCTGTCTTCTTCTGTTATAAATAGTCAATTTGCTCAGGAAACTGCTTAAAAAGCATATTTATTGGGGTTGATATTATGGCATTAAATTTGAAACATCTTGCAGCTATGATATTAAGAATGATCATGACTGTTATCTCAAATAAGATAATCAGTCAATGTTCCCAAATCAATGGTTAAAATATCATACACACCAGTGAGAATAATCTTACCATAAATTTGGGGACATATTGTTGCAATGATGTTGGCAAATTCTATGACTGCCTGTCTTCTTCTGTTATAAATAGTCAATGTGCTCAGGAAACTGCTTAAAAAGCATATTTATTGGGGTTGATATTTTGGCATTAAATTTGGAGCATCTAGCGGCAATGGTATTAGGAATAATCATGCCTGTGATATCAAATAAGATAATCAGTCAATTTCTCCAATAGAATGGTTAAATTATCATACACACCAGTGAGAATAATTTTACCATCAAATTGGGGACATTTTGTTGCAATGGTATTGACATATTCTATGAATGACTGTGCTCTTTTGTTATAATTGGTCACCGTGCTCAGGAAACTGCTTAAGAAGTATATTCTTTAGGGTTGATATTTTGGCATTAATTTTGGAACATCTTGCAGCAATGATAATAAGAATGATCATGACTGTTATCTCACATAAATTTATTAGTCAATGTTTCGAAATCAATGGTTAAATATCATACAAACCTGCGAGAATAATTTTACCATCAAATTAGGGACATATTGTTGCAACGGTGTTTGCATATTCTATGACTGACTGTCTTCTTCGTTATAATTGGTCAATGTGCTCAGGAAACTGCTTAAAAAGCATATTTATTGGGGTTGATATTTTGGCATTAAATTTGGAACATCTCGCAGCAATTGTATTTGGAATGATCATGACTGTGATATAGAATAAGATAATCAGTCATATTCCCCAAATGAATGATTAAAATATCATACACACCTCTGAGAATAATCTTGCTATCAAGTTGGGTAAATTTTGTTGAAATGGTGTTGACATATTCTATGACTGACTGTGTTATTTTGTTATCATTGTTCAATGTGCTCAGGAAACTGCTTAAGAAGTATATTCTTCAGGGTTGATATTATGGCATTAAATTTTGAACATCTTGCAGCAATGGTATTAGGAATAATCATGACTGTGATCTCAAATAAGATAATCAGTCAATTTCCCCAAATGAATGGTTAAAATATCATACACACCTGTGAAAATAATTTTACCATCAAATTGGGGACATTTTGTTGCAATGGTATTGACATATTCTATGAATGACTGTGCTCTTTTGTTATAATTGGTCTCCGTGCTCAGGAAACTGCTTAAGAAGTATATTCTTTAGGGTTGATATTTTGGCATTAAACTTGGAACATCTTGCAGCAATGGTATTAGGAATAATCATGACTGTGATATCAAATAAGATAATCAGTCGATTTCCCCAAGTGAATGGTTAAAATATCATACACACCTGTGAGAATAATGTTACCATCAAATTGGGGACATATTGTTGCAATGGTGTTGACATATTCTATGACTGACTGCTTTATTTTGTTATCATTGTTCAATGTGCTCAGGAAACTGCTTAAAAAGCATATTTATTGGGGTTGATATTTTGGCATTAAACTTGGAACATCTTGCAGCAATGGTATTAGGAATAATCATGACTGTTATCTCAAATAAAATTATTAGTCAATGTCCCCAAATCAATGGTTAAAATATCATACACACCTGTGAGAATAATCTTGCTATCAAGTTGGGGACATTTTGTTGAAATGGTGTTGACATATTCTATGACTGACTGTGTTATTTTGTTATCATTGTTCAATGTGCTCAGGAAACTGCTTAAGAAGTATATTCTTCAGGGTTGATATTATGGCATTAAATTTTGAACATCTTGCAGCAATGATAATAAGAATGATCATGACTGTTATCTCACATAAAATTATTAGTCAATGTTTCGAAATCAATGGTTAAATATCATACAAACCTGTGAGAATAATTTTACCATCAAATTAGGGACATATTGTTGCAACGGTGTTTGCATATTCTATGACTGACTGTCTTCTTCGTTATAATTGGTCAATGTGCTCAGGAAACTGCTTAAAAAGCACATTTATTGGGGTTGATATTTTGGCATTAAATTTGTAACATCTCGCAGCAATTGTATTTGGAATGATCATGACTGTGATATAGAATAAGATAATCAGTCATATTCCCCAAATGAATGATTAAAATATCATACACACCTGTGAGAATAATCTTGCTATCAAGTTGGGTACATTTTGTTGAAATGGTGTTGACATATTCTATGACTGACTGTGTTATTTTGTTATCATTGTTCAATGTGCTCAGGAAACTGCTTAAGAAGTATATTCTTCAGGGTTGATATTATGGCATTAAATTTTGAACATCTTGCAGCAATGGTATTAGGAATAATCATGACTGTGATCTCAAATAAGATAATCAGTCAATTTCCCCAAATGAATGGTTAAAATATCATACACACCTGTGAGAATAATTTTACCATCAAATTGGGGACATATTGTTGCAATGGTATTGACATATTCTATGAATGACTGTGCTCTTTTGTTATAATTGGTCACCGTGCTCAGGAAACTGCTTAAGAAGTATATTCTTTAGGGTTGATATTTTGGCATTAAACTTAGAACATCTTGCAGCAATGGTATTAGGAATAATCATGACTGTGATATCAAATAAGATAATCAGTCGATTTTCCCAAGTGAATGGTTAAAATATCATACACACCTGTGAGAATAATTTTACCATAAAGTTGGGGACATATTGTTGCAATGGTGTTTGCATATTCTATGACTGCCTGTGTTCTTTTGTTATAAATAGTCAATGTGCTCAGGAAACTGCTTAAAAACCATATTTATTGGGGTTGATATTTTAGTATTAAACTTGGAACATCTAGCAGCAAGGGTATTAGGGATATTCATGACTGTGATCTCAATTAAGATATTCAATCAATGTCCCCAAATCAATGGTTAAAATATCATACACACCTGTGAGAATAATTTTACCATCAATTTGGGCATATATCGTTGCAATGATGTAGACATCTTTCATGACTGACTGTGTTTTTTTGTTATAATTGGTCAATGTGCTCAAAAAACCGCTTAAAAAGCATATTCATTGGGGTTGATATTATGGCATTAAATTTAAAACATCTCGCAGCAATGGTATTAAGAATGATCATGACTGTTAGCTCAAATAAGACAATCAGTCGATTTCCCCAAGTGAATGGTTAAAATATCATACACACCTGTGAGAATAATTTTACCATCAAATTAGGCACATATTGTTGCAATGGTGTTGGCATTGTCTATGACTGACTGTATTTTTTATTCTAAATGGTCAATGTGCTCAGAAAACTACTTAAAAAACATATTCATTTGGGTTGATATTATGGCATTAAATTTGAAACATCTTGCAGCAATGATATTAAGAATAATCATGACTGTGATTTCAAATAAGATAATCAGTCAATGTTCCCAAATCAATGGTTAAAATATCATACAAAATGTGAAAATAATTTTACCATCAAATTGGGGACATATTGTTGCAATGGTGTTGGCATTTTCTATGACTGACTGTGTTCTTCGTTATAATTGGTCAATGTGCTCAGAAAACTGCTTAAAAAGCGTATTCCTTGGGGTTGATATTTAGGCATTAAATTTGGAACATCTAGCGGCAATGGTATTAAGAATGATCATGATCGTTATCTCAAGTAAAATAATCAGTCAATGTCCCCAAATCAATGGTTAAAATATCATACACACCTGTGAAAAAAATTTTACCATCAAATTTTGGACATATCGTTGCAATGGGGTAGAAATATTTTATGACTGACGGTGTTCTTTTGTTATAATTGGTCAATCTGCTCAGGAAACTGCTTAAGAAGCATATTTATTGGGATTGATATTTTGGCATTAAATTTGGAACATCGACCAGCAATGGTATTTGGAATGATGACTGTGATTTCAAATAAAATAATCAGTCAATGTCCCCAAATCATTGGTTAAAATATCATACACACCTGTGAGAATAATTTTACCATAAATTTGGGGACATATTGTTGCATTGGTGTTGGCATATTCTATGACTGCCTGTGTTCTTTTGTTATAAATAGTCAATGTGCTCAGGAAACTGCTTAAAAAGCATATTTATTGGGGTTGATATTATGGCATTAAATTTGAAACATCTTACAGCAATGGTATTAAGAATCATCATGACTGTTAGCTCAAATAAAATAATCAGTCAATGTCCCCAAATCAATGGTTAAAATATCATACACCCCTGTGAGAATAATTTTACCATCAAATTGGGGACATATCGAGGCAATGATGTAGACATCTTTCATATCTGACTGTGTTTTTTTTGTTATAATTGGTCAATGTGCTCAGAAAACTGCTTAAAAAGCGTATTCATTGGGGTTGATATTTTGGCATTAAATTTGAAACATCTTGCAGCAATGATATTAAGAATGATCATGACTGTGATCTCAAATAAGATAATCAGTCGATTTCCCCAACTCAATGGTTAAAATATCATACACACCTGTGAGAATAATTTTACCATCAAATTGGGCACATATTGTTGCAATGGTGTTGGCATTGTCTATGACTGCCTGTCTTCTTCTGTTATAAATTGTCAATGTGCTCAAGAAACTGCTTAAAGAGCATATTTATTGGGGTTGATATTTTGGTATTAAATTTGGAACATCTAGCAGCAAGGGTATTAGGAATATTCATGACTGTGATCTCAATTAAGATATTCAATCAATCTCCCCAAATCAATGGTTAAAATATCATACACACCTGTGAAAATAATTTTACTATCAAATTGGGCACATATCGTTGCAATGATGTAGACATCTTTTATGACTGACTGTGTTTTTTGTTATAATTGGTCAATGTGCTTAGAAAACTGCTTAAAAAGCATATTCATTGGGGTTGATATTATGGCGTTAAATTTAAAACATCTTGCAGCAATGATATTAAGAATGATCATGACTGTTATCTCAAATAAAATAATCAGTCAATGTTCCCAAATCAATGGTTAAAATATCATACACACCAGTGAGAATAATCTTACCATAAATTTGGGGACATATTGTTGCAATGATGTTGGCAAATTCTATGACTGCCTGTCTTCTTCTGTTATAAATAGTCAATGTGCTCAGGAAACTGCTTAAAAAGCATATTTATTGGGGTTGATATTTTGGCATTAAATTTGGAGCATCTAGCGGCAATGGTATTAGGAATAATCATGCCTGTGATATCAAATAAGATAATCAGTCAATTTCTCCAATAGAATGGTTAAATTATCATACACACCAGTGAGAATAATTTTACCATCAAATTGGGGACATTTTGTTGCAATGGTATTGACATATTCTATGAATGACTGTGCTCTTTTGTTATAATTGGTCACCGTGCTCAGGAAACTGCTTAAGAAGTATATTCTTTAGGGTTGATATTTTGGCATTAATTTTGGAACATCTTGCAGCAATGATAATAAGAATGATCATGACTGTTATCTCACATAAATTTATTAGTCAATGTTTCGAAATCAATGGTTAAATATCATACAAACCTGCGAGAATAATTTTACCATCAAATTAGGGACATATTGTTGCAACGGTGTTTGCATATTCTATGACTGACTGTCTTCTTCGTTATAATTGGTCAATGTGCTCAGGAAACTGCTTAAAAAGCATATTTATTGGGGTTGATATTTTGGCATTAAATTTGGAACGTCTCGCAGCAATTGTATTTGGAATGATCCTGACTGTGATATAGAATAAGATAATCAGTCATATTCCCCAAATGAATGATTAAAATATCATACACACCTCTGAGAATAATCTTGCTATCAAGTTGGGTACATTTTGTTGAAATGGTGTTGACATATTCTATGACTGACTGTGTTATTTTGTTATCATTGTTCAATGTGCTCAGGAAACTGCTTAAGAAGTATATTCTTCAGGGTTGATATTATGGCATTAAATTTTGAACATCTTGCAGCAATGGTATTAGGAATAATCATGACTGTGATCTCAAATAAGATAATCAGTCAATTTCCCCAAATGAATGGTTAAAATATCATACACACCTGTGAAAATAATTTTACCATCAAATTGGGGACATTTTGTTGCAATGGTATTGACATATTCTATGAATGACTGTGCTCTTTTGTTATAATTGGTCTCCGTGCTCAGGAAACTGCTTAAGAAGTATATTCTTTAGGGTTGATATTTTGGCATTAAACTTGGAACATCTTGCAGCAATGGTATTAGGAATAATCATGACTGTGATATCAAATAAGATAATCAGTCGATTTCCCCAAGTGAATGGTTAAAATATCATACACACCTGTGAGAATAATGTTACCATCAAATTGGGGACATATTGTTGCAATGGTGTTGACATATTCTATGACTGACTGCTTTATTTTGTTATCATTGTTCAATGTGCTCAGGAAATTGCTTAAGAAGCATATTCATCGAGGTTGATATTTTGGCATTAAATTTTGAACATCTCGCAGCAATTGTATTTGGAATGATCATGACTTTGATATAGAATAAGATAATCAGTCATATTCCCCAAATCAATGGTTAAAATATCATACACACCTGTGAGAATAATCTTGCTATCAAGTTGGGGACATTTTGTTGAAATGGTGTTGACATATTCTATGACTGACTGTGTTATTTTGTTATCATTGTTCAATGTGCTCAGGAAACTGCTTAAGAAGTATATTCTTCAGGGTTGATATTATGGCATTAAATTTTGAACATCTTGCAGCAATGATAATAAGAATGATCATGACTGTTATCTCACATAAAATTATTAGTCAATGTTTCGAAATCAATGGTTAAATATCATACAAACCTGTGAGAATAATTTTACCATCAAATTAGGGACATATTGTTGCAACGGTGTTTGCATATTCTATGACTGACTGTCTTCTTCGTTATAATTGGTCAATGTGCTCAGGAAACTGCTTAAAAAGCACATTTATTGGGGTTGATATTTTGGCATTAAATTTGGAACATCTCGCAGCAATTGTATTTGGAATGATCATGACTGTGATATAGAATAAGATAATCAGTCATATTCCCCAAATGAATGATTAAAATATCATACACACCTGTGAGAATAATCTTGCTATCAAGTTGGGTACATTTTGTTGAAATGGTGTTGACATATTCTATGACTGACTGTGTTATTTTGTTATCATTGTTCAATGTGCTCAGGAAACTGCTTAAGAAGTATATTCTTCAGGGTTGATATTATGGCATTAAATTTTGAACATCTTGCAGCAATGGTATTAGGAATAATCATGACTGTGATCTCAAATAAGATAATCAGTCAATTTCCCCAAATGAATGGTTAAAATATCATACACACCTGTGAGAATAATTTTACCATCAAATTGGGGACATATTGTTGCAATGGTATTGACATATTCTATGAATGACTGTGCTCTTTTGTTATAATTGGTCACCGTGCTCAGGAAACTGCTTAAGAAGTATATTCTTTAGGGTTGATATTTTGGCATTAAACTTAGAACATCTTGCAGCAATGGTATTAGGAATAATCATGACTGTGATATCAAATAAGATAATCAGTCGATTTTCCCAAGTGAATGGTTAAAATATCATACACACCTGTGAGAATAATTTTACCATAAAGTTGGGGACATATTGTTGCAATGGTGTTTGCATATTCTATGACTGCCTGTGTTCTTTTGTTATAAATAGTCAATGTGCTCAGGAAACTGCTTAAAAACCATATTTATTGGGGTTGATATTTTGGTATTAAACTTGGAACATCTAGCAGCAAGGGTATTAGGGATATTCATGACTGTGATCTCAATTAAGATATTCAATCAATGTCCCCAAATCAATGGTTAAAATATCATACACACCTGTGAGAATAATTTTACCATCAATTTGGGCATATATCGTTGCAATGATGTAGACATCTTTCATGACTGACTGTGTTTTTTTGTTATAATTGGTCAATGTGCTCAAAAAACCGCTTAAAAAGCATATTCATTGGGGTTGATATTATGGCATTAAATTTAAAACATCTCGCAGCAATGGTATTAAGAATGATCATGACTGTTAGCTCAAATAAGACAATCAGTCGATTTCCCCAAGTGAATGGTTAAAATATCATACACACCTGTGAGAATAATTTTACCATCAAATTAGGCACATATTGTTGCAATGGTGTTGGCATTGTCTATGACTGACTGTATTTTTTATTCTAAATGGTCAATGTGCTCAGAAAACTACTTAAAAAACATATTCATTTGGGTTGATATTATGGCATTAAATTTGAAACATCTTGCAGCAATGATATTAAGAATAATCATGACTGTGATTTCAAATAAGATAATCAGTCAATGTTCCCAAATCAATGGTTAAAATATCATACAAAATGTGAAAATAATTTTACCATCAAATTGGGGACATATTGTTGCAATGGTGTTGGCATTTTCTATGACTGACTGTGTTCTTCGTTATAATTGGTCAATGTGCTCAGAAAACTGCTTAAAAAGCGTATTCCTTGGGGTTGATATTTAGGCATTAAATTTGGAACATCTAGCGGCAATGGTATTAAGAATGATCATGATCGTTATCTCAAGTAAAATAATCAGTCAATGTCCCCAAATCAATGGTTAAAATATCATACACACCTGTGAAAAAAATTTTACCATCAAATTTTGGACATATCGTTGCAATGGGGTAGAAATATTTTATGACTGACGGTGTTCTTTTGTTATAATTGGTCAATCTGCTCAGGAAACTGCTTAAGAAGCATATTTATTGGGATTGATATTTTGGCATTAAATTTGGAACATCGACCAGCAATGGTATTTGGAATGATGACTGTGATTTCAAATAAAATAATCAGTCAATGTCCCCAAATCATTGGTTAAAATATCATACACACCTGTGAGAATAATTTTACCATAAATTTGGGGACATATTGTTGCATTGGTGTTGGCATATTCTATGACTGCCTGTGTTCTTTTGTTATAAATAGTCAATGTGCTCAGGAAACTGCTTAAAAAGCATATTTATTGGGGTTGATATTATGGCATTAAATTTGAAACATCTTACAGCAATGGTATTAAGAATCATCATGACTGTTAGCTCAAATAAAATAATCAGTCAATGTCCCCAAATCAATGGTTAAAATATCATACACCCCTGTGAGAATAATTTTACCATCAAATTGGGGACATATCGAGGCAATGATGTAGACATCTTTCATATCTGACTGTGTTTTTTTTGTTATAATTGGTCAATGTGCTCAGAAAACTGCTTAAAAAGCGTATTCATTGGGGTTGATATTTTGGCATTAAATTTGAAACATCTTGCAGCAATGATATTAAGAATGATCATGACTGTGATCTCAAATAAGATAATCAGTCGATTTCCCTAACTCAATGGTTAAAATATCATACACACCTGTGAGAATAATTTTACCATCAAATTGGGCACATATTGTTGCAATGGTGTTGGCATTGTCTATGACTGCCTGTCTTCTTCTGTTATAAATTGTCAATGTGCTCAAGAAACTGCTTAAAGAGCATATTTATTGGGGTTGATATTTTGGTATTAAATTTGGAACATCTAGCAGCAAGGGTATTAGGAATATTCATGACTGTGATCTCAATTAAGATATTCAATCAATCTCCCCAAATCAATGGTTAAAATATCATACACACCTGTGAAAATAATTTTACTATCAAATTGGGCACATATCGTTGCAATGATGTAGACATCTTTTATGACTGACTGTGTTTTTTGTTATAATTGGTCAATGTGCTTAGAAAACTGCTTAAAAAGCATATTCATTGGGGTTGATATTATGGCGTTAAATTTAAAACATCTTGCAGCAATGATATTAAGAATGATCATGACTGTTATCTCAAATAAAATAATCAGTCAATGTCCCCAAATCAATGATTAAAATATCATACACCCCTGTGAGAATAATTTTACCATCAAATTGGGGACATATCGTGGCAATGATGTAGACATCTTTTATGACTGACTGTGTTTTTTTGTTATAATTGGTCAATGTGCTCAGAAAACTGCTTAAAAAGCGTATTCAGTGGGGTTGATATTATGGCATTAAATTTAAAACATCTTGCAGCAATGGTATTAAGAATGATCATGACTAGTATCTCAAATAAAATAATCAGTCAATGTCCCCAAATGAATGATTAAAATATCATACACACCTGTGAGAATAATCTTGCTATCGAGTTGGGCACATTTTGTTGAAATGGTGTTGACATATTCTATGACTGACTGTGTTATTTTGTTATAATTGTTCAATGTGCTCAGGAAACTGCTTAAGAAGTATATTCTTTAGGGTTGATATTATGGCATTAAATTTTGAACATCTTGCAGCAATGGTATTAGGAATAATCATGACTGTGAACTCAAATAAGATAATCAGTCAGTGTCCCCTAATCAATGGTTAAAATATCACACACACTTGTGAAAATAATTTTACCATCAAATTGGGGACATATTGTTGCAATGGTGTTGGCATTTTCTATGACTGACTGTGTTCTTCATTATAATTGGTCAATGTGCTCAGGAAACTGCTTAAAAAGCATATTTATTTGGGTTGATATTATGGCATTAAATTTGGAGCATCTAGCGGCAATGGTATTAGGAATAATCATGACTGTGATATCAAATAAGATAATCAGTCAATTTCCCCAAATGAATGGTTAAAATATCATACACACCTGTGAAAATAATTTTGCCATCAAATTGGGGACATTTTGTTGCAATGGTATTGACATTTTCTATGAATGACTGTGCTCTTTTGTTATAATTGGTCACCGTGCTCAGGAAACTGGTTAAGAAGTATATTCTTTAGGGTTGATATTTTGGCATTAAACTTGGAACATCTTGCAGCAATGGTATCAGGAATAATCATGACTGTGATATCAAATAAGATAATCAGTCGATTTCCCCAAGTGAATGGTTAAAATATCATACACACCTGTGAGAATAATTTTACCATCAAATTGGGGACATATTGTTGCAATGGTATTGACATATTCTATGAATGACTGTGCTCTTTTGTTATAATTGGTCACCGTGCTCAGGAAACTGCTTAAGAAGTATATTCTTTAGGGTTGATATTTTGGCATTAATTTTGGAGCTTCTAGCGGCAATGGTATTAGGAATAATCATGACTGTGATATCAAATAAGATAATCAGTCAATGTCCCCAAATCAATGGTTAAAATATCATACAACCCTGTGAGAATGATTTTACCATCAAATTGGGCACATATTGTTGCAATGGTGTTGGCATTGTCTATGACTGCCTGTCTTCTTCTGTTATAAATAGTCAATTTGCTCAGGAAACTGCTTAAAAAGCATATTTATTGGGGTTGATATTATGGCATTAAATTTGAAACATCTTGCAGCTATGATATTAAGAATGATCATGACTGTTATCTCAAATAAGATAATCAGTCAATGTTCCCAAATCAATGGTTAAAATATCATACACACCAGTGAGAATAATCTTACCATAAATTTGGGGACATATTGTTGCAATGATGTTGGCAAATTCTATGACTGCCTGTCTTCTTCTGTTATAAATAGTCAATGTGCTCAGGAAACTGCTTAAAAAGCATATTTATTGGGGTTGATATTTTGGCATTAAATTTGGAGCATCTAGCGGCAATGGTATTAGGAATAATCATGCCTGTGATATCAAATAAGATAATCAGTCAATTTCTCCAATAGAATGGTTAAATTATCATACACACCAGTGAGAATAATTTTACCATCAAATTGGGGACATTTTGTTGCAATGGTATTGACATATTCTATGAATGACTGTGCTCTTTTGTTATAATTGGTCACCGTGCTCAGGAAACTGCTTAAGAAGTATATTCTTTAGGGTTGATATTTTGGCATTAATTTTGGAACATCTTGCAGCAATGATAATAAGAATGATCATGACTGTTATCTCACATAAATTTATTAGTCAATGTTTCGAAATCAATGGTTAAATATCATACAAACCTGCGAGAATAATTTTACCATCAAATTAGGGACATATTGTTGCAACGGTGTTTGCATATTCTATGACTGACTGTCTTCTTCGTTATAATTGGTCAATGTGCTCAGGAAACTGCTTAAAAAGCATATTTATTGGGGTTGATATTTTGGCATTAAATTTGGAACATCTCGCAGCAATTGTATTTGGAATGATCATGACTGTGATATAGAATAAGATAATCAGTCATATTCCCCAAATGAATGATTAAAATATCATACACACCTCTGAGAATAATCTTGCTATCAAGTTGGGTACATTTTGTTGAAATGGTGTTGACATATTCTATGACTGACTGTGTTATTTTGTTATCATTGTTCAATGTGCTCAGGAAACTGCTTAAGAAGTATATTCTTCAGGGTTGATATTATGGCATTAAATTTTGAACATCTTGCAGCAATGGTATTAGGAATAATCATGACTGTGATCTCAAATAAGATAATCAGTCAATTTCCCCAAATGAATGGTTAAAATATCATACACACCTGTGAAAATAATTTTACCATCAAATTGGGGACATTTTGTTGCAATGGTATTGACATATTCTATGAATGACTGTGCTCTTTTGTTATAATTGGTCTCCGTGCTCAGGAAACTGCTTAAGAAGTATATTCTTTAGGGTTGATATTTTGGCATTAAACTTGGAACATCTTGCAGCAATGGTATTAGGAATAATCATGACTGTGATATCAAATAAGATAATCAGTCGATTTCCCCAAGTGAATGGTTAAAATATCATACACACCTGTGAGAATAATGTTACCATCAAATTGGGGACATATTGTTGCAATGGTGTTGACATATTCTATGACTGACTGCTTTATTTTGTTATCATTGTTCAATGTGCTCAGGAAATTGCTTAAGAAGCATATTCATCGAGGTTGATATTTTGGCATTAAATTTTGAACATCTCGCAGCAATTGTATTTGGAATGATCATGACTTTGATATAGAATAAGATAATCAGTCATATTCCCCAAATCAATGGTTAAAATATCATACACACCTGTGAGAATAATCTTGCTATCAAGTTGGGGACATTTTGTTGAAATGGTGTTGACATATTCTATGACTGACTGTGTTATTTTGTTATCATTGTTCAATGTGCTCAGGAAACTGCTTAAGAAGTATATTCTTCAGGGTTGATATTATGGCATTAAATTTTGAACATCTTGCAGCAATGATAATAAGAATGATCATGACTGTTATCTCACATAAAATTATTAGTCAATGTTTCGAAATCAATGGTTAAATATCATACAAACCTGTGAGAATAATTTTACCATCAAATTAGGGACATATTGTTGCAACGGTGTTTGCATATTCTATGACTGACTGTCTTCTTCGTTATAATTGGTCAATGTGCTCAGGAAACTGCTTAAAAAGCACATTTATTGGGGTTGATATTTTGGCATTAAATTTGGAACATCTCGCAGCAATTGTATTTGGAATGATCATGACTGTGATATAGAATAAGATAATCAGTCATATTCCCCAAATGAATGATTAAAATATCATACACACCTGTGAGAATAATCTTGCTATCAAGTTGGGTACATTTTGTTGAAATGGTGTTGACATATTCTATGACTGACTGTGTTATTTTGTTATCATTGTTCAATGTGCTCAGGAAACTGCTTAAGAAGTATATTCTTCAGGGTTGATATTATGGCATTAAATTTTGAACATCTTGCAGCAATGGTATTAGGAATAATCATGACTGTGATCTCAAATAAGATAATCAGTCAATTTCCCCAAATGAATGGTTAAAATATCATACACACCTGTGAAAATAATTTTACCATCAAATTGGGGACATTTTGTTGCAATGGTATTGACATATTTTATGAATGACTGTGCTCTTTTGTTATAATTGGTCTCCGTGCTCAGAAAACTGCTTAAGAAGTATATTCTTTAGGGTTGATATTTTGGCATTAAACTTGGAACATCTTGCAGCAATGGTATTAGGAATAATCATGACTGTGATATCAAATAAGATAATCAGTCGATTTCCCCAAGTGAATGGTTAAAATATCATACACACCTGTGAGAATAATTTTACCATCAAATTGGGGACATATTGTTGCAATGGTGTTGACATATTCTATGACTGACTGCTTTATTTTGTTATCATTGTTCAATGTGCTCAGGAAACTGCTTAAGAAGCATATTCATCGAGGTTGATATTTTGGCATTAAATTTTGAACATCTCGCAGCAATTGTATTTGGAATGAACATGACTTTGATATAGAATAAGATAATCAGTCATATTCCCCAAATCAATGGTTAAAATATCATACACACCTGTGAGAATAGTCTTGCTATCAAGTTGGGGACATTTTGTTGAAATGGTGTTGACATATTCTATGACTGACTGTGTTATTTTGTTATCATTGTTCAATGTGTTCAGGAAACTGCTTAAGAAGCATATTGTTCAGGGTTGATATTATGGCATTAAATTTTGAACATCTTGCAGCAATGGTATTAGGAATAATCATGACTGTGATCTCAAATAAGATAATCAGTCAATGTCCCTAAATCAATGGTTAAAATATCATACACACTTGTGAAAATAATTTTACTATCAAATTGGGGACATATTGTTGCAATGGTGTTGGCATTTTCTATGACTGACTGTGTTCTTCGTTATAATTGATCAATGTGCTCAGGAAACTGCCTAAAAAGCATATTTATTGGGGTTGATATTATGGCATTAATTTTGGAGCATCTAGCGGCAATAGTATTTGGAATAATCATGACTGTGATATCAAATAAGATAATCAGTCAATTTCCCCAAATCAATGGTTAAAATATCATACACACCTGTGAAAATAATTTTACCATCAAATTGGGGACATTTCGTTGCAATGGTATTGACATATTCTATGAATGACTGTGCTCTTTTGTAATAATTGGTCACCGTGCTCAGGAAACTGCTTAAGAAGTATATTCTTTAGGGTTGATATTTTGGCATTAAACTTGGAACATCTTGCAGCAATGGTATTAGGAATAATCATGACTGTGATATCAAATAAGATAATCAGTCGATTTCCCCAAGTGAATGGTTAAAATATCATACACACCTGTGAGAATAATTTTACCATCAAATTGGGGACATATTGTTGCAATGGTGTTGACATATTCTATGACTGACTGCTTTATTTTGTTATCATTGTTCAATGTGCTAAGGAAATTGCTTAAGAAGCATATTCATCGAGGTTGATATTTTGGCATCAAATTTTGAACATCTCGCAGCAATTGTATTTGGAATGATCGTGACTTTGATATAGAATAAGATAATCAGTCAATGTCCCCAAATCAATGGTTGAAATATCATACACACCTGTGAAAATAATTTTACCATAAATTTGGGGACATATTGTTGCAATGGTATTAGGAATAATCATGACTGTGATATCAAATAAGATAATCAGTCGATTTCCCCAAGTGAATGGTTAAAATATCATACACACCTGTGAGACTAATTTTACCCTCAAGTTGGGGACATTTTGTTGAAATGGTGTTGACATATTCTATGACTGACTGTGTTATTTTGTTATCATTGTTCAATGTGCTCAGGAAACTGCTTAAGAAGTATATTCTTCAGGGTTGATATTTTGGCATTAAATTTTGAACATCTAGCAGCAATGGTATTAGGAATGATGACTGTGATTTCAAATAAAATAATCAGTCGATGTCCCCAAATCAATGGTTAAAATATACACACCTGTGAGAATAATTTTACCATAAATTTGGGGACATATTGTTGCCATGGTGTTGGCATATTTTATGACTGCCTGTGTTCTTTTGTTATAAATAGTCAATGTGCTCAGGAAACTGTTTAAAAAGCATATTTATTGGGGTTGATATTTTGGTATCAAATTTGGAACATCTAGCAGCAAGGGTATTAGGAATATTCATGACTGTGATCTCAATTAAGATATTCAATCAATGTCCCCAAATCAATGGTTAAAATATCATACGCACCTGTGAGAATAATTTTACTATCAAATTGGGCACATATCGTTGCAATGATGTAGACATCTTTTATGACTGACTGTGTTTTTTTGTTATAATTGGTCAATGTGCTCAGAAAACTGCTTGAAAAGCATATTTATTGGGGTTGATATTATGGCATTAAATTTAAAACATCTTGCAGCAATGGTATTAAGAATGATCATGACTGTTAGCTCAAATAAAATAATCAGTCAATGTCCCCAAATCAATGGTTAAAATATCATACTCCCCTGTGAGAATGATTTTACCATCAAATTGGGCACATATTGTTGCAATGGTGTTGGCATTGTCTATGACTGACTGTATTTTTTATTCTAAATGGTCAATGTGCTCAGAAAACTACTTAAAAAACATATTCATTTGGGTTGATATTATGGCATTAAATTTGAAACATCTTGCAGCAATGATATTAAGAATGATCATGACTGTTATCTCAAATAAAACTATTAGTCAATGTCCCGAAATCAATGGTCAAATATCATACAAACCTGCGAGAATAATTTTACCATCAAATTAGGGACATATTGTTGCAACGGTGTTTGCATATTCTATGACTGACTGTCTTCTTCGTTATAATTGGTCAATGTGCTCAGGAAACTGCTTAAAAAGCATATTTATTGGGGTTGATATTTTGGCATTAAATTTGGAACATCTCGCAGCAATTGTATTTGGAATGATCATGACTGTGATATAGAATAAGATAATCAGTCATATTCCCCAAATGAATGATTAAAATATCATACACACCTCTGAGAATAATCTTGCTATCAAGTTGGGTACATTTTGTTGAAATGGTGTTGACATATTCTATGACTGACTGTGTTATTTTGTTATCATTGTTCAATGTGCTCAGGAAACTGCTTAAAAAGTATATTCTTCAGGGTTGATATTTTGGCATTAAATTTTGAACATCTAGCAGCAATGGTATTAGGAATGATGACTGTGATTTCAAATAAAATAATCAGTCGATGTCCCCAAATCAATGGTTAAAATATACACACCTGTGAGAATAATTTTACCATCAAATTGGGGACATATCGTTGCAATGATGTAGACATATTTCATGACTGACTGTGTTTTTTCTGTTATAATTGGTCAATGTGCTCAGGAAACTGCCTAAAAAGCATATTTATTGGAGTTGATATTTTGGCATTAAATTTGGAGCATCTAGCGGCAATGGTATTATGAATAATCATGACTGTGATATCAAATAAGATAATCAGTCAATTTCTCCAAATGAATGGTTAAAATATCATACACACCTGTGAGAATAATTTTACCATCAAATTTGGGACATTTTGTTGCAATGGTATTGACATATTCTATGAATGACTGTGCTCTTTTGTTATAATTGGTCACCGTGCTCAGGAAACTGCTTAAGAAGTATATTCTTTAGGGTTGATATTTTGGCATTAAATTTGGAACATCTTGCAGCAATGGTATTAAGAATGATCATGATTGTTATCTCAAGTAAAATAATCAGTCAATGTCCCCAAATCAATGGTTAAAATATCATACACACCTGTGAGAAAACTTTTACCATCAAATTTGGAACATATCGTTGCAATGGGGTAGACATCTTTTATGACTGACTGTGTTCTTTTATTATAATTGGTCAATCTGCTCAGGAAACTGCTTAAAAAGCGTATTCATTTGGGTTGATATTTTGGCATTAAATTTGAAACATCTTGCAGCAATGATATTAAGAATGGTCATGACTGTTATCTCAAATAAGATAATCAGTCAATGTCCCCAAATCAATGGTTAAAATATCATACACACCTGTGAGAATAATTTTAACATCAAATTGGGCACATTTTGTTGCAATGGTGTTGGCATTGTCTATGACTGACTGTGTTTTTTATTCTAATTGGTGAATGTGCTCAGGAAACTGCTTAAGAAGTATATTCTTCAGGGTTGATATTATGGCATTAAAGGTTGACTTGCAACAAAATTCACATTACAGTTATTTGGTATCAAAAGATTCTCCATGTCTTACTCTATTGTGTTGTTAGTGCCAAGTATGTGGGAATGGGATTACAAGCTCTTAAAAGCTCAAAAACGAACAGAAAATCGCAGCCACACGAGACCGCCCTAGTTTGGATTCGTTTTCCAAAACGGCTAAAATGTGACGTATGTGTGCTAAAACGGCTAAAATGTGTGCCAGATAGTTTATGTTTACACTTTCATGCATCCTTATTCGTCGAACTATTTTCACAAATATACTTCACGCTTGCGATAAAAACCATGTCTATTGTTCTTACGCGTCTATTTTATCGGCATCGTAATGCTGCAACTTTGAGCACTGATATCTCAAAACAAAGCATAAAAATATGTTTAATTTTTTAAGCTTAGCTTGAACGATAGCATATCATTCTCTGATAAAAATGATGAGCTTTTTGGTCCGCTATGATGGTTGAAAAATGCTGTAGAAATTTTTCGCGCCATATAGCGGGAATTGTAAGTCACATGATCAGATAATGTTAGTTTCAGTTCAAGTTTGATCTATCGCAAATGGCAAACACGCTATCTCATATTAAACTTGTTTATTTCAATTCGTCATAATGTCTAACGCGCCACATAGTGTTTGTGCAGCTGCCAAACTGAGAAGCACCCTTTTTTGGCCAAGAGCTGAGAAAAGACTAGACCTTCACCGGGCGTGGAGCAACTGGGTGAAGCTGGATGTGACAAACTTTATTTATTCGTCTGCTTACTCTTACCTTTGTTTTCGCCAGTTCAAAGATGACATGTTTTTTAACCTGTTTGCATACTCCACATATCACCAAAGCATGTGAGTAATTTATTTTATGAACTACTTGTATTAGTAGTTGTAACTCGGGTTATTGTCTAGTATTCTCTTAATAGTACTGTATTAATCTATATTTAATATACCAATATTAATGTCATTTAATTGTAATATTATATTATTAGTATTTTATCTTTTTAATTACGTGTATTATTCTTATTATAATAACAAATCTAGTTCATACTGCATATCTATCTGTAAAACGTAATATATTAATATATAATTGATAAAATAATGTTGTTTCACTATTAATTTCGCCAAATTTCTTAACCCCACTCACTTATAGATATGTTATATAAAATAGTTATTGTCATTTTCTGGTATCATCGTTGATAGCATATTAATATTATTAGTTGATTATTATTAGATGAAAAGTTTGTGCCAACCACTGAAGACTGGGAAGAGTTTGAGCGCTATGTTGGCCAGCGTCAAACGCTCTCCAATTACATGTAAGATAGAGCTGAACTAAACCAAACTTGACAAAATATAAAAAATATCCATAGAGTTATTACTCACATTTTATGTTTACAATATCATGGATTCTGATAGGGTTTTGTAAAATCTGTGTCATGATTGCATGGCTATATATTTATTCTTTTTCTGATCAAGCAAATATGATATAATAACAGGAAATGATGTTGTACAAATCTTATTGCAAGTCAACTATTGTGTTGTGATTTCAGAACCGAATCCTCCTTCAAAGAGGAGAAAATAATAGTAAGTGTGACAGCACTCCAGCGACTATTTCACTGTCACACCTGCGCCCTCCCCTGCTCATTCACGATGGTGCGAGAAGGCGGATGGGTAGAGTTCAAGGTTACATGTGCCTCCTGTCACCGATCGTACACTTGGGAAACAACTGCCAGGGTGAACAGAGCTCACGTCATCAACCCCCTGCTGGCAGCTGCATCACTCTTTCCTGGCGGATGCCTTACGCAGAACCTCCGTTTTCTGTCGCTCCTGAACATCGCAATACCAAGCCACAGCGTTTGCCTCAACCAACAGAGAGAATACTTACATGGTGTGAGTGTTAATATTTACTCATAAACTTGGAAAATGTGAGTAAAAGCTTGGCACACTAATTGAATAACAACATTTAGAAACAATTTTTTTTTTAAATGAAAATATGTCATCCTTCAAGCAAATTATATTATAATTCAAAATTCTGATTCATCATAATATAGCACAAAAAGGGGGAAGAGGATTCTACATTCTTAGACTAATGATAATGATACAAATTAATCTTGTATAATGAAGTTTTACAATAGTTTACAGTGTATTGCTGAGCAGTACACCCTGCATAACGAGGGATTGATGGCAGCAATCGATTGGGAGCTTGATTTGGCAGGTGACGGTAGATGCGATAGTCCGGGGCATTGCGCACTATACAGAGCCTACACTATGATGGATCAGAGCTGCGGTTTAATAGTCAGCAGCCATTTTGTCAAGGTAAAACTTTGACAGTTTTTACTTCACAGCCTGACAAAAACCCAAATTTTTTAGTAGTTATCAATACATAAACGTGAAGTTGCTCATCTAGCTAAATAGTTCATTCAAATAATGTGAAAGTAATTGTTGGTCGTAACTTTCTTTACATTGCAGTCAACAGAGACCACCAGCTCTAACACCATGGAGCTGGAAGGCTTCAAGCGATGCCAGTCCGATCTAATTTCCCACGGCCTGAGAGTGAGGTCCATTACAACGGATGTTGTTACAAAGGTTGTGTGCATACTGCAAGCTTGTGTTTTGGCTTATGCCGCAAATTTGTCGCCGTGAGCGACGGCCTCTACCTGCATGCTTGGTGTCTAAGATTCGGGCTCTTTTTCCCACCAACGAATGATGAAGAAGAGTTTGCAGACTTGCAAACAAGATTTGCGGCATAAACCAAAACAAGATTGCGGTATGCACACAACCTCTTCCGAGCAATTGGCGATAGCTCTCCAAATGGGAATAGATTATCTGCCAAAACAACTATTGAAAAACAATAATTGCTGATCATCAAAATAATCTCGATCTTTATATAATAAAATCATAAAACTAGTACACTCTTTACTGTAGTAAGTGTACAAGCCAAATATACCAGTTCTCCTTGTGTTCCACGAGTTCAGAATATGTGTGTTCACCTGATGCATTAAATGTGTAACACAAGAATTGTAGATAATGCTTGACACATTAGCATAACCTTGGTGTTGTTGGCATTAAATGAATATCCAACTCACTATGATATCGCAGGTAATTATTCCACCTCAACTCAAGGGGTGCAGACGCCACAAATTCGTTTACACCAGGATGCATACGCAGGCATTCATGCTCCCCTCGGTGAAGGAGACAATGCCCAAACTCAGCATAATGGCAGCACAAACATTCAGGAAGAGATGGCATGTCTTGACAACGCTCGCAGGCACACCACTCTGTAGCCGGTGGTATTAGCTCCTAAAGAAATGAACAGATATGTCTATGCAACCATAGCTAATACATCAGGTCGATGTTTTTCAACAGTATATCAGTGCAGCACTGGAGTAAAATCTGTAATTATTTTTTTGCAATATTGAAGCGATAATTATCATCATTAAAATCATATATAATAATATTCGTTCTATCACTCTCAAGCTAAAACTATTACTACTAGCTAGCTTGGCACATAAGAGCTGGCTAGTGGCGGTGCTTACTTGCTGGGAGGTTTTATTCTGTTGGGGATTTTCTTCAGATAGAGCGTCAGGCTCGAAACGCCATGGTCTTAACTCTTGAGAATTTGACATTTTTTATGATCGCAACTCAGACATGAATAGTCGAACGGAAAGTCAACCTTTAAATTTTGAACATCTTGCAGCAATGGTATTAGGAATAATCATGACTGTGATCTCAAATATGATAATCAGACAATTTCCCCAAATCAATGGTTAAAATATCATACACACCTGTGAAAATAATTTTACCATTAAACTGGGGACATTTTGTTGCAATGGTATTGACATATTCTATGAATGACTGTGCTCTTTTGTTATAATTGGTCACCGTGCTCAGGAAACTGCTTAAGAAGTATATTCTTTAGGGTTGATATTTTGGCATTAAACTTGGAACATCTTGCAGCAATGGTATTAGGAATAATCATGACTGTGATATCAAATAAGATAATCAGTCGATTTCCCCAAGTGAATGGTTAAAATATCATACACACCTGTGAGAATAATTTTACCATCAAATTGGGGACATATTGTTGCAACGGTGTTGTCATATTCTATGACTGACTGCTTCATTTTGTTATCATTGTTCAATGTGCTCAGGAAATTGCTTAAAAAGCATATTTATTGGGGTTGATATTTTGGCATTAAATTTGGAACATCTAGCGGCAATGGTATTAGGAATAATCATGACTGTGATCTCAAATAAGATAATCAGTCAATTTCCCCAAATGAATGGTTAAAATATCATACACACCTGTGAGAATAATTTTACCATCAATTTGGGGACATATTGTTGCAATGGTGTTGACATATTCTATGACTGACTGCTTTATTTTGTTATCATTGTTCAATGTGCTCAGGAAATTGCTTAAGAAGCATATTCATCGAGGTTGATATTTTGGCATTAATATTTGAACATCTCGCAGCAATTGTATTTGGAATGATCATGACTTTGATATAGAATAAGATAATCAGTCATATTCCCCAAATGAATGATTAAAATATACACACCTGTGAGAATAATCTTGCTATCAAGTTGGGGACATTTTGTTGAAATGGTGGTGACATACTCTATGACTGACTGTGTTATTTTGTTATCATTGTTCAATGTGCTCAGAAAACTGCTTAAGAAGCATATTCTTCAGGGTTGATATTATGGCAATAAATTTTGAACATCTTGCAGCAATGGTATTAGGAATAATCATGACTGTGATCTCAAATAAGATAATCAGTCAATGTCCCCAAATCAATGGATAAAATATCATACGCACTTGTGAAAATAGTTTTACCATCAAATTGGGGACATATTGTTGCAATGGTGTTGACATTTTCTATGACTGACTGTGTTCTTCGTTATAATTGGTCAATGTGCTCAGGAAACTGCTTAAAAAGCGTATTTATTGGGGTTGATATTATGGCATTAAATTTGGAGCATCTAGCGGCAATGGTATTAGGAATAATCATGACTGTGATATCAAATAAGATAATCAGTCGATTTTCCCAAGTGAATGGTTAAAATATCATACACACCTGTGAGAATAATTTTACCATCAAATTGGGGACATATTGTTGCAATGGTGTTGACATATTCTATGACTGACTGCTTTATTTTGTTATCATTGTTCAATGTGCTCAGGCAATTGCTTAAGAAGCATATTCATCGCGGTTGATATTTTTGTATTAAATTTGGAACATCTAGCAGCAAGGGTATTAGGAATATTCAGGACTGTGATCTCCATACTCATGACTGATCTCATGACTGTTTCCCCAAATCAATGGTTAAAATATCATACACACCTGTGAGAATAATTTTACTATCAAATTGGGCACATATCGTTGCAATGATGTAGACATCTTTTATGACTGACTGTGTTTTTTTATTATAATTGGTCAATGTGCTCAGAAAACTGCCTAAAAAGCATATTCATTTGGGTTGTTATTATGGCATTAAATTTAAAACATCTTGCAGCAATGGTATTAAGAATGATCATGACTGTTAGCTCAAATAAGATAATCAGTCAATGTCCCCAAATCAATAGTTAAAATATCATACACCCCTGTGAGAATAATTTTACCATCAAATTGGGCACATATTGTTGCAATGGTGTTGGCATTGTCTATGACTGACTGTATTTTTTATTCTAAATGGTCAATGTGCTCAGAAAACTACTTAAAAAACATATTCATTTGGGTTGATATTATGGCATTAAATTTGAAACATCTTGCAGCAATGATATTAAGAATGATCATGACTGTTATCTCAAATAAAATTATTAGTCAATGTCCCGAAATCAATGGTTAAATATCATACAAACCTGTGAGAATAATTTCACCATCAAATTAGGGACATATTGTTGCAATGATGTTGGCATATTCTATGACTGACTGTCTTCTTCGTTATAATTGGTCAATGTGCTCAAGAAACTGCTTAAAAAGCATATTTATTGGGGTTGATATTATGACATTAAATTTGAAACATCTTGCAGCAATGATATTAAGAATGATCATGACTGTTATCTCAAATAAGATAATCAGTCAATGTCCCCAAATCAATGGTTAAAATATCATACACACCAGTGAGAATAATTTTACCATCACTTTGGGGACATATTGTTGCAATGATGTTGGCATATTTTATGACTGCCTGTCTTCTTCTGTTATAAATAGTCAATGTGCTCAGGAAACTGCTTAAAAAGCATATTTATTGGGGTTGATATTTTGGCATAAAATTTGGAGCATCTAGCGGCAATGGTATTAGGAATAATTATGACTGTGATATCAAATAAGATAATCAGTCAATTTCCCCAAATGAATGGTTAAAATATCATACACACCTGTGAGAATAATTTTACCATCAAATTGGGGACATATTGTTGCAATGGTATTGACATATTCTATGAATGACTGTGCTCTTTTGTTATAATTGGTCACCGTGCTCAGGAAACTGCTTAAGAAGTATATTCTTTAGGGTTGATATTTTGGCATTAAATTTGGAACATCTTGCAGCAATGGTATTAGGAATAATCATGACTGTGATCTCAAATAGGATATTCAATCAATGTCCCCAAATCAATGGTTAAAATATCATACACACCTGTGAGAATAATTTTACTATTAAATTGGGCACATATCGTTGCAATGATGTAGACATATTTCATGACTGACTGTGTTTTTTCTGTTATAATTGGTCAATGTGCTCAGAAAACTGCTTAAAAAGCATATTCATTAGGGTTGACATTTAGGCATTAAATTTGGAACATCTTGCAGCAATGGTATTAAGAATGATCATGATTGTTATCTCAAGTAAAATAATCAGTCAATGTCCCCAAATCAATGGTTAAAATATCATACACACCTGTGAGAAAAATTTTACCATCAAATTTGGAACATATCGTTGCAATGGGGTAGACATCTTTTATGACTGACTGTGTTCTTTTATTATAATTGGTCAATCTGCTCAGGAAACTGCTTAAGAAGCATATTTATTGGGATTGAAATTTTGGCATTTAACTTATAAAATCGACTAGCAATGGTATTAGGAAATATGACTGTGATCTCAAATATAATAATCAGTCAATGTCCCCAAATCAATGGTTAAAATATCATACACACCTGTGAGAATAATTTTACCATAAATTTGGGGACATATTGTTGCAATGGTGTTGGCATATTCTATGACTGCCTGTGTTCTTTTGTTATAAATAGTCGATGTGCTCAGGAAACTGCTTAAAAAGCATATTTATTGGGGTTGATATTTTGGTATTAAATTTGGAACATCTAGCAGCAAGGGTATTAGGAATATTCATGACTGTGATCTCAATTAAGATATTCAATCAATGTCCCCAACTGAATGGTTAAATTATCATACACACCTGTGAGAATACTTTTACCATCAAATTGGGCACATATTGTTGCAATGGTGTTGACATTGTCTATGACTGACTGCGTTTTTTATTCTAATTGGTCAATGTGCTCAAAAAACTATTTAAAAAGCATATTCATTTGGGTTGATATTATGGCATTAAATTTGAGAGATCTTGCAGCAATGGTATTAAGAATGATCATGACTGTTATCTCAAAAAAGATAATCAATCGATGTCCCCAATTCAATGGTTAAAATATCATACACACCTGTGAGAATAATTTTACCATCAAATTAGGGACATATCGTTGCAATGATGTAGACATCTTTCATGACTGACTGTGTTTTTTCTGTTATAATTGGTCAATCTGCTCAGGAAACTGCTTAAGAAGCATATTTATTTGATTGATATTTTGGCATTAAATTTGGAACATCGACCAGCAATGGTATTAGGAATGATGACTGTGATTTCAAATAAAATAATCAGTCAATGTCCCCAAATCAATGGTTAAAATATCATACACACCTGTGAGAATAATTTTACCATAAATTTGGGGACATATTGTTGCAATGGTGTTGGCATATTCTATGACTGCCTGTGTTCTTTTGTTATAAATAGTCGATGTGCTCAGGAAACTGCTTAAAAAGCATATTTATTGGGGTTGATATTTTGGTATTAAACTTGGAACATCTAGCAGCAAGGGTATTAGGAATGATGTCTGTGATCTCAATTAAGATATTCATTCAATGTCCCCAAATCAATGGTTAAAATATCATACACACCTGAGAGAATAATTTTACTATCAAATTGGGCACATATCGTTGCAATGATGTAGACATCTTTCATGACTGACTGTGTTTTTTTGTTATAATTGGTCAATGTGCTCAGAAAACTGCTTAAAAAGCATATTAGTTCGGGTTGATATTATGGCATTAAATTTAAAACATCTTGCAGCAATGGTATTAAGAATGATCATGACTGTTAGCTCAAATAAAATAATCAGTCAATGTCCCCAAATCAATGGTTAAAATATCATACACCCCTGTAAGAATAATTTTACCATCAAATTGGGCACATATCGTTGCAATGATGTAGACATCTTTCATGCCTGACTGTGTTTTTTTGTTATAATTGGTCAATGTGCTCAGAAAACTGCTTAAAAAGCATATTCTTTGGGGTTGATATTATGGCATTAAATTTAAAACATCTTGCAGCATTGGTATTAAGAATGATCATGACTGTTAGCTCAAATAAGATAATCAGTCAATGTCCCCAAATCAATGGTTAAAATATCATACACACCTGTGAGAATAGTTTTACCATCAAAATGGGCACATATTGTTGCAATGGTGTTGGCATTGTCTATGACTGACTGTATTTTTTATTCTAAATGGTCAATGTGCTCAGAAAACTACTTAAAAAACATATTCATTTGGGTTGATATTATGGCATTAAATTTGAAACATCTTGCAGCAATGATATTAAGAATGATCATGACTGTTATCTCAAATAAGATAATCAGTCAATGTCCCCAAATCAATGGTTAAAATATTATACACACCTGTGAGAATAATTTTACCATCAAATTGGGCACATATTGTTGCAATGGTGTTGGCATTGTCTATGACTGACTGTATTTTTTATTCTAAATGGTCAATGTGCTCAGAAAACTACTTAAAAAACATATTCATTTGGGTTGATATTGTGGCATTAAATTTGAAACATCTTGCAGCAATGATATTAAGAATGATCATGACTGTTATCTCAAATAAGATAATCAGTCAATGTCCCCAAATCAATAGTTAAAATATCATACACACGTGTGAGAATAATTTTACCATCAATTTGGGCACATATTGTTGCAATGGTGTTGGCATTGTCTATGACTGACTGTATTTTTTATTCTAAATGGTCAATGTGCTCAGAAAACTACTTAAAAAACATATTCATTTGGGTTGATATTATGGCATTACATTTGGAACATCTAGCGGCAATGGTATTAGGAATAATCATGACTGTGATCTCAAATAAGATAATCAGTCGTTTTCCCCAAGTGAATGGTTAAAATATCATACACACCTGTGAGAATAATTTTACCATCAAATTGGGGACATATTGTTGCAATGGTGTTGACATATTCTATGACCTACTGCTTTATTTTGTTATCATTGTTCAATGTGCTCAGGAAATTGCTTAAGAAGCATATTCATCGAGGTTGATATTTTTGTATTAAATTTGGAACATCTAGCAGCAAGGGTATCAGGAATATTCAGGACTGTGATCTCAATACTCATGACTGATCTCATGACTGTGTCCCCAAATCAATGGTTAAAATATCATACACACCTGTGAGAATAATTTTACTATCAAATTGGGCACATATCGTTGCAATGATGTAGACATCTTTTATGACTGACTGTGTTTTTTTGTTATAATTGGTCAATGTGCTCAGAAAACTGCCTAAAAAGCATTTTCATTTGGGTTGTTATTATGGCATTAAATTTAAAACATCTTGCAGCATTGGTATTAAGAATGATCATGACTGTTAGCTCAAATAAGATAATCAGTCAATGTCCCCAAATCAATGGTTAAAATATCATACACCCCTGTGAGAATAATTTTACCATCAAATTGGGCACATATTGTTGCAATGATGTTGGCATATCCTATGACTGCCTGTCTTCTTCTGTTATAAATAGTCAATGTGCTCAGGAAACTGCTTAAAAAGCATATTTATTTGGGTTGATATTTTGGCATTAAATTTGGAGCATCTAGGGGCAATGGTAATAGGAATAATCATGACTGTGATATCAAATAAGATAATCAGTCAATGTCCCCAAATTAATGGTTAAAATATCATACACACCTGTGAGAATAATTTTACCATAAATTTGTGGACATATTGTTGCAATGGTGTTGGCATATTCTATGACTGCCTGTGTTCTTTTGTTATAAATAGTCCATGTGCTCAGAAAACTGCTTAAAAAGCATATTTATTGGGGTTGATATTTTGGTATTAAACTTGGAACATCTAGCAGCAAGGGTATTAGGAATGATGACTGTGATCTCAATTAAGATATTCATTCAATGTCCCCAAATCAATGGTTAAAATATCATACACACCTGAGAGAATAATTTTACTATCAAATTGGGCACATATCGTTGCAATGATGTAGACATCTTTCATGACTGACTGTGTTTTTTTGTTATAATTGGTCAATGTGCTCAGAAAACTGCTTAAAAAGCATATTAGTTCGGGTTGATATTATGGCATTAAATTTGAAACATCTTGCAGCAATGATATTAAGAATGATCATGACTGTTATCTTAAATAAGATAATCAGTCAATGTCCCCAAATCAATGGTTGAAATATCATACACACCTGTGAGAATAATTTTACCATCAAATTGGGCACATATTGTTGCAATGGTGTTGGCATTGTCTATGACTGACTGTGTTTTTTATTCTAATTGGTCAATGTGCTCAGGAAACTGCTTAAAAAGCATATTTATGTGGTTTGATATTTTGGCATTAAAGTTAGAACATCTAGCGGCAATGGTATTAGGAATAATCATGACTGTGATATCAAATAAGATATTCAATCAATGTCCCCAAATGAATGGTTAAAATATCATACACACCTGTGAGAGTAATTTTTACCATCAAATTGGGGACATTTTGTTGCAATGGTATTGCCATATTCTATGAATGACGGTGCTCTTTTGTTATAATTGGTCACCGTGCTCAGGAAACTGCTTAAAAAGTATATTCTTTAGGGTTGATATTTTGGCATTAAATTTTGAACATCTTGCTGCAATGGTATTAGGAATAATCATGACTGTGATCTCAAAAAAGATAATCAATCGATGTCCCCAATTCAATGGTTAAAATATCATACACACCTGTGAGAATAATTTTACCATCAAATTAGGGACATATCGTTGCAATGATGTAGACATATTTCATGACTGACTGTGTTTTTTCTGTTATAATTGGTCAATGTGCTCAGAAAACTGCTTAAAAAGCATATTCATTGGGGTTGATATTTAGGCATTAAATTTGGAACATCTAGCGGCAATGGTATTAAGAATGATCATGATTGTTATCTCAAGTAAAATAATCAGTCAATGTCCCCAAATCGATGGTTAAAATATCATACACACCTGTGAAAAAAATTTTACCATCAAATTTAGGACATATCGTTGCAATGGGGTAGGCATATTTTATGACTGACGGTATTCTTTTGTTATAATTGGTCAATCTGCTCAGGAAACTGCTTAAGAAGCATATTTATTGGGATTGATATTTTGGCATTAAATTTGGAACATCGACCAGCAATGGTATTAGGAATGATGACTGTGATTTCAAATAAAATAATCAGTCAATGTCCCCAAATCAATGGTTAAAATATCATAAACACCTGTGAGAATAATTTTGCGATAAATTTGGGGGCATATTGTTGCATTGGTGTTGGCATATTCTATGACTGCCTGTGTTCTTTTGTTATAAATAGTCAATATGCTCAGGAAACTGCTTAAAAAGCATATTTATTGGGGTTGATATTTTGGTATTAAACTTGGAACATCTAGCAGCAAGGGTATTAGGAATATTCATGACTGTGATCTCAATTAAGATATTCATTCAATGTCCCCAAATCAATGGTTAAAATATCATACACACCTGAGAGAATAATTTTACTATCAAATTGGGCACATATCGTTGCAATGATGTAGACATCTTTCATGACTGACTGTGTTTTTTTTTATAATTGGTCAATGCGCTCAGAAAACTGCTTAAAAAGCAAATTAGTTCGGGTTGATATTATGGCATTAAATTTAAAACATCTTGCAGCAATGGTATTAAGAATGATCATGACTGTTAGCTCAAATAAAATAATCAGTCAATGTCCCCAAATCAATGGTTAAAATATCATACACCCCTGTGAGAATAATTTTACCATCAAATTGGGCACATATCGTTGCAATGATGTAGACATCTTTCATGCCTGACTGTGTTTTTTTGTCATAATTGGTCAATGTGCTCAGAAAACTGCTTAAAAAGCATATTCATTGGGGTTGATATTATGGCATTAATTTTAAAACATCTTGCAGCAATGGTATTAAGAATGATCATGACTGTTAGCTCAAATAAGATAATCAGTCAATGTCCCCAAATCAATGGTTGAAATATCATACACACCTGTGAGAATAGTTTTACCATCAAATTGGGCACATATCGATGCAATGGTGTTGGCATTGTCTATGACTGACTGTATTTTTTATTCTAAATGGTCAATGTGCTCAGAAAACTACTTAAAAAACATATTCATTTGGGTTGATATTATGGCATTAAATTTGAAACATCTTGCAGCAATGGTATTAAGAATGATCATGACTGTTATCTCAAATAAGATAATCAGTCAATGTCCCAAATCAATGGTTAAAATATCATAAATACCTGTGAGAATAATTTTACCATCAAATTGGCCACATATTGTTGCAATGGTGTTGGCATTGTCTATGACTGACTGTATTTTTTATTCTAAATGGTCAATGTGCTCAGAAAACTACTTAAAAAACATATTCATTTGGGTTGATATTACGGCATTAAATTTGAAACATCTTGCAGCAATGATATTAAGAATGATCATGACTGTTATCTCAAATAAAATTATTAGTCAATGTCCCGAAATCAATGGTTAAATATCATACAAACCTGTGAGAATAATTTTACCATCAAATTAGGGACATATTGTTGCAATGATGTTGGCATATTCTATGACTGACTGTCTTCTTCGTTATAATTGGTCAATGTGCTCAAGAAACTGCTTAAAAAGCATATTTATTGGGGTTGATATTATGGCATTAAATTTGAAACATCTTGCAGCAATGATATTAAGAATGATCATGACTGTTATCTCAAATAAGATAATCAGTCAATGTCCCCAAATCAATGGTTAAAATATCATACACACCAGTGAGAATAATTTTACCATAAATTTGGGGACATATTGTTGCAATGATGTTGGCATATTTTATGACTGCCTGTCTTCTTCTGTTATAAATAGTCAATGTGCTCAGGAAACTGCTTAAAAAGCATATTTATTGGGGTTGATATTTTGGTATTAAATTTGGAACATCTAGCAGCAAGGGTATTAGGAATATTCATGACTGTGATCTCATTTAAGATATTCAATCAATGTCCCCAAATAAATGGTTAAAATATCATACACACCTGTGAGAATAATTTTACCATCAAATTGGGCACATATTGTTGCAATGGTGTTGACATTGTCTATGACTGACTGCGTTTTTTATTCTAATTGGTCAATGTGCTCAAAAAACTATTTAAAAAACATATTCATTTGGGTTGATATTATGGCATTACATTTGGAACATCTAGCGGCAATGGTATTAGGAATAATCATGACTGTGATCTCAAATAAGATAATCAGTCGTTTTCCCCAAGTGAATGGTTAAAATATCATACACACCTGTGAGAATAATTTTACCATCAAATTGGGGACATATTGTTGCAATGGTGTTGACATATTCTATGACTGACTGCTTTATTTTGTTATCATTGTTCAATGTGCTCAGGAAATTGCTTAAGAAGCATATTCTTCGAGGTTGATATTTTTGTATTAAATTTGGAACATCTAGCAGCAAGGGTATCAGGAATATTCAGGACTGTGATCTCAATACTCATGACTGATCTCATGACTGTGTCCCCAAATGAATGGTTAAAATATCATACACACCTGTGAGAATAATTTTACTATCAAATTGGGCACATATCGTTGCAATGATGTAGACATATTTTATGACCGACTGTGTTTTTTTGTTATAATTGGTCAATGTGCTCAGAAAACTGCCTAAAAAGCATATTCATTTGGGTTGTTATTATGGCATTAAATTTAAAACATCTTGCAACAATGGTATTAAGAATGATCATGACTGTTAGCTCAAATAAGATAATCAGTCAATGTCCCCAAATCAATGGTTAAAATATCATACACCCCTGTGAGAATAATTTTACCATCAAATTGGGCACATATTGTTGCAATGGTGTTGGCATTGTCTATGACTGACTGTATTTTTTATTCTAAATGGTCAATGTGCTCAGAAAACTACTTAAAAAACATATTCATTTGGGTTGATATTATGGCATTAAATTTGAAACATCTTGCAGCAATGATATTAAGAATGATCATGACTGTTATCTCAAATAAAATTATTAGTCAATGTCCCGAAATCAATGGTTAAATATCATACAAACCTGTGAGAATAATTTTACCATCAAATTAGGGACAAAATGTTGCAATGATGTTGGCATATTCTATGACTGACTGTCTTCTTTGTTATAATTGGTCAATGTGCTCAAGAAACTGCTTAAAAAGCATATTTATTGGGGTTGATATTATGGCATTAAATTTGAAACATCTTGCAGCAATGATATTAAGAATGATCATGACTGTTATCTCAAATAAGATAATCAGTCAATGTCCCCAAATCAATGGTTAAAATATCATACACACCAGTGAGAATAATTTTACCATAAATTTGGGGACATATTGTTGCAATGATGTTGGCATATTCTATGACTGCCTGTCTTCTTCTGTTATAAATAGTCAATGTGCTCAGGAAACTGCTTAAAAAGCATATTTATTGGGGTTGATATTTTGGCATTATATTTGGAGCATCTAGGGGCAATGGTATTAGGAATAATCATGACTGTGATATCAAATAAGATAATCAGTCAATTTCCCCCGAATGAATGGTTAAAATATCATACACACCTGTGAGAATAATTTTACCATCAAAATGGGGACATATTGTTGCAATGGTATTGACATATTCTATGAATGACTGTGCTCTTTTGTTATAATTGGTCACCGTGCTCAGGAAACTGCTTAAGAAGTATATTCTTTAGGGTTGATATTTCGGCATTAAATTTGGAACATCTTGCAGCAATGGTATTAGGAATAATCATGACTGTGATCTCAAATAGGATATTCAATCAATGTCCCCAAATCAATGGTTAAAATATCATACACACCTGTGAGAATAATTTTACTATTAAATTGGGCACATATCGTTGCAATGATGTAGACATATTTCATGACTGACTGTGTTTTTTCTGTTATAATTGGTCAATGTGCTCAGAAAACTGCTTAAAAAGCATATTCATTAGGGTTGACATTTAGGCATTAAATTTGGAACATCTTGCAGCAATGGTATTAAGAATGATCATGATTGTTATCTCAAGTAAAATAATCAGTCAATGTCCCCAAATCAATGGTTAAATTATCATACACACCTGTGAGAAAAATTTTACCATCAAATTTGGAACATATCGTTGCAATGGGGTAGACATCTTTTATGACTGACTGTGTTCTTTTATTATAATTGGTCAATCTGCTCAGGAAACTGCTTAAGAAGCATATTTATTGGGATTGATATTTTGGCATTTAACTTGGAAAATCGACTAGCAATGGTATTAGGAAATATGACTGTGATCTCAAATACAATAATCAGTCAATGTCCCCAAATCAATGGTTAAAATATCATACACACCTGTGAGAATAATTTTACCATAAATTTGGGGACATATTGTTGCAATGGTGTTGGCATATTCTATGACTGCCTGTGTTCTTTTGTTATAAATAGTCGATGTGCTCAGGAAACTGCTTAAAAAGCATATTTATTGGGGTTGATATTTTGGTATTAAATTTTGAACATCTAGCAGCAAGGGTATTAGGAATATTCATGACTGTGATCTCATTTAAGATATTCAATCAATGTCCCCAAATGAATGGTTAAAATATCATACACACCTGTGAGAATAATTTTACCATCAAATTGGGCACATATTGTTGCAATGGTGTTGACATTGTCTATGACTGACTGCGTTTTTTATTCTAATTGGTCAATGTGCTCAAAAAACTATTTAAAAAGCATATTCATTTGGGTTGATATTATGGCATTAAATTTGAGAGATCTTGCAGCAATGGTATTAAGAATGATCATGACTGTTATCTCAAATAAAATAATCAGTCAATGTCCCCAAATCAATGGTTAAACTATCATACACACCTGTGAGAATAATTTTACCATCAAATTGGGGACATTTCAATGCAATGATGTAGCCATCTTTTATGACTGACCGTGTTTTTTTTTGTTATAATTGGTCAATGTGCTCAGAAAACTGCTTAAAAAGCGTATTCATTGGGGTTGATATTTTGGCATTAAATTTGAAACATCTTGCAGCAATGATATTAAGAATGATCATGACTGTTATCTTAAATAAGATAATCAGTCAATGTCCCCAAATCAATGGTTGAAATATCATACACACCTGTGAGAATAATTTTACCATCAAATTGGGCACATATTGTTGCAATGGTGTTGGCATTGTCTATGACTGACTGTGTTTTTTATTCTAATTGGTCAATGTGCTCAGGAAACTGCTTAAAAAGCATATTTATGTGGTTTGATATTTTGGCATTAAAGTTAGAACATCTAGTGGCAATGGTATTAGGAATAATCATGACTGTGATATCAAATAAGATATTCAATCAATGTCCCCAAATGAATGGTTAAAATATCATACACACCTGTGAGAGTAATTTTTACCATCAAATTGGGGACATTTTGTTGCAATGGTATTGCCATATTCTATGAATGACGGTGCTCTTTTGTTATAATTGGTCACCGTGCTCAGGAAACTGCTTAAAAAGTATATTCTTTAGGGTTGATATTTTGGCATTAAATTTTGAACATCTTGCTGCAATGGTATTAGGAATAATCATGACTGTGATCTCAAAAAAGATAATCAATCGATGTCCCCAATTCAATGGTTAAAATATCATACACACCTGTGAGAATAATTTTACCATCAAATTAGGGACATATCGTTGCAATGATGTAGACATATTTCATGACTGACTGTGTTTTTTCTGTTATAATTGGTCAATGTGCTCAGAAAACTGCTTAAAAAGCATATTCATTGGGGTTGATATTTAGGCATTAAATTTGGAACATCTAGCGGCAATGGTATTAAGAATGATCATGATTGTTATCTCAAGTAAAATAATCAGTCAATGTCCCCAAATCGATGGTTAAAATATCATACACACCTGTGAAAAAAATTTTACCATCAAATTTAGGACATATCGTTGCAATGGGGTAGGCATATTTTATGACTGACGGTATTCTTTTGTTATAATTGGTCAATCTGCTCAGGAAACTGCTTAAGAAGCATATTTATTGGGATTGATATTTTGGCATTAAATTTGGAACATCGACCAGCAATGGTATTAGGAATGATGACTGTGATTTCAAATAAAATAATCAGTCAATGTCCCCAAATCAATGGTTAAAATATCATAAACACCTGTGAGAATAATTTTGCGATAAATTTGGGGGCATATTGTTGCATTGGTGTTGGCATATTCTATGACTGCCTGTGTTCTTTTGTTATAAATAGTCAATATGCTCAGGAAACTGCTTAAAAAGCATATTTATTGGGGTTGATATTTTGGTATTAAACTTGGAACATCTAGCAGCAAGGGTATTAGGAATATTCATGACTGTGATCTCAATTAAGATATTCATTCAATGTCCCCAAATCAATGGTTAAAATATCATACACACCTGAGAGAATAATTTTACTATCAAATTGGGCACATATCGTTGCAATGATGTAGACATCTTTCATGACTGACTGTGTTTTTTTTTATAATTGGTCAATGCGCTCAGAAAACTGCTTAAAAAGCAAATTAGTTCGGGTTGATATTATGGCATTAAATTTAAAACATCTTGCAGCAATGGTATTAAGAATGATCATGACTGTTAGCTCAAATAAAATAATCAGTCAATGTCCCCAAATCAATGGTTAAAATATCATACACCCCTGTGAGAATAATTTTACCATCAAATTGGGCACATATCGTTGCAATGATGTAGACATCTTTCATGCCTGACTGTGTTTTTTTGTTATAATTGGTCAATGTGCTCAGAAAACTGCTTAAAAAGCATATTCATTGGGGTTGATATTATGGCATTAATTTTAAAACATCTTGCAGCAATGGTATTAAGAATGATCATGACTGTTAGCTCAAATAAGATAATCAGTCAATGTCCCCAAATCAATGGTTGAAATATCATACACACCTATGAGAATAGTTTTACCATCAAATTGGGCACATATCGATGCAATGGTGTTGGCATTGTCTATGACTGACTGTATTTTTTATTCTAAATGGTCAATGTGCTCAGAAAACTACTTAAAAAACATATTCATTTGGGTTGATATTATGGCATTAAATTTGAAACATCTTGCAGCAATGATATTAAGAATGATCATGACTGTTATCTCAAATAAGATAATCAGTCAATGTCCCAAATCAATGGTTAAAATATCATAAACACCTGTGAGAATAATTTTACCATCAAATTGGCCACATATTGTTGCAATGGTGTTGGCATTGTCTATGACTGACTGTATTTTTTATTCTAAATGGTCAATGTGCTCAGAAAACTACTTAAAAAACATATTCATTTGGGTTGATATTACGGCATTAAATTTGAAACATCTTGCAGCAATGATATTAAGAATGATCATGACTGTTATCTCAAATAAAATTATTAGTCAATGTCCCGAAATCAATGGTTAAATATCATACAAACCTGTGAGAATAATTTTACCATCAAATTAGGGACATATTGTTGCAATGATGTTGGCATATTCTATGACTGACTGTCTTCTTCGTTATAATTGGTCAATGTGCTCAAGAAACTGCTTAAAAAGCATATTTATTGGGGTTGATATTATGGCATTAAATTTGAAACATCTTGCAGCAATGATATTAAGAATGATCATGACTGTTATCTCAAATAAGATAATCAGTCAATGTCCCCAAATCAATGGTTAAAATATCATACACACCAGTGAGAATAATTTTACCATAAATTTGGGGACATATTGTTGCAATGATGTTGGCATATTTTATGACTGCCTGTCTTCTTCTGTTATAAATAGTCAATGTGCTCAGGAAACTGCTTAAAAAGCATATTTATTGGGGTTGATATTTTGGCATAAATTTTGGAGCATCTAGCGGCAATGGTATTAGGAATAATCATGACTGTGATATCAAATAAGATAATCAGTCAATTTCCCCGAATGAATGGTTAAAATATCATACACACCTGTGAGAATAATTTTACCATCAAATTGGGGACATATTGTTGCAATGGTATTGACATATTCTATGAATGACTGTGCTCTTTTGTTATAATTGGTCACCGTGCTCAGGAAACTGCTTAAGAAGTATATTCTTTAGGGTTGATATTTTGGCATAAAATTTGGAACATCTTGCAGCAATGGTATTAGGAATAATCATGACTGTGATCTCAAATAGGATATTCAATCAATGTCCCCAAATCAATGGTTAAAATATCATACACACCTGTGAGAATAATTTTACTATTAAATTGGGCACATATCGTTGCAATGATGTAGACATATTTCATGACTGACTGTGTTTTTTCTGTTATATTTGGTCAATGTGCTCAGAAAACTGCTTAAAAAGCATATTCATTAGGGTTGACATTTAGGCATTAAATTTGGAACATCTTGCAGCAATGGTATTAAGAATGATCATGATTGTTATCTCAAGTAAAATAATCAGTCAATGTCCCCAAATCAATGGTTAAAATACCATACACACCTGTGAGAAAAATTTTACCATCAAATTTGGAACATATCGTTGCAATATTTTATGACTGACGATGTTCTTTTGTTATAATTGGTCAATCTGCTCAGGAAACTGCTTAAGAAGCATATTTATTGGGATTGATATTTTGGCATTAAATTTGGAACATTGACCAGCAATGGTATTAGGAATGATGACTGTGATTTCAAATAAAATAATCAGTCAATGTCCCCAAATCAATGGTTAAAATATCATAAACACCTGTGAGAATAATTTTACCATAAATTTGGGGACATATTGTTGCATTGGTGTTGGCATATTCTATGACTGCCTGTGTTCTTTTGTTATAAATAGTCAATATGCTCAGGAAACTGCTTAAAAAGCATATTTATTGGGGTTGATATTTTGGTATTAAACTTGGAACATCTAGCAGCAAGGGTATTAGGAATATTCATGACTGTGATCTCAATTAAGATATTCATTCAATGTCCCAAAATCAATGGTTAAAATATCATACACACCTGAGAGAATAATTTTACTATCAAATTGGGCACATATCGTTGCAATGATGTAGACATCTTTCATGACTGACTGTGTTTTTTTGTTATAATTGGTCAATGTGCTAAGAAAACTGCTTAAAAAGCAAATTAGTTCGGGTTGATATTATGGCATTAAATTTAAAACATCTTGCAGCAATGGTATTAAGAATGATCATGACTGTTAGCTCAAATAAAATAATCAGTCAATGTCCCCAAATCAATGGTTAAAATATCATACACCCCTGTGAGAATAATTTTACCATCAAATTGGGCACATATCGTTGCAATGATGTAGACATCTTTCATGCCTGACTGTGGTTTTTTGTTATAATTGGTCAATGTGCTCAGAAAACTGCTTAAAAAGCATATTCATTGGGGTTGATATTATGGCATTAAATTTAAAACATCTTGCAGCAATGGTATTAAGAATGATCATGACTGTTAGCTCAAATAAGATAATCAGTCAATGTCCCCAAGTCAATGGTTAAAATATCATAAACACCTGTGAGAATAATTTTACCATAAATTTGGGGACATATTGTTGCATTGGTGTTGGCATATTCTATGACTGCCTGTGTTCTTTTGTTATAAATAGTCAATATGCTCAGGAAACTGCTTAAAAAGCATATTTATTGGGGTTGATATTTTGGTATTAAACTTGGAACATCTAGCAGCAAGGGTATTAGGAATATTCATGACTGTGATCTCAATTAAGATATTCATTCAATGTCCCAAAATCAATGGTTAAAATATCATACACACCTGAGAGAATAATTTTACTATCAAATTGGGCACATATCGTTGCAATGATGTAGACATCTTTCATGACTGACTGTGTTTTTTTGTTATAATTGGTCAATGTGCTCAGAAAACTGCCTAAAAAGCATATTCATTTGGGTTGTTATTATGGCATTAAATTTAAAACATCTTGCAGCAATGGTATTAAGAATGATCATGACTGTTATCTCAAATAAGATAATCAGTCAATGTCCCCAAATCAATGGTTAAAATATCATACACATCTGTAAGAATAATTTTACCATCAAATTGGGTACATATTGTTGCAATGGTGTTGGCATTGTCTATGACTGACTGTATTTTTTATTCTAAATGGTCAATGTGCTCAGAAAACTACTTAAAAAGCATATTTATTTGGGTTGATATTATGGCATTAAATTTGAAACATCTTGCAGCAATGATATTAAGAATGATCATGACTGTTATCTCAAATAAGATAATCAGTCAATGTCCCCAAATCAATGGTTAAAATATCATACACATCTGTAAGAATAATTTTACCATCAAATTGGGCACATATTGTTGCAATGGTGTTGGCATTGTCTATGACTGACTGTATTTTTTATTCTAAATGGTCAATGTGCTCAGAAAACTACTTGAAAACATATTCATTTGGGTTGATATTCTGGCATTAAATTTGAAACATCTTGCAGCAATGATATTTAGAATGATCATGACTGTTATCTCAAATAAGATAATCAGTCAATGTCCCCAAATCAATGGTTAAAATATCATAAACACCTGTGAGAATAATTTTACCATAAATTTGGGGACATATTGTTGCATTGGTGTTGGCATATTCTATGACTGCCTGTGTTCTTTTGTTATAAATAGTCAATATGCTCAGGAAACTGCTTAAAAAGCATATTTATTGGGGTTGATATTTTGGTATTAAACTTGGAACATCTTGCAGCAATGGTATTAAGAATGATCATGACTGTTAGCTCAAATAAGATAATCAGTCAATGTCCCCAAATCATTGGTTAAAATATCATACACACCTGTGAGAATAGTTTTACCATCAAATTGGGCACATATTGTTGCAATGGTGTTGGCATTGTCTATGACTGACTGTATTTTTTATTCTAAATGGTCAATGTGCTCAGAAAACTACTTAAAAAACATATTCATTTGGGTTGATATTGTGGCATTAAATTTGAAACATCTTGCAGCAATGATATTAAGAATGATCATGACTGTTATCTCAAATAAGATAATCAGTCAATGTCCCCAAATCAATGGTTAAAATATCATACACACCAGTGAGAATAATTTTACCATAAATTTGGGGACATATTGTTGCAATGATGTTGGCATATTTTATGACTGCCTGTCTTCTTCTGTTATAAATAGTCAATATGCTCAGGAAACTGCTTAAAAAGTATATTCTTTAGGGTTGATATTTTGGCATTAAATTTTGAACATCTTGCTGCAATGGTATTAGGAATAATCATGACTGTGATCTCAAAAAAGATAATCAATCGATGTCCCCAATTCAATGGTTAAAATATCATACACACCTGTGAGAATAATTTTACCATCAAATTAGGGACATATCGTTGCAATGATGTAGACATATTTCATGACTGACTGTGTTTTTTCTGTTATAATTGGTCAATGTGCTCAGAAAACTGCTTAAAAAGCATATTCATTGGGGTTGATATTTAGGCATTAAATTTGGAACATCTAGCGGCAATGGTATTAAGAATGATCATGATTGTTATCTCAAGTAAAATAATCAGTCAATGTCCCCAAATCGATGGTTAAAATATCATACACACCTGTGAAAAAAATTTTACCATCAAATTTAGGACATATCGTTGCAATGGGGTAGGCATATTTTATGACTGACGGTATTCTTTTGTTATAATTGGTCAATCTGCTCAGGAAACTGCTTAAGAAGCATATTTATTGGGATTGATATTTTGGCATTAAATTTGGAACATCGACCAGCAATGGTATTAGGAATGATGACTGTGATTTCAAATAAAATAATCAGTCAATGTCCCCAAATCAATGGTTAAAATATCATAAACACCTGTGAGAATAATTTTGCGATAAATTTGGGGGCATATTGTTGCATTGGTGTTGGCATATTCTATGACTGCCTGTGTTCTTTTGTTATAAATAGTCAATATGCTCAGGAAACGGCTTAAAAAGCATATTTATTGGGGTTGATATTTTGGTATTAAACTTGGAACATCTAGCAGCAAGGGTATTAGGAATATTCATGACTGTGATCTCAATTAAGATATTCATTCAATGTCCCCAAATCAATGGTTAAAATATCATACACACTTGAGAGAATAATTTTACTATCAAATTGGGCACATATCGTTGCAATGATGTAGACATCTTTCATGACTGACTGTGTTTTTTTTTATAATTGGTCAATGCGCTCAGAAAACTGCTTAAAAAGCAAATTAGTTCGGGTTGATATTATGGCATTAAATTTAAAACATCTTGCAGCAATGGTATTAAGAATGATCATGACTGTTAGCTCAAATAAAATAATCAGTCAATGTCCCCAAATCAATGGTTAAAATATCATACACCCCTGTGAGAATAATTTTACCATCAAATTGGGCACATATCGTTGCAATGATGTAGACATCTTTCATGCCTGACTGTGTTTTTTTGTTATAATTGGTCAATGTGCTCAGAAAACTGCTTAAAAAGCATATTCATTGGGGTTGATATTATGGCATTAATTTTAAAACATCTTGCAGCAATGGTATTAAGAATGATCATGACTGTTAGCTCAAATAAGATAATCAGTCAATGTCCCAAATCAATGGTTAAAATATCATAAACACCTGTGAGAATAATTTTACCATCAAATTGGCCACATATTGTTGCAATGGTGTTGGCATTGTCTATGACTGACTGTATTTTTTATTCTAAATGGTCAATGTGCTCAGAAAACTACTTAAAAAACATATTCATTTGGGTTGATATTACGGCATTAAATTTGAAACATCTTGCAGCAATGATATTAAGAATGATCATGACTGTTATCTCAAATAAAATTATTAGTCAATGTCCCGAAATCAATGGTTAAATATCATACAAACCTGTGAGAATAAGTTTACCATCAAATTAGGGACATATTGTTGCAATGATGTTGGCATATTCTATGACTGACTGTCTTCTTCGTTATAATTGGTCAATGTGCTCAAGAAACTGCTTAAAAAGCATATTTATTGGGGTTGATATTATGGCATTAAATTTGAAACATCTTGCAGCAATGATATTAAGAATGATCATGACTGTTATCTCAAATAAGATAATCAGTCAATGTCCCCAAATCAATGGTTAAAATATCATACACACCAGTGAGAATAATTTTACCATAAATTTGGGGACATATTGTTGCAATGATGTTGGCATATTTTATGACTGCCTGTCTTCTTCTGTTATAAATAGTCAATGTGCTCAGGAAACTGCTTAAAAAGCATATTTATTGGGGTTGATATTTTGGCATAAATTTTGGAGCATCTAGCGGCAATGGTATTAGGAATAATCATGACTGTGATATCAAATAAGATAATCAGTCAATTTCCCCGAATGAATGGTTAAAATATCATACACACCTGTGAGAATAATTTTACCATCAAATTGGGGACATATTGTTGCAATGGTATTGACATATTCTATGAATGACTGTGCTCTTTTGTTATAATTGGTCACCGTGCTCAGGAAACTGCTTAAGAAGTATATTCTTTAGGGTTGATATTTTGGCATAAAATTTGGAACATCTTGCAGCAATGGTATTAGGAATAATCATGACTGTGATCTCAAATAGGATATTCAATCAATGTCCCCAAATCAATGGTTAAAATATCATACACACCTGTGAGAATAATTTTACTATTAAATTGGGCACATATCGTTGCAATGATGTAGACATATTTCATGACTGACTGTGTTTTTTCTGTTATATTTGGTCAATGTGCTCAGAAAACTGCTTAAAAAGCATATTCATTAGGGTTGACATTTAGGCATTAAATTTGGAACATCTTGCAGCAATGGTATTAAGAATGATCATGATTGTTATCTCAAGTAAAATAATCAGTCAATGTCCCCAAATCAATGGTTAAAATACCATACACACCTGTGAGAAAAATTTTACCATCAAATTTGGAACATATCGTTGCAATATTTTATGACTGACGATGTTCTTTTGTTATAATTGGTCAATCTGCTCAGGAAACTGCTTAAGAAGCATATTTATTGGGATTGATATTTTGGCATTAAATTTGGAACATTGACCAGCAATGGTATTAGGAATGATGACTGTGATTTCAAATAAAATAATCAGTCAATGTCCCCAAATCAATGGTTAAAATATCATAAACACCTGTGAGAATAATTTTACCATAAATTTGGGGACATATTGTTGCATTGGTGTTGGCATATTCTATGACTGCCTGTGTTCTTTTGTTATAAATAGTCAATATGCTCAGGAAACTGCTTAAAAAGCATATTTATTGGGGTTGATATTTTGGTATTAAACTTGGAACATCTAGCAGCAAGGGTATTATGAATATTCATGACTGTGATCTCAATTAAGATATTCATTCAATGTCCCAAAATCAATGGTTAAAATATCATACACACCTGAGAGAATAATTTTACTATCAAATTGGGCACATATCGTTGCAATGATGTAGACATCTTTCATGACTGACTGTGTTTTTTGTTATAATTGGTCAATGTGCTCAGAAAACTGCTTAAAAAGCAAATTAGTTCGGGTTGATATTATGGCATTAAATTTAAAACATCTTGCAGCAATGGTATTAAGAATGATCATGACTGTTAGCTCAAATAAAATAATCAGTCAATGTCCCCAAATCAATGGTTAAAATATCATACACCCCTGTGAGAATAATTTTACCATCAAATTGGGCACATATCGTTGCAATGATGTAGACATCTTTCATGCCTGACTGTGGTTTTTTGTTATAATTGGTCAATGTGCTCAGAAAACTGCTTAAAAAGCATATTCATTGGGGTTGATATTATGGCATTAAATTTAAAACATCTTGCAGCAATGGTATTAAGAATGATCATGACTGTTAGCTCAAATAAGATAATCAGTCAATGTCCCCAAGTCAATGGTTAAAATATCATAAACACCTGTGAGAATAATTTTACCATAAATTTGGGGACATATTGTTGCATTGGTGTTGGCATATTCTATGACTGCCTGTGTTCTTTTGTTATAAATAGTCAATATGCTCAGGAAACTGCTTAAAAAGCATATTTATTGGGGTTGATATTTTGGTATTAAACTTGGAACATCTAGCAGCAAGGGTATTAGGAATATTCATGACTGTGATCTCAATTAAGATATTCATTCAATGTCCCAAAATCAATGGTTAAAATATCATACACACCTGAGAGAATAATTTTACTATCAAATTGGGCACATATCGTTGCAATGATGTAGACATCTTTCATGACTGACTGTGTTTTTTTGTTATAATTGGTCAATGTGCTCAGAAAACTGCCTAAAAAGCATATTCATTTGGGTTGTTATTATGGCATTAAATTTAAAACATCTTGCAGCAATGGTATTAAGAATGATCATGACTGTTATCTCAAATAAGATAATCAGTCAATGTCCCCAAATCAATGGTTAAAATATCATACACATCTGTAAGAATAATTTTACCATCAAATTGGGTACATATTGTTGCAATGGTGTTGGCATTGTCTATGACTGACTGTATTTTTTATTCTAAATGGTCAATGTGCTCAGAAAACTACTTAAAAAGCATATTTATTTGGGTTGATATTATGGCATTAAATTTGAAACATCTTGCAGCAATGATATTAAGAATGATCATGACTGTTATCTCAAATAAGATAATCAGTCAATGTCCCCAAATCAATGGTTAAAATATCATACACATCTGTAAGAATAATTTTACCATCAAATTGGGCACATATTGTTGCAATGGTGTTGGCATTGTCTATGACTGACTGTATTTTTTATTCTAAATGGTCAATGTGCTCAGAAAACTACTTGAAAACATATTCATTTGGGTTGATATTCTGGCATTAAATTTGAAACATCTTGCAGCAATGATATTTAGAATGATCATGACTGTTATCTCAAATAAGATAATCAGTCAATGTCCCCAAATCAATGGTTAAAATATCATAAACACCTGTGAGAATAATTTTACCATAAATTTGGGGACATATTGTTGCATTGGTGTTGGCATATTCTATGACTGCCTGTGTTCTTTTGTTATAAATAGTCAATATGCTCAGGAAACTGCTTAAAAAGCATATTTATTGGGGTTGATATTTTGGTATTAAACTTGGAACATCTTGCAGCAATGGTATTAAGAATGATCATGACTGTTAGCTCAAATAAGATAATCAGTCAATGTCCCCAAATCATTGGTTAAAATATCATACACATCTGTAAGAATAATTTTACCATCAAATTGGGCACATATTGTTGCAATGGTGTTGGCATTGTCTATGACTGACTGTATTTTTTATTCTAAATGGTCAATGTGCTCAGAAAACTACTTGAAAAACATATTCATTTGGGTTGATATTCTGGCATTAAATTTGAAACATCTTGCAGCAATGATATTAAGGATGATCATGACTGTTATCTCAAATAAGATAATCAGTCAATGTCCCCAAATCAATGGTTAAAATATCATACACACCTGTGAGAATAATTTTACCATCAATTTGGGCACATATTGTTTCAATGGTGTTGGCATTGTCTATGACTGACTGTATTTTTTATTCTAAATGGTCAATGTGCTCAGAAAACTACTTAAAAAACATATTCATTTGGGTTGATATTATGGCATTAAATTTGGAACATCTAGCGGCAATGGTATTAGAAATAATCATGACTGTGATCTCAAATAAGATAATCAGTCAATGTCCCCAAATCAATGGTTAAAATATCATACACACTTGTGAGAATAATTTTACCATCAATTTGGGCACACATTGTTGCAATGGTGTTGGCATTGTCTATCACTGACTATTTTTTATTCTAAATGGTCAATGTGCTCAGAAACCTACTTAAAAAACATATTCATTTGGGTTGATATTATTGCATTAAATTTGAAACATCTTGCAGCAATGATATTAAGAATGATCATGACTGTTATCTCAAATAAAATTATTAGTTAATGTCCCCAAATCAATGGTTAAAATATCATACACACCAGTGAGAATAATTTTACCATAAATTTGGGGACATATTGTTGCAATGATGTTGGCATATTCTATGACTGCCTGTCTTCTTCTGTTATAAATAGTCAATGTGCTCAGGAAACTGCTTAAAAAGCATATTTATTGGGGTTGATATTTTGGCATAAAATTTGGAGCATCTAGCGGCAATGGTATTAGGAATAATCATGACTGTGATATCAAATAAGATAATCAGTCAATTTCCCCGAATGAATGGTTAAATTATCATACACACCTGTGAGAATAATTTTACCATCAAATTGGGGACATATTGTTGCAATGGTATTGACATATTCTATGAATGACTGTGCTCTTTTGTTATAATTGGTCACCGTGCTCAGGAAACTGCTTAAGAAGTATATTCTTTAGGGTTGATATTTTGGCATTAAATTTGGAACATCTTGCAGCAATGGTATTAGGAATAATCATGACTGTGATCTCAAATAGGATATTCAATCAATGTCCCCAAATCAATGGTAAAAATATCATACACACCTGTGAGAATAATTTTATTATCAAATTGGGCACATATCGTTGCAATGATGTAGACATATTTCATGACTGACTGTGTTCTTTTGTTATAATTGGTCAATGTGCTCAGAAAACTATTTAAAAAACATATTCATTTGGGTTGATATTATGGCATTAAATTTGAGAGATCTTGCAGCAATGGTATTAAGAATGATCATGACTGTTATCTTAAATAAGATAATCAGTCAATGTCCCCAAATCAATGGTTAAAATATCATACACACCTGTGAGAATAATTTTACCATCAAATTGGGCACATATTGTTGCAATGGTGTTGGCATTGTCTATGACTGACTGTGTTTTTTATTCTAATTGGTCAATGTGCTCAGGAAACTGCTTAAAAAGCATATTTATGTGGTTTGATATTTTGGCATTAAAGTTAGAACATCTAGCGGCAATGGTATTAGGAATAATCATGACTGTGATATCAAATAAGATAATCAGTCAATTTCCCCAAATGAATGGTTAAAATATCATACACACCTGTGAGAGTGATTTTTACCATCAAATTGGGGACATTTTGTTGCAATGGTATTGACATATTCTATAAATGACTGTGCTCTTTTGTTATAATTGGTCGCCGTGCTCAGGAAACTGCTTAAGAAGTATATTCTTTAGGGTTGATATTTTGGCATTAAATTTTGAACATCGACCAGCAATGGTATTAGGAATAATCATGACTGTGATCTCAAAAAAGATAATCAATCGATGTCCTCGATTCAATGGTTAAAACATCATACACACCTGTGAGAATAATTTTACCATCAAATTAGGGACATATCGTTGCAATCGGGTAGACATATTTTATGACTGACGGTGTTCTTTTGTTATAATTGGTCAATCTGCTCAGGAAACTGCTTAAGAAGCATATTTATTGGGATTGATATTTTGGCATTAAATTTGGAACATCGACCAGCAATGGTATTAGGAATGATGACTGTGATTTCAAATAAAATAATCAGTCAATGTCCCCAAATCAATGGTTAAAATATCATAAACACCTGTGAGAATAATTTTACCATAAATTTGGGGACATATTGTTGCATTGGTGTTGGCATATTCTATGACTGCCTGTCTTCTTCTGTTATAAATAGTCAATGTGCTCAGGAAACTGCTTAAAAAGCATTTTTATTGGGGTTGATATTTTGGCATAAAATTTGGAGCATCTAGCGGCAATGGTATTAGGAATAATCATGACTGTGATATCAAATAAGATAATCAGTCAATTTCCCCAAATGAATGGTTAAATTATCATACACACCTGTGAGAATAATTTTACCATCAAATTGGGGACATATTGTTGCAATGGTATTGACATATTCTATGAATGACTGTGCTCTTTTGTTATAATTGGTCACCGTGCTCAGGAAACTGCTTAAAAAGCATATTTATTGGGGTTGATATTTTGGTATTAAACTTGGAACATCTTGCAGCAATGATATGAAGAATGATCATGACTGTTATCTCAAATAAGATAATCAGTCAATGTCCCCAAATCAATGGTTAAACTATCATACACACCTGTGAGAATAATTTTACCATCAAATTGGGGACATTTCAATGCAATGATGTAGCCATCTTTTATGACTGACTGTGTTTTTTTTTGTTATATTTGGTCAATGTGCTCAGAAAACTGCTTAAAAAGCGTATTCATTTGGGTTGATATTTTGGCATTAAATTTGAAACATCTTGCAGCAATGATATTAAGAATGATCATGACTGTTATCTTAAATAAGATAATCAGTCAATGTCCCCAAATTAATGGTTAAAATATCATACACACCTGTGAGAATAATTTTACCATCAAATTGGGCACATTTTGTTGCAATGGTGTTGGCATTGTCTATGACTGACTGTGTTTTTTATTCTAATTGGTCAATGTGCTCAGGAAACTACTTAAAAAGCATATTTATGTGGTTTGATATTTTGGCATTAAAGTTAGAACATCTAGCGGCAATGGTATTAGGAATAATCATGACTGTGATATCAAATAAGATAATCAGTCAATTTCCCCAAATGAATGGTTAAAATATCATACACACCTGTGAGAGTGATTTTTACCATCAAATTGGGGACATTTTGTTGCAATGGTATTGACATATTCTATGAATGACTGTGCTCTTTTGTTATAATTGGTCACGGTGCTCAGGAAACTGCTTAAGAAGTATATTCTTTAGGGTTGATATTTTGGCATTAAATTTTGAACATCGACCAGCAATGGTATTAGGAATAATCATGACTGTGATCTCAAAAAAGATAATCAATCGATGTCCCCGATTCAATGGTTAAAACATCATACACACCTGTGAGAATAGATTTACTATCAAATTAGGGACATATCGTTGCAATGGGGTAGACATATTTTATGACTGACGGTGTTCTTTTGTTATAATTGGTCAATCTGCTCAGGAAACTGCTTAAGAAGCATATTTATTGGGATTGATATTTTGGCATTAAATTTGGAACATCGACCAGCAATGGTATTAGGAATGATGACTGTGATTTCAAATAAAATAATCAGTCAATGTCCCCAAATCAATGGTTAAAATATCATAAACACCTGTGAGAATAATTTTACCATAAATTTGGGGACATATTGTTGCATTGGTGTTGGCATATTCTATGACTGCCTGTGTTCTTTTGTTATAAATAGTCAATATGCTCAGGAAACTGTTTAAAAAGCATATTTATTGGGGTTGATATTTTGGTATTAAACTTGGAACATCTTGCAGCAATGATATTAAGAATGATCATGACTGTTACCTCAAATAAGATAATCAGTCAATGTCCCCAAATCAATGGTTAAAATATCATACACCCCTGTGAGAATAATTTTACCATCAAATTGGGCACATATCGTTGCAATGATGTAGACATCTTTCATGCCTGACTGTGTTTTTTTGTTATAATTGGTCAATGTGCTCAGAAAACTGCTTAAAAAGCATATTCATTGGGGTTGATATTATGGCATTAAATTTAAAACATCTTGCAGCAATGGTATTAAGAATGATCATGACTGTTAGCTCAAATAAAATAATCAGTCAATGTCCCCAAATCAATGGTTAAACTATCATACACACCTGTGAGAATAATTTTACCATCAAATTGGGGACATTTCAATGCAATGATGTAGCCATCTTTTATGACTGACCGTGTTTTTTTTTGTTATAATTGGTCAATGTGCTCAGAAAACTGCTTAAAAAGCGTATTCATTGGGGTTGATATTTTGGCATTAAATTTGAAACATCTTGCAGCAATGATATTAAGAATGATCATGACTGTTATCTTAAATAAGATAATCAGTCAATGTCCCCAAATCAATGGTTAAAATATCATACACACCTGTGAGAATAATTTTACCATCAAATTGGGCACATATTGTTGCAATGGTGTTGGCATTGTCTATGACTGACTGTGTTTTTTATTCTAATTGGTCAATGTGCTCAGGAAACTGCTTAAAAAGCATATTTATGTGGTTTGATATTTTGGCATTAAAGTTAGAACATCTAGCGGCAATGGTATTAGGAATAATGATGACTGTGATATCAAATAAGATATTCAATCAATGTCCCCAAATGAATGGTTAAAATATCATACACACCTGTGAGAGTAATTTTTACCATCAAATTGGGGACATTTTGTTGCAATGGTATTGCCATATTCTATGAATGACGGTGCTCTTTTGTTATAATTGGTCACCGTGCTCAGGAAACTGCTTAAAAAGCATATTTATGTGGTTTGATATTATGGCATTAAATTTTAAACATCTTGCAGCAATGATATTAAGAATGATCATGACTGTTATCTTAAATAAGATAATCAGTCAATGTCCCCAAATCAATGGTTAAAATATCATACACATCTGTGAGAATAATTTTACCATCAAATTGGGCACATATTGTTGCAATGGTGTTGGCATTGTCTATGACTGACTGTATTTTTTATTCTAAATGGTCAATGTGCTCAGAAAACTACTTAAAAAACATATTCATTTGGGTTGATATTATGACATTAAATTTGAAACATCTTGCAGCAGTGATATTAAGAATGATCATGACTGTTATCTCAAATAAGATAATCAGTCAATGTCCCCAAATCAATGGTTAAAATATCATACACACCTGTGAGAATAATTTTACTATCAAATTGGGCACATATCGTTGCAATGATGTAGACATCTTTCATGACTGACTGTGTTTTTTTGTTATAATTGGTCAATGTGCTCAGAAAACTGCTTAAAAAGCATATTTATGTGGTTTGATATTATGGCATTAAATTTTAAACATCTTGCAGCAATGATATTAAGAATGATCATGACTGTTATCTCAAATAAGATAATCAGTCAATGTCCCCAAATCAATGGTTAAAATATCATACACATCTGTGAGAATAATTTTACCATCAAATTGGGCACATATTGTTGCAATGGTGTTGGCATTGTCTATGACTGACTGTATTTTTTATTCTAAATGGTCAATGTGCTTAGAAAACTACTTAAAAAACATATTCATTTGGGTTGATATTATGGCATTAAATTTGAAACATCTTGCAGCAATGATATTAAGAATGATCATGACTGTTATCTCAAATAAGATAATCAGTCAATGTCCCCAAATCAATGGTTAAAATATCATACACACCTGTGAGAATAATTTTACTATCAAATTGGGCACATATCGTTGCAATGATGTAGACATCTTTCATGACTGACTGTGTTTTTTTGTTATAATTGGTCAATGTGCTCAGAAAACTGCTTAAAAAGCAAATTAGTTCGGGTTGATATTATGGCATTAAATTTAAAACATCTTGCAGCAATGGTATTAAGAATGATCATGACTGTTAGCTCAAATAAAATAATCAGTCAATGTCCCCAAATCAATGGTTAAAATATCATACACCCCTGTGAGAATAATTTTACCATCAAATTGGGCACATATCGTTGCAATGATGTAGACATCTTTCATGCCTGACTGTGTTTTTTTGTTATAATTGGTCAATGTGCTCAGAAAACTGCTTAAAAAGCATATTCATTGGGGTTGATATTATGGCATTAAATTTAAAACATCTTGCAGCAATGGTATTAAGAATGATCATGATTGTTAGCTCAAATAAGATAATCAGTCAATGTCCCCAAATCAATGGTTAAAATATCATACACACCTGTGAGAATAATTTTACCATCAAATTGGGCACATATTGTTGCAATGTTGTTGGCATTGTCTATGACTGACTGTATTTTTTATTCTAAATGGTCAATGTGCTCAGAAAACTACTTAAAAAACATATTCATTTGGGTTGATATTATGGAATTAAATTTGAAACATCTTGCAGCAATGGTATTAAGAATGATCATGACTGTTAGCTCAAATAAAATAATCAGTCAATGTCCCCAAATCAATGGTTAAAATATCATACACCCCTGTGAGAATAATTTTACCATCAAATTGGGCACATATCGTTGCAATGATGTAGACATCTTTCATGCCTGACTGTGTTTTTTTGTTATAATTGGTCAATGTGCTCAGAAAACTGCTTAAAAAGCATATTCATTGGGGTTGATATTATGGCATTAAATTTAAAACATCTTGCAGCAATGGTATTAAGAATGATCATGACTGTTATCTCAAGTAAAATAATCAGTCAATGTCCCCAAATCAATGGTTAAAATATCATACACCCCTGTGAGAATAATTTTACCATCAAATTGGGCACATACTGTTGCAATGGTGTTGGCATTGTCTATGACTGACTGTATTTTTTATTCTAAATGGTCAATGTGCTCAGAAAACTACTTAAAAAACATATTCATTTGGGTTGATATTATGGCATTAAATTTGGAACATCTTGCAGCAATGGTATTAGGAATACTCATGACTGTGATCTCAAAAAGGATATTCAATCAATGTCCCCAAATCAATGGTAAAAATATCATACACACCTGTGAGAATAATTTTACTATCACATTGGGCACATATCGTTGCAATGATGTAGACATATTTCATGACTGACCGTGTTTTTTTTGTTATAATTGGTCAATGTGCTCAGAAAACTGCTTAAAAAGCGTATTCATTGGGGTTGATATTTTGGCATTAAATTTGAAACATCTTGCAGCAATGATATTAAGAATGATCATGACTGTTATCTTAAATAAGATAATCAGTCAATGTCCCCAAATTAATGGTTAAAATATCATACACACCTGTGAGAATAATTTTACCATCAAATTGGGGACATTTCAATGCGATGATGTAGCCATCTTTCATGACTGACTGTGTTTTTTTTTGTTATATTTGGTCAATGTGCTCAGAAAACTGCTTAAAAAGCGTATTCATTGGGGTTGATATTTTGGCATTAAATTTGAAACATCTTGCAGCAATGATATTAAGAATGATCATGACTGTTATCTTAAATAAGATAATCAGTCAATGTCCCCAAATTAATGGTTAAAATATCATACACACCTGTGAGAATAATTTTACCATCAAATTGGGCACATATTGTTGCAATGGTGTTGGCATTGTCTATGACTGACTGTGTTTTTTATTCTAATTGGTCAATGTGCTCAGGAAACTACTTAAAAAGCATATTTATGTGGTTTGATATTTTGGCATTAAAGTTGGAACATCTAGCGGCAATGGTATTAGGAATAATCATGACTGTGATATCAAATAAGATAATCAGTCAATTTCCCCAAATGAATGGTTAAAATATCATACACACCTGTGAGAGTGATTTTTACCATCAAATTGGGGACATTTTGTTGCAATGGTATTGACATATTCTATGAATGACTGTGCTCTTTTGTTATAATTGGTCACCGTGCTCAGGAAACTGCTTAAGAAGTATATTCTTTAGGGTTGATATTTTGGCATTAAATTTTGAACATCGACCAGCAATGGTATTAGGAATAATCATGACTGTGATCTCAAAAAAGATAATCAATCGATGTCCCCGATTCAATGGTTAAAACATCATACACACCTGTGAGAATAATTTTACCATCAAATTAGGGACATATCGTTGCAATGGGGTAGACATATTTTATGACTGACGGTGTTCTTTTGTTATAATTGGTCAATCTGCTCAGGAAACTGCTTAAGAAGCATATTTATTGGGATTGATATTTTGGCATTAAATTTGGAACATCGACCAGCAATGGTATTAGGAATGATGACTGTGATTTCAAATAAAATAATCAGTCAATGTCCCCAAATCAATGGTTAAAATATCATAAACACCTGTGAGAATAATTTTACCATAAATTTGGGCACATATCGTTGCAATGATGTAGACATCTTTCATGCCTGACTGTGTTTTTTTGTTATAATTGGTCAATGTGCTCAGAAAACTGCTTAAAAAGCATATTCATTGGGGTTGATATTATGGCATTAAATTTAAAACATCTTGCAGCAATGGTATTAAGAATGATCATGACTGTTAGCTCAAATAAAATAATCAGTCAATGTCCCCAAATCAATGGTTAAACTATCATACACACCTGTGAGAATAATTTTACCATCAAATTGGGGACATTTCAATGCAATGATGTAGCCATCTTTTATGACTGACCGTGTTTTTTTTGTTATAATTGGTCAATGTGCTCAGAAAACTGCTTAAAAAGCGTATTCATTGGGGTTGATATTTTGGCATTAAAATTGAAACATCGACCAGCAATGGTATTAGGAATGATGACTGTGATTTCAAATAAAATAATCAGTCAATGTCCCCAAATCAATGGTTAAAATATCATAAACACCTGTGAGAATAATTTTACCATAAATTTGGGGACATATTGTTGCATTGGTGTTGGCATATTCTATGACTGCCTGTGTTCTTTTGTTATAAATAGTCAATATGCTCAGGAAACTGTTTAAAAAGCATATTTATTGGGGTTGATATTTTGGTATTAAACTTGGAACATCTTGCAGCAATGATATTAAGAATGATCATGACTGTTACCTCAAATAAGATAATCAGTCAATGTCCCCAAATCAATGGTTAAAATATCATACACCCCTGTGAGAATAATTTTACCATCAAATTGGGCACATATCGTTGCAATGATGTAGACATCTTTCATGCCTGACTGTGTTTTTTTGTTATAATTGGTCAATGTGCTCAGAAAACTGCTTAAAAAGCATATTCATTGGGGTTGATATTATGGCATTAAATTTAAAACATCTTGCAGCAATGGTATTAAGAATGATCATGACTGTTAGCTCAAATAAAATAATCAGTCAATGTCCCCAAATCAATGGTTAAACTATCATACACACCTGTGAGAATAATTTTACCATCAAATTGGGGACATTTCAATGCAATGATGTAGCCATCTTTTATGACTGACCGTGTTTTTTTTTGTTATAATTGGTCAATGTGCTCAGAAAACTGCTTAAAAAGCGTATTCATTGGGGTTGATATTTTGGCATTAAATTTGAAACATCTTGCAGCAATGATATTAAGAATGATCATGACTGTTATCTTAAATAAGATAATCAGTCAATGTCCCCAAATCAATGGTTAAAATATCATACACACCTGTGAGAATAATTTTACCATCAAATTGGGCACATATTGTTGCAATGGTGTTGGCATTGTCTATGACTGACTGTGTTTTTTATTCTAATTGGTCAATGTGCTCAGGAAACTGCTTAAAAAGCATATTTATGTGGTTTGATATTTTGGCATTAAAGTTAGAACATCTAGCGGCAATGGTATTAGGAATAATGATGACTGTGATATCAAATAAGATATTCAATCAATGTCCCCAAATGAATGGTTAAAATATCATACACACCTGTGAGAGTAATTTTTACCATCAAATTGGGGACATTTTGTTGCAATGGTATTGCCATATTCTATGAATGACGGTGCTCTTTTGTTATAATTGGTCACCGTGCTCAGGAAACTGCTTAAAAAGCATATTTATGTGGTTTGATATTATGGCATTAAATTTTAAACATCTTGCAGCAATGATATTAAGAATGATCATGACTGTTATCTTAAATAAGATAATCAGTCAATGTCCCCAAATCAATGGTTAAAATATCATACACATCTGTGAGAATAATTTTACCATCAAATTGGGCACATATTGTTGCAATGGTGTTGGCATTGTCTATGACTGACTGTATTTTTTATTCTAAATGGTCAATGTGCTCAGAAAACTACTTAAAAAACATATTCATTTGGGTTGATATTATGACATTAAATTTGAAACATCTTGCAGCAGTGATATTAAGAATGATCATGACTGTTATCTCAAATAAGATAATCAGTCAATGTCCCCAAATCAATGGTTAAAATATCATACACACCTGTGAGAATAATTTTACTATCAAATTGGGCACATATCGTTGCAATGATGTAGACATCTTTCATGACTGACTGTGTTTTTTTGTTATAATTGGTCAATGTGCTCAGAAAACTGCTTAAAAAGCATATTTATGTGGTTTGATATTATGGCATTAAATTTTAAACATCTTGCAGCAATGATATTAAGAATGATCATGACTGTTATCTCAAATAAGATAATCAGTCAATGTCCCCAAATCAATGGTTAAAATATCATACACATCTGTGAGAATAATTTTACCATCAAATTGGGCACATATTGTTGCAATGGTGTTGGCATTGTCTATGACTGACTGTATTTTTTATTCTAAATGGTCAATGTGCTTAGAAAACTACTTAAAAAACATATTCATTTGGGTTGATATTATGGCATTAAATTTGAAACATCTTGCAGCAATGATATTAAGAATGATCATGACTGTTATCTCAAATAAGATAATCAGTCAATGTCCCCAAATCAATGGTTAAAATATCATACACACCTGTGAGAATAATTTTACTATCAAATTGGGCACATATCGTTGCAATGATGTAGACATCTTTCATGACTGACTGTGTTTTTTTGTTATAATTGGTCAATGTGCTCAGAAAACTGCTTAAAAAGCAAATTAGTTCGGGTTGATATTATGGCATTAAATTTAAAACATCTTGCAGCAATGGTATTAAGAATGATCATGACTGTTAGCTCAAATAAAATAATCAGTCAATGTCCCCAAATCAATGGTTAAAATATCATACACCCCTGTGAGAATAATTTTACCATCAAATTGGGCACATATCGTTGCAATGATGTAGACATCTTTCATGCCTGACTGTGTTTTTTTGTTATAATTGGTCAATGTGCTCAGAAAACTGCTTAAAAAGCATATTCATTGGGGTTGATATTATGGCATTAAATTTAAAACATCTTGCAGCAATGGTATTAAGAATGATCATGACTGTTAGCTCAAATAAGATAATCAGTCAATGTCCCCAAATCAATGGTTAAAATATCATACACACCTGTGAGAATAATTTTACCATCAAATTGGGCACATATTGTTGCAATGTTGTTGGCATTGTCTATGACTGACTGTATTTTTTATTCTAAATGGTCAATGTGCTCAGAAAACTACTTAAAAAACATATTCATTTGGGTTGATATTATGGAATTAAATTTGAAACATCTTGCAGCAATGGTATTAAGAATGATCATGACTGTTAGCTCAAATAAAATAATCAGTCAATGTCCCCAAATCAATGGTTAAAATATCATACACCCCTGTGAGAATAATTTTACCATCAAATTGGGCACATATCGTTGCAATGATGTAGACATCTTTCATGCCTGACTGTGTTTTTTTGTTATAATTGGTCAATGTGCTCAGAAAACTGCTTAAAAAGCATATTCATTGGGGTTGATATTATGGCATTAAATTTAAAACATCTTGCAGCAATGGTATTAAGAATGATCATGACTGTTATCTCAAGTAAATTAATCAGTCAATGTCCCCAAATCAATGGTTAAAATATCATACACCCCTGTGAGAATAATTTTACCATCAAATTGGGCACATACTGTTGCAATGGTGTTGGCATTGTCTATGACTGACTGTATTTTTTATTCTAAATGGTCAATGTGCTCAGAAAACTACTTAAAAAACATATTCATTTGGGTTGATATTATGGCATTAAATTTGGAACATCTTGCAGCAATGGTATTAGGAATACTCATGACTGTGATCTCAAAAAGGATATTCAATCAATGTCCCCAAATCAATGGTAAAAATATCATACACACCTGTGAGAATAATTTTACTATCACATTGGGCACATATCGTTGCAATGATGTAGACATATTTCATGACTGACCGTGTTTTTTTTGTTATAATTGGTCAATGTGCTCAGAAAACTGCTTAAAAAGCGTATTCATTGGGGTTGATATTTTGGCATTAAATTTGAAACATCTTGCAGCAATGATATTAAGAATGATCATGACTGTTATCTTAAATAAGATAATCAGTCAATGTCCCCAAATTAATGGTTAAAATATCATACACACCTGTGAGAATAATTTTACCATCAAATTGGGGACATTTCAATGCGATGATGTAGCCATCTTTCATGACTGACTGTGTTTTTTTTTGTTATATTTGGTCAATGTGCTCAGAAAACTGCTTAAAAAGCGTATTCATTGGGGTTGATATTTTGGCATTAAATTTGAAACATCTTGCAGCAATGATATTAAGAATGATCATGACTGTTATCTTAAATAAGATAATCAGTCAATGTCCCCAAATTAATGGTTAAAATATCATACACACCTGTGAGAATAATTTTACCATCAAATTGGGCACATATTGTTGCAATGGTGTTGGCATTGTCTATGACTGACTGTGTTTTTTATTCTAATTGGTCAATGTGCTCAGGAAACTACTTAAAAAGCATATTTATGTGGTTTGATATTTTGGCATTAAAGTTGGAACATCTAGCGGCAATGGTATTAGGAATAATCATGACTGTGATATCAAATAAGATAATCAGTCAATTTCCCCAAATGAATGGTTAAAATATCATACACACCTGTGAGAGTGATTTTTACCATCAAATTGGGGACATTTTGTTGCAATGGTATTGACATATTCTATGAATGACTGTGCTCTTTTGTTATAATTGGTCACCGTGCTCAGGAAACTGCTTAAGAAGTATATTCTTTAGGGTTGATATTTTGGCATTAAATTTTGAACATCGACCAGCAATGGTATTAGGAATAATCATGACTGTGATCTCAAAAAAGATAATCAATCGATGTCCCCGATTCAATGGTTAAAACATCATACACACCTGTGAGAATAATTTTACCATCAAATTAGGGACATATCGTTGCAATGGGGTAGACATATTTTATGACTGACGGTGTTCTTTTGTTATAATTGGTCAATCTGCTCAGGAAACTGCTTAAGAAGCATATTTATTGGGATTGATATTTTGGCATTAAATTTGGAACATCGACCAGCAATGGTATTAGGAATGATGACTGTGATTTCAAATAAAATAATCAGTCAATGTCCCCAAATCAATGGTTAAAATATCATAAACACCTGTGAGAATAATTTTACCATAAATTTGGGCACATATCGTTGCAATGATGTAGACATCTTTCATGCCTGACTGTGTTTTTTTGTTATAATTGGTCAATGTGCTCAGAAAACTGCTTAAAAAGCATATTCATTGGGGTTGATATTATGGCATTAAATTTAAAACATCTTGCAGCAATGGTATTAAGAATGATCATGACTGTTAGCTCAAATAAAATAATCAGTCAATGTCCCCAAATCAATGGTTAAACTATCATACACACCTGTGAGAATAATTTTACCATCAAATTGGGGACATTTCAATGCAATGATGTAGCCATCTTTTATGACTGACCGTGTTTTTTTTGTTATAATTGGTCAATGTGCTCAGAAAACTGCTTAAAAAGCGTATTCATTGGGGTTGATATTTTGGCATTAAATTTGAAACATCTTGCAGCAATGATATTAAGAATGATCATGACTGTTATCTTAAATAAGATAATCAGTCAATGTCCCCAAATCAATGGTTAAAATATCATACACACCTGTGAGAATAATTTTACCATCAAATTGGGCACATATTGTTGCAATGGTGTTGGCATTGTCTATGACTGACTGTGTTTTTTATTCTAATTGGTCAATGTGCTCAGGAAACTGCTTAAAAAGCATATTTATGTGGTTTGATATTTTGGCATTAAAGTTAGAACATCTAGCGGCAATGGTTTTAGGAATAATGATGACTGTGATATCAAATAAGATATTCAATCAATGTCCCCAAATGAATGGTTAAAATATCATACACACCTGTGAGAGTAATTTTTACCATCAAATTGGGGACATTTTGTTGCAATGGTATTCCCATATTCTATCAATGACGGTGCTCTTTTGTTATAATTGGTCACCGTGCTCAGGAAACTGCTTAAAAAGTATATTCTTTAGGGTTGATATTTTGGCATTAAATTTTGAACATCTTGCTGCAATGGTATTAGGAATAATCATGACTGTGATCTCAAAAAAGATAATCAATCGATGTCCCCAATTCAATGGTTAAAATATCATACACACCTGTGAGAATAATTTTACCATCAAATTAGGGACATATCGTTGCAATGATGTAGACATATTTCATGACTGACTGTGTTTTTTCTGTTATAATTGGTCAATGTGCTCAGAAAACTGCTTAAAAAGCATATTCATTGGGGTTGATATTTAGGCATTAAATTTGGAACATCTAGCGGCAATGGTATTAAGAATGATCATGATTGTTATCTCAAGTAAAATAATCAGTCAATGTCCCCAAATCAATGGTTAAAATATCATACACACCTGTGAAAAAAATTTTATCATCAAATTTAGGACATATCGTTGCAATGGGGTAGACATATTTTATGACTGACGGTGTTCTTTTGTTATAATTGGTCAATCTGCTCAGGAAACTGCTTAAGAAGCATATTTATTGGGATTGATATTTTGGCATTAAATTTGGAACATCGACCAGCAATGGTATTAGGAATGATGACTGTGATTTCAAATAAAATAATCAGTCAATGTCCCCAAATCAATGGTTAAAATATCATAAACACCTGTGAGAATAATTTCACCATAAATTTGGGGGCATATTGTTGCATTGGTGTTGGCATATTCTATGACTGCCTGTGTTCTTTTGTTATAAATAGTCAATATGCTCAGGAAACTGCTTAAAAAGCATATTTATTGGGGTTGATATTTTGGTATTAAACTTGGAACATCTAGCAGCAAGGGTATTAGTAATATTCATGACTGTGATCTCAATTAAGATATTCATTCAATGTCCCCAAATCAATGGTTAAAATATCATACACACCTGTGAGAATAATTTTACTATCAAATTGGGCACATATCGTTGCAATGATGTAGACATCTTTCATGACTGACTGTGTTTTTTTGTTATAATTGGTCAATGTGCTCAGAAAACTGCTTAAAAAGCAAATTAGTTCGGGTTGATATTATGGCATTAAATTTGAAACATCTTGCAGCAATGGTATTAAGAATGATCATGACTGTTAGCTCAAATAAAATAATCAGTCAATGTCCCCAAATCAATGGTTAAAATATCATACACCCCTGTGAGAATAATTTTACCTTCAAATTGGGCACATATCGTTGCAATGATGTAGACATCTTTCATGCCTGACTGTGTTTTTTTGTTATAATTGGTCAATGTGCTCAGAAAACTGCTTAAAAAGCATATTCATTGGGGTTGATATTATGGCATTAAATTTAAAACATCTTGCAGCAATGGTATTAAGAATGATCATGACTGTTAGCTCAAATAAGATAATCAGTCAATGTCCCCAAATCAATGGTTAAAATATCATACACACCTGTGAGAATAGTTTTACCATCAAATTGGGCACATATTGTTGCAATGGTGTTGGCATTGTCTATGACTGACTGTATTTTTCATTCTAAATGGTCAATGTGCTCAGAAAACTACTTAAAAAACATATTCATTTGGGTTGATATTATGGCATTAAATTTGAAACATCTTGCAGCAATGATATTAAGAATGATCATGACTGTTATCTCAAATAAGATAATCAGTCAATGTCCCCAAATCAATGGTTAAAATATCATACACACCTGTGAGAATAATTTTACCATCAAATTGGGCACATATTGTTGCAATGTTGTTGGCATTGTCTATGACTGACTGTATTTTTTATTCTAAATGGTCAATGTGCTCAGAAAACTACTTAAAAAACCTATTCATTTGGGTTGATATTATGGCATTAAATTTGAAACATCTTGCAGCAATGGTATTAAGAATGATCATGACTGTTAGCTCAAATAAAATAATCAGTCAATGTCCCCAAATCAATGGTTAAAATATCATACACCCCTGTGAGAATAATTTTACCATCAAATTGGGCACATATCGTTGCGATGATGTAGACATCTTTCATGCCTGACTGTGTTTTTTTGTTATAATTGATCAATGTGCTCAGAAAACTGCTTAAAAAGCATATTCATTGGGGTTGATATTATGGCATTAAATTTAAAACATCTTGCAGCAATGGTATTAAGAATGATCATGACTGTTAGCTCAAATAAGATAATCAGTCAATGTCCCCAAATCAATGGTTAAAATATCATACACACCTGTGAGAATAGTTTTACCATCAAATTGGGCACATATTGTTGCAATGGTGTTGGCATTGTCTATGACTGACTGTATTTTTTATTCTAAATGGTCAATGTGCTCAGAAAACTACTTAAAAAACATATTCATTCGGGTTGATATTATGGCATTAAATTTGAAACATCTTGCAGCAATGATATTAAGAATGATCATGACTGTTATCTCAAATAAGATAATCAGTCAATGTCCCCAAATCAATGGTTAAAATATCATACACACCTGTGAGAATAATTTTACCATCAAATTGGCCACATATTCTTGCAATGGTGTTGGCATTGTCTATGACTGACTGTATTTTTTATTCTAAATGGTCAATGTGCTCAGAAAACTACTTAAAAACATATTCATTTGGGTTGATATTATGGCATTAAATTTGAAACATCTTGCAGCAATGATATTAAGAATGATCATGACTGTTATCTCAAATAAGATAATCAGTCAATGTCCCCAAATCAATGGTTAAAATATCATACACACCTGTGAGAATAATTTTACCATCAATTTGGGCACATATTGTTTCAATGGTGTTGGCATTGTCTATGACTGACTGTATTTTTTATTCGAAATGGTCAATGTGCTCAGAAAACTACTTAAAAAACATATTCATTTGGGTTGATATTATGGCATTAAATTTGGAACATCTAGCGGCAATGGTATTAGGAATAATCATGACTGTGATCTCAAATAAGATAATCAGTCAATGTCCCCAAATCAATGGTTAAAATATCATACACACCTGTGAGAATAGTTTTACCATCAATTTGGGCACATATTGTTTCAATGGTGTTGGCATTGTCTATGACTGACTGTATTTTTTATTCCAAATGGTCAATGTGCTCAGAAAACTACTTAAAAAACATATTCATTTGGGTTGATATTATGGCATTAAATTTGGAACATCTAGCGGCAATGGTATTAGGAATAATCATGACTGTTATCTCAAATAAAATTATTAGTCAATGTCCCCAAATCAATGGTTAAAATATCATACACACTAGTGAGAATAATTTTACCATAAATTTGGGGACATATTGTTGCAATGATATTGGCATATTCTATGACTGCCTGTCTTCTTCTGTTATAAATAGTCAATGTGCTCAGGAAACTGCTTAAAAAGCATATTTATTGGGGTTGATATTTTGGCATAAAATTTGGAGCATCTAGCGGCAATGGTATTAGGAATAATCATGACTGTGATATCAAATAAGATAATCAGTCAATTTCCCCAAATGAATGGTTAAAATATCATACACACCTGTGAGAATAATTTTACCATCAAATTGGGGACATATTGTTGCAATGGTATTGACATATTCTATGAATGACTGTGCTCTTTTGTTATAATTGGTCACCGTGCTCAGGAAACTGCTTAAGAAGTATATTCTTTAGGGTTGATATTTTGGCATTAAATTTGGAACATCTTGCAGCAATGGTATTAGGAATAATCATGACTGTAATCTCAAATAGGATATTCAATCAATGTCCCCAAATCAATGGTAAAAATATCATACACACCTGTGAGAATAATTTTACTATCAAATTGGGCACATATCGTTGCAATGATGTAGACATATTTCATGGCTGACTGTGTTTTTTTTGTTATAATTGGTCAATATGCACAGAAAACTGCTTAAAAAGCATATTCATTAGGGTTGACATTTAGGCATTAAATTTGGAACATCTTGCAGCAATGGTATTAAGAATGATCATGACTGTTATCTCAAGTAAAATAATCAGTCAATGTCCCCAAATCAATGGTTAAAATATCATACACCCCTGTGAGAATAATTTTACCATCAAATTGGGCACATACTGTTGCAATGGTGTTGGCATTGTCTATGACTGACTGTATTTTTTATTCTAAATGGTCAATGTGCTCAGAAAACTACTTAAAAAACATATTCATTTGGGTTGATATTATGGCATTAAATTTGGAACATCTTGCAGCAATGGTATTAGGAATACTCATGACTGTGATCTCAAATAAGATAATCAGTCAATTTCCCCAAATGAATGGTTAAAATATCATACACACCTGTGAGAATAATTTTTACCATCAAATTGGGGACATTTTGTTGCAATGGTATTGACATATTCTATGAATGACTGTGCTCTTTTGTTATAATTGGTCACCGTGCTCAGGAAACTGCTTAAGAAGTATATTCCTTAGGGTTGATATTTTGGCATTAAATTTGGAACATCTTGCAGCAATGGTATTAGGAATAATCATGACTGTGATCTCAAATAGGATATTCAATCAATGTCCCCAAATCAATGGTAAAAATATCATACACACCTGTGAGAATAATTTTACTATCAAATTGGGCACATATCGTTGCAATGATGTAGACATATTTCATGACTGACTGTGTTTTTTTTTGTTATAATTGGTCAATATGCTCAGAAAACTGCTTAAAAAGCATATTCATTAGGGTTGACATTTAGGCATTAAATTTGGAACATCTTGCAGCAATGGTATTAAAAATGATCATGATTGTTATCTCAAGTAAAATAATCTGTCAATGTCCCCAAATCAATGGTTAAAATATCATACACACCTGTGAGAAAAATTTTACCATCAAATTTGGAACATATCGTTGCAATGTGGTAGACATCTTTTATGACTGACTGTGTTCTTCTATTATAATTGGTCAATCTGCTCAGGAAACTGCTTAAGAAGCATATTTATTGGGATTGATATTTTGGCATTTAACTTGGAACATCTTGCAGCAATGATATTAAGAATGATCATGACTGTTATCTCAAATAAGATAATCAGTCAATGTCCCCAAATCAATGGTTAAAATATCATACACACCTGTGAGAATAATTTTACCATCAATTTGGGCACATATTGTTGCAATGGTGTTGGCATTGTCTATGACTGACTGTATTTTTTATTCTAAATGGTCAATGTGCTCAGAAAACTACTTAAAAAACATATTCATTTGGGTTGATATTTTGGCATTAAATTTGAAACATCTTGCAACAATGATATTAAGAATGATCATGACTGTTATCTTAAATAAGATAATCAGTCAATGTCCCAAAATCAATGGTTAAAATATCATACACACCTGTGAGAATAATTTTACCATCAAATTGGGCACATATTGTTGCAATGGTGTTGGCATTGTCTATGACTGACTGTGTTTTTTATTCTAATTTGTCAATGTGCTCAGGAAACTGCTTAAAAAGCATATTTATGTGGTTTGATATTTTGGCATTAAAGTTAGAACATCTAGCGGCAATGGTATTAGGAATAATCATGACTGTGATATCAAATAAGATAATCAGTCAATTTCCCCAAATGAATGGTTAAAATATCATACACACCTGTGAGAATAATTTTTACCATCAAATTGGGGACATTTTGTTGCAATGGTATTGACATATTCTATGAATGACTGTGCTCTTTTGTTATAATTGGTCACCGTGCTCAGGAAACTGCTTAAGAAGTATATTCTTTAGGGTTGATATTTTGGCATTAATATTTGAACATCGACCAGCAATGGTATTAGGAATAATCATGACTGTGATCTCAAAAAAGATAATCAATCGATGTCCCCAGTTCAATGGTTAAAATATCATACACACCTGTGATAATAATTTTACCATCAAATTTGGGACATATCGTTGCAATGATGTAGACATCTTTCATGACTGACTGTGTTCTTTTATTATAATTGGTCAATCTGCTCAGGAAACTGCTTAAGAAGCATATTTATTGGGATTGATATTTTGGCATTTAACTTGGAACATCTTGCAGCAATGATATTAAGAATGATCATGACTGTTATCTCAAATAAGATAATCAGTCAATGTCCCCTAATCAATGGTTAAAATATCATACACACCTGTGAGAATAATTTTACCATCAATTTGGGCACATATTGTTGCAATGGTGTTGGCATATTCTATGACTGCCTGTGTTCTTTTGTTATAAATAGTCGATATGCCCAGGAAACTGCTTAAAAAAAGCATATTTATTGGGGTTGATATTTTGGTATTAAATTTGGAACATCTAGCATCAAGGGTATTAGGAATATTCATGACTGTGATCTCAATTAAGATATTCAATCAATGTCCCCAAATGAATGGTTAAAATATCATACACACCTGTGAGAATAATTTTACCATCAAATTGAGCACATATTGTTGCAATGGTGTTGACATTGTCTATGACTGACTGCGTTTTTTATTCTAATTGGTCAATGTGCTCAGAAGACTATTTAAAAAGCATATTCATTTGGGTTGATATTATGGCATTAAATTTGAGAGATCTTGCAGCAATGGTATTAAGAATGATCATGACTGTTATCTCAAATAAAATAATTAGTCAATGTCCCCAAATCAATGGTTAAACTATCATACACACCTGTGAGAATAATTTTACCATCAAATTGGGGACATATCAATGCAATGATGTAGACATCTTTTATGACTGACTGTGTTTTTTTTGTTATAATTGGTCAATGTGCTCAGAAAACTGCTTAAAAAGCGTATTCATTGGGGTTGAAATTTTGGCATTAAATTTGAAACATCTTGCAGCAATGATATTAAGAATGATCATGACTGTTATCTTAAATAAGATAATCAGTCAATGTCCCCAAATCAATGGTTGAAATATCATACACACCTGTGAGAATAATCTTACCATCAAATTGGGCACATATTGTTGCAATGGTGTTGGCATTGTCTATGACTGACTGTGTTTTTTATTCTAATTGGTCAATGTGCTCAGGAAACTGCTTAAAAAGCATATTTATGTGGTTTGATATTTTGGCATTAAAGTTAGAACATCTAGCGGCAATGGTATTAGGAATAATCATGACTGTGATAACAAATAAGATAATCAGTCAATTTCCCCAAATGAATGGTTAAAATATCATACACACCTGTGAGAATAATTTTTACCATCAAATTGGGGACATTTTGTTGCAATGGTATTGACATATTCTATGAATGACTGTGCTCTTTTGTTACAATTTGTCACCGTGCTCAGGAAACTGCTTAAGAAGTATATTCTTTAGGGTTGATATTTTGGCATTAAATTTGGAACATCGACCAGCAATGGTATTAGGAATAATCATGACTGTGATCTCAAAAAAGATAATCAATCGATGTCCCCAATTCAATGGTTAAAATATCATACACACCTGTGAGAATAATTTTACCATCAAATTAGGGACATATCGTTGCAATGATGTAGACATCTTTCATGACTGACTGTGTTTTTTTTTGTTATAATTGGTCAATGTGCTCAGAAAACTGCTTAAAAAGCGTATTCATCGGGGTTGATATTTTGGCATTAAATTTGAAACATCTTGCAGCAATGATATTAAGAATGATCATGATTGTTATCTCAAGTAAAATAATCAGTCAATGTCCCTAAATCAATGGTTAAAATATCATACACACCTGTGAAAAAAATGTTACCATCAAATTTAGGACATATCGTTGCAATGGGGTAGACATATTTTTTGACTGACGGTGTTCTTTTGTTATAATTGGTCAATCTGCTCAGGAAACTACTTAAGAAGCTTATTTATTGGGATTGATAGTTTGGCATTAAATTTGGAACATCGACCAGCAATGGTATTAGGAATGATGACTGTGATTTCAAATAAAATAATCAGTCAATGTCCCCAAATCATAGGCTAAAATATCATACACACCTGTGAGAATAATTTTACCATAAATTTGGGGACATATTGTTGCATTGGTGTTGGCATATTCTATGACTGCCTGTGTTCTTTTGTTATAAATAGTCAATGTGCTCAGGAAACTGCTTCTAAAGCATATTTATTGGGGTTGATATTTTGGTATTAAACTTGGAACATCTAGCAGCAAGGGTATTAGGAATTTTCATGACTGCGATCTCAATTAGGATATTCATTCAATGTCCCCAAATGAATGGTTAAAATATCATACACACCTGTGAGAATAATTTTACTATCAATTTGGGCACATATCGTTGCAATGATGTAGACATCTTTCATGACTGACTGTGTTTTTTCGTTATAATTGGTCAATGTCCTCAGAAAACTGCTTAAAAAGCATATTCATTGGGGTTGATTTTATGGCATTAAATTTAATACATCTTGCGGCCATGGTATTAAGAATGATCATGACTGTTAGCTCAAATAGAATAATCAGTCAATGTCCCCAAATCAATGGTTAAAATATCATACACCCCTGTGAGAATAATTTTACCATCAAATTGGGGACTTATCGTGGCAATGATGTAGACATCTTTCATGACTGACTGTGTTTTTTTTGTTATAATTGGTCAATGTGCTCGGAAAACTGCTTAAAAAGCGTATTCATTGGGGTTGATATTTTGGCATTAAATTTGAAACATCTTGCAGCAATGATATTAAGAATGATCATGACTGTTATCTCAAATAAAATAATCAGTCAATGTCCCCAAATCAATGGTTAAAATATCATACACACCTGTGAAAATAATTTTACCATCAAATTGGGCACATATTGTTGCAATGGTGTTGGCATTGTCTATGACTGACGATATTTTTTATTCTAAATGGTCAATGTGCTCAAAAAACTACTTAAAAAACATATTCATTTGGGTTGATATTATGGCATTAAATTTGAAACATCTTGCAGCAATGATATTAAGAATGATCATGGCTGTTATCTCAAATAAAATTATTAGTCAATGTCCCGAAATCAATGGTTAAATATCATACAAACCTGTGAGAATAATTTTACCATCAAATTAGGGACATATTGTTGCAACGGTGTTGGCATATTCTATGACTGACTGTCTTCTTCGTTATAATTGGTCAATGTGCTCAGGAAACTGCTTAAAAAGCGTATTCATTGGGGTTGATATTATGGCATTAAATTTAAAACATCTTGCAGCAATGGTATTAGGAATGATGACTGTGATTTCAAATAAAAAAATCAGTCAATGTCCCCAAATCCATGGTTAAAATATCATACACACCTGTGAGAATAATTTTACCATAAAATTGGGGACATATTGTTGCATTGGTGTTGGCATAGTCTATGACTGCCTGTGTTCTTTTGTTATAAATAGTCAATGTGCTCAGGAAACTGCTTAAAAAGCATATTTATTGGGGTTGATATTTTGGCATTAAACTTGGAACATCTAGCAGCAAGGGTATTAGGAATATTCATGACTGTGATCTCAATTAAGATATTCAATCAATGTCCCCAAATCAATGGTTAAAATATCATACACACCTGTGAGAATAATTTTACTATCAAATTGGGCACATATCGTTGCAATGATGTAGACATCTTTCATGCCTGACTGTGTTTTTTTGTTATAATTGGTCAATGTGCTCAGAAAACTGCTTAAAAAGCATATTCATTGGGGTTGATATTATGGCATTAAATTTAAAACATCTTGCAGCAATGGTATTAAGAATGATCATGACTGTTAGCTCAAATAAAATAATCAGTCAATGTCCCCAAATCAATGGTTAAAATATCATACACCCCTGTGAGAATAATTTTACCATCAAATTGGGGACATATCGTGGCAATGATGTAGACATCTTTCATGACTGACTGTGTTTTTTTGTTATAATTGGTCAATGTGCTCAGAAAACTGCTTAAAAAGCGTATTCATTGGGGTTGATATTTTGTCATTAAATTTGAAACATCTTGCAGCAATGATATGATCATGACTGTTATCTCAAATAAGATAATCAGTCAATGTCCCCAAATCAATGGTTAAAATATCATACACACCTGTAAGAATAATTTTACCATCAAATTGGGCACATATTGTTGCAATGGTGTTGGCATTGTCTATGACTGACTGTATTTTTTATTCTAAATGGTCAATGTGCTCAGAAAACTACTTAAAAAACATATTCTTTTGGGTTGATATTATGGCATTAAATTTGAAACATCTTGCAGCAATGATATTAAGAATGATCATGACTGTTATCTCAAATAAGATAATCAGTCAATGTCCCCAAATCAATGGTTAAAATATCATACACACCTGTGAGAATAATTTAACCATCAATTTGGCACATATTGTTGCAATGGTGTTGGCATTGTCTATGACTGACTGTATTTTTTATTCTAAATGGTCAATGTGCTCAGAAAACTACTTAAAAAACATATTCATTTGGGTTGATATTATGGCATTAAATTTGAAACATCTTGCAGCAATGATATTAAGAATGATCATGACTGTTATCTCAAATAAAATTATTAGTCAATGTCCCGAAATCAATGGTTAAATATCATACAAACCTGTGAGAATAATTTTACCATCAAATTAGGGACATATTGTTGCAACGGTGTTGGCATATTCTATGACTGACTGTCTTCTTCGTTATAATTGGTCAATGTGCTCAGGAAACTGCTTAAAAGGCGTATTCATTGGGGTTGATATTATGGCATTAAATTTAAAACATGTTGCAGCAATGGTTTTAGGAATGATGACTGTGATTTCAAATAAAAAAATCAGTCAATGTCCCCAAATCAATGGTTAAAATATCATACACACCTGTGAGAAAAATTTTACCATAAATTTGGGGACATATTGTTGCATTGGTGTTGGCATATTCTATGACTGCCTGTGTTCTTTTGTTATAAATAGTCAATGTGCTCAGGAAACTGTTTAAAAAGCATATTTATTGGGGTTGATATTTTGGCATTAAACTTGGAACATCTAGCAGCAAGGGTATTAGGAATATTCATGACTGTGATCTCAATTAAGATATTCAATCTATGTCCCCAAATCAATGGTTAAAATATCATACACACCTGTGAGAATAATTTTACTATCAAATTGGGCACATATCGTTGCAATGATGTAGACATCTTTCATGCCTGACTGTGTTTTTTTGTTATAATTGGTCAATGTGCTCAGAAAACTGCTTAAAAAGCATATTCATTTGGGGTTGATTTTATGGCTTTAAATTTAAAACATCTTGCAGCAATGGTATTAAGAATGATCATGACTGTTAGCTCAAATAAAATAATCAGTCAATGTCCCCAAATCAATGGTTAAAATATCATACACCCCTGTGAGAATAATTTTACCATCAAATTGGGGACATATCATGGCAATGATGTAGACATCTTTCATGACTGACTGTGTTTTTTTGTTATAATTGGTCAATGTGCTCAGAAAACTGCTTAAAAAGCGTATTCATTGGGGTTGATATTTTGTCATTAAATTTGAAACATCTTGCAGCAATGATATGATCATGACTGTTATCTCAAATAAGATAATCAGTCAATGTCCCCAAATCAATGGTTAAAATATCATACACACCTGTGAGAATAATTTTACCATCAATTTGGGCACATATTGTTGCAATGGTGTTGGCATTGTCTATGACTGACTGTATTTTTTATTCTAAATGGTCAATGTGCTCAGAAAACTACTTAAAAACATATTCATTTGGGTTGATAATATGGCATTAAATTTGAAACATCTTGCAGCAATGATATTAAGAATGATCATGACTGTTATCTCAAATAAAATTATTACTCAATGTCCCCAAATCAATGGTTAAAATATCATACACACCAGTGAGAATAATTTTACCATAAATTTGGGGACATATTGTTGCAATGATGTTGGCATATTCTATGACTGCCTGTCTTCTTCTGTTATAAATAGTCAATGTGCTCAGGAAACTGCTCAAAAAGCATATTTATTGGGGTTGATATTTTGGCATAAAATTTGGAGCATCTAGCGACAATGGTATTAGGAATAATCATGACTGTGATATCAAATAAGATAATCAGTCAATTTCCCCAAATGAATGGTTAAAATATCATACACACCTGTGAGAATAATTTTACCATCAAATTGGGGACATATTGTTGCAATGGTCTTGACATATTCTATGAATGACTGTGCTATTTTGTTATAATTGGTCACCGTGCTCAGGAAACTGCTTAAGAAGTATATTCTTTAGGGTTGATATTTTGGCATTAAATTTGGAACATCTTGCAGCAATGGTATTAGGAATGATGACTGTGATTTCAAATAAAAAAATCAGTCAATGTCCCCAAATCAATGGTTAAAATATCATACACACCTGTGAGAATAATTTTACCATCAATTTGGCACATATTGTTGCAATGGTGTTGGCATTGTCTATGACTGACTGTATTTTTTATTCTAAATGGTCAATGTGCTCAGAAAACTACTTAAAAAACATATTCATTTGGGTTGATATTATGGCATTAAATTTGGAACATCTAGCGGCAATGGTATTAGGAATAATCATGACTGTGATCTCAAATAAGATAATCAGTCAATGTCCCCAAATCAATGGTTAAAATATCATACACACCTGTGAGAATAATTTTACCATCAATTTGAGCACATATTGTTGCAATGGTGTTGGCATATTTTATGACTGACTGTCTTCTTCGTTATAATTGGTCAATGTGCTCAGGAAACTGCTTAAAAAACATATTCATTTGGGTTGATAATATGGCATTAAATTTGAAACATCTTGCAGCAATGATATTAAGAATGATCATGACTGTTATCTCAAATAAAATTATTAGTCAATGTCCCCAAATCAATGGTTAAAATATCATACACACCAGTGAGAATAATTTTACCATAAATTTGGGGACATATTGTTGCAATGATGTTGGCATATTCTATGACTGCCTGTCTTCTTCTGTTATAAATAGTCAATGTGCTCAGGAAACTGCTCAAAAAGCATATTTATTGGGGTTGATATTTTGGCATAAAATTTGGAACATCTTGCAGCAATGGTATTAGGAATGATGACTGTGATTTCAAATAAAAAAATCAGTCAATGTCCCCAAATCAATGGTTAAAATATCATACACACCTGTGAGAATAATTTTACCATCAATTTGGCACATATTGTTGCAATGGTGTTGGCATTGTCTATGACTGACTGTATTTTTTATTCTAAATGGTCAATGTGCTCAGAAAACTACTTAAAAAACATATTCATTTGGGTTGATATTATGGCATTAAATTTGGAACATCTAGCGGCAATGGTATTAGGAATAATCATGACTGTGATCTCAAATAAGATAATCAGTCAATGTCCCCAAATCAATGGTTAAAATATCATACACACCTGTGAGAATAGTTTTACCATCAATTTGAGCACATATTGTTGCAATGGTGTTGGCATATTTTATGACTGACTGTCTTCTTCGTTATAATTGGTCAATGTGCTCAGGAAACTGCTTAAAAAGCGTATTCATTGGGGTTGACATTATGGCATTAAATTTGGAACATCGACCAGCAATGGTATTAGGAATGATGACTGTGATTTCAAATAAAAAAATCAGTCAATGTCCCCAAATCAATGGTTAAAATATCATACACACCTGTGAGAATAATATTACCATAAATTTGGGGACATATTGTTGCATTGGTGTTGGCATATTCTATGACTGCCTGTGTTCTTCTGTTATAAATAGTCAATGTGCTCAGGAAACTGCTTAAAAAGCATATTTATTGGGGTTGATATTTTGGCATTAAACTTGGAACATCTAGCAGCAAGGGTATTAGGAATATTCATGACTGTGATCTCAATTAAGATATTCAATCTATGTCCCCAAATCAATGGTTAAAATATCATACACACCTGTGAGAATAATTTTACTATCAAATTGGGCACATATCGTTGCAATGATGTAGACATCTTTCATGCCTGACTGTGTTTTTTTGTTATAATTGGTCAATGTGCTCAGAAAACTACTTAAAAAACATATTCATTTGGGTTGATATAATGGCATTAAATTTGGAACATCTAGCGGCAATGGTATTAGGAATAATCATGACTGTGATCTCAAATAAGATAATCAGTCAATGTCCCCAAATCAATGGTTAAAATATCATACACACCTGTGAGAATAATTTTACCATCAATTTGGGCACATATTGTTGCAATGGTGTTGGCATTGTCTATGACTGACTGTATTTCTTATTCTAAATGGTCAATGTGCTCAGAAAACTACTTAAAAAACATATTCATTTGGGTTGATAATATGGCATTAAATTTGAAACATCTTGCAACAATGATATTAAGAATGATCATGACTGTTATCTCAAATAAAATTATTAGTCAATGTCCCCAAATCAATGGTTAAATTATCATACACACCAGTGAGAATAATTTTACCATAAATTTGGGGACATATTGTTGCAATGATGTTGGCATATTCTATGACTGCCTGTCTTCTTCTGTTATAAATAGTCAATGTGCTCAGGAACCTGCTCAAAAAGCATATTTATTGGGGTTGATATTTTGGCATAAAATTTGGAGCATCTAGCGGCAATGGTATTAGGAATAATCATGACTGTGATATCAAATAAGATAATCAGTCAATTTCCCCAAATGAATGGTTAAAATATCATACACACCTGTGAGAATAATTTTACCATCAAATTGGGGACATATTGTTGCAATGGTCTTGACATATTCTATGAATGACTGTGCTATTTTGTTATAATTGGTCACCGTGCTCAGGAAACTGCTTAAGAAGTATATTCTTTAGGGTTGATATTTTGGCATTAAATTTAGAACATCTTGCAGCAATGGTATTAGGAATAATCATGACTGTGATCTCAAATAGGATATTCAATAAATGTCCCCAAATCAATGGTTAAAATATCATACACACCTGTGAGAATAATTTTACTATCAAATTGGGCACATATCGTTGCAATGATGTAGACATATTTCATGACTGACTGTGTTTTTTCTGTTATAATTGGTCAATGTGCTCAGAAAACTGCTTAAAAAGCATATTCATTAGGGTTGACATTTAGGCCTTAAATTTGGAACATCTTGCAGCAATGGTATTAAGAATGATCATGATTGTTATCTCAAGTAAAGTAATCAGTCATATCCCCAAATCAATGGTTAAAATATCATACACACCTGTGAGAAAAATTTTACCGTCAAATTTGGAACATATCGTTGCAATGGGGTAGACATCTTTTATGACTGACTGTTTTTTTTGTTATAATTGGTCAATGTGCTCAGAAAACTGCTTAAAAAGCAAATTCCTTTGGGTTGATATTTAGGCATTAAACTTGGAACATCTTGCAGCAATGGTATTAGGAATAATCATGACTGTGATATCAAATAAGATAATCAGTCGATTTCCCCAAATGAATGGTTAAAATATCATACACACCTTTGAGAATAATTTTACCATCAAATTGGGGACATATTGTTGCCATGGTGTTGACATATTCTATGACTGACTGCGTTATTTTGTTATCATTGTTCAATGTGCTCAGGAAACTGCTTAAGAAGTATATTCTTCAGGGTTGATATTTTGGCATTAAATTTTGAACATCTTTCTGCAATGGTATTAGGAATAATCATGACTGTGATCTCAAATAAGATAATCAGTCAATGTCCCCAAATCAATGGTTAAAATATCATACACACTTGTGAGAATAATCTTACCATCAAATCGGGGACATATTGTTGCAATGGTGTTGGCATTTTCTATGACTGACTGTGTTCTTCGTTATAATTGGTCAATGTTCTCAGGAAACTGCTTAAAAAGCATATTTATGGGGGTTGATATTTTGGCATTAAATTTGGAGCATCTCGCGGCAATGGTATTAGGAATAATCATGACTGTGATATCAAATAAGATAATCAGTCAATTTCCCCAAATGAATGGTTAAAATATCATACACACCTGTGAGAATAATTTTACCATCAAATTGGGGACATTTTGTTGCAATGGTATTGACATATTCTATGAATGACTGTGCTCTTTTGTTATACTTGGTCACCGTGCTCAAGAAACTGCTTAAGAAGTATATTCTTTAGGGTTGATATTTTGGCATTAAATTTGGAACATCTTGCAGCAACGGTATTAGGAATAATCATGACTGTTATCACAAATAAGATAATCAATCGATGTCCCCACTTCAATGGTTACAATATCATACACACCTGTGAGAATAATTTTACCATCAAATTGGGGACATTTCGTTGCAATGATGTAGACATATTTCATGACTGACTGTGTTTTTTCTGTTATAATTGGTCAATGTGCTCAGAAAACTGCTTAAAAAGCATATTCATTGGGGTTGATATTTAGGCATTAAATTTGAAACATCTTGCAGCAATGGTATTAAGAATGATCATGATTGTTATCTCAAGTAAAATAATCAGTCAATGTCCCCAAATCAATGGTTAAAATTTATACACACCTGTGAGAAAAATTTTACCATCAAATTTGGGACATATCGTTGCAATGGGGTAGACATCTTTTATGACTGACTGTGTTCTTTTGTTAAAATCTGTCAATCTGCCCAGGAATCTGCTTAAGAAGCATATTTAATGGGATTGGTATTTTGGCTTTAAATTTGAAACATCCACCAGCAATGATATTTGGAATGATGACTGTGATTTCAAATTAAGTAATCAGTCATTGTCCCTAAATCAATGGTTAAATTATCAGATACACCTGAGAGAACAATTTTACCATCAAATTGGGGACATATTGTTGCAATGGTGTTGTCACATTCTATGACTGACTGAGTTATTTTGTTGTGATTGGTCAATGTGCTCAGGAAACTGTTTAAGAAGCATATTTATTGGGGTTAATATTGTGGCATTAAATTTGGAACATCTAGCAGCAATGGTATTAAGAATGATCATGATTGTTATCTCAAATAAGATAATCAGTCAATGTCCCCAAATCAATGGTTAAAATATCATACACACCAGTGAGAATATATTTACCATAAATTTGGGGACATATTGTTGCAATGATGTTGGCATATTCTATGACTGCCTGTCTTCTTCTGTTATAAATAGTCAATGTGCTCAGGAAACTGCTTAAAAAGCATATTTATTGGGGTTGATATTTTGGCATTAAATTTTGAACATCTTGCTGCAATGGTATTAGGAATAATCATGACTGTGATCTTAAATAAGATAATCAATCAATTTCCCCAAATGAATGGTTAAAATATCATACACACCTGTGAGAATAATTTTACCATCAAATTGGGAACATATTGTTGCAATGGTGTTGACATATTCTATGACTGACTGCGTTATTTTGTTATCATTGTTCAATATGCTCAGGAAATTGCTTAAGAAGCATATTCATCGAGGTTGATATTTTGGCATTAAATTTTGAACATCTCGCAGCAATTGTATTTTGAATGATCATGACTGTGATATAGAATAAGATAATCAGTCATATTCCCCAAATGAATGATTAAAATATCATACACACCTGTGAGAATAATCTTGCTATCAAGTTGGGTACATTTTGTTGAAATGGTGTTGACATATTCTATGACTGACTGTGTTATTTTCTTATCATTGTTCAATGTGCTCAGGAAACTGCTTAAGAAGTATATTCTTCAGGGTTGATATTATGGCATTAAATTTGAAACATCTTGCAGCAATGGTATTAGGAATGATCATGACTGTTATCTCAAATAAAATAATCAGTCAATGTCCCCAAATCAATGGTTAAAATATCATACACACTAGTGAGAATAAGCTTACCATCAAATCGGGGACATATTGTTGCAATGGTGTTGTCATTTTCTATGACTGACTGTGTTCTTCGTTATAATTGGTCAATGTTCTCAGGAAACTGCCTAAAAAGCATATTTATTGGGGTTGATATTTTGGCATTAAATTTGGAGCATCTCGCGGCAATGGTATTAGGAATAATCATGACTGTGATATCAAATAAGATAATCAGTCAATTTCCCCAAATGAATGGTTAAAATATCATACACACCTGTGAGAATTATTTTACCATCAAATTGGGGACATTTTGTTGCAATGGTATTGACATATTCTATGAATGACTGTGCTCTTTTGTTATACTTGGTCATCGTGCTCAGGAAACTGCTTAAGAAGTATATTCTTCAGGGTTGATATTTTGGCATTAAATTTGGAACATCTTGCAGCAATGGTATTAGGAATAATCATGACTGTTATCACAAATAAGATAATCATTCGATGTCTCCACTTCAATGGTTACAATATCATACACACCTGTGAGAATAATTTTACCATCAATATTGGGACATTTCGTTGCAATGATGTAGACATATTTCGTGACTGACTGTGTTTTTTCTGTTATAATTGGTCAATGTGCTCAGAAAACTGCTTAAAAAGCATATTCATTGGGGTTGATATTTAGGCATTAGATTTGAAACATCTTGCAGCAATGGTATTAAGAATGATCATGGTCGTTATCTCAAGTAAAATAATCAGTCAATGTCCCCAAATCAATGGTTAAAATATCATACACACCTGTGAGAAAAGTTTTACCATCAATTTTGGGACATATCGTTGCAATGGGGTAGACATCTTTTATGATTGACTGTGTTCTTTCGTTATAATTGGTCAATCTGCCCAGGAAACTGCTTAAGAAGCATATTTATTGAGATTGGTATTTTGGCTTTAAATTTGGAACATCGACCAGCAATGGTATTTGGAATGATGACTGTGATTTCAAATAAAATAATCAGTCAATGTCCCTAAATCAATGGTTAAATTATCATATACACCTGGGAGAACAATTTTACCATCAAATTGGGGACATATTGTTGCAATGGTGTTGACATATTCTATGACTGACTGCGTTATTTTGTTATCATTGTTCAATGTGCTCAGGAAATTGCTTAAGAAGCATATTCATCGAGGTTGATATTTTGGCATTACATTTTGAACATCTCGCAGCAATTGTATTTTGAATGATCATGACTGTTATCTCAAATAAGATAATCAGTCAATTTCCCCAAGTGAATGGTTAAAATATCATACACACCTGTGAGAATAATTTTACCATCAAATTGGGGACATATTGTTGCAACGGTGTTGACATATTCTATGACTGACTGCGTTATTTTGTTATCATTGTTCAATGTGCTCAGGAAATTGCTTAAGAAGCATATTCATCGAGGTTGATATTTTGGCATTAAATTTGGAACATCTTGCAGCAATAGTATTAGGAATGATGATGACTGTGATATGAAATAAAATAATCAGTCAGTGTCCCCAAATCAATGGTAAAAAATATCATACACACCCACGATAATTTTTCTACAACCAATATGGGGATATCTTTTCACAATAATATTTCTACTAATTTGCTGGCTAACTAACTAATGGCTACAAACTTGCTGATTAAAATACCAAACATTCCCTCTTGTCCATATTGCCCTCTAAATAGTTGATGGTGAAAAGTACAGACTCCATATTAGACTAGCATTGAGAGAATTTATGATATCGTGCGCACTTGTAATAGTTGGTCAATTGTACCTAAATAACGAATATATTTGTATACTAATACAAACACACTTTTCTTTTATGTTTACATCATACATCAGAAAAATTGTATGAGAACATATTCGAGACTATATTTGACGGTTTGCAGTTCCACTAACTTGCCAATTCAAAAAACGTTGGCTGTAGTATCATACATAATTTTGATGACGTACGCACGTTCAAATTGAACAAAGCTTATTGCAATAGTACTGAGATAGCTCAAATCAGTGTGTGCAGTGATAGTATTTATTTAACACTCCCAAGCTAATGGTTCAAATATTTTGCATACTTTTGGTCATATCTGCGTTAAAAATTGAGTCAATCTTGTTATTAAACATTTGAATAGATTACAATTAATTGTATGGTTTTTGCAAAGATGGGCAACTCTATATATTTTTAAGAAAATGTAATAGAATGCAAATTTCTGGTACGGATAACACGTTTTATTAAACATAATGATATTTTTAAAAGGTAATTGTTTTTTGGGCTTACATTAGGCATTATGGAGATACCAATGCTTCATTTGCAAAGCTTGATTCTAATATGTCTCCGCCTATGCTTGGCTTTTTATGCATGGCTTACAAACAAAAGAATTGCGCAAAAATTAAAAGTGGTAATCATCGTGTACAACCAAACAGAAAAGTACAACTAAAATTAACTATATCCAAATTTGTTTGGCTTCCTGATTTTAAAAACATTGCTCTTATCTGCTGGCCTGGTTATTTTTACTTTTGTTTAAAAAGGTTAACTCATGATCGCTCAATGTAAATTTTCTGATGGCTGCTCTCGGTAGTCATAAAAATGAGATATAGCAAAATACTTTATCGATTATAGTAATTAAATTTGTTGCCTATTCAGGGCTTAATAGTTCTATGAAAACTATGTTAAAATGTTTACCTTGAAGATAATCGCGTTAAATGTTGAAAAGTCGTAAATCTAGATAGGACATCAGCCTGCAACCCATGCCTGGCTGTTTGCAATTCAAAACCTTAATTTGAACAGATCCCGTAAATTCTGTGAAGCAATAGATTACACTGTATTTATTAGCAAAGATAAAAGTCTAAGGTCTATTCAACCTTTGCGCATCATACAGTAGAATTACTACTTTAAATAGATTTAATAAAGAACTATTAAACTTGTATTAAAGTTGATATTTGAGGAAAAAATGAAGTGATGGATAATTTTTACAGGCACATTTACCAAAGTGTGGGAAAAGTATCACATACCGACAACTCCAAAATGGTTGAAAAACAAAAATAAGCCATAGTTATCCTCTCTACGCAAAAGTCCCCGTTTATTAGATAAAAGATTCATACATGTGTGTGAGGTGAAGTCCCCAAAGTTAGTGTTAAATTCTCATGAGCTGTAATTGAAAAACGGATAAGATGACAGCTCCAAAACTCAGTGCATTTTTAAACCCAACATAAAATGTTTTAATATGTTATTTTTTGAAGCTCTTAATGATAGATGAAAATTGTCCTCAAAGTGATGGTAAAAATATCGCGTCCCCAATTGCATGCGTTTACAAGACCGTGTGTGTTTGTGCGCGTGTGTGTCACTGTGCGCGTGTCTGTGCGTGAGTATGTGCGCGTGTCTGTGCGTGAGTCTGTGTGACAATTGTTAGAACTATCATCATAGCTCTGCAAATATTTTTCAAAATGTTGCAGATAAGCGAGTTCATTCAAGTGAACTTTGTTCAGTTGCAACAAGCTGTTTAAGTCTGTCAAGCTATTACTTCGATTTTCAAGGACTAGTGATTAACCTTAAAGTTGAAGGTACATTTAATACTATCAATCTGCAATTATTTAGGACCGCTATCAACCTACTACTGCATCGTTTTGATAGAGCAATTTGCGATAGATAAATGGACCAATTACATCGCTGTTATCGTTGTCTCTTGACATATCTGTTGTGTGTGTGGTGTGTGGGTGTGCGTGCGTGCATGTGTTTGTCTTTATATGCAAGTGTGCATGTGTTTGTGTAGAGCAAGTATGGGTGTGTCTGTCTTGCATATGTATCTGTGCATCCTTATTTCTGTGTGTGTGTCTATATTGTTTGTGTGTCGTTGTGTGCTTGTGTGTCTGTGAATACGCTTGTGAATGTTTGTGTTTTAGCTTGCATGTGCGTCTGTATGTGTGCAACTGTGTGAGTGCATGTATTTATGTGCACGCATGTGTGTATCTGTATGTGCTTTTGTGTGTGAGTGTCTGTGTGTACGCTTTTGTATGTCTATATATGTGGTCTGTTTGTATGTGTCTGTGTGTGTTTTTATGTGTGTGTCTGTGTGTGAACAATTAGGTGTGTATACTTTGCCTGTGTGTTATGATGTGCTATTTTGCTGTTATATGTGTGTACATCCATCTGTATGTGTATGTTGCAGTATTGTGTGTGTGTGTGTCTGTACATTCCTATGTCTGTGTGTGCGTGTGTATGCACATGCGGGTCTGTGTTTATGTTTGTGTGCCTGTATCTGTGCATGTGGTCTGTTTGTGTGTGTTTGTGACTGTGTGGGTATATCGGTGTGTGGGTAATATGTGTGTTTGTCTGTGCGTGTGTTCATATATTTACATTTGTGGTTGCGTCTATTGGTCTGTTTGTTAGTGTGTCTGTTTGTGCGTTAGACACTCCTTAAAAGTGTAGTTTTCAAAAATATGATTCTCAATGAGAAGAATGTGGGTGTTTGTTTGGTAGAGTCTATGTTTATGTGTGTCCGTATGTTCGTGTGTGTGTGACCATTATTAGAACCACCATTATGATTCTTCAAACAATTTTTCAAATTTTGCAGATACCCGAAATTCAATTGGGTGAACTTTGTTCAATGGCAACAAGCTATCCAAATCCGTCAAGTGATTACCAAAATCTTGAAGTACAAGTGTTTGACCTAAAAGTTGAAAGTAGATTTGAAAATATCAAACTAATACTTTTTTAAGACCGCTATCAAGCTGATATTTGTAAACTTTTGATAGAACAGCTTGTGATAGATGAATCGATCAAATACATTGCTGTTGTTACACATTTTTTGATACATTTGCTTGTGTGCATGTACATGCCAGTGTGCATGCGCGCGTGTGTCTGAGCTCCTGTGTGCATTAGTCATGGATTTGTGTATGCATGTGTTTCATTTTTTATTTATGTGTATGTGTGTACACGGGTGTGTTCATTTGCTTTTTGTTTGCTTTTTACTGTATGTGTTGTTGCTTTACGTTTTTACGTACATGTGTGTGGTGTGTGTGCATATGCCTGTGTACGTGCCTGTGTGCGGAATTCCTGCGTGGATCTGCGCCAAAATTGCGTATGATTGGGCTTCACTGTTTATTTCTGTGCTGTGTTGACTAGAGGTACTTCAATAAAGAAGTAATAGCTCTTGTTCTGCAAATGTCCTTTACAGAAATATGTTGTTTTATGAGTTTTATATAATTCGTGGAAAAAATAACAAGTTTTGCCTACTATGAACTATAAAGAATATGTTTATGTGGATTTTGATGCTTACAATTGATTACATTTATGCATACTTTGAGGGTCGTTGTTGATTGAAAGGTCCAGAGCTTCGGGACGCCGCCCCAATTCTCGTTGGGGGTCTACATCGCCCCCAAACCCCCTGGTGCTCATAACTAGTTGCCTAACATTTGCAGCCCGAACTTGCAACCAGGGAATACAGGCCTGCGTCATAGCAACCAATATCAAGAAGTTGTGATATTTATTTAGATTTTTGTATTTGTATGCACAAACTTATGCTGAATTTAAAGATCTAAACAGATTTTAGTTGATTGTCATAGAAATCGCTGTATAACTATAAGAAAATGCAAGCCTTTAACTTAATCAGAAGGGATAGTTTTAGGACATTGTCTACAAATTTCAAAGACTTTGTAACATATTTTAATAGGTTTATATGTGTTTTGTATTGTTGTTATACTTGAACGACTCCATAGAAAAATGGTTAAATTAGTTGGGGAGATTTGGGCACAAGGGTTTGGAAGGCCGTTCATGAATAATCTTTGTGAGTCGTGTGCACATGCATTTATCATAAAGCTCCCAAACAATCGCTAAGCTCGTGTTCGGTCGTAGGGTTATAAAAATGATTAAGAATGTTTACTTTTACTTGTTACTCATATTTGTTTACTTTATTCTAGTCCATACTACCGCCTCTGTTAGTTTGATATGGACTATTTTAAACTGATATCAGCTGCTTCAATCAACTTAGTAAATCCCTCAATAAAGGGAGACAAATTAAGTCAGACAAATATAATCTGATGACATTTATTCGAAAGAGTAGCCTCAGGACCTACATAATAATAAGTCATAATAGGCTGCGATGTAGTTTTTCATAATAATGATTTGCTGTAGCTAAGCCAGTACACTCAAATAAAGTCAACAAAATTTTTCAATATGAGACTTGATAAATTCATTCAACTATTTGCAAGTGATTTTTTTAATTTCTTAGTGTCACAAATATTGACATTCTGCTTGTATCAAACTTTCATAGCTTTCAATATTGAGTCAGAGTGTTATGGAACTTGATAATTAACTTTGTTAAAAATATAACTTGATCTAGTACATTTAAATTTAAGTTGTATTATTTTATTTTAGAACTTCCTGAACCCTATTAGAAGAAAGAGGGCAGCTCTTTCTATATAACATCTGCGTCAGCAATAACCTGGCCGCTGCCTGTTGCCCTTAAATTTATGGTAGGTGTTGTTCATCTACGTAGCTACTTTGAGGGAAGCCGAGCCCAAAACTCTAACGAGGCCAGTGGCAGAGGAGTGGATGACCAATTCTATGTCTTCGTTTAATCCCTTTCACCCAACCGTCACCACAATCAGTACAAAAGCAATCACCATCACATCCGTCTTCACCTTCAAGATCATCCCTTCCATTTCTATCATCCACACCCTCCTTACAAGCACCACTCCTCCCATCATTGCCGCCCTCTCCAGCCCCAACAGGAACAATGAAAAACTTTTAATGCGCTGTGCCGCTGTAGGAGTGGCGGTGCCGGCATTCAAACTATACAAAAAGTTCTAACGCCAAAAAATCTATACCGTTGTAGGCACTGCTGGCATTGCTACAACACCACATCATTGCTACCAGGTGATTCTGTCATTACCACTCATATAACCCGCTACCAGCAATCATTATTTCTACTGACACCATAAGCATCACCACCACCACCCAATCACCTCAATCACAACGATCCTCTTCGATGAAATCACCACCACTATCACCGTCATCATCAGCACAACGATCTTCCGATTTACCACTATCACCGCAACAACTCTCACAACCTTCACCTCTCTGCTGTCGCAATCACCATAATCTTCAATACCATAATCTGTAACTCCATTACTTCCGCAACCACAAACACTGCAACAGTCACTAACTCATCCTCACCACAACTTCATCTTTACCACAATCACCTCATCACCACCATCACAATTGCCATCTCTACCACCAAAACTATCTCTCATCAATCATCAACACTACACATATCAACTCATCGCCTAGCCCGCCACCCGCTGCCACTCAACCTCCAACCCACTGTCACTCAAAGAAAGTCTATATCCTCTATCCCACCATCCACCAACAAACACCACAAGACAATACCTCGGCCCAGGTTAAAGTGAGTATTGATTGTCATTATCATAGATGTAAACTTGTTAGATGATTATTGACAAGTCATGACAGTTGGTTACTGACAGTTTAAAGTTTGCTGATATTTGATGCTGTTTAGTTTCTGCTAGGTGAATGCCTGGCGTTGCACTAGCAATAAAATAACTAACTAACAACTTTAAGTAACTTAAACTCGTAACATAAGTTAGTTTCAATCTTTATTATAATAATAGCCATGTCTGTAGCCAACTCAATATTTGTTCCATTACACACAGAATAGGTAAGAAGATGCATATATTTGAAAGCATGATTCGCTGACGTAAAAAATGCTGAATTTTATTGACTTTTTACAACTAAAAACTTATGAATCAATACAGTTTGAATACCGTGTCATTTGACAAGCCATAATTTTATGTAATACTTGTTGTCACTGATTTTTTGCCAGAATAACAGTTTATCATGTTTACGCTATGAATAGAGTATCACCGTATCACATCTGCTTATCGAGTTCAAGGATAGAAAAATAGTTATAATCTTCTGAATGCTGCATCTCTTTTATTATTTTCTATCTGAGAGTAGTTGAAGGTGCTGCTATAGTCTGAGAGTGGTAGAATGATGAGACTACTCTATGTAGATGGGTGAATGGTTAGACTACAAACTAAAGCAGATTTAAAACTTAAGCTGATATTTAAGATCATTGCTAGTTAAAATCTTACTTATATAGTGGACCATAATGATTGGACCATTTGAAACAAAACATTATTTATTATTAATTATTAGTTCATTTAGTGTATATTAGATTAATTCTTGTCATACACACATCAATAAAACACTAGAGATGTTCTACACACGAATATTATTAAATATCAAAGTGTATTCGTTTGTGCGTATCTGCACATTATTATAAATTCCAATAAAATTTTGTTTATGCTCATGGTAAAAATTGACCGAATTTAATGCAGTTTTGAAGCATATTAATACAAGTAGTTATTCGCGAGTAAATTGGTGCCCTTTGAAGTATTACTAGCATCTTAATAGCTGTACTGCCCTTATTATCATCACAGGATAGGATAAAATGGGTGCTCAGTAAATATATCATAATTCTTGAGAAAGTTTTTGATGGCGAACAGGCCATACAAGCTGCTTTTTAAATATTGATTGTATGTACGGTCTGAAAAAGTAAAAAAATAAGTTCATGCAATGAATGGTAATATCCAGGTGTGTTACTCACTAATATCCAGGTGAGTCACTCACTAATATCCAAGCATGTCACTTGCTAATATCTTGGCATGACAGTTGCTAATATCCAGCCATGTCTTTTGCTAATATTCAGGCATGTAATGTTTCACTTTGCAGACCCCTTGTAGACAAATTGCTAGATATGTATTGCTTTGCTCTTAGATATGCTTCCCCTCAAGTGAAAACCATGAGGACATCAGTCTATTCACGCCAAGTACTGCACAGAACCAAATATATTCTACCCAGTATTCAGAACAACAATGCTGCTGAGTTGGCATCTACACCCATACCTAGCTTTAAAAATGTTGAGAGAACTCTCCGGATGCCTTCAGCTCCAACAGGTATTGTTCTCTCCTGGCACTCTTGTATTCCTCTTCTATTTCCTGCTGGTCATGCATTTCCAATTTCTGTAATTTGGTTTTGGATACAATTAGAAACTAGCATATCTTTAAAATCTGACCAGAAACCAAAATGACGTGATAACTTGCTGTTAATTTTAAAAAGGAAATGAACATTTTTAAGTACATATATGTCACTAAACATCGCACTGCTTCAATAAAATTGGCAAATACATGCTTATATAAGTCAAGAGACAGTACTGTTTGTGTAAAATACTACATTGATACTCTCTGGTACCATAGCAATACTATTAACATACTGCTTTCTGTGCACTGCAGGAATGGCGTGTTATCAATATAACAGTATTATGTGTTCCTGTGTATGCGCAGCAAAAGCACTCTGTCACTCAAATGCATGTTTGTAGAAGTACTGTGTTACCATTGTGCCAGGGGTGTAATATTGTTGTTGTCACTATGCATAATTGTGGGAATGTTATCCTACTACTGTGTATGTACTAATGAAATCTTGTGGTACCTCTGGGCATATACTCTAGAAGTATAATGTACATGCTGTGAGAATAGCAAAAACCACAGGGATTGTTCTGTGGAAATACTATGTTACAATTGTACAATACTGTGAGATTACGATATTATTTATATGCATGCATTGTAAAATTGTGATGTTGCCGCTGTTCATACACTGTTTAGTAGTACTTTGCCTCTGTGCATGCACTGGTAAAGTACTAATTTCCCAGCATATGCACTGTTAGAATATGGTGTGGCCAGTGTATCACACTGTGGTCGTACTATGTTGGCACTGCAAATGTAATGTTGCAGTACTACGTTGTCACTGTGAGTGCACTGCTAGAGTACTGAGTTTTCCAGGGAGGGTATGTGATGCAACCTTTGTGATTTTAAGTGTCATAGCTGGTCAGTTTGAAGCTAAAATGTTGTATTGTTAAATTGACAGGTGGGTATAAAATTAGAGGCCACTTTAGTGCATCTTCCTAAAGATCTTTTTTTGCAATCTCACTTTGCAAAAAGAGCCAAGAACATTTTCTACAGGTGACCCAAACATCAGTGTCTCATGTCAGAGTGACCATCGCTAACCAGTATCGATGCCTGGTTGTCTTGCAAGAGCAGCTCCTAGAATGCTCAGGATCCTTACATTGCAAATATTGACACTAAAATTTTCTTTCCCAAAGCAATGGCAAGGAAACCGCTAATATTTTTCTCAGTTATCTCCTCACTGTAAGTTGTCTCCTCTCTGCAAAATGTCTTATTGTAATACAATCATGTAGATGAACAAATCAAATATGTTGCAGTGATTGTTACATATATGTTGCCATGTTTGTGTGTGTGTGTGCGTGCGTGCGTATGTGTGTGTGCATGTGTGTGTACATCTATGTGTGTATACGCGTGTCACTATGTGTGTGTATTTGTTGGTGTGGGTGTGGCTGTTTTGGTGTCCATATGTGTGTGTCGCTGTCTGTGTGTCGGCGTCTGTGCGTCGCCGACTGTGTGTCGCTGTCGGTGTATGTGTCGCTGTCCATCTGTTTGTGAGTTTGTGTGTGCGGTGGTGCATGTGTGTGTGTGTACATGTGTGTGCGTCTGTATGTGTGTGTCTGTGTTTATGTTGTGAGCAAGTAAATTAATGTGTCTATCTGTGTGACTATTATTAAAAATACCGTTATTGCTTAGCAAACATTTTTTCAAAAGTTTCAAATACGCGAGATTTATTTTGGGTTAACTTGTAGTCATTGGGGTTAACTTTGCTCAATCACAACGAGATTTTCAAGTCTGTCAAGAGGTAACCATAACTTTCAAGGGCAATTCTTCAACTTGAAAGTTAAAGGTACATTTTAAACTATTAAGCTGGTACTATGCAAGACCGTTATAATTCTGCTGCGGTGAACTTTGATAGAACAGTTTGCAATAGATGATTGGTTCCACCACATTGCCGTTATTCTTACATATCTGCTGACATGTCTATGTTTGTGTGTGTGTCTCTGTGCGTGTTTGTCCGTGTGTTGGTGCGTTAGACATTCTTTAAAAGTTGAGGTATCGATATTTTGATTCTTGCTGAAAATAATGGGTGTATATATGTGCGCTTGTGCGTGACTGTGTGTGCATATCTTGTTGTATGCGTTTGTTGTGTGTATGTTAGATTCTGTGTTTATGTACACGTGTTCGTTGTGTGTGTGTATGTCTGTGTGGCCATAATTTGAATTGTCATAAAAGCTCTGAAAAAATTGTTCCAAATGTTGCAGTTACGCGAGATTCAATGGAGTGAACTTGGTTTTAGAAACTACATTTAAGACTATTAAACTACTACCATGTAGGACCAATATCAAGCTGCTACTGCAAACTTGAATGAACAGTTTTGCGATATATGAATGAATCAAATACGTTGTTGATTTTGTTCCAGACCTGTTGAAATATATTTGTGTGTGATTTCATTTGTTTGGGTCTGTTCATGTTGTTGCTGGTGTGTGTGTGCGTGCGTGCGTGTGTGCGTGAGTGTGCGTGAGCGTGCGTGTGTGTGGCTATAATTTGAATTATCATGATAGCTCTGCAAAAACTATGTGTGTGCTTGTTGGTGTCTGCCTGTGTGTGTGCATGTTGGTGCCTGGCTGTATGTGTGTGTGCGTGCGTGCGCGTGCGTGCGTGTGTGTGTGCATGTTGGTGTCTGGCTGTATGTGTGTGTGTGCTTGTTCGTGCTTGGCTGTATGTGTTTGTGTGTGCGCTTGTTGGTGTCTGGCTGTGTGTGTGAGCTTTTTGGTGTCTGGCTATATGCGTGTGTGCTTGTTGGTGTCTGGCTGTTTGTGTCTGTGTGTGCGATTGTTGTTGTCTGGCTATGTGGGTGAGCTTGTTGGTGTCTGGCTGTGTGTTTGTGTGCTTGTTGGTGTCTGGCTGTGTGTTTGTGTGCTTGTTGGTGTCTGTGGGTGCGTGTGTGTGTGTGCTTGTTGGTGCCTGGCTGTGTGTGTCTGTGTGTGCGATTGTTGGTGTCTGGCTATGTGGGTGAGCTTGTTGGTGTCTGGCTGTGTGTTTGTGTGCTTGTTGGTGTCTGTGGCTGCGTGTTTGTGTGCTTGTTGATGTCTGGCTGTAGTTGTGTGCACTTGATAGTGTCTGGCTGTAGTTGTGTGCAATTGTTGATGTCCTGCTGTGTGAGTGTGTTGCTGCACGCACGCTTGTTGGTGTCTGGCAGTGTATTTCTGTCTTTTTTGTGTGCCTGTATGTGTATACATTTGTTTGTTTGAGCATGTATATGTGTGTGTGTGTCTGTGCAAGTTGTGTTCATCTGAATGTGTCTCTGTGTTTATGGGTGTGGGTCTCCGCTGCTATTATCACGTTTATTAATGTGTTTCTGTCTGTGTCTGCGTGACTATCATTAAAATCATTGACAACATAACCCAGGGTCTTGAGTACTTTCATGGTATTGAAAATGTTGTCGGAAGATATCTCTTTAAATTTAGCCTAATATAACGAAGCAATTTAAACTTTTGTTTCAGAACTACTAACCTAAAAACAAACAATTTTTGTGTAAGTTTTGCTAATAACTGCCCGAGTTAGAAAACAGGTAATTGATTATGTTTATGATGTTATAGCCAGTTCAGATTTATATTTTTTGTGATTATTCAGATAATTAAAGTAGCAAGAGTGACTGGTAGTGGTGAAAGTAATAGTTTTATAAGAGCAAAGAACATTGTGAAGGATCGTCTTAGCTTCGTACTGATCATCGCACAAAGTATATATACATTGGATTTTTTGCATAGAAGGGTTAGTTAAAATGTTGGCAAAATAAATTATGTTACAAAAATGTTCTGGATAGTGTTTGAAACTGAAAAAAATATTGTATACATATCGTGAAGCAATATCGGCAACTTTTGTTAAAATGGCTGGCACTAAGTCGATAGCTAAATTTGTACATCTATGGCAGTGAAAGGGTTAAGACTATCAAACTGCTACTATGTAAGACCGCTGTCAAGCTGCTACTGTGTACTTTCAATATAGCATTTTGCGAATGATGAATGAATCAAATCTATTGCACTTACTGGTACATAATTATCTGGGTAGATAAGTGTGTCTGGGTTCATGCGTGTTGGTGGGATTTTGTGTGTGTGGAAGCGTGTGTATGCGCACGGCTGTCTGTGCGTGACTGTTATTTTGTGTGACTGTGTGTGTGTGTGTGTGTGTGTGACTGTGTGCATGCAAGTTTGTCTCTATTTATTGACTGAGTGTGTTTCTATGTTTCTTTCTGAGTGCGAATCTGTGTGTGTGCCAGTGTTTGTGTATCTGTGTGTTTGGTGTATCTGTGTGTTTGTGTATCTGTGTATTTGTGTATCTCTGTGTTTGTGTATCTGTGTGTTTGTGTATCTGGGTTTGTGTGCATGTATCTCCATATGTGCGTTTGTGTTAGATATTATTTTTATATATAGGTTTCATAAACGTGAATGTTGTTGCAAAGATTGATCTATCGATCTTCATGTATGTATCGGTGCATGGTGCAATGTATGTGCGCAAGCGTATTTCTTTGTGTATGTGTGCTGAGTGTGTGTCTGTTTATTGCCTGAGTGTGGTTCTATGTGTGTCTCTGTGTGTGAGTCTATGCATGTCTGTGCATGTGTGTCTGTGCCTTTGTGGTTGTGTATCTGTGTGTTTGTGTATCTGCGTGTTTGTGTATCCGCGTGTTTGTGTATCTGCGCGTTTGTGTATCTATGTGGTTGTGTTTCTATGTGATTGTGTATCTGTGTGTTTGTGTACTTACGCGTTTGTGTATCTATGTGTTTGTGTATCTATGTGTTTGTGTATCTATGTGTCTGTGTATCTTGGTTTGTGTGCATGTATTTGTCCATGCGGGTGTTTGTGTGTTAAGTATTTTTTAAAGTATAGGTTTCGTAATCATGAGTTTTGATGAAAAGATTGATCTAGTTATCTTCATGTATGTATGAATGCAATGTGTGTGAGCATGTGTGTTTCTTTGTGTATGTGTGCAGAGTGTGTGTTCACATGTGTTTCACTGTTTACTTTTGTATTTCCGGTGTGTTGTTTTGTGTCGTTGTTTGTTGCTATGTGAGTTTGTGTAAATGTGTGTGATTGTTTTTGAGTCGCTTTGTATTGGTGTTTTTGGTTTTGTCTTTGTGTGCTTGGGTGCATGTGTTAGAACTCAGAAAAATGCATACACAAGTGTCTTTGCATGCATGTTTTTGTGTGTGCATGCGTGTGTGTCTTTTTGGTTTTACAGTGTTTAAGTTTGTCTGTGTTTGGGTGCCTGTATGTGTGCATTGGGTCCGTTTGTCTGTCTTTGTGTGCGTCTTCAAGACAAGCAGGCATGCGTATGTTTGTCTGAGTCTTAGCATGTATGTGCGTTTGTGTGTTTAAATTTCGGTATGTGTATCTGTGGGTAATTGTGTGGCTGGGTGTGGTGTGTTTACTGTGCATGTGTCGGTGTCTGTTTGTATGTTTGCACGCGCGTTTGTGTTTGTGTATACATATGTGTGTGCGCTCCCTTGTTGGTATCTGGCTGTGTGTGTGCTGGTTGGTGTCCGGCTGTGTGTGTGCTTGTTGGTGTCTGGCTGTGTGTGTATGTGTGTGTGCTGGTTGGTGTTTGGCTGTGGAGTTTTCTTTTTTTTTGCTTGTGTGCCTGTATGTGTATGGATTTTGCTTGTGTTTGCATGTATATGTGTGTGTCTGTGCGGGCTGTGTGCATCTGAATGTGTGTCTGTGTTTATGTATGTGTGTCTTCGCTGTTATTAATTACTTTATGAATGTGTGTCTGTTTGTGTCTGCATGACTATCACTAGAATTGTCATCATTTTTCTTCAAATCTTGTTCCAAATGTTGCAGATTTGCCAGATTTAATTGGGTAAACTTTGTTCAATCACAACAAGGTTTTCAAGTCAGTCAAGAGGTTACCATAATCTTCAAGGACAAGTTTTTAACTTGTCCTTGAAGATTATGGTAACTTCTTGACCTTATGAATCCTACTGGACAAGTTTTGAACTTGTCCAGTAGACGTATAAATGCGTTTTATATGGTCCAGTGCCGTAGACGCATCATTGAGACTTCCCCAGCAATTGCGTAGTAACTTCATTTCATTATTCGTTGACAACATAACCCACGGTCTTTAGGATTTTCATGATATTGAATGCGTTGTCCGAAGATATCTCTATAAACTTAGCCTAAAATAATAAAGCAATTTAAACTTTTGTTTTGAGATTTACGAACTTAAAAACAAACAATTTTTGTTAAGTTTTGTAAGTTACCGCACGAGTTAGAAAACAGGTAATTGCTTATGTTTATGATATCATAGCCAAATTTAGATTTAGGTTTTCGTGATTATACCAATAATTAAAGTAGCAACAGTGACTGGTAGTGGTGAAATTAATAGTCTTGTGGGAGTAAAAAAAATTGTCGAGGATCGTCTTAGCTTCGTAGTGATCGCTTCACATAGCTTTATCATCTCACGAAGTACATGTATATATACAATGATTTTTTTGCTTAGCAGTGTTAGTTGAAATGTTGGCGAAATAAATTATGTTACAAAAATGTTCTAGATAGAGTTTGAAATTGGAAAAATATTGTATACATATCATGAAGCAATATCGACAATTTTCGGTAAATTTGCTGGCAATAGGCCGATAGCTAAATGTTTTCCTGGATGGCAGTGAAAGGGTTAAAGGTTGACTTGCAACAAAATTCACATTACAGTTATTTGGTGTCAAAAGATTCGCCATGTCTTACTCTATTGTGTTGTAGGCGCCAAATATGTGGGAATTTGATTAAAAGCTCGTAAAAGCTCAAAAACGAACAAAAAATCGCAGCCACATGAGACCGCCCTAGTTTGGATTCGTTTTCCAAAACGGCTAAAATGTGACGTATGTGTGCTGAAACGGCTAAAATGTGTGCGAGATAGTTTATGTTTACACTTTCATGCATCTTTATTCGTCGAAATATTTTCACAAATATACTTCACGCTTGCAATAAAAAACAAGTCTATTGTTCTTACGCGTCTATTTCATTGGCATCGTAATGCTGCAACTTTGAGCACTGATATCTCAAAACGTAGCATAAAAATATGTTTAATTTTTAAACTTAGCTTGAACGATTGCATATCATCCTCTAATAAAAATGATGAGCCTTTTGGTCCGCTATGATGGTCGAAAAATGCTGTAGAAATTGTTCGCGCCATATGGCGGGAATTGTAAGTCGCGTGATCAGATAATGTTAGTTTCAGTTCAAGTTTGATCTGTCGCAAATAGCAGACACGCTTTCTCGTATTAAACTTCAATTCGTCATAATGTCTAACGCGCCACGTCGTGTTTGTGCAGCTGCCAACTGCCAAGCTGAGAAGCACCTTTTTTCTTGGCCAAGAGCAGAGAATAGACCAGACCTTCACCGGGCGTGGTGCAACTGGGTGAAGCTGGATGTTACAAACTTTATTTATTCGCCTGCTCACTCTTACCTTAGTTTCCGCCATTTCAAAGACGACATGTTTTCTAACCTGTTTGCATACTCCACATGTCACCAAAGCATGTGAGTAATTTATTTTATGAACTACTTGTATTAGTAGTAGTAACTCAGGATATTTTCTAGTATTCTCCTAATACTACTGTATTAATCCATATTTAATATTACATTATTAATGTCATTTAATTGTAATATGATATTATTAGTATTTTATCATTTTAATTACGCGTATTATTCTTATTATAATAACAAAAATAATTCATACTGCATATCTATCTGTAAAACGTAAAATATTAATCTACAATTGATAAAATAATGTTATAAGTTTCACGATTAATTTCGCCGAATTTCTTAACCCCACTCACTTATAGATATGTTATATAAAATACTTATTGTCATTTTCTGGCATCATCGTTAATAGCATCTTAATATTATTATCATTCACACATCTTACAGTGGTTGTCACCTACATTTATTTAGTTTGAAGCTCGATCAAACTAAGGCAGTTCCATCCATTCGTTTCCGGAGTGAGGAAAGATGACGTGTGGTCCTGACACCTTGGAAGAGAAAGTTGGAGGATGCTGCAATGACTAAGAGGGACCACTGCACTGTGCTGCGCCAGGCATTGACCGAGTACAGGGAGTACGATGATACGTATGTTTATATGTTATTAACAATGCAAGCTCACTATTGACTTATTCAAATATTCATATCACTGAGACGAGCTTTTGCTAAGATATTCCTCAGTTGTCAGTTTGTAGTGAATCCGATCTTTTCGTCATACATGTTTAATCTTTTCGAACCATTTAATTTCGTCATTTGCAATATATTACACATTTGCAGACATTTGCAGAGCTCCTTCACTTACCGGTATGTTATTTGTGTAGTTGCAGACCTACTGTTGCGGCTACTGCTGTCCAACCATGCCAGTCAATTGCTCCACCAGGGAGAAAGTTGCCTCTGCCAGTGCTGATTGTGGCTAACCACAAAGTGTCGCAAGGTGTGTTTAATGGGGGATAGACCCAGTTAGTTGTTCATCCCATTGGTGCTGTTGGTTTTTGTTCTGGTGTTGGTTTGTTTTGGTTTAGACATGACAATTTATAGATGCGTCATACATGAAGCTCATTATCGCTATGACACGCCAATTGTTTCATCAGCTTATATTCTTCCGGTCGTTTGATGGTTATTGGTGAGCTATTGATTGTTTGACTATTTGACTGATGATAATTTGATTGGCACTAGGTCTCCCTTATTGTATCGGCAATGGAGTTTCAAAATTTTTTTAATCAGGTACTAACACGGATCGAAATGTTCGGTCCCACTTTCAAAGTAAGGGGGTGCAAGCAGACTTTCCTTACCCTCAGCTTAAAAGGGGTTGTAAACTATTATACTATAGGCTAATTTTTGATTAGGAACTTGGTGCAAGGAATTATAGTGATCTCTGATAGATTGGTAAACGTCCGCTTGACTTTTAAAGTTTTCTATTCATTAACTTCTAATTTTAATATATTTAATCCTATAGTAGTTCGTAGTTCATTCACCAATATGATTCTATGTGTTACTTAATTGTTGAGTTAATCTTTTAATCATAGCGAAGAATGTACAAGACCGTGCTGTATGAGTGTGCCATCTACCGAGTCATGGAGGGCTGAAAGGGAGGACGAAGTGATGATTGAGGAATTCCTCAAAAATGTAAAATTTTCATTTCTTCGATTACCAAAAACGGTGATGTCCCCATATGCTATGTCCCTTGGATACTAGTTGCCGCTAAGATACTCTAAGCCATAAGGCCTTTAAATTTAGCAGAGCTGTTAAAAATTGTAAATAGGGAAGAAATTATGAGCATTCAACTCTGACAAGGTGGTTTTTAAATAAAGTTTTTTGTCCAAAAGTAAGCCTCCTTTGGCAAATGTGGAATAATGGTGTGTAAAACAACACTAATCTACAGCTTTGAAAAAGAAACACTTGATGTACTACATGCGCAACCTTCTCAATATTATTTGAACAGGAAGTTGAAGATTCATTGGCATTAGATGATGAAGAATATTCAGAGTTACTACTCACATTTTGATGTTTACAATATCATGGATTCTGATAAGGTTTTGTAATATCTGTGTCATGATTGGATGGCTATATATTTATGCTTTTTTGGATCGAGCAAATATGATATAATAACAGGAAATTATGTTGTACAAATCTTATTGCAAGTAAAATATTGTGTTGTGATTTCAGACCGGAATCCTTCTTCAAAGAGGAGAAAATTATAGTGAGTGTGACAGCACTCCAGCGACTATTTTACTGTCACGTCTGCGCCCTCCCCTGCTCATTCACGATGGTGCGAGAAGGCGGATGGTAGAGTTCGAGGCTACATGTGCCTCCTGTCACCAATCCTACACTTGGGAGACAACTGCCAGGGTGAACAGAGCACACGTCATCAACCCCCTGCTGGCAGCTGCATCACTGTTTTCTGGCGGATGCCTTACGCAGAACCTCCGTTTTCTGACGCTCCTGAACATCGCGATACCAAGCCACAGCGTTTGCCTCTACCGACAAAGAGAATAGTTACATGGTGTGAGTGTTAATAAATATTTACCCATAAACTTGAAAAATGTGAGTGAAAGCTTGACACATTAATTGTGCTTTGATTCTTCATTCTTAGACTAATGATAATGATACAAATAAATCTTGTTTAATGAAGTTTTACAATATTTTACAGTGTATTGCTGAGCGGTACACCCTGCATAATGAGGGCTTGATGGCAGCAATTGATTGGGAGCTCGATTTGGCAGGTGACGGTAGATGCGACAGTCCAGGGCATTGCGCACTATACGGGGCCAATACTCTTATGGATTAGAGCTGCTGTTTAATAGTCAGCAGCCATCTTGTCAAGGTAAAACTTTGACAGTTTTTTCTTTTAAGCCTGACAGAAACCCAAACGTTTTAGTAGTTATCAATACACAGACATGCAGTTCTGATCTAGCTAAAAAATTTATCCAAATAATGTGAAAGTGATTATTCTTGGTCGTAACTTGCTTTACTTTGCAGTCAACCGAGACCACCAGCTCTAACGCCATGGAGCTAGAAGACTGCAAGCGGTGCCAGTCCGATCTAATTTCGCACGGCCTGAGCGTGAGGTCAATTACGACGGACCGGCACTTTAGTGTAGGAAAATACATACGAGAGGAGTGGGCCGATGTTTGTCACTATTATGATGCATGGCACATCGTGAAAGGTAGTAATGATTAATAATGGAGCATAAAAACTAGTTAATCATAACAAAAACGCAGCAATTATGCACTGCAAACTGATATAATGTCTTTACTGTTGTAGGACTAAAAAGAAGCTCTACAATCAGGCGAAGACTGCCGCCTTTCGACTTCTGGCTGAACCAGTTAATAAAGAGCCAGCCGGCAACTGGATCAAGGCCATCATAAATCATTTATGGTACTCAATAAACCATACAGATGTGTCAGATGAACGTGAGGCACGATGGCGACAGTTACTCCCCCACATGAGAGATGACCACCGTCTGTGTGACCACCCTCGACTTAAGAAGCTTTGGATTAGACCTGGTATGTAACCTAATATTCGATCAAGTAATTTTAGCACAGATTTTGGTCTGTTGACATTTACAAATATTACAGGAACCAAACTTGACGCTTGGCTCAGTCAAGAATTATCATCCAAACGGCTGATTAGTGATCTCAGGAAAGCAGGCGTGCAGAATACCGCAGAGCTTGAATCATTCAACAAACAGCTCAACCACTTTGCTCCAAATATGGTTGGGTTCTCTTATCATGGAATAAATTCAAGGTGAGTGCAGATTTAATTAACAAAATTGTGCAATGGTAACGTTTTTCCTATGTACAGTTGGAATTGTTTTTCACAGACTTCGGCTAGCTGGGATGTACCACAACGAGAACGCCACCCGCTCGTTCAAGTTTGATCGTTTGGGCAACCAGCAATATGTAATGGCACGAAGCAAAAACAACAAGCTGACACAGACGGCGAAAAGAAAGAAAGTCAACCCAACATATGGTAAAAATATATTAAGAAATTAATTACATATTAACCATCAACTAATTTCAAATTGCTTACAGAAGAATTGTCTTACAAAATTCATTGGGGAACTGATGACTCGCTTAGAGAACCACCTTTCTGCCGGTACGAAACCTGACAATCAGCCTTTGCAGCCTCCGTCGCTCTACTCAACGGGTCCTCAGGAAACACGCGAGGAAACTATTGCGAAGTGCCAGGTTTCATCACGCGGCATTCTCCGGAGGAATTGAGAATTCCAGCTCAACTCTAAAGACCGCTCTGAGGCTTCAAAGCCAGAATGATAGTAGGTGGTACTCATTCCCCGGCGACGAGGTTCTCAGAGTGGGCGCCCAGGTAGGGAACCCCAGCCATGAATGCAAACTTCGACAAAGTGTTGGGGCTTAGTAACCGATGGTAAGCGGTGAAACCAATATGCGTTCCTCTATGTATTTGTTTTTATTTTATAAAATCAGTGATGGCAGATTTATGCACGTTAAGCATGTGATTTTAAATATGGAAGCAATGTAACAGCAGTTTGCTAACAAAAATTAGTTTGTTAGCCACATGGTGTGTAGTCATCATGTGGCTTAGCCTGAGTAAAAGTAAAATAACAAAATGACATTGCAATAAAAATGAGTACCACCTACGATATAGAGTTGATCTAGAATTCTCAATCAAAGTCGTTGAGTCTCTTCATCGCCATAGCAGAAGCCCTTGAAGATGTAGTCTGCAAACTCTTCTTCATCGTCTGTTGGTGGGAAAAGAGCCCGAATCTTAGACACCAGGCAGGCAGGTAGAGGCCGTCGCTCAACGCGACGAATTTGCGGCATAAGCCAAAACACAAGATTGCGGTATGCACACAACCTTTTCCGAGCATTTGGCGATGGCTCTCCAAATGGGAATAGATTATCTACCAAAACAATTATTGAAAAACAATAATTGCTGATCATCAAAATAATCTCGATCTTTATATAATAAAATCATAAAACTAGTACACTCTCTACTGTAGTAAGTGTACAAGCCAAATATATATTCTCCTTGTGTTCCACGAGTTCAGAATATGTGTGTTCAACCGATGCATTAAATGTGTAACACAAGAATTGTAGATAATGCTTGACGCATTAGCATAGCTTTGGTGTTGTTGGCTGGATTGAATGGAAATCCAACTCACTATGATATCGCAGGTAATTATTCCACCCCAACTCAAGGGGTGCAGGCGCTACCAGTTCGTCCACACCAGGATGCGTACACAGGCATTCATGCTCCCCACGGTCATGGAGACAATGAAAAGAAATGAACAGATATGTCTATGCAACCATAGCTAATACATCAGGTCGATGTTATCCAACAGTATATCAGTGCAGCACTAGATTTAAATATTAAAATTGTTAATGTTGTCATTCGAGAAAAATCTGTAAATATTTTTTTCGCAATATTGAGGCGATAATTATCATCATTAAAATCATATATAATAATATTCCTTCTATCACTCTCAAGCTAAAACTCTTACTACTAGCTAGCTTGGCACATAAGAGCTGGCTAGTGGCAGTGCTTACTTGCTGGGAGGTTTGATTCTGTTGAGGATCTTCTTCAGATGGAGCGTCAGGCTCGAAACGCCAGGGTCTTAACTCTTCAGAATTTGACATTTTTTATTATCGCAACTCAGACATGCATTGTCGAACGGAATGGCCAAGCCGAAACTGTAAAGTAGCGAGCATCTATATTTGATACGGGGTCTTAGGTAAAACCCGAAGTGTTTGTCATAAACTATTGCTACTATAAGTTTGATATTGAGCTTATTATTGGCCTTTCAATTCACGCGAGAACATCACGTGACAAGACAATAACCAAACGGCGCGGATACGTCATCGAAATCAAGAGATTCCAGTCTACAGCGGCTTTTTGTTTTTGAGCTTTTAAGAGCTTTTAATCACATTTCCACATATTTGGCACCTACCACACAACAGAGTAAGACATGGCGAATCTTTTGATACCAAATAACTGTAATGTGAATTTTGTTGCAAGTCAACCTTTAAGACTATCGAACTGCTACCATCTAAGACCGCTATCAAGCTGCTACTGTGTACTTTCAATATAGCATTTTGTGATTGATGGACGAATCAAATCCATTGCACCTACTGGTACATATCTGGGTACATAAGTGCATCTGGGTTCATGCGTGTTGGTGGGGACTTTTGCGTGTGTGTGTGCGCGCGCATCTGTCCCCGTGTTATGTGTCTGTGTCTTTGCAGTTGTTAGTGTGTTTATGAATGTGTGTCTGTCTCTGTCTGCATGACTATGATTAGAATTACCATCATTTTTCTGGAAACCTTGTTCCAGATGTTGCAGATACGCCAGGATGAATTTTGTTCAATAACAATATTTTCAAGTCGGCAAAGGGGTTACCATAATCTTCGAGGACAGGTTTTTCCCTGAAAGTTGAAGGTACATTTAAAATTATTAAACTTTCACTATTTAAGATCACTATCAAGCTGCTACTGTGAACTCTCAATAGAACATTTGGCGATTGAAGGACGAATCAAATCCATTGCATTTACTAGTACATACGTGTATCTTGTTACGTAATCGCGTGTGTATGTGCGTGGATGTGTGTGTGTTTTTATGTGCACGGGTAGATGTGCACATGTGTACGTGCATGCGTGTGTGCGTGAGGGTGTGTGTGTGTGGTGTATGTGTACTGTATGTGTAGAGTGTGTATGTCTGTGTACGTTTATGTCTGTTCCTGTTCTGTCGTGAGCAAGTATATGGATGTATTTGTTTGTCTCTGTGTATGCGTGATTATTATTAGAATTACCATCGATGCTCTGCGAACATTTTTCCAAATTGCGTAATATCGTGAGATTTAATGTAGGGAACTTTATTCAATCACACTAAGCTGTTTTAATCCCTCAAGAGGTTACTGTGCAGTTACTGTGCAGTTACTGTGCAGTTACTGTGCAGTTACTGTGCAGTTTTTTACCTAAAAATAAAAGGTAGATTTAAACTATTAAATGTGTGGGGTTTGTGTGTGTATGCATGCATGTGTGTGCGTGTGTATATGCTTGCATGTTGGTGGGAGTTTGTGTGAGCATGTGTCTGTGCAAGCGTGTGTTTGCACATGACTGCATTTGTGTGACTGTATGTGTGTGCGACTATGTGTGCATGCAATTGTGTGTCTGATTAATCGCCTGAGTGTGTTTCTGTGTGTGTCTCTGGATGTGAGTTTGTGTATTTCTGTGCACATTTGTGTCTGTACATCTGTGTGTGTTTGTATATCTATCCGTTTGTGTATCTGGGTTGGTGTACAAATATCTGTCCATGCGCGCATTTGTGCGTTAGACCCTTTTTAAAAGTATAGGTTTCTTAATCATGAATCTTGTTGAAAGATTGATCTAGCAACCTTCATGTATGTATGGGTGCAAGGTTCAATTTGTGAGGCTAAGCGTGTTTCTTTGTGTGTATGTGCTCAGTGTGTGTTCAGACGTGTTTCTCTGTTTGCTGTGTGTGAGTTTGTGTAACTGTGTGTATTGTTTGTGTCGCTTTGTGCTGGTGTTTTTGATTTTGTCTTTGTGTGCTTGCTTGCGCGTGTTAGCACACAGAAACACGCATACACGATTGTATTTCCATGCGTGTTTCTGTGTGCGCTTGTGTGTGTCTTGTGTGCCTGTATGTGTGCATGGGGTTTGTTTGTGTGTGTCAACAATACAAGCAGGTATGCGTGTGTCTATCTGAGTCTCTGCATGTATGTGCGTTTTTGTCTGTACATTTTTGTACGTGTATTTGTGTGTGGTGGGTGTTGTGTATGTGTACTGTGTGGTGTGTGTGTCTGTACATTTCTGTATGTCTGTTTGTGTGTGTGTGTGCAGGTATGGTATGTGGTGTATGCGTACTGTGTGGGCTTGGTTTGTAATGGGTTTTTACATATGTGCATGTGTGTGGTGTATGTGTACTGTGTGTGGTGTGCATGCATATGTGTACTGTGTGCATGTGTGAGTGTGTGTCGCTGTCCGTGTCTGTGTGTATGTCCGGGTGCATTTATATATATATGTGCCTGTTCTGTTATGATCAAGTATATGAATGTATTTGTTTCTTTCTGTGTCTGCTTGAATATTATTAGAATTACGATCAATGCTATGCAAAAAATTTTCGAATAGGTGATATAGCGAGACTCAATGGGGGAACCTTGGTTCAATCACACTAATCTGTTTTAATCCGTCAAAAAGTAAAAGTAAATTTACTAGTAAAGAAAGTAAAAGGTACAATTTTAACGATTTAATGTGTGTGTTTGCGTGTGTGTGTGTATGCGTGTGTGTGTGTCTGTGTGTGTGTGTATGCACATGTGCGCATACGTTTTGGTGGGTATTAGAGGGAGTTTGTGTGCAAGCGTGTGTGGGCGCACAACTGCGCGCATTTGTGCATGTGTGTCTGTCTGTGTTTAAATGTATGTGTCTGCGTTGTTGTGAGCAAGTTTATGACTCTGTGTCGGTCTTTGCGAAGATTGTTAGAATTACTGACATTGCCTGCAAAATAAATTTTTAAATGTTGCAGATGCACGAAATTCAATGGGGGAACTTTGTACAATCACCACAAGATTCTCAAGTCTGTCAAGTGGCTACCATAATCTTCAAGAACAAGTTTTTAACCTGAAAGTTAAAAGTAAATTTAAAACTATCAAACTGCTACTATGTAGGACTGCTATCAAGCTGCTACTGTGAACTTTCAGTAGAACATTTTGTGATAGACGAACGGATCAAATACATTGCTGTTATTGTTACATAGCTGTTGATATATCTGGGATTGTGGGTGCGAGTGCGTGTCTATTCCTCTTTGTATGCGCGCGTGCATTGTTGTGTGTGTGTTCGTGTATGTGTGCGCGGGTCTGTTAGAGTCTGTGTTTATGTTCATGATTGTGTTGTGCGAGTGTCTGTGTGACTATTATTAAAATTACCGTTAGTACTGGCAAACTTGTTTTCCAATTGTTGCAGACTCACAAGATTTAGTGTGTGCGTATGTGTAGCGTGTGTAGAGTATGTGTGCATCTGTGTGTGTGCGTGCGTGTGTGTGTGTATGGTAGAATTTGCGTTTATGTACACGTGTGCATTGTGTATGTGTCTGTGTGTGAGCATGTATGTGTGTGTATTAGTGTTGGGCCGGTATTTGGTTATCCGCTCTCACCGACACCGAGGGATTCTCGCTATCCGAGGAAACTAATCACTTTTAGTGACAGCTAGTTATTCGCGGCCAGCTTGATATGATCAGTATCTATCCGTAAAAGCCTATCGGTAAATGGTTATCCAGATGGATTTTTGTTGCTTTGGAAATTCTTCGATTGTTATTGGTTAATTGCAAAAACACCTCTTTGACGAACATGGTAACCTCAGCGCGCATTGGCGAATGAATACAACGGACTTTTCTACGCTTACCGTATCTACTGTTATATTACGTTAAATTGGTAATGCCACCAGCCTCGAAGGTTTGGGAGTTCTTCTTCTAAGATAGGAGGATGTAAAAAGACTCTAACGTCGCCCTTGTGACATGCTTGTTGTGTGACAAGAGTTGAAACAGACCAGAGGATCTACCAGCAACATGATATCGCATCTCAGATCAGCACACGCCAGTAAGCTCTACTCAACCTCCTCTGATTCAAGCTCTGGTTCAGGTGAGTCATTGAGATCGATTAAGTTGATTATAGAACAATCAGGAATAGTAAACAGTAAGTCTATAGTTTATGCTAAACTAGGAAAAACAAGATAACCCACTCGACTCCAGCAATTCTTGAGTATAGCTATTAACTCCAAATTACACTACTTAGTACTTACTTTATTTTACATAACAGTAGTATATAGAGAGCAGATCTACACACAAAAGTGACGGATCCAGCGGGGGGATAGAAAAAGGGGGTTGTGAATTAAATTGGCTAGGGGTGTAGATTGAATCGTGTGGAGTTGAATGAGATGTTGGGGTTTGGGGGGAAATTGTGGTGTAGAGTAGGGGGTTGAATTCGAGGGGTTACGGATCCGCTCCTGGCGTAATCGGCGGATTATCTGTGGATGAGTCATCGGATTAGCGGGGGATGAGTCATCCGATTGAACGCGGATTATCGCGGGATTAGTCGGGGGAATCGTCGCGGATTAGTCGGGCGAATCGTCGCCGATTATCGGTGGAATAGTGGGGGTGAATATCTGGGACATCGAGGGCTGGATGGTTTTCCGGAGTGGATCTCGCGGATTATCGAGGAGAGCGAGAGATTACCTAGCGGATGAGTGAGGGGGTTAATATCTGGGACACCGAGGGGTTAATTTTCCGGAGAATGTTATATATTTGAAACATGGAATATATATGAGAAAGTGTTTATGTGCAAAGTGGAGAATGTTATATATTTGAGAACGTTGAATATATATGAGAAAGTGTTTATGTACAAAGTTTTTTTTGTTGAAGATTTGATGTTTTTGTAATGTTGAAGCTCTTGAATGGTTAAGAATTTTAAGGATTTTTTATTTTCGGTTTTTTATATATGTTGAATGAAAGATCAGTTTTATTACAAAATTATTCACTTTAAAAGATATATTTATATGTATTATTCATTATTTCCATCATCATTTCGTTTCAATAAAAATAAAATAGTTTATGTTTAACTTGAAATATATGAAATGTACAAGTAGATAAGTCACAATAAAGATAATATAGTATAAATGAAACATTGAATATATATAAGAAAATGTTTATGTACATTCTTTAAAACGAAGTGTACAAGTAGATAAGTCAGAATAAAGATAATATAGTATAAATGAAACATTGAATATATATAAGAAAATGTTCATGTACATTCTTTAAAACGAAGTTTGTATCGAGTTGTTCATCAATCACTCATCGTCATCGGAAATAAGTGAGATAGAAGGATCCTTTTTGCATTGTACCGAACTCTCGTAAAATCTGCTTGCTTCTTCATGTCCCATGACTACTACATCGTAGTATTCGCGAGTATTGTGAGATGTTACTAGCCCCTTGTATATAATGATACCCGGACAATTTTCTTTCAACGAAAGGGCACATCTCGAAGGCATCGTTAAAGTTCCTTGAACTTCCTCTCCATCAACTTTGGTTGAAAATGCTACAGTTGGTACCACATCCACATTGCCTTCACCATCTTTGTATTCACTTGCTCCAGCATTGTGATAGTGGAAAATAGATGGTGCTTTGAACTCCTTGAGATGACGAATCTCGAAATGTTGTATAAGTTTTTCAAGTTTCTTCGATCTCAGATTGGCTAGAGTACGTTTCATGTCTGAGGGAGTTGAGGTTCCTTCTGTTACTCTTCTTAAGTCATGGTAACTTCCCTGTCCATTAGCCTTAGGTTTTAATCCAAGATATACCATAATACTTGGATAAGACAGCGATCCATCCAGAAATCGTTTTGGAGCAAATACAGCAGTAGATTTACTAATCCCATTTTCCACATAGTTGAAGTGAATGATACAGCACGCTCCATGGATCGAATGAGCTTCTTCCGTTTTTGTCACCTTCATAATCAATCCTATTGAAAGATCTGACATTTTCTGCAGTGATTTTGCTTCCATTAAAGTAGCCTTACTTAATGTTCTTAACTTGTCTGCCACATCTTTTACCCTTTGCTCCAAATTCGTTTCGATTTGGTTGGATTTCTTCTTCTTCGTTGAAGGAGTCGTGTTAGAAAGAGTTACAGGTGAAATTCTCTTTTTCGTCATCTTCACTGAACTATTCGATCCAGGTTTTATCACTCCAGATTGAGTATTATCCTCCATAGTTGTGTAGTGTGTTAATTCTCTGAGTTTGAATGAAGAACTGATATCGTTTTAGTAAAATTCTGCTGGTTATATACAATTCTCCTCATCAAATGATTAATGAGTTTTGATAAATTTAGTTGCATCATCCATAATATCAGAAGACTTTTCGCGAAATTGAAAATCGCGAGATTCAATTTCGCGAAAGTTGACTATATAATATATATAATGTGTAATTTCGCGAAATCCAATTTCGCGAAATTCACTTTTCGCGAAATTCAATTTCGCGAAAGTTGACTATATAATATATATAATGTGTAATTTCGCGAAATCCAATTTCGCGAAATTCAATTTCGCGAAAGTTGACTATATAATATATATAATGTGTAATTTCGTGAAATCCAATTTCGCGAAATTCACTTTTCGCGAAATTCAATTTCGCGAAAGTTGACTATATAATATATATAATGTGTAATTTCGCGAAATCCAATTTCGCGAAATTCACTTTTCGCGAAATTCAATTTCGCGAAAGTTGACTATATAATATATATAATGTGTAATTTCGCGAAATCCAATTTCGCGAAATTCACTTTTCGCGAAATTCAATTTCGCGAAAGTTGACTATATAATATATATAATGTGTAATTTCGCGAAATCCAATTTCGCGAAATTCACTTTCGCGAAATCCAATTTCGCGAAAGTTGAGTGAGACAAGTTGGATTAGAAGTGATTTATAGCTTTTGTGCAGGTTCCACCTCCTTGAACTTGACTAGTATAAATACAGCCAAGTTTGATGGGCTCACCATTATCGAGAGTTTTTTTTCGAACTATTTCTATACCTAACTGGATTATATATCTCACAAAAGTTTGGATTAATTCTACAATTTGGATATCTACGTATAATCTTCTCTCAGAACTTTGGATTATATTTCTCCGAACTAACTGGATTATATATCTCACAAAAGTTTGGATTAATTCTACAATTTGGATATCTACGTATAATCTTCTCTCAGAACTTTGGATTATATTTCTCCGAACTAACTGGATTATATATCGCACAAAAGTTTGGATTAATTCTACAATTTGGATATCTACGTATAATCTTCTCTCAGAACTTTGGATTATATTTCTCCGAACTAACTGGATTATATATCTCACAAAAGTTTGGATTAATTCTACAATTTGGATATCTACGTATAATCTTCTCTCAGAACTTTGGATTATATTTCTCCGAACTAACTGGGTTATATATCGCACAAAAGTTTGGATTAATTCTACAATTTGGATATCTATGTATAATCTTCTCTCAGAATTTTGGATTATCTCTGTTTCACTGGATTATATTTCTCCGAACTAACTGGATTATATATCTCACAAAAGTTTGGATTAATTCTACAATTTGGATATCTATGTATAATCTTCTCTCAGAACTTTGGATTATCTCTGTTTCACTGGATTATATATCTCCGAAATTTGAATACATCAAGGAAATGTATCCGGCATCTTCCCATTCAGAAGGAGACTGGAGCAAATCTGATGAGGTGAGTTGATTTACAATAATTGGTGGAAAAAATTTTTAATGAATGAATAAATGTAGAGAGAATAGTAAAATGAGATTTTTAATTCTTGGCAGCTGGAAATCTTCCTCAAAGATGTTCAAGCTTTCACGAGAGCATAATTTAATTTCATCGGAAAATTCTGCTCCTTCCACTTCAATTGATAATAGAGAAAGAAGCAGAAGTAGGGAAAGAAGTGTATCATCCGTTTCAGCTAATAAATATATCTGCTTAGAATGTTCGACTTCATTTAACAAAAAATCAAACCTCAAAAGACATGTTAAACACATTCATCTCCAATCGAATGAAAGTTCAGAATCGTTTACAACATCAACTAATGATTCTTCGGAACAATATTACGAATATGATGATGATGATGATGCCTCGATTATTATACAAGTTTCCAATCCCCCTTTCATTTTCGAAAAAGTAAAGATTGTTTCTCATCATTCTTCATTTCGTTCTGCTTCAACTCAAATTGGAAGAGGAGATCTTAGTCGATCTAAGATAACAGTAACTCCTATTACTCGAAATCCTGCTGATGATGAATCCGATGAATCAGATGTATCAGAAGAAGAAAATACAAATGAAATCGAAGAAAATAGATATTTATCTGATCAACCTACAAATCAAATCGAAAGAAACGAAAATGAAGTGGACGCTGATGATGACATTTTAGTTGGTATTAATGATAGAGTCGAGCCCATCGTTCCTATCGAAAATGAAAGAGAACAAGATAATCAGGATATCATTCCTGTTAATGATGATGAGGAATGGGATGAGTTAATAAGAAGATATTGGAATGCTATGAAAACAAAAAGACGACGAGGAAGAGTTGTTGAAACGTTAAACGTAAATTTATGGAATGGAAATATTCCTCAAGCAGAACTTCCAACTCCAAACCATTCGGAAAGAATATGGAACGAGATGTTGACAACTTGGAATGGGTTACAAACAAGAGCTAAGTTAAATTGTAGTGTGGGATGCATTCTTGAACATAAAACTTCAGGAGAATTAAGATATTTTCATGCTTCATCGAATAATGCTACAATTTTCAAAAAAGCAAAACTGATTACAACAAGACAGGAACTACAGAATTTCTTTGAAGAATTGACAAGACAAGATCTTGCTGCTATAGCGATTCGAGAACGCCCGAATACAGCTTGGAAATTGAATGTAATTACCAATATTTCATTCTATTTCTATAAATTGATTGGAATGGGGCAAATAGGAATGGCTTCAGATCTTCCGACTCACATTCTTAACAATCGACATGTAATCACTATGCATAACATTCCTCGTAGCTGCACTCCTTACACAGACAATCTCTGTTTCTTCAGATGTTTAGCATTGAAGGTAATGTGTAAGTGTTCAAACCGATGTAGTTGCACCAGACAAAGACCAAAACAGCAACTTGTGAAGGTGCTATTTCAAAAGTACTCGAATCACATTTCTTCTTCCTCATCCAACAAAGTTCTGATGAATAATTTTCCTGGAATTGAGTTAGGAGACTTAATTTCTCTTGAGAAATGTTTTGACCTCCGTATAACCGTATTTTCTCTGAATGCTGATGAAACCTCAACAGTCATCTGGACATCGTCCCAAAAAGAGGGAAAGGAACTCTTCCTCGATTTGCAGAACTCTCATTTCAGTTTCATCAAGGATGTTAATGCTTATACTAAAGGGTTTAGTTGTCCTTCCTGTGAAGTGAGCTTTACAAAAAGAGGAAATTTCAATAGACATAAATGTAGTCAAGAAGTAGTAACAAACTTCATCTTCGAAGGAGGAAAGTTTAAGGCAACACCTACAATTTTCGAACAACTGAAACGAGAGATAGGAATATCCGTGGCTGAGGAAGATACTTATTATCCCTTTTTAATCACCTATGATATCGAGTGTTATCTTCCAAAATCCGACCTTCCACCAAATTCCAATTCGGTTACATTCACATCGAGACACGAATTGATGAGTATATCAGTTTGTTCAAATGTACCCGGATTTAAGGATCCAAAGTGTTTTGTAAGTGAGGGAGATACTGATTCTTGTATATCTTCTTTTGTTCAGTATATTTCCCAAATTGCTGATGAAGCCCGGGATATCCTTGAAAAAAAACTTTACTACATTAGACAGTTGATGAAGGCAAAAGCTGAAAAGCAAGGAAAAGTTGAAGAAAGATTTAAATCCTGCAAATTTTCCAATCCTCGAGTATACCATTCAAGAGAGGAATTTTGTCATTTATTTAATCGTTTCGACAAATTCATCTCATGTATTCCGATTCTAGGATTTAATTCACAAAACTACGACCTGAATGTGATGAAAGGACCTCTACTTCGATGTCTTCAAGACACAGAAGACGAAGATTTTGATTTTGTAGTGAAAAGAACAAACAAGATGAGCTGTATTCAATCAAGAAGATTCAAATTCTTGGATATTTCCAACTTCATTGCTCCAGGATTTTCCTATGCAAAGTATCTCAAAGCTTTCAAATGCTCTCAACAAAAAGGATTCTATCCTTATGAATATATGGATGATCTTGAGAAGTTGAAACAACCGTTTCTACCAGCTAAAGAATGCTTTTACAGTTCTTTGAGAGATGAACATATTTCGGATGCTGATTATGAAATCTGTTTAAACATTTGGAAACAAGAGAAGATGAAAACGTTAAAAGATTTTCTAGTATGGTACAACAATCTCGATGTAGTACCATTTGTTGAAGCTGTAGAAAAACAAAAAGAAGTTTACAGAACCATGGGAATCGATATGTTGAAAGATGCCATTTCACTTCCTGGATTGGCAGTAAAATGGATGTTGAAACTTTCAGATTCGCCTCTTCATCCTATGAGTTCTCATCATCAGACAATCTCATCACATCATTTCAAAGCTTGTCAACCTGTCTGTCTGATCAAGGAAAGTGATAAAGATATTTACTTTACTATCAAGGACAATATCGTAGGTGGACCTAGCATTGTTTTTCACAGACTTCATGAGTCGAAGAAAACACTGATTCGAGAAAGAAAGTTTGGAAAGGAATCCAAACTTTGTGAACTTATTCTAGGAGTTGATGCAAATGCATTATATTTGTGGAGTATGATGCAAGAAATGCCTACTGGAAACCCTAGAATAAGACGATTCGAAAATGGATTTGCATACACTCATTCTCGAAAAAATAGCATGGCTGCTCATGGATGGTTACAATTTTTGACTTGGAAGGACAATATTCAAATCTTACATGAAAACAACGATAAAGAATTTAGAATTGGACAACATAATCTTCCTGTTGATGGATATTGTGAAGAATCGAATACAGTGTTTCAATTTCATGGATGTTTCTGGCATGGACATAACTGTAACAAGACCAAAGGAATAAGTATACATCCATATAAGAATCGACCCATGAGTGAAGTTCTGGAGGAAACGATAAAGAAGGAAGAATATGTTAAAGAACTTGGATATCGTTTAATAAGAATCTGGGAGTGTGAATGGAACAAGATGATTGAGGATAACACCGAGATTAAGAACTTTATTAGTATCTTCAACGAAGAGTTTTATCCTTCCAATTCCTTTGCCACCGAGGATGAGATTATTCAGCAGATTATAAAAGGGGAGATATATGGATTCATTGAATGCGATATATCTGTTCCTGAAAACTTATACGAAAAGTTTTCAGAAATGAGCCCCGTTTTCAAGAATACATCTTTGAATAGAAATCATCTTAGTGAAAGTATGAAAGAATTTGCTGAAAAGGAAGGAATGCTACCTCAAGAACAACGAACTTTGGTGGGGAGTATGTTTGGAGAAAAAATTTTACTACTCACCACTTTAGCAAAATGGTATCTTAATCATGGATTGATTATAACCAAAATATATCAAGTCATAGAATACACCCCTAGAAGAGTTTTCCAGTCATTTGGAGAATCTGTCTCAAATGCTAGAAGAGCTGGTGACAAAGATCCTGACCAAGAGTTGATAGCCACAACCAATAAACTCATTGGAAATTCATCGTACGGGAAAACAATCACTGAGAAATTAAAACATCGAAATGTCAAGTATATTCAAGGAGATTATGAAGCATCCTTGAGAATACGATCACACAGATTTGAATCTTTGGAGGAAATCGTTGATAGCTTCTATGAGTTGACTCAACACAAGCCTTCGGTTAGTAGTATATATTTATTATCTTATTGATATATTTGCATCATAATGAAAAATTTACTTGAGCTAATATATGTAAAGGAATCTAATAGGACTGTATATATTTATTCAGATGAAAATGGATATACCTGTACATATCGGATTCTCCATATTACAACTGGCTAAACTTCGGATGTTGGAGTTCTACTATGACTTCATGGATAGGTAAGTAATCTCATTTGTATCTTTTAGAAAAAATATGTATAATGGTAAACATTTGAATGATAATTTTTGAAATGGGAGTATTATAATACTAAGATAACAAGAATTAAGGATTGAAATTTTTTATTTTAGATACTTCGACAGAAAGGACTTCCAGTATGTGGCGATGGATACAGATAGTGCCTACATGGCTCTTTCAGCACCTATGGATAATATCGTTAGAAAAGAGATCGCTGATATATACTACAAAGAATATGGAAAATGGTTTCCTAGGATGTATTGCGATCGACACGCGGATGATTTCCAACTCTGTAAATCTGTTCCTACAAAGTTGTGGGAATTACAAAATTGTTGCAAAGAAGTATATCAATATGATATAAGGACTCCTGGTTTATTCAAAGTAGAATTTTCAGGACATGGAATAGTAGCCTTAAATTCTAAGACTTACTTTTGCTGGAATGATGAAACTCATTCTACAAAGCATAGCAGTAAAGGATTAAGTAAAACTACAAATAGTTTTACAAAAGACACTTTTTTAAAAGTATTACATTCAAGATCTCCTAAGGAAGGGGTAAACAAAGGTTTTGTAAAAAAAGACAATAGAGTGTTCTCATACACTCAACTTAGAACTGGATTAACATATTTTTATTCAAAAAGAAGAGTATGTAACGATGGAGTGAGCACAGAATATATTTTAGCATAATTTTTAGAAGTGAATTTGTTGTTAAGTATATATGATAGTAGAGTTTTGCTCCTCGATGTATTATTACTATAAAATTTTATTTTCTTCATTGGCTCTTCTTTTCGTATATACAATATCAATAATATATAACTAAGCTCATATAAATTCAATATACTATCCAATGTAAAATCATTTCGAATGTAGACTTTCTCATAGTAACATGACTCAAAACATTCTGATTAAAGATTTTGTTCCATTCGAGGTTGCAGAAATAATCCCAGATAACATCTTGGTTCATCTTGACAAAAATGAACAAATTCGTACTCATCTTACCGAGGAATGTTTATACTACATTCTAGGAACAGCTGCTTTTAGAAAAGTTGTGTCATTGAAAAGATTAAAGTCCAACTGTGTCTGCAGTGCGTTGGAATGCAGGGAATGTTTGGAATCAACATTATGTGTAAAAGAAATATCGATAACACCCTCAGATTTGAAGATGACCTTTCAATGGGTTGATCTTGAAGCTACCATTCGAGAAGGTAAAATTGGAAAAGAGGTTGATTTAGAATGGATTAACAGATTTATCGCGACCGATTTTAAAACGATGGAAGAAACGATTTTTGAAACCGTGTTTTGGAATAGAATTCGGCACTACATGACTCATCCTACTCAACGTGATGAAACGAAACATCTGCTCTTCAGAAGACTCATTCATATAGCACAATTTCCATTAATCGGAGAAAACGTGGAAGAGGAAATCGAGCATGAAATTGATGATGTAATTATAGATGAAAAATCTGTTGGATGAAAATAAAAAAAAAAGATTCGGAATGATATTAAGTCTACTCCTCTAGATTTCTCCACCATTCTTCAATTTAGCTCTGTTGGTGAAGGAACAAAAAAAAAAAAACGAAGAAAACAGAAACAATGTCGGTTATATTTCTAGAGGAGTTTATTCCAGCTCATCTTAAGGATGGACAATTATCAAGAGTGGTTGTAAAGAAAAACACAAAAAAATTCATCAGAAGAGTTACTGAAGAAACTTTTTACTATGTTATCGGATTCTATATCTATAAACGTTTCGTAACATATTTAGAAAGTCGGTGTGGATGCTTCGAGGGAGCTCGAGGATGTCAATATTGTATTAGAATAATGCAAATACAATATGGAAATGAAGGATTGACTCGACAAGAACTTCATGAGACTTTTGCCGAACTCGATATTGGAACGTGTTTGGAATCTGCTCAAATCGGACCAAGGAGTGACAAAGTCCAACTATCATTATTATCCTCACTTGATTGGAACACACCTTCAAACATAATATTAACCGAAACAAGACTTTATCCATATTTGAGAGGAGAAGCCAATGATCAACATGCTACAAATCGTTACTTCAGTGAACTCCTACATATCAATGGGAAGAATTGATAATCATCACAGTTAGACTTTGCATAATTCTTTATATTTAATCACTTTATATCCAAGAAGGATTGACTCATCAAATAGAATTGAATAACGTTTTTTGTGTATAGTATTTCAAGATAATTTTGAAGAATGAACTATATATATTATATTGACATACTTTTTTATGCATTTTCTTTGCCTACATCAGTCAAGAGAGTAGTATTTTAAAAAGACACTATGACTATAATGAATTTGCACATTATAATATTTCTCATTTTACGCTTTACGGGAATAATAAATGGAAATCAAAGAATTCAATATGTTACCGATGCGAATAACTGCTTGAGCAGAACACTCAATGAATTTGAAGTTTCATTACTACTTCCATTCGAAGAAACTACTTTATATCACAAGAATAATGAAACATGCGGAAGAATATTTCCATTGGACTACATTCATTGTGGTTATCCATTACCAGGCAATCACAGATTTGCGTGTAAAGAACTACTAAATGAAGATGAAGCAGATGGAAAAAACCTATACCTTAATCCTATAGTGTCAGCTTCATCGGAGCAAGTTCTAACATATTCTGAATGTGAATATTCAGTTCAAAATTCCACAATCGATATTCTAATTGATTTCAAATTATTCTACAGAGGAGAATTATGTGGATATAACTCTACTCTTTCAATGTTGCAATGTCCTCCAGGATCGAATTTTCAAGATATTGACTTTATCTGTAATCTTCAACCTATTTCAAATTCTACTACACCTAAAGATACCTTCATATATGATAATATTGGAAATAATGAAGGATTAGATTTGTTACTTCCTGTTCAGTTTCTCAATTCTTTGGGAAAATCAACTCTTATTTTAGTTCTTCGATGTGACACAGAAATTGATGAAAGATGTATTCCAAAACTTTCCTTTTTAAAACGAATGACAGAATGATTTTGAATTTTTTGTAACATTTATAGTTTATATTTTATAATAAAAACTTATCTCTCATTCAACCAAATATATAACAATCTCCGGAAAATCAACCCCTCGGTGTCCCAGATATTAACCCCCTCACTCATCCGCTAGGTAATCTCTCGCTCTCCTCGATAATCCGCGAGATCCACTCCGGAAAACCATCCAGCCCTCGATGTCCCAGATATTCACCCCCACTATTCCACCGATAATCGGCGACGATTCGCCCGACTAATCCGCGACGATTCCCCCGACTAATCCCGCGATAATCCGCGTTCAATCGGATGACTCATCCCCCGCTAATCCGATGACTCATCCACAGATAATCCGCCGATTACGCCAGGAGCGGATCCGTAACCCCTCGAATTCAACCCCCTACTCTACACCACAATTTCCCCCCAAACCCCAACATCTCATTCAACTCCACACGATTCAATCTACACCCCTAGCCAATTTAATTCACAACCCCCTTTTTCTATCCCCCCGCTGGATCCGTCACTTTTGTGTGTAGATCTGCTCTCTATATACTACTCATAACTATTAATGGAATTGTAGCTAATAAAATAATTTTATTATAACTTTTATATACATGTAATTAAAATTTATAAATACTAATTAATTTTAACTAAACAGTTTTGATATTAATTTCAAATGGTTTTTCAAGTTGATATCTCTGGAAAGACTTGAATTCATGATACCATTTGCAAATTGTTATAGATATAACGTTGACTGCTATGCTAGCAAGCTCAGGTCAAACTTTCAAATTGTTAAATGTTATTGCTAAATAAATATGATAATTTGTAAAAAATGACCTTGTTTCCTTCGTTGTAATTAACAAGTACAAAACCAATGTCTTACACCATGGCATCATCTACCCAAAAGAAGCTGGACAGCTTCGGAATGACTGATCTTGATCACAGCGATTTTCTTCAGCTCTCTATCATACTCTCCTCTCTCCCAAGGTCTCAGATGACTTCAACCCCACACAGTAAGAAGAATACTAGAACACCAATACACATGTTGAATAGCGATGAAGACGAAGGTAAGCAAAGCATTCATGATTTAATATGTTACAAACAACTTATCCATCAAGTCTTAAAGATAACCATAAATAAATACTCAAATATAAATGCATATTGTAACAATGCAAATCTTTCGATAATAATCTCATTAGTCCACTAATGTCACTAATCCCCTGATAACTGATAACTAAGAAGTATACGGAATGCTCCACACCTCCCTTATGTATGTACCCAAACAGTTACTTGATTTAAACTTATGTTGTTTCAGATATCTCATGTGTTGAGGAAACAGGCACCAAAGCTAGGCTTCAACCAGTCAAAAATTCACAGAAGCTTTCTAAAGCAGAATCTATCCACCAGCTCTTTAGAACTCCTTATTCTTTTGCAAACTACAAGTTTTGCAAACTACAAAAAGCTTACTACTGCTGTAGCTACATTTATCTTCAAAGAAGGCTTACCACTGTGCACTGTGGAGAAGACAGGCTTCAAGGAATTGCTGTCAACTTTTGACCCATTGTAAGTAAAACTTAAATTGGCACAGTAAGTGGCGTTGGCAAGATTGTCATATTAGTATGTAGACTTCAGCGCATTTTGTTCACGTCAACTGCCCTGTTGACTATGACTGCACAATTACACAGTAGCCGGATACCCTTAAGTTTTCTATTTCATACAAGTAATGAGAGATAAGAGGAAGCATAATAACACACAGGCGCAGCTAATGCATGACCTCTACTGAAAACTTGTTTTAAAAAATTCTGACCTGTTTAACAAAATTACGCAGGAATAATGATAAGCTAGCCAACTTTCTGCTAAAATGTGGAAATGTGTAAAAAAATACATGATTGCTTTGCCATTAGTACTTCTATAGGTACACTCTCCCAAACTGATCGTATTTCTTGAGAACGCTGCTGCCAGCTATGTACAGTAAGACAGTCAGACGTGTCCGAGATGAACTAGGAGCTGTGAAGTTTTTTAGCGCCACTACTGACCATTGGTATTTTATAACCAAAGACCTTTTTATGGCGTATACTGTTCACTGGTTAACAGATGAATTGGAGCTCAAGACACGGCCGTTACAGGTAACCAATTTTGACTTCTTGATATGTTATATTTTTCACGCCCCCCAACTATTTTGTAACAATAATGAGAAACCAGGATGACAAGCAAAATCGAAGTCAGCCCCGAAACTATTGAAAGCTTACCCATAAACAAATATTGGGATGCACAAACAAGATCAACCAAGGTTGTTTTATGGTGATTTTTCTTCACAAGTCTGTTGTTGAGTTTAATTAAAACTATGATTTTAGTCTTATTGCTGTTATAACCACACGGTGAGTATAGAAACAGACAGATCATGTGAGACAAGATGTTATTTGATTTTCATATTAACAATCAAGGCTTGGGTGGGTGGTGCGAGCAGAAAACATCATGGTCATTGGTTTGCTTACTAATAAAGTATTAAGATTGCCAGTTCTATGTATGTCTAATGTATAGCGCCTTCACTTCAATATACATATTGTGTTTATAAACTGTTCCTCTAGAGAGGAAGTGTTATTTTCTGTTTGATTATTTCCTGTATGTTTAAAGGTCAGCCATTGTCCAGAAAACCACACCGCAGCTAACATTCAGTTGATGTTGGACTAAGTGTTTCTAGATTGGGAGTTGGATGCTGAGAAGCAAGTAGCCGTTACAACAGATAATGCTTCAAATATTTCCACTGCTGTCAGAGATCAAGGTAAATTATAGTTCATTTTATGCCTTTGGCCTACTTGGTCTGGTAACCAATTCTTATCTTTTTTCATGGAATTTAAGTTTGTGGAGTTTGTAATTCGTATTGAAATTAATGGTCCAAGTGAACTTCTTTCAAGTATCAAACTATCCAAATAGTTTTATCATTTCCAGACTGGTTACGAGTACAATGTTTTGGCCACCGTTTGAACTGGGCAGTTACTTCTACTTTCAGGAAGTACCATGAGGAGATACACCCTTCATTAGCTGCCATCAAGAAGATTGTAGACCACTTTGCCCACTCTCACAAGAAGAAGTGATTGATGAAAGAGGCACAGGTTTGTTTGACCGAACTTTGTTTACCATTCTCACAAGATTGGACATCCCAAAACAAGTTATTATTTAATAAATAATAATGATATACATTTGCAGATAAATAATATTTATCTGCAAATGTATATCATAATGACAAGTATGTGTATTAGAATACAGTGATGGCTAATAGTGGTTCCCCTAATAGATCAGAAACACAAAGGGCAAGTCTTATTCTGTTCATCATAGATATAGCTTTGAAAATTGCCCGGGATGCTGTTACGCTCCTAATATCATTGACATTGGAGTGTTTATATCAGACTGTTTGCAAGTAAAAATGTAGTCAGTTCAACCCAAAAGCTATTTGAAATAGCGGTCTATCACGGTGCAGCTGCCAGATCTACAAGCATGTTATAGCTTTTTTTTTGTCAGTTGCAGCAAAAAAGTTATATATATATAACATTCTTTTCTAACATTTCAATTCTTGCATTAACTGATTATGGCTACAAAAGCTTTTTATCAAGAGAGCACAACTTGATTTAAGCTTTATAATGTGTGAACTTAATCAACTCTATCGACCATGTGAATCGTCTCCTATGACATATGTACATAGTTACCTACATTGGTTTATCCTAAGTTTCCTGAAAAGTTGTATCAGCTATGAGGGTGGAGAGCGGGCAACCGTAACTAGCCGTGGTTCTGACTAAGGCTTCTACACAATAGCATACGACAAAGATAACCGCATGCTTGCTAGTTTTACCCCTTTCTGCATGGGCATGTACATGTGGGCATGGGCATGTACACTCAAATTCCTTTATTTTTAGAATTATGAGCTATACATAAGTATTTATGACAGCAGTAATTTTCTGTGTTAGATGCATCATTCTTAAACTAAGTACATGTACCTGTTTCTGTATTTGAGTCACGAGTCTCTCATCTATTTTCTACATAAACTGCATCCTTGTTAGTTATGTAGACAAAAGCGGTCATGTGGTATTGTACAGCCAACTGCATTCTTCCAATATCCACCCTAAGCTATTGTACAGGTGGCTTTTGTACCAACCAAGAGGAAGATGTGGGAGAGTGGACATGTTTAATCAGGAACTCAAACTAAACTCAGCTATCCTATAAATGTTACACTGAGCAAACAGATCTCAATCAAAGTAGACTGTATCAGTTCTCAGCCACTTACAACATTTCCATTTTTTGTTTTGTGCCATCAAGTGGTTGCAGTTAACAGAAGAATCGATACCACCTGCCTTTTTAGTTTTATACCAAAAGATTTTAGCACAAAAACATTTCAAAAATTTGTAATGGGGAACATTAGATCTGTTCTTCTGGCTAGTAACAAGTTAATTACCAAAATCGTTTGAGGTTTATGTGTCTCAATGTCTATGATTACACATTTTTTGTTTCTTTTAACTTTAAATGTGCATTCACACATTTAATTTATCACATTTTGGGCGATCGGAGTTGTGTTTTCACAACTAATTCTTGGGCATTCCATTTGCTAATATCCAGACATGTCTGTTGCTAATACTCAGGCATGTCCGTTGCCAATATCCAGGCATGTCACTTGCTAATACTCAGGCATGTCACTTGCTAATATCCCCGCATGTCACTTGCTACCCTAGGACACTTAAGTATTTGCGGCATCTAACTTTCGCGTTTTCGCGGAGTCATCATCACGCGAAAAATTCATGCGCGAAACTAAACTATCATAACGAACTAGCGAAAATTCGAAATTAAATAGCTATGTTCTACACAGGCCTGTATTCACTGGTTGCAAGTTGGGGGGCTAATGTTAGACGACTAGTTATGAACATCTGGGGTGTGGAGAAGGAGGGGGGGGTGCTGTAAGCTCCCAACAGGTTTCTCTTATGTAGGGCCTCAGCCGGGCCTCTCACGTGAAGTTTTAAAAAATTTTATTGGCAAGTATCAACATTTTTCTACTTTTTGAGATTTGCTTTGTTTTAGCTGATGTGACTGACAAAACGTTTTAAAATTAAAACAGGCAAAACTTGTATGCAGTTAAAAAGCTCAGAAAGAAGACATCTTTTTCTTTTAAGCGTTTTAACAAAGATCATTTTTGCCGATTTTATTTCAAGTTCATTAAGTAGGATATGGGCAAGCAGATGTTTGCTAAAACTTGATATTTTGCAAACCTTTATAAAAGTCGTTAACAAGAATATTTTGCCGCTGATGAAGATAATAATGACGCCTAAGAACTACTAAAAGTTGATGTTTGTATCTATGGCTTCGAATAAAGTGATATTCTGCAGCGATAAAAACGTTTCTATAGCCGTTGGACTATGAAATTCCTAAAAAGTTGGGGCGTCTTAGCCGGCCAGCTGTCCAAGGGAATACGGCCCTGTAGTTCATTGATATCCACAACAAAATCGTGATATTAGAAATGCAGATAATTTTGTGTGTGATTGAGCTCATTGGGAAATTTTTAGTAAATTCGTTAATACACCGAATGAGCAGCATGGCAAAGCAAATTAAGATAACAAGTTTTTTTGGAAAAGCCAAGACAAACGAAGAAGATGATGATATCAGTTTAGTCACCGAATTTGTAACTGATGAGGATGAAAGTCTGGTAGGTGAAGTCATACAATTAAATAATACTTATTGTAGTGATGAATTTTACTGCCAACCAAAAACGATAACAACCCTCACCAGGTCCAACCATGTTATACAGTTCTGGTTGTGATGTTGGTTGTTATCTATTTTCTTTTTTATGAGACATGTACTGTATTTGATTTTTTTTAAATTTGAAATATTGTGAACTCAAAACGTGCCATGGCCATCGCTTGCTATAAATACTTGAGATCTAATATTGGTACCATATCGGTCACGACGGAAAGGACCGAGACGTCATTGATAGTCCAAGAAACAAATGGCAACAAGCGATCACGTTGAATTATCGATTTCTGCCATACATTTATACCTGCGGGTTACAAATACAAACTAGTCGCAAATATAAAAACTGTTTTTACTAGAGGACCGGACCTGAGGAATCTAATTTGTTTGTTCCACTGTATTTATGTTCACATCACTATATTTTCGCACTCATCAGAGCTGCGAAATTAAGTTGCAGCGAAATTTTACTCTGTGTGCTACTCACGAAACTAAATACTAGCGAAATATAAGTGTCCTAGGGTAATATCCATGCATGTCAATTGCTAATATCAAGGCATGTCAGTTGCTAAAACTCAGGCATGTCAGAAGTTTCTGTTGCTAATATCCAGGCATGTCAGTTGCTAAAACTCAGGCATGTCAGAAATGTCTGTTGCTAATACTCAGGCATGTCAGCTGCTAATATCCATGCATGTCACTTGCTAATATCCAGGCATGTCACTTGCTACTATCCAGGCATATCAGTTGCTAATATCCAAAGCATATCAGTTGCTACTATCCAGGCATGTCTGTTGCTAATACTCAGGCATGTCTGTCGCTAATATCCAGACATGTCACTTGCTAATACTCAGGCATGTCACTTGCTAATATCCATGCATGTCAATTGCTAATATTCAGGCATGTCAGTTGCTAAAACTCAGACATGTCAGAAATTTCTGTTGCTAATATCCAGGCATGTCAGTTGCTAATATCCAGACATGTCAGAAATGTCTGTTGCTAATACTCAGGCATGTCAGTTGCTAATATCCATGCATGTCACATGCTAATATCCAGGCATGTCAGTTGCTACTATCCAGGCATGTCAGTTGCTAATATCTAAAGCATATCACTTGCTACTATTCAGGCATGTCACTTGCTAATATCCAGGCATGTCAGTTGCTACTATCCAGGCATGTCAGTTGCTAATATCCAGGCATGTCGGCCAAGAGTTGGAGTTGGAATGACATCCCGTCTGTTTAGAATTTGAAATGTAGTTTGCAAACAAAACCCGATTTAAACTTCGACTATTCAAAATGAGTCACCTTTTTAGCCAATGAATTACCACATCGATATACATACTGTTTTCTTGTATTTGCGTCGCTGTTAACATTGCGATATGTGATTGTTCACTTCTATGTTGTACTCTGTCAATGATGGCTGTTCAAAATAGACAAGCATAATACGAAGATTTTGCTGATCTGGTGTCGGTGACTGATACAAAGGCAGTTTTACAACAATTTTTCGTTTTACACTAAACCCACTTTGTAGGTGTGAAAGCAACTCCTATAAATTACCCCGGCGTAGATGCACCTACAAGATTATTTGGAATACAATAAAATTTGGAACTTGTTAGTTAGATCAATTTTCTGGTATTAGCAAAACATTTGACACATTGGCCAATTAGCTAGCATGAGACTAATTTTATCAGCCCGCACGTGATTGGCTGATCTGAAGCCTCACAGAGTTTAAAGGTTGACTTGCAATAAAATTCACATTACAGTTATTTGATATGAAAAGGTTCACCATTATTTACTCTGTTGTGTTGTAGATGCAAAATATGTGAGAATGTGATTACAAGCTCTTGAAAGCTTAAAAACGAACAGTTAATCGCAGCCACACGACACCGCCGTAGTTTGGATTCGCTCTCCAAAACGGCTCAAATGGGACATACTTGTCACAGGATGGTTTCTGTTTACACTTTCATGCAATCTCATTCGTCAAAATATTATCACAAATATACTTCACGCATTCAATAAAACCATGTCTATTGTTCTTACGCGTCTGTTTTATCGTCATTGTAATGCTGTCACTTTTAGCACTGATATCTTATAGCTTACTGTAAAAAATCGTTAAACTTTTCAACCTTAGCTCGAATGAGTACATATCATTAGCTGATAATCATGATGAGCCTGTTGGTTACCTGTGATAATCGAAAAGTGCTGCAAAAATTATTTCCGAAGTATTGGGTCACATGATCAGATTAAGACTTGACGATTAGTCCAAGCCAAAAGAAAACTGTAAAGTAGCGAGCATCTATATTTGATACGGGGTCTTCGGCAGAACCTGAAGTGTTTGTCATAAAATAGTGCTACAATAAGTTTTATATTGAGCTTTTTATTGGCCTTTCAATTCTCGTGAGAACATCACGTGACAAGACGATAACCAAACTGTAATGAATACGTCAAATAAATAAAGAGATTCCAATCTATGGTAGCTTTTCGTTTTTGAGTGTTTAAGAGCTAGTAATCACATTTCCACATATTTGGCACTTACAACACAACGGAGTAAGACATGGTGAATTTATTAATACCAAATAACGAATGTGAATTTTGTTGCGAGTCAACCTTTAAGCTTTTTTATTGCTCATTGCTGAACCACCAAGCTAGTGGAATTTTTCTTTACTATTGCTTTGTAGATTGTGGGACGCTCCTCTACCACCCTGGTATTCCAGCTTGGAAATCAGTTTATTAAGACTCCAGTTGGACTTACAGGGTAATTAGAAAGCACGCAACTTCTAAGCATAGATGATTTGGTAAGATCAAGGTTAGTGTTCTAGAAAGTACTGGCGCATTGCATTCTCATTTTTTAGATCCGATGGCAAAACATTGCATACAGTATGTTAATATGATCATTTTTGCTGTATCAATATTTGATTTTTATTGTAGTCACCGCTGCAAAAGAGTGATAGAATATCGTACCCATGTCAAGCATCCCAGAGTCTACTACAAAAATCCGGTACAACTACTTTGCAGACAAAAAGGCACCCTGCTGGCTATGTACTCAAGAAGTAAGTCATATGCACTGCAGCAAGACTCGCTTACATTGCTGTCAATACTGACAGCATTATGACATATAGGCTGCGCTGTCATGTCACTATGACATGTTCACACACTTGCTCTAGGATTGCATTAGTATGCCACAGAATATGATCATAGACATCTGTAGACCTATCATAACATATCATAACCCGAGAGAATCAACTGTAAACAGTTTTAAATAGAAGTTGAATGGTGCTTCACATCCAGGCATGTCAGTTGCTAAAATCCAGTCATGTCAGTTGCTAATATCCAAGTATGTCAGTTGCTATTATCCAAGCATGTCAGTTGCTAATATCCAGGCATATCAGTTGCTGATTTCCAGGCATGTCACTTGCTAACATCCAGGCATGTCACTTGCTAATATCCAGGCATGTCAGTTGCTAATACCCAGGCATGTCATGTGCTAATATCCAGTCATGTCAGATGCTAATACCCATGCATGTCAATTGTTAATATCCAGTCATATCAGTTGCTAATATCCAGTCATGTCAGATGCTAGTATAGCCATAGATGACATAGCAATATTTCCATACTATGGCCATACTGCTTTCTGTGCACTGCATCGCTGGCATGCTATCAATGTAACAGTATTAGGTTGACTGTGTACGCACCACTGTGTTACCCCTGCATATGTATGGGAATAATATGTTACTCATGTATATGTACTGTGGAAATGTTATGTTACCACAGTGCATATACTGTAGAAGTAACGCGTATGCATTGAAGAAATAACAACTTACCACATTGCTTGCATTGTGGAAGTACCGTGTTACTATTGTACAAGCATGGTGAGAGTGCGATGTTATCTATATTCATTCATTATGAGATTGTGATGGTGCCACTTTGCACTGTTTGAGTACTACAATGTCACTGTACATGCACTTTTGGAGTACTACGTGTATTTTGTTACAATTTCACTGTAGAAAGACTATGTTATCAAAGTGTGAGCGTCAGTATATATTGTATTACAGAGACTGATGAATGTATCACACATTCAGGATTTTATAATAAAGCCATCTCTAACCAAACTCTACTGTATATTTATAGAGCGGTATTTTAGTGTGTACATTTCCCTTTTTTTAGATTTCTTGTAGCTTTATAGGCTATTTCATATGGTGTTAGTAATTATTAGTATAGTTCAAGGTAACAGCGAGTGTTTGTCCTGTTCAGCCCGTTCTTGCTGCTTCCACTTACTGCTACCCGCTTGACACGTCACTGTTGCTATTGATCAGCGTGATAGTCTGCATGCAGAGCTTCCCAATTGGAGTTGCTCTTGCCTCGATTTTTAAATGTTCCCTTGTCTAGACTTGTCGACTTTTGATCATTGTTGCGGCAGTTAAGAGTTTATCAGAAAAACTTTATCAAAAATAAAATAAAAAGTTTGTAGAGCTTATGAACTGGAATAAATCAAGCATCAGCCATAGTTATCAGTAAGAAATGATTTAGCAGAAATTAGGTGGTTAAGTAGAGAGAGGTTGGTAAACTCTAACACCACTAGGTTTGTATGCTAAACACAACTGATTGGTTTAGTGCCAAATAAGCTTTTTGTTTGTTCACTTGAACACTTACTACTCTATGGGAGGTGATATGGTAGCATATACAATGCCACACAGAGGAGTGAAGACATTTACTGTAATAAATGTCACCACTCCTGTCTTGGATTATTTCAGTGTGACCCAAAAGTAAATGTTATCCGCAATCTCAAAGTGAGACTGAGAGGCTGTGATCAATTAAATAGAGATTGTGTACTATGTCAAAGGTTAGGGAGGTAATTGACTATTATCTCTCATGAAGCAAATATGATGGCACAAAGGCATATCACAGTGAACACCAGTCTTATATCACATCAACAGTAGTACTCAATAGCTATTAGTAATATTTATAGTTTGGTTGGGATTCAGGCGTGTCCAAATTTGCCGGTTCTGGACCATGGATGCATTCGACAGAGATAATCAAGGAGTTGTCTACTACTTCACAGTTGTCAGCTCTTGAATAAAAGCTTTTCCAATACTCTGTAAGTCACCCCTTATCATTGCTTAAAGCAATTAGTTTTTATTTTATATTCTCTTTGAATTGTCCTGCTTTACTTATATTCAGTTTTAATCAAAGTTATCAGAAGATAAACCAGAAATATGTGAACCTTAGTAACTGTAATATATGGAGTGTGTGAGCCATATAGATCAGTGAATCATAGTTTAGCAAAAATTAGGTTTGCATAAGATTTACCAAACATAGAAAGAGTTTGGTAACTTCAAACTCAACTATATGGATGCTGTGCAGGGGAATTTGGTAAAGTTTAAAAGCTATCCTAAAATGACTGATTGCTATGGTTTAGATGGGTAACAACCGCACAATTGCCCTTAGTAAACTTTTTCCCGACAATAATTGATCCGTAATACAACTCCCCCACTTAAAAAACACATTTAAAAAATTTATTTTCTGCCCCAAAATGCTTTATTATTTCATTATTTAAATTCGGAGCAGTTATCCTATAAAGGAAGTTGTTTTGCAGCCGTTTAAATAAACTTGTACTAAAAATTGTGGGAATATCGTAAACAATGGGAGCTTATACATTAACCTAGAGCAAGGTATCCTAAAAAGTGTATTATTATATTGTCTAAGACTTTTAGACATTTTATCTAAAGAGTGTGATACTTAATTGTACCACATGAAACTAATAGTAATAAAATGCTTAACTTATAGAGTGAAGTTCCACTTAAACATATTTTAATATTTAGCTCTGATTTATCATTGAGCACTCTGTAACGAATTGTGCGGCATCTACTTTATGTATATGAATTATAAATATGAATATATATACATGTATATATATATGCATGTATATATAATGTGCATATAATATAATGTATATCTATTGTATATCTTTATGCAGTATACATAGATATCATATGGTTTATTGATATATAATTCATATTGATTTATATATATTTATATATACATGTATATAAATATAATATTCCTGTATATGTATTGGAAGTATGTACATGAGAAAGTATTTATGGTATCTTCAAGTTGTAAAAGGGAGAAAAATATGCATGTCATACAGCCAATCAGTGTAATTACTTAACAGTATAAACTTGGCTGAGGAATTCTAAGATTTCTAGCGGAATGTGATGACATCACTCACTCAGTAGTTCACAGTGTTAGCTCGTATCTGTAGTGATACACAGTACATTGCTACGGCTGTGCCCAATATCGCGGTACTGCCAAGCCATTTTTAGTGTCTGCAAAATTAAGTTATAGGCCTACACTTTCTTATAGATATACATCTATTTCAATGACAACCAACTAAAGTCTGTTTAAAATTTTAAATTCAACATAATTTTTTGCATAGAAATACAAAAATCTAGATAAGTATCACAACTTCTTGATATTGGTTGCTATGACATTTTGAAATGTAAACAAAATTTTGCATTGATTTTCGTTTCTCAAACTTTAATACCAGTTTTCTCAAAACAATTTTCTCGCGCTAGTGGTAAACATGCATTCAGTTTATTGACCATAAAAGCCGCTGTAATTAAGCTAGAATAAATTTTTTTTTGCAAAATAACTGATAATCTTCTCCTTATGTTAGTGTAGACTCTAAATCTCACACACCCGACTTAACCATGGTTTCTGTGATCATGAACCATTTTTTCACTTTGGTTACAGATCGCTGTCAAAACCATTCTGCATTCAACACAACCAACTTTCAAACTGTATATATTACACAGCAGCTTGCCATTTTACTTATAATATTGCATGTCTCTTATTGCAGGTGAGAGATATAAACATACTAGCCGTGTCACCCGGCGTTGCCCGTGTAATAGAAGAATATTTGGACAGAAAATTAATTTGTATTTAACATATAATCACATTTGCCATTCTAACTTTCAAACTACATATCATGAGAGAAGTTTTTTGTCTTATAAATAATGAGAAGTGGTGAGAGTTTTGCTATTAGGGCCATTAGGCAGTTTAATAATGTGAGGAACAGCTTCTCGTGACGTTATGCTATGACCCGCGTCATACGTAAAGCAGTTAGGTATAGCTCTGATATAATGCCTTATATTGGTTGGCCAACAACTGCGACATCCTTAGTCCAGTGGGCTAGACATAAGACTTCTGCCCGGCTTCGTGCGAGATCGAATCTTCGTCGGTATGTAATATTTATTTCAAGGATTTATATTTATAAATATTTCAATATTTATAGCCGGATTTCCGACATACGACACACGGATTTTGAAAAATATATATATAGATAATCATTTCCTTTCATTATTGCTGTTTGTTGTACATAATAACAACCAGTACATTGCAGCTACTATTGCAGTTATCCTATTGCACTGCAGTGACATTTGACGGCTAATATTGCATTTCTCAACCAACAGTACCTTCTCTTTTTTCCAATATCACTTTGGTTGTGGGCAGCATGACAGGAAAATTTCTAGTATTGTGTATATTTATTGTGTATTTATGTTCATTATAAACATATATCTTATGGTTTATTGATATATAATTCATATGTATTTATATATATTTACATGTACATGTATATATATATAATATTCATGTATATATAATATTAATGTATATGTATTTGAATTATGCACATGAGAAAGTTTTTATGGTATCTTCAAGCTGTACAAGTGAGCAAAATACACATGTCATACAGCCAATCAGTGTAATTACTTAACAGTATAAACTTGGCTGAGGAATTCTAAGATTTCTAGCGGAATGTGATGACATCACTCACTCAGTAGTTCTCAGTGAAGTTACACAGTAGTTACAGTGGGTTACACAGAGTCCCTTCATTCTGAGCTATTATTATTAACTATTATTGACTGCTATCATTCTTCGATCATGAGCATCGCGGATTGTCCACCACAGACTGGCAGCGGGATAGGCGGGCTTCGTTTATCATCATCCAGCTCGCTGGCCGAGCTGGATAACACCTCTTATGGTTTCGGTAAGCAATGTATAAATACATGTTCATTTTCACTGAAGGAATACTGTAAGTTTATAATCTGTCTATAAAAAAGATGTAATGTTTCTCTTCCTTGAAGCAATATAAGTTTATAATCTGACTATAAAAAGATGTGAAACTCATAAACTATTGTGAAAATAAATACATTAGAATCGATGTTTAGCTAGTTACTACTTAGCGACTGCTGAAAGGAATAAGGACCTCATCGAAACTGATATATTGTTAAAGTGAGAGACAGTAGAGCAGTGAGCTGTAGAGGAGCGATTTATGTGTCTTTTAAAAACAAAGAGTCTAGTATCAGGCGCTTCAGTTCAAAAATTTGTGTTGGAATCAAACCAAAGCGGATGGCGCATGAGAAGTTGTCATACCCATTAATTTCCTTTCATCATTCAAACTGTAGTTTGTGGAATGAATCAACAAACATGAAAATGAGAGACTATTTAGTCACGCATTTGACATATGAGCAAAAGATCTGACTGTTATGTCTATATCCTTTCTCACCAATTTTTTGTTTGTCTAAGACATGCCTGTAAAATAAAACATAACATTTAATATATATTATAAAAATGCTTAAGAATGCTTGCTTTTGACTCATATTTGATTACTTTATTCTAGTCCATACTACCTCCTTTGTTAGGTTGATATGAAATATTTTAAACTGATATCAGCTGCTTCAATCAACTTAGTAAATCAGTCAAAAGACTGCAACAAATTTAATTATAAAATGTAGTGACATTTATTCGAAAGAGTAGCCTCAGGACCTACGTAATAATAAGTCATGAAAGGTCATGATGTCGTTATTCTTATTAAAAACTCGCTATAGCTAGGCCAGTACACTCAACTAAAAGATTTCCTTAATATAAGACTTGATAAATTCATTAACTATTTGCAAGTGTCTTTCTCCACAAATTCAATCGGTGAAAAAGTGAACATCTCATGGTGACACAACTATTAACATTCCGCTCCAACCAAACTTTTACGAACTGTCATAACTTTCACTATTGAGTCAGAGTGTTATGAAACTCGATAAGTAACTTTGTTACAAATAGAACTCGATCTAAGACGTTTAAACTGAAATTGTATTATTTCATTTTAGAACTCCCCGAATTCTTTGCTCAAGAAGAGGGCAGCTCTTCCTCCTCCGGACAATCTGCGCCAGCAATTACTTGGCCACTGCCTGCTGCCCTTCAATTTATGCTAGATGCTGGTCATCTAGCTACTTTGAGGGCAGCAGAGCCAAAAAATTTAACGTGGCCAGTGATGGAGGAAGAGCTGCCTGATTCGACATCTACTCCTTCATCTCAACCTCTTCCAATGCAATCAGCACCCTATCCACCTTCACACTCCAAATCTTCACCTCAATTTCATTCATCAACACCCCGATCAGTACAAAAGAAACCATCACCCCATCTACCTTCACCATCGAAATCATCACCTGCATCTCCATCATCAACATACTCAAAAGCACCACTCCTCCCATCATCGCCACCATCTCCAGCCCAAACTGGAACAGTAACAAAGATTTTAATTGGTTGCGCCGCGGTAGGAGTGGCAGTGGCAGCCTTCAAGCTGTACAAGTAAGTTCTTATGCTAAACAACCTATATCATTATAGTACATGTTCTATTGCTGACTAAAGCCTGGTTCCTATATCGATTGCGAGACTCCGGCGGTAACAGGCCCGCTGGCATATGTTCACATAAAGCCACATCGTTATTAATATCGTAAACATAATTTTGTGATCAAATAAAATTTTCGCTCCCCCATGCCATTCCTATAATGGTGACCTTTACCCGTACAGTGCATTCGGGAAGGCTTTGCCTGCGGTTTTTGCGAAATTTGAGCAGTGCGAAACTATTGCGATGCTGCCGGCAACTACTGGCGGTCCTTGGTGGTACTTGGCGTAGGTTCCCATTTCACCGCTAATAACCAGCTGTGCTGTCGCCGGTGCTTTGCGACGTATATGGGAACCAGCCTTTAAGAATTTAACTAATATCTACATGTTACCAAATATAATTCTTTGACTTGTAGGCACTGGTGCCAATGAAACCACCACTTCATTGCCACCAGAGGATGCTGCCATTGCCACTTCTTTCCATCCACCAACTCACCTACTATCGCCACAACAACTGTCACAACCACCACCTCTACTATCCCAATCACCATCATCTTTCGCTTCACCACCTCTAACACCACCACTGTCGCAACCACCACAAACACCGCCACAATCACCAAATCATCTTCACCACAACTTCATATTTACCCCATTCACTTCATCGCCACCATCACAATTGCCCCTCTACTACCATCACTATCGCCTCACCATTAATAATCATCAACACTACACATGTCGACTCACCACCCCTACCGCCTAGCCCGCCACCTGCTGCCAGTCAACTCCCAACCCACTTTTACTCAAATAAAGCCCATCTCTTCTAATCCACTCTTCACCACAACACCACCAACCACCACAACACTATATCTCAGCCAATGTTGAAGTGAGTATTGATTGTCATTATGATGGATGTAACTTTGTTAGAGGATTCTTGACAAGTCATGGCAGTTGAGTACTGACAGTTTAAAGTTTGCTAATATTTGATAATATTTAGTTTCTACTCAGTAAATGTCTGGCGTTGCACGGGTAAACAAAGTAACTAACTAACAACTTTGACTAACTTAATACGTAACATAAGTTAGCTCAATATTTGTTCTATTACACACAGCATAGGTAAAAAGATGCAAAGATTTGGAAGCATGATTCGCTGACATATGATATGATGACTTTCTATTGACTTTTGACAGTCCAAACCTTATAAATCAATAGAGGGTAAAAGGCGTGTCATTTGGCAAGCCATCTTTGGTCTTTTTATTAACTGTTGTCACTGATTTACACAAGAATAACAGTTTATACTGTTTATGCTATGAATAGTAATACTGTATCACATCTGCTTATCGAATTCAAGGATAGAAAAATAGTTATAATCTTCTGAATGCTGCATCTCTTTTATTATTTTCTATCTGAGAGTAGTTGAAGGTGATGTTATATATATATATATATATATATAATATAAATATATTATAATTACTATAAATTCCACTGTCATACAGCCCACGACCAAAGAGATGTTGGAAAAAAGAAAGGGTACTGACGGTTGAGAAATGCAATATTAGCAGTCAAATGGCACTGCAGCGCAATAGAATAACTGCAATGGTAGTTGTAATATACTGGGTGTGGGTGTTATTATATGTTTATATCTCTCCCCCTGCAATAGGAGAAATGCAATATTGGCCAATATTAAAAGTAAAATGCACTGATATTATTAGAATAGCCAATATTGTTAATATAGTAATAATATAAAACCAATGCACAATTTTGTTTACATTTCAAAATGTCATAGCTAGCATTATCAAGAATTTGTGATGTTTATATAGATTTTTAGAAAAGCTGTACTACGTAGTCATTGTTCTGTAGTCATCCAAACTTATAATAAAATATTGTAATGATTTCATAAGAATTGTTAGAAGGAAATATCATCGTCATTTCCTTTACTTACACTGCATTGGACATCAGTTAGAATATCAAAGTACTCAAAAGTGTCTAAAATGTCAGTTATTTTGAAATCAGCAAATTGTCGAATTGCCGAAACCTTCGGCAATTTGACAATGATATATAGACTGGTGAAATGTGCACGTTATTTTTTTATGAAATGCGCGCGACTTAATCATTTTATTCTCTGTTGCTTGGCGTTTCAAGTTCCGGTCCTAACTTTGATAAAAGTAAGGCTTTTATGGCCTTACTTTTATCAAAGTACGGCCATAAATAATACTAAGTAACGATTTTTGGCCAATAAATCTGTCTATTTGTGTATAATTCATTCAGATGGGTACCTTTTAAGATACTGTCGACACTTTTCAAAGACTTGGTAATATATTTGAATTGGTTTATATGTGTTTTTTATCGTTATTATACTTTAACGACTCTGCTAAACGATGGTTAAAATTTTTCATGAGTTTTCAAAACGAGGGTTTGCGACGTCGTTGTTGAAAATTTTCGTAAGTTGTGTGCACATGCATTTATCATGTGAATAATTTATCATAATAATCACATCATTTATCACATCATTACACATGCACATAACGGCAGCCTCGTAATACTCAATGACCGGAATGAAACTCTTATTTAAAGTTGACGAAGGTTTGGAGCTCCCGTCGAATTGGAGAAAGTTGGGGGGCTTTTTGTATGTATATACCTCTTTTTCGCGGGGATAAAACCTCATGAATAAGAGAGTTTTACAACATTTACTTCAAATTGAAAAGCAGAAAGTCCATACTTGGAGTGAACTAATAAAATAATTAAAATAGCATTACTAAGGTGTGGCTAGATACACAGATTTGTCATTATTTGATACATTACTAAATTGAGTATAGATAGCTTTATTATGATATGATACAGTACCGAGGTAAGCATAGATAGCTTTGTAATAATGTGATACAATCAGATTGTCTCTTAGTGATTACATTAGTAATCTCTTATGGTCTCCAAGTGATCTCTAAATTAGAGAGTCTCCATGTGATCTCTTAGCATCTCTAAGTTGGAGATCATGCTTCTTTTGAATTACCATGTTCTTAAATGTCGGTTGCATTTAAATGCAATTTTTGTTAGCTTTGGTAATAAATATACTTATTGGCATGCAAATTCTTTGCTGTTACTATATGTTTACAGTAATTGAGCCCTTGAACTACCTAGGGGGTACATGTAACTCTCCTGCATGCGGCATGGCTCCAAGTCTGTAATGAATATATTGCAGTGAGAGGAGAGCTGCAATGCCCGCAGTGCATGGTCAAGAACAAGAGGTTAGATTGGGAGTACGCACATCGGCCATCAGCAGTAGAAAGAGGGATAACTCCAAAAGGACAAGTAGCCTATACGAATCCTGTCTCATCAGATAAGAGGTTTGTATGTTGTTGTAACTGCCAATTGCATGGTTGTTACAATCAAATTCAAATGAAAGATGCTGCCAGCAGAAATTTGGTACTGGTATAATACTATTCACACATGAAACAATAATACCAGCAGTAGATACAACCCTCCAGTTTATCAGTATGCATATTTAATTTCTTATACACAAGTTTGTCATTCTTTTTCAGTTTGAAATCTAAAAAATTGGAGCCACCGCTACCGGGGTCAAGTAAAGGTCGTTTATCACAAGCCTCCAAAGTATCAAACCTACTTCTCACACAGAACTATCTGCCAGTCGTGGATATGACGACCAAGTTCTATGAAGAGCATTTGGATACTGGCAGCAAATGACCTTCCGATCTCTTTATTTAGAAATGTGAATAATATCTTTATGTGATGTTTGTGTTGAAACAATTATATATTTTGTTATTATTTTGCGTGCTTTATGAATATAATTTCTACAATATGAAATGAGAGACATGAAGTAGATGGAATTTGAATTGCGCTTGACAGTATTGATCATGTCTTGACTAGTTTGTGCAGTGAATCAGATACAACGCAATGTTTGTTAGCGATTCTCAGCAGATAAACATTCACTAGAGCCTGTCAGTCATGTTACCTATATCAGACGATATTAAACTTCAAAAGTTGGTGACTACCCTAGGACACTTATATTTTGCTAGTATTTAGTTTCGGGAGTAGCTCACAGAGTAAAATTTCACAGCAACTTAATTTCGCAGCTCTGATGAGTGCGAAAATATAGTGATTTGGAAATAAATGCAGTGGAACAAACATAATTAGATTCCTCAGGTTCAGTTCACCGATAAAAAAAATTCAATTTGCGACTAGTTTGTAATTGTGAACCGCAGGTAGAATGGTGTGGGCAAGGTCGATAATGCAATTTGATCGCTTGTTGTCTTTTGTTTCTTGGACTATCAATAGGCCCGTTTTCTCTGTAGCAGCTGGCCGGCTGAGCCGCCCCAACTTTTTGGGAATTTTTTACGGTAAGTACTGCAGTCCAATTCGGATAACTCTCCCTGGATAAAATGTAACATTTCATCTCAAACACAAAGTTAACTCGAACGGATTCGTTTGGTCAGTTCCAACACAATGATAAGTTGCTTCAGATAACTCGACCTCAACATAATTTATTCGAAAAGTTATTTGCCCAACGGCCATGGACACAGTTTTTATCGCTGTAGAATATCACTTCATTCCAAGCCATAGAGACCAACATCAACTTCTAGTAGTTCTTAGGCATCATTATTATCATCATCAGAGGCACAATATTTTTGGTAACAACTTTTATAAAGGTTTGCAAAAGATTAAGTTTTGTCAAACACCCGCTTGGCCATGTTCCATCGAAAGCGTAAAAGCTTCCAAATGAACTTAAAATAAAATCCGCAAAATTGATCTTTGTTAAAACGCTCAAAAGAAAAAGATGTCTTTTTCTGAGCGTTTTAACTGCGGTCCAGTTTTGCCTATTTTCATTTAAAAACGTCTCGTCAGTCACATCACCTAAAACAAAACAAATCTCAAAAAATAGAAAAATGTTGATACTTTCCGGTAAAAATTTTTAAAACTTCACACGACAGGCCCGGCTGAGGCCCTACATGAAAGAAATATGTTGGGGGCTTACACCGCCCCACCCTCCACACAGTAGGTCTTCATAACTAGTCGCCTAACATTAGCCACCCCAACTTGCAACCAGTGAATACAGGCCTGAATATCAATGAACAAAGCTATTTAGTTTCGCTTTTTCGCTCGTTTGTTATGATAGTTTAGTTTCGCACATTAATTTTTCGCGAGAGGATGACACCGCGAATACGCAAAAATTAGATGAGGCGAATACACAAGTGAATATGACAACATACTCTTGTGAAAAACTGAAACACGAATATTGTAGTATAGAGAGCTGTCGGTGACTAAATGGTGTGTCACCAAACAGGGTTCAGTATTTCGAAAACTGACCAATCAATGTTGAACAGCTTCTGGCTTTTTGTTGGTCAGTTTTGCGTTAAGCTCTATGATTGGCTAAAAATTTTCAATTGCGCCGCTCTTTCTTTACAGCATCTTCAGAAAATGTTTGCCTTTTTTATTGCTCAGTTTCTAAAATGGAACTAGTTTCACTTAAATCTGACTGGTTAAGTCATAAGACCTAAACTACTTTCGTTTCAGAATTATTCTGATTGGATGTTTTGGTCATACTCCTAAGAGAACAATTCCAAATATTTGAGAAATTATATATTTGTGCGTGTGTGTGTGTGTGCGTGCGTGCGTGTGTGTGTCTGAGTGTGTGTCTGAGTGTGTGTCTGAGTGTGTCAGTGTGCATGAATGTGCGCCATCTGAATGCAAAGTGTATATGTGTGGTGTATCTCTTAGTGTATGAGTTTGTACTTGTTTGGGTGTAAGAATTTTGTGTATGTGTGGTTGTAGTTATTTGTTTGTTTGCTTATTTATGTGTCCTGAATTTTGATCTGTTTAGTTATTTCATCCTTGTGTTTGCACATTTGCCTAGTCTGTTTATTTGTTTTATGTTTTTGTGTATTACATTTTAGAACTACTGTCGTTTTTCGCAAACTTCTTTTTCAAATGTCGCTAGTAAGCGAGATACAATGCGCTAAACACTGTTCAATCGCAACATGATTTACAAGTGTTCTAGTGGAAAATTGCTACTACATTGAAGACTATTAAACTACTAGTATGTAGGACCGCTATCAAGCTGCTACTGCAAGTTTGGGATATAACATTATGTGATTGATCAACAAATTAAATACATTGCACTTACTGGTACATATCTGGTTATATAAGTGCGTTTGGGTTCATGCGTGTAGGTAGGTATTTGTGCGTGTATGCAAATGTTTGTGTGTTTTTCTGTGTTCATGTGTGTGTGCGTCCGCATTTGTGAGCAAGTATATGACTGTGTGTCTGTCACAGTAATATTTATTAGAATTACTGACATCGCCTGCAAAAAAGTTTTCTAAATGTTGCAGTGTGTGCATGCATGTGCAAGATTCAAAAGGGTGAACTTTGTTCAATCGCAACAAGCTATCAAAGGCTATGAAATGATCACCATGGTCTTCAAAGAAAAGTTTTTAACCTGAAAGTAGAAAGTACATTTAAAACTATCAGGCTGTTACTATGTAAGAGCTATATCTAGCTTCTACTGCAACTTTTGATATAACAGTTTGCAATGGATGAACAAATCAACTATGTTGCTGTTATTATTTCATATCTGTTGGAATATTAGCGTTTGTGTGTGCGTGCGTGTGCATGTGTGTTTACATGTTTGTCTGTATGCGTTTCGCTCAGTGTGTTTACATGTTTGTGTGGGTGTGGCTGTTGTGGTGTCCGTCTCGCAGTCTGTGTGTGTCGCTGTCTGTGCGTGTCGATGTCTGTGTGTCACTGTCTGTGTGTCGCTGTCTGTGCGTGTGTGTCGCTGTCTGTGTGTGTGTGTGTCGCTGTGTGTGTCGCTGTCTGTGTGCGTGTGTGTGTGCATGCGTGTGTGCGTGCATGCTGGTATGTGTGTGTGTGTCGCTGTCTGTGCGTGTGTGTCGCTGTCTGCATGCGTGTGTGTGCCCGTGCGTGCGTGTTGCTGTCCGTGTCTGTGTGTTTGTCTGTATATGTTAATGTGTGTGTCTGTGCTGGTGTGAGCAAGTATAAAATGTGCGCAATTTTTCCAACAAGCGAAATATATCGCGAGATTTAATGGGGTAAACTTTTTCTTCGCAACAAGCTATTTTAATCATTCCAGAAGTTATCTGCTCTTTAAGGACAAATTGTTTACTTTAAAGTAGAAGGTATATTTGAATGTGTGTTTGTGTGTGTGGTGTGTGTACGTGTGTGTGCGTGTGTGGGCGTGCATGGGTGGGTGTGTGTGTGTGAGTGTGTGTGTGTGTCTGCGTATTGTAGGCTTGCGTGTGTGTGTCTGCGCATTGTTAGCAGGTGTGTGTGTGTATGTGAGTTTATGTGTGCGCATGCATGTTTTTGTGCAAGCGTGTTCATCTTTCTATGCGTCTTTGTTAATAGGTGTGTGTCTGCGCAGTTGGTAGCAGGTATTTATATGGGTGTCTGTCTGTCTTTGCATTTGTATGTTAACCACTAAAACTATTGTCACCGTTCCGCAAACATTTGTGATGACTCGTAGTATTTTCAATACAAACGCGACATTTCATATAGCGCACAATAGGCTCTCAAAGTGAAATTAGTCCGTGCGGCATAAACTTTTGTGTTTTGAGGTCATGAACTTTCTAAAGCAAATAATATATCAGGAATTGATTGCTTATGCATTTGATTAGCTAAGGTGCTTTATTTGACTGTTTTGAAGAAGTTAAAGGGGTTGCTAAGGACGATGAATGATGATATTTCATTTCCAGTTATTTGGTTTACGTATCGTATTTTAAAATGTCTTACCACGATGTCGATGGTGGTGATTGTTGGAAATAATTTGAGTAAGTAGATGTAGATTTTTTAGAATTACAGAGTGGAAAAAAAGTGATAGTGATTCCGGAAGCAGTGAGGTCAATTTCGGTATTGAAAATGATGGATAAAATGGGAAATTTCCGATGAGTTTACGGATAAAAGTCGTAGTGTAGAGACATGTAAAAATAATGTTGCTGCGCAGCCGAACTCAGATGATACAGGAACAGCTCTGCCAGCAGATGTAGAGTTTAATCTCAGTGATGATGAGTACCTACTGCAAGCAAGTAGATGTAGTCTAAGAAATGTAGTGCATGTATTATTATGAGTATTATTTTATTATGTATTATTTTATTAGTATTATTATGTAGTATCATTATCTTCTTTTTCCGTTTGGTTTAAGCAACCAACCATCTCTTTCCCTTACCAATCTAACCCTCACTGTGATACATGTATTTAGTGTCATGAATTCATATTTACCTCAAATCAGGTAGCACCATCAATGACCCGACTGACAGGTGTTAAACCTATGAGTTGTTTTTAAGGATGTAAATGGACATGTGGCTGCATCACATGGTTTGAAGTGTCAAAGATACCCTGATCCTCGCAGTCAATCAATCATTAGCCAAGGAGAGCAGAGATCTTATCATTATTGGAAAGATTTCAGCCATAATTGACGTGTCAGAGACAACTGGCAAAAAGCACAAATACAAGGAGATGCAGCGAGAGCGAAACTGTTGCAACTTTGCTCACGAAGGTATGATGTTTTTGATGTGTTACTGTAGAAAATATGCGATCGACTGCGTTATTTTTTACAAAGCTGTTATTGCGATTACACACCGCTACATAATACTTTCTGGTATGTAGGTCAAAAAATATGCAGTGAAACATTTCTTTTTCTCAACAGAATAGGGAAAAACATGTTTCAAACACTGAAGCGACACTATAATAGGACAGAAATAGCTGTACCAAGGAGTTTCAATTACCAAGGTAGAAATAAGGGGGCTGTCACATCAGATGATAGTAAAGGCATTGCAGACTTCTTAGACCACATCGCCTCTATTCACTCTCGTGACCTTCCAGGTCGGGTTTCAGGTAAGCCAACTAGGTTTTGAAATTTAAAAATAAAATGCTTTCAAAGCATAATTACGGTTATTTTATTTTTTTGCGATTAGTTAACCTAAGTTATTAATTTTGTCAGAGCTTATGTTGAACATTATTCATCAAAAACATTCCAATAGGTTTTGAGGAACTAAAGATTCTGCCTAGTAACTTCACAATTGAGTCAATCTGTGAGCTCTATAAGCAAAAGTGTCAAGAGGCTATGCTTAACTTCAAGTGTAAGTCGGCATTCAGAGCAATCTGGGAGGAGCTTCCGCCATACTTTATCATCACCAAACCAAGTACGTAAATATCTGTGTTAGCTCTGCCAGAAAAATAACATGGCATACTTGAGGTATGTGCATTTACAGTTTTAGTCTTAGTGATATTTGAGCATACTGAATATTCTGGCAAGTGTTCTTTGCACACTGTCCACTACCTTTCGTTATTGTTTGTCACAACAGGTCTGCAAACCAGCCGTTAGATAAACGAACTGCAGAGATCAATCGGCAGCTGAATCTCCTTGAACATGCCTTAATGAGTGCATCCTGCCGTCACGACAATATCTAACAAAAGACTTGAAGCTTGGGGGTCAATACTTTTCTGACCGGACCTCCCGTTGCTCACTACGGATTTGATTATGCGCAGCAGGTAGATCAAAACCATTTTTAAAACATTGCTTGTTACAAAACGCAAAATCTCATTTTATATTTTTGTCAAAAACACACACATACACAGCTCAAAATATAACAATAAATGCTCGACTATTACAAGGTTATGAAGCCAAGACTGTAGTGTTTTGAGTTTAAACACTGCTGAGTTTTAACAATTGGCAATTAGCAATTGCCAATTGCAAATGCTAATTAATAATTATAAAAACAATCAAGTTTATAAATAAAAATATACTTTTAAAAATAAAAACAGTAAATGTACAGTATACTTTCAAGCCTATAAAAAACAACAAATTTTACTTTGGTTTAATTCTTAGGTTTACTACCCTGCCGACCAGCTATCCTAATCCGAATCGGCTATCCTAAATATGCTAACTCGTTCATCTCAGTAAAGGTTCTGTGAGTGGATTGGGTAATTATTCTAACACTGATACATTGGCATCAATGTTATGCCCAAAACCACCAGTTCAATGTGCAACACAATTTGGTCGTTACTCCTTTACTGTATATTAATGTGTTATTTTCCAACGACACAACATATTACCTTGACCTCACTGTTTTAAGTATTCTAGTTCATGTGGTGCCTTTGGAAACTTTTTTATATTGTTCGCCATGTTCTCTTCCCTAAAGATTTCAATATTCATGAGAACGTAATGGTTGTAGCGGGGGGTTGCTATGACTTTCCAAAACGTCAACAAATAATACTGTTTGATATTTAATACATCAACTGTAAAGAAAATTTCTCAGTTTTTGGCGTCGACCACATTGACCAACACCCTCTTTGATATAACTCTGTGTCTTAGGTTAAATTGCTTTGATTTTAATTCCAACAACAGTTTTGAAAAACTGACAAGTTTCTCTATTACTTTGGGCTAAAACCAATTTTGTGATCTGACCTAATTTGTATTAAAAGGACGCGACCTGTCACATTTTTCCCAAATGTTTTAAATATGCAAGATTCAATGGGAGAACGTTGTTCAATCGAAACAAGCTATCGAAACCCATCAAAAGACTCAAGTGCTTTATAAGGAAAAGTGTTTAACGCGAAAGTCTGAGATACATGTAAAACTATTAAACTGCTACTATGTAGGACCGATATCAGACTGCTACTGCGACTGTTGAATAAACAGTTTGGGATAGATAAAAGAATCAATAATATAGCTGTTACTGTTTCATATCTGTTGGTATATCTGCATTTGTGTGTGTGCGCATTGTGGGCATGCATCTGTGTATCTGCGCATTGTGGGCATGAATGTGTTTGCATTTTGTGGGCATGCGTGGGTGTGTCTGCGCACAGAGGGCATGTGTGTGTGTATCTGCATATTGTTGACATGTGTGGGTGTGTCTGCGCACAGTGGGCATGCATGTGTGTGTGTATCTGTGTATTGTGGGCGTGCGTGGGTGTGTCTGCATATTGTGGACACGTGTGGGTGTGTCTGCCCATTGTGCAATATATATATATATATATATATATATATAACTTTAAGTACGAAACTTTAAGTAATAAAATGTTTTAATTAAACTTGTAGTTTTTTTAGTACACATAGTTTTATATATATATATATATATATATATATATATATATATATATATATATATATATATATATATATATATATATATATACAGATGCATTTGTTTTATTGCAGCACCATTATGTGCAGTGGCTATTACGGAGTGATGGGTTTTTGAGATATTAGATGGATTAAAGAAATTACAGTGTATTCTTATACAAATATCTGCTTCATCATACAACAGTTTTAACATACAAGGTGGGATCTTGAAACAAATTAATTTCATATCTAGAAGTTTTAATGCATATTTGAAAACTTGATTTGTCGCTGCTGAAACTTAACTGTTTGTTTACTTTGTGAAATTTACTATTAAATTCATTTATATTTATGAACTTCACCATTCAATTAATTCGTTAGTTAGATAGTATTTCTGCTTGTTTGGTCCATGTTCAGTGTTTAAACAAGACTTTGGTCTGTATGAGCAACCCATTGCAGAGTCTGGTGACAGCTCAGCTGGGAACAGACATGTTCTTCGAATTTGAAACAATGTAGATTTTAAACTTTGTTCGTACAAGAGTAGATGTTTTGTGAAAAACATTCAATTTGTGTCACATGTATTATATACTATTATTATTACAGTTGATTGCCTTTCTAGTAGATGTAAAAGGTCTGACATTTGCCTTTGTCATTTATACAGTAAAGTTAAGCAAGAAGAGGCAGCGAGTTTACGATGCCGAGAGCTTCTATTTACTAGGTACTACATGTATATGGATAATGTAACAGAAAAGTCTTCGACTAAATGTGCTGGTGATAGACTTAGAATCTTTAATACGGTTATGAAAGGAGGGAAACCTAAAATACCAAGTTTAAAAGCTAAACCATGCAAAGGTCAAATATCGTGTGCACAGATCACTGATGCTTTCAAACAATATAATATCCTTTCAGCTTTAAATGGGAGTCATCTACCCATTCGATGGACTGATCGTACCAATATCAAGTGTGTATTAGCAATGCCTTGAAGACCATGATATCTGCTTAGCTTACTGAAGTAGAAGTTGTATCCACTTTTTAGCATTATTGTTGCACAAACACTGGCTCTGTCATCTCAGCTAGACATGGCTGAGTTCAGTGGTGAGATCACCTTGACAACTGGAAACATGCGCAGTTGAAGAGAGAGGGCAATTTGAGGTTAGATACCAAAGGTCAGGGTTCAATTCCAAGGTCACCACTAGTGACTTTTGTTAGGAATTGAAATTAATCTATGGTTTGCAGACCACTAGGTCTCGACTGCATTGTTTGTCAGTTGTCATGTACGCAGTTGGCACAAATTAGTTGTCACATATGCAATAGGTTAACTTAAAGCCCACATGTGATTAGTCCGTCTTAATCTCTTGTTTCATGGCTCTTTACTGGACCACTCAGCTTTAGAATTTTTATAGAATACTCACAGGCTTAGAAAGCCAAGTTGATTTTTGTTAACAATCTTTATACTCTAAAATTGGCTCAGCAGGTTTGAACAGTAGTTATCAATAAGCAATCAACAGTTGGCAATAAACAATTGGCAATAAGCATTAAACACTTGACAATAAGCAATCACCAGTTAGCAATATGGAATGAACAGTTGGCAATAAGCAATCAACCGTTCGCAATAAACAATCAACAGTTGACAATAAGCAATCAACAATTAGCAAAAATCAATCAACAGCTTGCAATAAGAAATCAACAGTGGACAATAAGCAATCAGCAGTTGATAATAAGGAATCAACAGCTGACAATATGCAATCAACAGCTGGCAATAAGCATTCAACAGCTGGCTTAAAGCAATCAACAGTTGGCGATAAGCAATCTACAGCTAGCAATGAGCAATCAACAGCTGACAAAAAGCAATCAACAGCTGGCAATAAGCAATCAACAGCTGGCAATTAGCAATCAACCGTTGAAAATAAGCAATCGACAGTTGACAATATGCAATCAACAGGTGACAATAAGCGATCAACAGTTGACAATAAGTAATCAACAGTTGACAATAAACAATCAACAGCTGGTGATAAATAATCAACAGTTGGCAAAAAGATATCAACAGTTGGCGATAAGCAATCAACAGCTGGCAATAAGCAATCAACAGCTGGCAATAAGCGTTCAAAATTTGGCGATAAGCAATCAACAGTTGGCGATAAGCAATCAACAGCTGGCAATAAGCAATCAACAAATGGCAATAAGTAATCAACAGTTGACAATAAGAAATCAACAGCTGGCAATAAGCAATCAACAGCTGGCAATAAGCAATCAACAGTTGGCAATAAGAAATCAACAGCTGGCACTACGCAATCAACAGCTGACAATAAGCAGTCAACAGTTGGCGATAAGAATTCAACAGTTGACGATAAACAATCAACATTTGGTGATAAGCAGTTAACAGTTGACAATAAGCAATAAACAGCTGGCAATACGAAATCAACAGCTGGCAATACGCAATCAACAGCTGACAATAAGCAATCAACAGTTGGCGATAAGAAATCAACAGTTGACGATAAAGAATCAACATTTGGTGATAAGCAGATAACAGTTGACAATAAGCAATCAACAGCTGGCAATAAGCAATCAACAGTTAGCAATAAGCAATCAACAGCTGGCAATAAGGAATAAACAGCTAGCAATAAGCAATCAACAGTTGGCAATAAGCATTCAACAGTTGGCAATAAGCAATACACAGTTGACAATAAGCAATCAACAGTTGACAATAAGCAATCAAAAGTTGACAATAAGCTATCAAAAGTTGGCAATAAGCAATCATCAGTTGGCAATAAGCTATCAACAGCTGGCAATAAGCAAACAGCAGTTGGCAATAAGCAATAAACAGTTGGCAATAAGCAATCAACAGTTGACAATAAACAAGCAACAGTTAGCAGTAAGCAATCAAAAATTGGCAATAAGCAATCAAAAGTTGGCAATAATAAATCAACAGTTGGCAATTAGCAATCAACAGTTGACAATAAGCAATCAAAAGTTGACAATAAGCGATCAAAAGTTGGCAATAAGCAATCAAAGGTTGGCAATAACCAATCCACAGCAAGCAATAAGCAAACAACAGTTGGCAATAAGCAATTAACAGTTGGCAATAAGCAATCAACAGTTTGCAATAAACAATAAACAGTTGGCAGTAAGCAATTAGCAGTTGACAATAAGCAATCAACAGTCGACAATAAGCAATCAACAGTTGACCATAAGCAATCAAAGGTTGGCAATAAGCGATCGAAATTAGGCAATAAGTAATCAACAGTTGACAGGTAGCAATCAAAATTTGGCAATAAGCAATCAACAGTTGGAAATAAGCAATCAACAGTTGACAATAAGCAATCAACAGTTGACAATGAGCAATCAACAGTTGACAATAAGCAATCAAAGGTTGGCAATAAGCGATCAAAATTTGGCAATAAGTAATCAACAGTTGACAATAAGCAATCAAAAATTTACAATAAGCAATCAACAGTTCGAAATAAGCAATCAAAAGTTGGCAATAAGCGATCAACAGTCGACAATAGGTAATCAACGGCTTGCAATAAGCAATCAACAGTTGACAATAAGCATTCAAAAGTTGACAATAAGCAATCAAAAGTTGGCAATAAGCAATCATCAGTTGGCAATAAGCTATCAACAGCTGGCAATAAGCAAACAGCAGTTGGCAATAAGCAATAAACAGTTGGCAATAAGCAATCAACAGTTGACAATAAACAAGCAACAGTTAGCAGTAAGCAATCAAAAATTGGCAATAAGCAATCAAAAGTTGGCAATAATAAATCAATAGTTGGCAATTAGCAATCAACAGTTGACAATAAGCAATCAAAAGTTGACAATAAGCGATCAAAAGTTGGCAATAAGCAATCAAAAGTTGGTAATAAGCAATCAACAGTTGGCAATAACCATTCCACAGCAAGCAATAAGCAAACAACAGTTGGCAATAAGCAATTAACAGTTGGCAATAAGCAATCAACAGTTTGCAATAAGCAATCAACAGTTGACCATAAGCAATCAAAGGTTGGCAATAAGCGATCGAAATTAGGCAATAAGTAATCAACAGTTGACAGGTAGCAATCAAAAGTTGGCAATAAGCAATCAACAGTTGACAATAAGCGATCAAAAGTTGGCAATAAGCAAGCAACAGTTGACAATGAGTAATCAACAGTTGGCAATAAGTAATCAACAGTTGACAGTAAGCAATGTAAAGTTGGCAATAAGCAATCAACAATTGACCATAAGCAATCAAAGGTTGGCAATAAGCAATCAACAGTTGACAATAAGCAATCAACAGTTGACAATAAGCGATCAAAATTTGGCAATAAGCAATCAAAAGTTGGCAATAAGCAATCAACAGTTGGAAATAAGCAATCAACAGTTGACAATAAGCAATCAACAGTTGACAATGAGCAATCAACAGTTGACAATAAGCAATCAACAGCTTGCAATGAGCAATCAACAGTTGGCAATAAGCAATCAACAGTTGACAATGAGCAACCATTAGCTACTTTAGGTAGCTTTAGTTTACATTTACTGCTAGTGTTGTTCTCTAAGAGCAGCTCTAGTTTGCTCAGGCATAATTGCGTAAAGTTTCTGTTGGTCAAATCAAGCGAACCAAACACATGTGTTTTTGCACTGCTTTACCGTTCAAATCTGAAACACTGGTTTTAGCCAAGCAAATTCACTGAAAAGTATCTACATGCATTTTTCCTGACCCTATCCAGTAGGAAATATTTGGTATTTGGAAATCGTTGTGCGTTTTTCTTCCCATTAGTTGTTCCAAAAAGTCCTTAAGCTTTAGCTTTTAAAGTGGCTCAGATTTAGGAAATTTATAAAAAAGACTTTTTTGTTGACATTTGGCATGCGTCTAATAGTGTATACTATAGAAACACTGATTATAGCTACAAAAGCTTTTTTTTATCAAGAGAGCACAACTCCATTTAAGTTATCATATTTCAGGCAATAATAACTAGCAGTGGTGCTGACTCAGGGTTCTCCATAATAGCATAGGACAAGGACAAAAGCATACTTGCTAGTTTTACCCCACTCGGCACGGGCTGCTGCTATACCACCCGCAACACTCTTCTGTAAGTACCAAGGAATGTGTACCACAATCCATATAAACTACCAAGTACACTCAAATTCCTTTATATTTAGAACCATGAGCTATACATAAGTATTTATGACAGCCGTAACTTTCTGTGTTAGATGCATCTTTCTTAAACTAAGTACCTGCTTCTGTATTTGAGTCACGAGCGTCATCTATTTTCTATATAAACATCATAATCTTTAGTTCTGTAGACAAAAGCGGTCGTGTGGTATTGTACAGCTGACTGGATTCTTTCAATGTTTACCCTAGGCTATTAGTAACATCATCGGGTGGCTTTTATACCAAAAAAGACGATGATGTGGAAGAGTTGACAGGAGCTCAAACTAAACTCAGCTATCCTATAAATGTTACACTGAGCAAACAGATTTCAATCAAGGTGGGCTGTACCAGCTCTCATTCACTTACAACATTTCCATTTTTTGTTTTGTGCCATTAAGTGGTTGCAGTCAGCAGAAGAACACAATATCACATGCCTTTTTTAGTTTTATACCAAAAGATTTTAGCACAAAAACTTTTCATAAATTTGGAAATGTAGCTAAGAACTTTAGATTGGCTCTTTTGGCTATTAAAAAGTTAATTGCTAAAGCCATTTGAGGCCATGTGACTTAATGTCTAAGATATCACAATTTTTATTTTGTAACAATAAATGTTCACACCGAGGGGATTTATTGGAATTGTGTTTTTGATGAAAGAGTTGGAGTTGGAATGACATCCAGTCTGTTCACAATTTGAAATGTAATTTGCAAACCAAACCCAGTTCAAACTCAGACTATTCAGAATGAGTCACATTTTTCAGCCAATGAAATACCACATCGATATCCATTCCATTTGCTTGTATTTGCGTCGCTGTTAACATTGCGATATGTGATTGTTCACTTCTTTGTGGTACTCTGTCAATGATGGCTGTTCAAAACAGACAAACATAGTATGCAGAACTTTGCTGATTTAGTGTCGGCAACTGATAAAAAGACATTTTTACAACCATTTTTCGTGTTACACCAAACCGACTTTGTGGGCATGAAAGCAACTCCTATAAATTACCCCGGTGTAAATGCACCTATGTGAGCTTTTATCAAATCTGGAACTTGTTAGTTGGATCAATTTTCTGGTATTAACAAAACAATCGACACATTAGCCAATTAGCTAGCATGAGTAATTTTTTCAGCCCTCACGTGATTGGCTGGTCGGAAGCCTCACAGAGTTTAAGCTTTTTTCTTGCTCATTGCTGAACCTTTCTGAACCATTGCGGAACTTTTCTAGACTATTGCTTTGTAGACCCTCGTATTCCAGTTTGGAAATCAGTTTATTAAGACTCCAGTTGGACTTACAGAGGGGTTAGAAAACACGCAACCTCCGAGCATAGATGATTTGGTAAGATAAATGTTAGTGTTCTAGAAAGTACTGGCGCATCGCATTCTCTTGTTCTAGATCCTATGCCAATACGTTGTATGTGTTAATATAAATATTTTTAGCTGTATCAATGTTTGATTTTTATTGTAGTCACCGCTGCAGATGAGTGATAGAAAAGCGTACACTTGTCAAGCATCCCAGAGTTTACTACTAAAAGCTGGTGTAACTACTTCGCAGACGGAAAGGCAGCCTGCTGGCTCTGTACACAAGAAGTAAGTCATACGCACTGCAGCAAGACTGGCTTAAATTGCTGTCAATACTGACAGCATAATGACATATAGGCTATGCTGCCTTAAACTATGACATGTCCACACACCTGCTCTAGGATTGCATTGGTATGCCTCAGAATGTGATCATAGACATCTGTAGACCTATCATAACATATCACAACCCGAGGAAATCAAATGTAAACAGTTTTAAATAGAAGTTGAATGGTGCTTCACATCCAGGCATGTCAGTTGCTAATATACAGTCATGTCAGTTGCTATATCCAGGCATGTTAATTGCTATTATCCAGGCATGTCAGTTGGTAATATCCAGACATGTCAGTTGCTAATATCAAAGCATGTCAGTTGCTAATATCCAGGCATGTCAGTTGCTATTATCCAGGCATGTCAGTTGCTAATATTCAAACATGTCAGTTGCTAATATCAAAACATGTCAGTTGCTAATATCCAGGCATGTCACTTGCTAATATCCAGACATGTCAGTTGATTCTACTTGCTGCTAGCAACCTGCTAGACATGTCACTGTTGCTTTTGATCAGCGTGATAAGCTGTATGCAGAGTATTCCTATTGGAGTGGCTCTTGCCTTGCTTTTTAAATGTCCACTTGTCTAGACTTGTCGACTTTCGATCTTTGTTGAGGCAGCTAAGAGTTTATCAGAAGACCTGTATCGAAAATGAAATAATAAGTTTGTAGAGCTTATGAACTGGAGTAAATCAAGCATCAGCCATAAGTATCAGTAATAAATGATTTAGCAGAAGTTAGGTGGTTAAGTAGAAAGAGGTTAGTAAACTCTAACACCACTAGGTTTGTGTTCTAAACACAACTGATTGGTTTAGTGCCAAATAAGCTTTCTGTTTGTTCACTTGAACACTTACTACTCTATGGGAGGTGATATGGTAGCATATACAATACCACACATAGGAGCTGAGACATTTACTGTAATAAATGTGTCACATCTGTCTTGGATTATTTCAGTGTGACCAAAAGGTAAATGTTATCCGCAATCTCAAAGTGAGACTGAAAGACTGTAATCAGTTAAATAGAGACTGTGCACTATGGCAAAAGTAAGGGAGATAATTGACTATTATCTCTAATGAAGCCAATATGATGGCACAAAGGCGTACCACAGTGAACGCCAGTCTTATATCACATCAACAGTAGTACTCAATGGCTATTAGTAATATTTATAGTTTTGTAGGGATTCAGGCGTGTCCAACTTGTTTGCAGGTTCTGGACCATAGATGCATTCGACAGAGATAATCAAGGAGTTCTCTACTACTTCAAGGTTGTCAGCTCGTGAATAAAAGCTCTTCTAATACTCCATAAGTCTCCACCCATACGGGGTATCCAGGGTGAGGAAACAATTTATCTATATATAAATACATATATGTATATATGTATATGTATATATAATTTATATATATATACATATATATAAGTTGTTTCCTCACCACGGCTAACCCGTACGGGGGGTGGTAGTTTCTGCTCTAACTCGGGTCTCATACCAGAGACCTGAGAGTTTAAGCACTCGCCTCAAGATCTTAGCTGTTCCCAGTAAGGCACTTTTCTGTAACTCACCTGAGTTGATTGCTGTTGATGTCTGGGCAAGCAACATTTTGTGTGCCGGTGTTATTGCGCCCAGTGCCCCAATGACTACTGGGATTACAGTTGTTCTTACATACCAGCATTTTTCAATCTGTTCTCCACGAGGGAGAGATTTCTCTACCTTTTATTTTTCTTTACTGGCTATATTGTAGTCATTGGGTACTGTTAAATCTATTATAGTAGCTCTCTTGTTCTCCTTGTCCACCACCACTATATCTGGTTGGTTTGCATGTTTGTCAGTCCGGATGTAGATGTCCCAGAGGATCTTAGCGCAGTCATTTTAATTCACCTTACCAGGAGTTTCCCGTCAGTGTTGTGGTTTATCAAGGCCATACTCGTCACATAGACTTCTATACACAAAACCTGCGACATGGTTTTGCCACTCAGTGTATGAATTTCCCGCTAGCTGCTTGCATCCATTAATGATGTGTTGGATGGTCTCAGGTGCATCTTTGCACAGTCTGCAACTAGGATCGTCTCTAGTGTGATAAATTTTTGTTTGGAGTTGCCTTGTTGGGAGCACTAGCTTCTGGGCTGCCATGATTAGCGACTCTGTATTGGCCGTTAGGTTATCTTTTTTCAGCCACATATATGTCTGGTGAAGATCGCCAACCTTAGATATTTGTCGGTGGTAAGCACCATGAAGAGGTTTCATGTGCCAGTCAATTTCCTCATCATCAAGGCAAAGGTCCATTGCAAGAGCAGCCGATTGAAATTCAGCTAGCAACTTATTTGAAGTGGCCATGGAGGCTGCATGAGCTTTGATGCTTCGCTCTTCCTCCTTCACTGTCTGCTGTACACTTTTGAGTTCCCTACAGCCATCTTTCCTATCGAGATACAGTCTAGTAATATCAGATTTTGGGTGGAGTGCTCCATGCATGGTCAGCAGTTTACGATTTGCTGTATCTGTTTCCTTGATGGTTTCCTCAGTCCACTTTATTATGCATGCTGGACATCTTATTACTGGCAGTGCGTAGGTATTTATTGCCATGACGTGATTCCTGGCATTGAGCTGGTTCCGTAGGACTTGCTGAAGGTGTTTTTTGTATTCCCTAATGGCTTTGTCACGTACATCGGCTCCGATGTTGATGTTGCTTTGCATAATTCCCAAGTACTTGTACCCTAATTCTAAATCTTTGATGGTACCATTTTGCACTCTTACGCCATCTGTGAACATAGAATGGACTTTTTTAAGATTTAGCTTTCCACATTTCTCAATACCGAAGGTCATTCAGATGTCCTTGCTGTATACCTGAGTGAGGTGTATTAGCGAATCAATGTCCCTTTCTTTGTTAGCGTACAGCTTGATGTTATCCTTGTAGAAGAGGTAGTTTATTTTGGTGCCACTTTTAACTGGTACTCATATTGAGTCTTCTCCAGCATATTGCTTAGAGAGTTTAGGAATAATTATGGTATAGGTTTTGGCAGAAGAGCAGCGATGATAAGGAGTAATATTGATAGATGCTTCGCTTTATTTTTACATTCGCCAGTTTTTCGCCATTGGCCTCTAGTTCCGTTTTCCATTTGGTCATTGACATTTTGATTAATGCCTCAAGAGCAGGGTGAACATTGTACATACTGAGGCACTCAAGTATCCAACTATGGGGAAATGAGTCATAGGCCTTTTTGTAGTCAATCCAAGCCACGGAAAGATTTGTATGCCTTCTCCTGTTGTCTTGGCAGACCGTTCGATTCACCAGTAACTGATGTTTGGCTCGTCGGGTGTTGTGCCCAATTCCTTTCTGAGCACTAGTCATATAGTGACTCATGTGCTGTTCTAGTTTGTCTGCAACTATTCTTGAGGGCAGTTTCCAGGTCATGGGCAAGCACATTATTGGTCGATAGTTTTTGGGAATCGGTCCCTGCTTTGGATCTTTTATCAGAAGTACAGTTCGTCCTTTGGTCAGCCATTCCGGATGGTCGCCTTCTTCTCTTAGGCATTCTATCTGCTCAGCCCTTCTAGTGCGAAGTGATGTCAATTTCTTCAACCAGAAGGCTTGAATCATGTCATGGCCAGGTGGTGCCCAGCTCTTCAGTGGTGTACTCTACACTTTATGTCCACTTCGCTGATGATGAGTCCAATTGTAGCCACAGTGTGTTGGTGGCCACAGTGTGTTGGTGGCTCTCTTTAAGCCTCTTCAGCCAACTTGCAGTGGTGTTATGAGTAGTCTCTTTCTGTCAGATGTCTTTCCAGAACTTTGAGGTGCTGGATCGGGGAGGATCTGACATTGGCCTCCGCAGTTCACTTTGGCCTGGGAATACACTCTAGATGGATTATTGATAAACAGTTTGTTCATTCTTTTGTTATTCTGCTCTTTGGTGCCCCTTTGGTGTACCGCTTCAGTCATGCCGAGAGTGCTACTAGCTGCTGTTTGGCAGATTCTGAAACTTCTATTGTGGCTTCGCTTTTTGGATTCTCCAAACTGTGGTTAAATCTCTCACTGAGCCTACTAACTTTCCTGTGCAAGTCCTTGATCTTTTTTGTAGTCTCAGCTGCAAAGATGGAATGGCTTGAAGCCTTGTTGACATTGGCTTAATACCCATCTCCTCCAAGATGACGGTTGCCATACTGTAAATTAGGGCATTAGTCACACTGATCGATCGAGTTGAGATTGATTCCTGTGCCAAGTTAATGTTTTCTAACAGCTTCTTAGGTATGGCCTTGCTAACTCTCCGTAGTAGTACTCCGCTTTCATAATCATTAGCCGTCGCCATCTTGTTGATGATATTTTCTGCAAGCTCTTACCCTTTGGTCAAGGTCAAAGTGCATGTCTTTTTCAACTTGTGAGTCAACACAAGATTGTGTATGTGTGACTGCTGGTGTTTATATGCACTGCTCGTTGGTCGAGGTTACTTTGGTGAGTTGGTTCCTAATTTCATCTACCTCAAGTTCCGACATGAGGTGCCGCTTGATTATGTTACTCTTCTGAGCTACAAGTTGCTTAGCGGTTAATGGCAATTTAGGGCGCATGTTTATCCACAGTTGACGCATCCTTCCCATGTAGCCCCACTTTTGAGGTTCAATGTTCACTCACAAAGTAGCTCTGCGTGAGGTCCGTATTATCAGTTCGAGGCCATTTCATTCGTTTTGAACCATTAGCGAATTTTTCACTGCCTTCTCCTGGTTCAGCTACAGGCAGTACAGACTTTGTTTGACCGGGCGACATCCGAGTAGGCATGGCTTTGGATATTGCACTCATCATAGAGGTTGTAGACGTTATACAAGCAAAGATCTTGTCTAAAGACCACCAGAAGGGTGCAGTTGTTGGGGTTTAAACTTAGGACCTAATGATCACTATCCCAACACCTTACCACCTGCACTACCTTTCCTGTATATATATATATATATATGTATATATATATACATATATACATAAATGTGATTACAAACCTTTAAAAGCTCAAAAACGAAAAGCCGCCGTAGATTGGACTCTAGATATTTATCTGTTGTGTTCATTACAGTTTTTTTATTGTCTTGTCACATGATGTTCTCACGTGTATTAAAAGGCCAATAAAAAGCTCACTATAAAACATATCGTAGCACTAGTTTATGGCAAACATTTCGAGTTTTACCGAAGCCCTCGTAATAAATATAGATGCTCGCTACTTTACAGTTTTGTTTCGGCATTATTCAATCGTCAAGTCATAATTTGATCACGTGACCAAATACTTCGCAAATAATTTTTGCAGCACTTTTCGATTATCACAGGTAACCAACAGGCTCGTCATGATTATCAGACAATGATATGTACTCCTTCGAGCTAAGGTTATAAAGTTTAACGATTTATTACGGTCAGTTATAAGATTTCAGTGCTAAAAGTGACAGCATTACAATGACGATAAAACAGACGCGTAAGAACAATAGACATGGTTTTATTGAATGCGTGAAGGATATTTTTGAAAATATTTTGACGAATGAGGTTGCATGAAAGTATAAACAGAAACCATCCTCTAACAACTACGTCCCATTTGAGCCGTTTTGGAAAGCGAATCCTAGCTACAGCGGTCTCGTGTGGCTGCGATTAACTGTTTGTTTTTTAGCTTATAAGAACTTGTAATCACATTTCCACATATTTTGCACCTTCAACACAGCAGAGTAAGATATAGTGAATCTTATGATACCAAAATTGTAATGTGAATTTTGTTGCAAGTCAACCTTTAAATAAATTAAGAAAAAAATAAAACATCTGTAAAGGTTTTCCTTTCTCCGTGAGTTGAGCAATCTCTTGCGCAAACACTCACAAATTCTTTATTCCGAGATATGAAAATTTCTATAGCTGAACATTTACAACGACGAATACACAAACTTGGAGAAATATATATACATATAGATATATGGATAGATATATACCTCATATTTGTTGTGCAGCCGTTGTGTAGGCACAGGTTTCAGACCAAATATTATATATGAAGTTCTGAATCCATGCAACTGGGCTATAATCACAAAAATCAATTATGTGGTTTTCCATTGCAGGAATAACTAGCGATTGTTGATATACAGCTGTACAAGCTAGTGGAATAGGTAATAGCAGTAGAAGGTTATTCTTAACCCTTACACTCGAGTATACTGGTACTTAATAGGGCATGAAATGGTTAACGTTTTAGTTGCAGCTTTCACTATTAAAATGGCGCAAAGGGTAAACTTGTTTTTTTCAGTTTTTTTTGAGAAATTTTTCTTTGAGGGGACATGAAACTGACAGTCATTTCAGGACTATATGACAATGGATGTTCTATGTGTATGGAGACCAGCAGAAAACTAGTAAAAGTAGTTACGCTAAATGTCTTCTAAACCATTGAAAAATTAACACACAAGATCAAAGGCAAGGTCTTATGCTAAAAATTTACAGCCGAGAAGGGAAAACTTAACATATTGCACACATATGTATTAGGAATACTCAATTAAATGTATACAAGATTTATCGTAAATATACTACGCTATAAGCAACTAGCAAAGCTCTAACCAATTGCTGGCTAAACCAAAATTCAGTACATCGTATTTGACCAAGAGACATACCTTTGCATGTAACTGAAATGTTGCGCTAATATGAACACTCCTTTGAATCAAACCGTTTCAAACCTTGCTAGTATTTTATCTTTTTGAAAAAATTGGAGTCGGAGAAGAACAGTTTTTGTCTAATGAACGAGTACTTTACCTAAGCCAGCCATACTCTCAACTCTATGAAAGAAAACGAAGAAACTAACTTATGTTCTATTGTTAAAAGTATTTCTATTGCCTGATGTGTGTAATGTAACCATGATATTGTTTTTAAAGGATGAAACATCCGGAGAGAATTGTGTCTCTTGAAATTCTCCAAGCAAAGTTTGAACTTAACGAGCCATGCAATGTACATAACATCACGAGTAACTGAGTCATGCACCATCCCTAGTAACTGAGTCATGTAATGTACCATCAATAGTAACTCAGTCATTTAATGTACCATCAATAGTAACTGAGTCATGTACCATCACTAGTAACTGAGTCATGTCATGTACCAACACTAGTAACTCAGTCATGTAATGTACCATCAATAGAAACTGAGTCATGTAATGTACCATCACTAGTAACTGAGTCATGTCATGTACCATCACTAGTAACTCAGTCATGTAATGTACCATCAATAGAAACACAGTCATTTAATGTACGGTCACTATTAACTCAGTCAGGCAATATAACATCACTAGTAACTGAGTCATGTAATGTACCATCACTATTAACTCAGTCAGGTAATGTACCATCAATAGAAACTAAGTCATGTAATGTATCATCACTATTAACTCAGTCAGGTAATGTACCATCACCAGTAACTGAGTCATGTAATGTACCATCACTAGTAACTGAGTCATTTAATGTACCATCACTAGTAACTAAGTGTGTGCTACCTTACTGTCTGCGCTCACAGAAGGTAAACAATGAATCGCAAATAGACGGATGTAACATTTGGAAGGCTTTCTTGGATAGATACTTTGTTTAAGGATTTTACAAATAAATGAAAAATAGACAAGTTTTGCCTGCTCTTAGTTGTTTGGCTCATCTACCAAGTTGACTTAGTTAGGTGATTGAAAAGTTAACAAGTATGAGAAGCGTTTGTCTGTCTAGGCGTTTGGAGATATTGAGATTGTCGTGAACGTACTAAAGAAGGGAGACTCGAACATTCATCCAGTAAATAGAAAGTACTTGTCACTCTAGTTTGACCTTGAACCAATGGATAAATATTGCGATATATACAAGGTAATGCTACTTTTACTTCAACAGCTATTTTATACTCCTTATATTGACATATACATACATTGGGCCGGTATGAATGTTTCTCTCTTTCAGTAGTAAATAATTATTTTCAGCCTTTTACTTATATTTCAGCATTTATTAAATTCTCAGTGCTGTTCAACTTACTGGTTATGTCATATATTAGTGTATAAACATTATATTAGATGAGACTGGACAACACTTGTCAATTGTTTAGCTTCTCTAGCCAATATTTGCTGGCCAGTGGTCAAATTTTAGCTGATAGAAAACACAAATGTATTTAGGGTGCTCCTTAGGCAAACATCATTGACACAACCAAAAGTCTCAATGTAGTGCAGTTTTTACTAGTCTTACAGCCAATCAGCTACATGTATATGCATTTCATTTCCACTAGCCAATGAGCCAGTTGTGTTCAATTTCCACTAGCCTATGAGCTGGTCGCATTCCTTTTCTACTAGCCAATGAGCTAGTCACATTCCTTTCCTATTAGCCAAAGAGCTTGCCACATTCCTTTTCTACTAGCCAATGAGCTGGACACAGTCCTTTTCTACTAGCCAATGAGCCGGTTGCATTTCTTTTCTAATAGCCAATGAGCTGGTCACATTAAATTTCTACTAGCCAATGAGCTGACTGCTCTGCTGTATTCAACTGTCTAGTTTTGCAAACTGTATTAGGTCTACTGAGTGAATGTTACATTCTGCCTTTCACCTTGCTTATTAGGACGCTTTGGCTCATTTTTTGTGGTAACTTTAATGGTTTTAACAAAGTTATCACCCATCACAACTCTTCATTAATCGCATGTTTGTATGATTTTGTTAGTTAATCAAAAGCTATTTGCTAAACACCCTCACTTCCTCGCTCTACCAGTATTCCATAGAATTGTTGGACATATTCCATTGCGACAAAGATCAGCCATCGGGACCAGATGTTGGCAATAAGTCAGTTGTATTTCTAATATTTTTTGGTTGTATCTCCAATATTGTTAGTCGATCTCCAATATCGTTAGTCCTATCTCCAATATCGTTAGTCGTATCTACATTATCGTTAGTCAGGTCTCCAATATCGTTAATCGTATCTCCAATATCGTTAGTCGTATCTCCAATATTAATAGTCGTATCTCCAACATGTTTAGTCGTATCTCAAATATTGTTAGTCATCTCCAATATTGTTAGTCGTATCTCCAATATAGTAGCCTGATTTCTTTACAGAAACACTGTGTTTTTTTTATTTATTTACTTTATGTTGGCTATTGTATGTAGGCCTGTCATTTTCAGTTTCTGGGATTTCTTATGATTACTCAACTCTATGTTTATGTATTGCATGCATGATGACTCATTCATATGTCTATGTATTGCATGCATGATGAATCATTCATATGGCTATATATTACGTGCATGATGACTCATTCATAGGGCTATATATTACGTGCATGATGACTCATTCATATGTATATGTATTGCGTGCATGATGACTCATTCATATGGCTATATATTACGTGCATGATGACTCATTCATATGGCTATATATTACGTGCATGATGACTCATTCATATGGCTATGTATTACATGCATGATGACTTTATCATATGGCTATGTGAGCTCATCATTCTCTGTCTAACATGTACTGGCGCACATTGCGTAGAATGCTACTCTGGCATGGCTCCAGGCTTACCAACTGGGTTGGAATTCTGGCTAAGGGACAGAGAATTGCACCCCTGGAGGGGGTGCAATTCTCAATGTTAATCGTTCGCTATCAATTCGCTATTTGAGCTTTGAATAGCCATTAATATCTTACCTAGCAATGTCTCGTTCGCTATCAATGTTAATATCCAATTTTACCTCCTAAATTCTTTTGTGTAACCTCATCTTGCCTGCTATTTACCTGCTTCTGATAGCCAGTTTACTTTTCTGCGTTTCTTTTTGCTTCATAGTTTCGCAAGGGTGTCTATTTCCCTGATTGCTCCAGTAAAAATGCCATTTATTGCTTCCCTACAAAAGCAAAAATGTTGGATTGCTCCTGCGTAATGAGGTCATGCTAGGTAAGTTATATGTATGTTACTAGTTAAGTTATACCAGCTAGACTGTTTAGATGTACACAAGTGAAGTTATGCAAGCTAGACTGTTTAGATGTACACTAGGTAAGTTATACCAGCTAGACTGTATAGATGTACACAAGTGAAGTTATACCAGCTAGACTGTTTAGATGTATACTATGTAAGTTATACCGGCTAGACTGTTTAGATGTACACTAAGCAGGTTATACCACCTAGACTGTCTAGATGTACACTAGGTAAGTTATACCAGCTAGATTGTTTAGATTTACACTAGGTAAGTTATACCAGCTAGCCTGTTTAGATGTACACTAAGTAAGTTATACGGGCTAGACTTTTTAGATGTAAACTAGTTAAGTTATACCAGCCAGACTGTTTAGATGTACACTAGGTAAGTTATACCAGCTAAACTGTTTAGATGTACCCTAGGTAAGTTATATCAGCTAGACGGTTTGATGTATACTAGGTAAGTTATACCAGCTAGACTGTTTAGATGTACACTAGGTAAGTTATACCAGCTAGACTGTTTAGATGTACACTAGGTAAGTTATACTAGCTAGATTGTTTAGTTTTACACTAGGTAAGTTATACCACCTAGACTGTCTATAGATGTACACTAGGTAAGTTACATCAGCTAGATTGTTTAGATTTACATTAGGTAAGTTGTACTAACTCGACTGTTTAGATGAAAACTAGTTAAGTTATACCAGCTAGACTGCTTAGATGTACCCTGGGTAAGTTATTCCAGCTAGGCTGTTTAGATGTACACTAGGTAAGTTATTCCAGCTAGACTGTTTAGATATATGCTAGGTAAATTATACCAGCTAGACTGTTTAGATGTACACTAGGTAAGTTATACCAGCTAGACTGTCTAGATGTACACTAGGTAGTTATACCAGATAGAGAGTTTAGATGTACACTAGGTGAGTTATACCAGCTAGACTGTTTAGGTGTACACTAGGTATGTTGTACCAGCTAGACTGTTTAGCTGTGTACTAGGTAAGTTGTACTAGCTAGACTGTTTAGATGTACACTAGGTATGTTATACCAGCTAGACTGTTTAGATGTACACTAGGTAAGTTATACCAGCTAGACTATATAGATGTACACTAGGTAAGTTATACTAGCTAGACTATATAGATGTACACTAGGTAAGTTATACCAGCTAGACTATATAGATGTACACTAGGTAAGTTCTACCAGCTAGATTGTTTAAATGTACACCAGGTAAGTTATTCTAGCTAGACTATATAGATGTACACTAGGTAAGTTATACCAGCTAGACTGTATAGATGTACACTAGGTAAGTTATAATAGCTAGACTATATAGATGTACACTAGGTAAGTTATACCAGCTAGACTGTTTAGATGTACACTAGGTAAGTTATTCCAGCTAGACTATATAGATGTACACTAAGTAAGTTATACCAGCTAGCCTATATAGATGTACCCTAGGTAAGTTATACCAGCTAGACAATATAGATGTACACTAGATAAGTTATACCAGCTAGACTGTGTAGATGTACAATAGGTAAGTTATACCAGCTAGACTGTTTAGATGTACACTCGGTAAGTTATTCCAGCTAGACTATATAGATGTACACTAGATAAGTTATACCAGCTAGACTATATAGATGTACACTAAATAAGTTATACCAGCTAGACTGTTTAGATGTACACTAGGTAAGTTATACCAGCTAGGCTGTTTAGATGTTAACATTCAGTCTAGTCTAGCCATTCGTGAGATTTTGGCTAATCTTTCAAAGATTCCTGAGCTCTTGCATCATGACCACCAGGTCAGCATAATTAGAGGGTTTATTGTTTCTGTGCAGGTCAGCAAAATGAGATAGTCTCTTTAGACTACTGTGCTGACAAGCTGCCTAAAGGAAAAACTCTGTAAAAGCTTGTGGGAAGATGACTCCAAACCCAAAGGGCAATACTGACCTGTTACAGTAAGTCCATTTCATCGGGTGCCACAATTAAGTTGCTATTGAATTTTTACTTGGTATATAAAGGAAACATTTACACCAAATACAACTTTTATATTATTGCAAAAACTCAAACTGTGTTAATTAAAGTTTGAGAAGCCTCTAAGAGTTTGAGAAGAGTTTAAAGACTCAACACCAGAAGACTGATGGAAAACTTATCAAATGCTTTAACGTTTTCCATAATCATATGAAGGCTGTTAATATTGAAGCAGTTTATCACTGTGATCATCAAGTAGTGATCATGTTCTTGTTGACTATAAATCTATTAGTCATGAGTTTAGATAGCTCTACATATCGGTTTATTATAGCGTATGATATCTTAATCACTCAGGGATGGCGTGACTGTACCATGTGAAAATCCAAAGAAGACATACAGTCAACTCATCAGGTTATACGCTCTACAACAATGAGTACATAGTCTATAACACCAACCAGATTCAGATGAAATATCTTCTCAAAGTCAAGTTCAACTTCCGCCACTAACTCCTTCCATAGCATTGCCAACTAGGCTCGATTGCTTTAGTTCTTTCTTGTCAGTTTTCTTTGTATTGTCTCGTTGTTATGATTTTAGGCTTCGTAATTATATAGATTTGTAGTTTTTTAACTTTTTAGATAACTTCTCGTGGTACTATTGCACATTGTTCTGTTCTTTACTGTGTAAATGAGGATAACAGTTGGCAAGTTACTGTTGCCACTTGTCGTTAGTTGCCACTTTTTATTAGTTGCCACTTGCTGTTAGTTGCTCACAGTAAATGCTATCAAAAGTTCTTTCAAACAGCCAATCAAAACTTGCAAGGAACACTTAGCTAAGTTTTCTTATTATGTTGTATCAAATACATGTGTTTGTGGACTCGATAATTCAGGCATGATCATTGCTGCCACAAATAGTGGTTAGTTTAACATGACCTTGACCTGCAGTCTTCCTTGTTAATGGTCACACCATCAGCTCTCTACCAGATATGAATTGGTTCAATGCCATAGAGTCAAATTACTTGCTAGTGAAAATGTTACATGAATTCATAACCGGTTTTTAGTAACACAAGTAATGATCCTTACTCCATCCTTACTTCCTCATGCATGATGTGCCTAAGAATATTCATCATCAGAATTATCAGAATTTCACTCTTTTTTGAAGTCACTGAGGTTTAAATTTGATCCATTGTTTGTAGAATTATCTATAGGTGGTTTACAACCTGATCTAAATACTTTAATATGTTTTGATGAATGATGAGAACACCCTTCAGGAACAGCAAATGGCTTAATACCAGCCATGTTACGGCGTTTCAAAGTGCGTTTACTAACTTCACAGCTCTTTGGTTTTATCCTTAAAACTTTGCAAACAACACCATCAAATAACTAATAACTGTATCCGTTTAACATGTTTACTTAAAGTAGTTCCTTGATAGACTTGTTTAACTTGGTCTGATATTTGAACTTATATTAAAAATGGTACAGCAAACATTCTAAGACTCACATGTAAATGCTGCTCTGTCTGAAAAAGATTAAAAAATATAGGTGACATTAGCAATGCTTTGTTCATAAAAGAATTAATTTTATCTTTCCAAAATTTTCACCAGCTAGTGAGGAAATGAAGCATCACATTTTATTTGAACGTCATGACTATTATAATGCCACTTGAGTGGAATGGTTGGAAAAATACAGCGCCATAAGACTCAAATAGAGGTTTCATATTATATCCCAAATATTTTCAGCCTTTCTTTGAATAGAACTTTTGTTGCTCTTCAGGGAAGATAGGATTACCAGTATCATAAAATAGGCTTAGGTCAAGGCATCGCCGTCGGGTTCTAATGAAAGATTCGCTACAGCAGAAAAAGTTGTTGATGAGTCATTTTCCATCGTCCCAGTTAGTCAATTATTCTCAAACAGGGAAGTTTTTGCTAAAAACCTTAATTGTTTTAACCAGAGTAAATCAAAACATGCCTGTCTGTTTTTACTTGGTACAAGTAGCTTACTCAACAGCACCCAGACTAGTTGTTAGTTTAACATGATCTTGATCTCCAGTTTTCTTTGAGAATGACGACCAATCAGCTTTCCATCAATGTCTTTCAGAGCATGTCTAGTCTGCAAAACCTGTTACCATATAGATTACACTGGGCAACCAAGTTTCAAAAATCTTTCAACCAAGTTTCAAAAATAAAAAATCGAGGAGATTTTGGTTAGTGAGCTAAAGGAGGTTCTCCGATCATTGACCCTCTGTTCACAGATATTGCAACTCTAAACCTGCTGCTGGCTTTAAAGGGAAATTACCACTTCCCCTGACAAGTGAAAAATACCAAGGAGACACAACTGTTCTGCTGGTGCAAGGTGGTAAACTCTTGGAAAGAACAAGCCAAATTAATGTGATTCAGAAAATTGCTGACTTAGTCACATACTGGAGGATGATACTTCCCATTGTGATGCTGATGCAATTAACAGTATTACCAACATAGTGACTTGTCAAAGATGATGCTCGCTTGAGCAATGTGAACGCTGGTGCAATTTAGAATAATTTCCTGTTATTATCTAAAAATTGCTGGTGCTTTTAAATCACAGCAACCTAATGTAAAAATGGTAGATCGTTGATTAAAAACCTTACTAACCTGACAGGATTATGTAGCTAAGCTCAGAGATCCTTAAAGCACATAAATTACATAATTTTCTTATTGCGTATTTGAATACATCAGAGTCTTGGCTTTCAAATGAGCTATTGTTTGCCTTGGTGAGACAGACATTGGTTGGTGTTTATAAGATTTTCCCAGAGCTCTACCGCGAAAAAGTTTACAGGCCTAATCTCAAAAATTGTGACGTCACAATTCTCATATTCGTTGTTGTGTGCTCTTACTGCTTATTTATCAACTATGATAATGACGATAATGACGCTAGTGGCAGGCAAAGGTAGGACAACTCCAAAGAACAAATGAAGATGACAAAGGACTCAGTGTCATTAGTTCTCCATGTACACATCATTTCTATGATAAGTACCTCAGACCTCAAGAACCATACTATATTTTTCCGATGATATTATGCACTAGCTCTTTTTTTTAATGTGATGTTGCGGGTGACGACTGAGACTAATTAATTTCAAGCATTGCGTGATCTCGCGAAAGTGCGATTGACGTTTAGTCCTAAGGCCACGCAACCGCAGGTCATAATTTATTCGATTTGATTTTATTACCTTTATCAACAAAAGTACATTTATTGAATCATAATTATTGAATCATTAATTAACCCAGAACATGTGTTTTTATTGGTCGGGCGTCAGCAAGATCGCGGGCATTGTTGATTATCTAGAATCTTAGTTTATTATTAGCGCTCTTCCGGTTTAACAGCACCGATTGTCACAGAAAAACGCAGCCTCAATGGCAGCGAAAGGGATCGACGACCTAAGGCTAAATGAGAATTAGGTTGTCACATTTTGAGTACCTGAACCAAGTGTTTTTTTTTGCAGGACGTACTTTTGACACCTCGTTTTTCAGAGTTCTATTATTCTTTGTGTATTGAGTATAGGCTCATTCAAAACACAAGACTCTGATATATTGAAATATATAATAAAAAAATTATATAATTAATGTGCTTCAAATGTTTTTTCTTTGTATTGCAGAAGCTTTTTACAGCTACTTTCTCTAAATTTGGACCGTATAATTTTATTTTTCTAAAAGTTCACAGCTAATATACGTATTTTCATGTTTTACTGCTACAGCCAGTATAACTCAATTACTGTATAGCTGTATCAATAAAATTGTATATCGAATTGTAGGGAAGCTCTTGACACGAGTGTCTCTAGGGATGTGAGTAAATGCTTACTTCTACATATTTTCTATGTCTATGCTACTATCACTAACTCCTTTTGGAACACGTTAGTTAGGCTCTTGATGTTCTCTATTTTGTCTCATACCAACTTCCCTTCTCATATTTTTGAGGAGAAACGAAACTTGCGGGCAACCTTTTGCATTGGAAATACCAAAGGCTTTTTACTATAGAAACACCAATAACTTTCTACTATATAAATACTAAGAACCTTTTACTATGGAAATATCGATAGCGTTTCATTATAGAAATACAAAGAGCTTTGATGTGGAAATACCAAAAGCCTTTTACTATGGAAATACCGATAGCATTTCATTATGTAAATTTTTGCCTAAACTTGTTGTCTATATGCTATTTAGTTTAGATTTTTAGCAACTCAACAGTCAGAGATTTCTATCAAGTATTAAGTTTTGTCCTTTACTTAATAAGAGCCGATGTGTTTTAGTCTTAAAGATTGACTTGCGACAAATTCATATAACAGTTATTTTGTATCAAAAGGTTCACTATGTCTTACTCTGCTGTTTGGTAGGTGCAAAAAAGGTGGAAATGTAATTATAAGCTCTTAAAAGCTACAAAGCGAACAGTTAATCACAGCCATCACCAAAGCGCCGTAGTTTGGAATACCTTTATTTCAATGATGTACTCATTTCAGCGTGGTAATTTTGTGACTTGTAATTTTGCTGTCATCACCTGAATTGAAAGGCCGATAAAAAGCTCAATAGAAATTTTTTTGTAGCATTAGTTTATCCCAAACACTGGGTTTTACCAAAAATCCCTTATCAAATATAGATGCTCGCTACTTTACAGTTTCGTTTCAGCTTCGTATAATCATCTAATCGTAATCTGATCATATGCCACATACTTCCTGCCAAATAGCGGAAACGATTTCTGCAGCATTTTCCGACTATCACCGATGACCAACAGGCTTGTCATGTTTATCAAAGGATATAATATATATGGATATATAATAGGATAAGAGGATATATAATATGCATTCCTTTGAACTAAAGTTGAAAAATTAAACTAATTTTTATGGTAGGCTTTGAGATGTCAGTGAGCAAAATGGCAGCATTACAATGACCACGAAATAGACGTGTAAGGACAATAGACATGGTTTTATTGAATGTGTGAAGTATATTTGTGAAAATATTTAGACTAATGAGATTGCGTCAAAGTGTAAAAGGAAGTGCATCGTGTTCAACTAAGTTCGACTGGAGCCGTTTTGGTAAGAGATTCCAACCTACGGCAACAACCTACGTTTACGTGATGGCTGCGTTTAACCGTTCGTTTTTGAGTTTTTAAGCACAGCAGAGTGAAATGTGGTAAACTTTTTGATACCAAATAACTGTAATGTTAATTTTGTTGCAAGTCAACCTTTAACAAAAAATTTTTGTTCTTTTGGTTTGTAACAGGTGTTTATTCACATTGCAAGAGTTTTAATATTAGACTAGCCATGTGTCCGACGCTTCACGGGTGATAAAATAATTACCCAATGAATTTGAGTAACTCACGATGGTAAAATAAGCTAGTCTAAATAGTTACTATAATAACAGCTATGTTTGAAGCCAGCTTAATAATCATTAGCTATCATGTAACAAACTCTATTAATACAGTTAGGCACTGGTAACCATTAGTATTTTTGCAAGTGCTTCAAGAGTGCCTATTTTAACTGATGTAAGGAATATGACCACAATTATGCTATTGTATAGCAAGTTAGCCACTCGGTCTAGTAGTTTCAAATCCAGTCCAAAGCAGATTTTCATTCCAAAAGTTATCACTATGGCTGGACGAATGACAGACCAACAACAGATACTGAAATTTACATCTATAGGTTGCTGATTATTTTTAGTTTGTTGTTATATTCCCTTATATGGTGAGCTGACAAGGAAGAGATCAAATCAAAAGTCTGCCAACTGCTGTTTTTGTGACAAACTGTGCTTCATACTTTATTCAAGAGTTGTGAAGCAAATTTTTGAATGCGCCTGTCAGGTATGGTCGCCATATAAAAAACCCTAATAGATATGCTAGAAACTATCCAGAAGCATGCTATTAGATGGGTTTTTACTCTTTAGATTAGAGTAATCAAAAAGTGTCACTAGCTGTATGCAAGAGAATGCCATAAATTTGTTTTGGAATTTTTTGACAATTTTGAAATTGATATGTTACGACTAAATTAAAAACAGCTCCCATCTGCAAGTACTATTGTTACTCTGCTGCACCACTGTTACACCATTGAAAACTTGAATTGTTTACACGTATTGCCAGCTGATTAGGTGACTCTTTGGTAGAGAGCAAGTGCCAACTTGCTATGAATAAAATAGTCTAAGAATAATAAATACTTTGTGAAAAACACTGGGGATCCATACATTGAGAATATTTTAAAATGTCAATCTCAAAAGTAATTTTGTTATTGGAGCTTGAAGAAAATAGCAAAGAAATGCTTAAAATACAATAAAATTGCGGTGAAAAAATTAGTGTAGTCAATGGAAGAGTATTCAGTTAGTTATATCAAAGAAAAGATAACTCCCACAATCGGTGTAACTCATACACGACTAGGAGTATGATTCAGAACGGTATAGTTACTTTCTTTGTTGCTAGCTGGTGAAGCTGAAGAGGAAGCCAGCATTGTTGTTGTCGTGTAAGTAGTAACTACCACATACTTATTTTTGTTGGCTGCTGCTTGGCAGCAGGCGCATTTTGGCGAAAGATCTTTTCCAAAAGAGTTGTTCTAGACCATACCTAAATCCCAAATAATACCTACAGCTAAACACATGAAGGATTTGAACATGTAGACGGAGTACCTTGGTTTAATACTTGAAGTGTCATACAGGCACGTAATAGTTCTGTCCCGTTCCGATGCACAAAGTTTGCAAAATGCTGACAAGAATCCAATTAAAAGTTATTATTCTCAAACGGTCTGTATATAAGGAGCTTCTGAAAGTGATTAAATGTGATTACCCCAGACAGGTGACAAGAAGTAGGCCAGGGAGGTCAGATGAGTGAACTTATATAACCCTTTTTATCACAAAGAGACAAGGCCATTTGGTCGAGTACTGCAGTTATACTGATAAGTTTTTGAGGACACCTTTTTATCACTTATTTTTACGAGGTATAGATATATATTATACTGCAAACTGTTTGAACAACTTTTCTTCATTCATTTAATGCGCAAGTGAGGCTTATTATTGATAGATATACTTTATATCAAAGTCTGAGATAAGCTAACCTATTATTAATATGATAACGGTATTCGAGTTTGCGTGCAGAATTTGAAATTGACGCCGGAGAGAGGCTATATACTGGTAATATAACAGCGGCTAACGCTAATACTACAAAGGAACAAACATTGGTGACCAAGCGAGAAAAGACATCTACTGAGAGATAAGTATACAAACATTCAGGAGACGACAACTTGTGTTAGTATTATAAATAGAGTAACTAGCAGATCATACACAAATTTGCAGGATTGATTTGACAGTTGGTTGAAATAAAAAAACCATTTTATTTGCCTGGCAGGAAGAGCCACTTAGCCAGTTTGAAAGATGTATTTGTTACATGAGAAAATCATTCAGGAGTGCTACCTTACACAACATTGTATTGAACCACACAAAAACACGATTACATTTTTCTCTTAGGCTACATGAACATTCAAATATTTTTTGGAACATTAATTTCCAAATTCAAATAGTCCTTAATATAGTATTTTGGATATGGTATATTATAATATATAATTATTTTTGTTCTAACATGAGAAAGGTTTAGCCTTGTATCGCACTAATTGTTTAAAAAAATATATCAAATATTTATCTGATTTAAATATATATTATTTAGTTTCTTTTTTTATTTTTCTCACATGAAAATAGCAAACATTGAAATAGTGCATTTTTAATGCTAAACACACATCGTTATGATATGCTCAAAGTATATAACATATTGCTGAACTGTATATTTGTTGAATAACAGCATTTTCTGTTTCACTTTAGATAGCTAAAATAGGTAACTTTACAATAATCCTTTTGAGTTGCTTTTTCCTATCATATCAATATTTCTCCTATAATATGTTGACTAATCATTCCCTTTTATAAGTTCTGGTAGTTCTATTTTATAAAGTTTTTTTTGTTTTGAAACATAATTAAAAGTTGTCTTCTCTTCATTTAACGACTGTAATTATTATCTTTCTAATTTTAAATAGCCTCAGAAAAAATTTGATACAATTTGAGCTCCATATTCATCGTTGTCTAAAAGTTGTACTAGAAAAAGCCTGGGCTATTTCTGCTAATACTTTCAAAATTAGTAGTTAAGGCCATTTGTGCACTACGCGGTTGCTACTTCATTTTTCGTTGTGTGAACCATCGAAAGTTTTTATTTAACCCTTTGTATTTTTCTCCTTTATTTGTTTACATTTTTTGTTGAAATGAGTTTACCTATGACCAAAGCATTTTTATTACACTGATTATTACCTGACAAATAATTCCCTGACTTAGCGTTGCCCCAACGAATGATTTACCTGAATTTTCTTGGCACTTCAGAACACAAGTTTTAATGGGTGCCGTTATTGGCTTTTATTTATAATTAATCATATATAATCATATATAATATAATTAATTGATTAGTTGTTTGCAGGAGTAGCAAAAATGGCATGCTATTTAAGTATATTCAGCATATTGACTTCATTCCACTTTTTATAGTGTAGTTTTATCACTAGAATTCTACGGTAACTGCAATTAAGAATCACGAATGTTTGACAATGCATGTTAATACGTTAATACGTTCCTTACAATTTGAGAGTAACGCTCCACTGTAAACTGTGTTCATATTATCGTATTGAAGGTATCAAATAATATGCTAGAAATCTGCAAATTTTTAAGTTATAAAATAATAATCAATCAAATGTTACAAAGATATAACCAAGAACAATTGGCACAGACCAACTTTATTTATAATACATTCATAAACAAATATTTACGATTTTAAACCAAAATTAACGTTAGTGAAGCAAAAATATTAGCATTGATTGCTCAGCTAGTTGCGCTCTGATTGATGTTTAGTTTGAAACCATTTTATATTCTTCTGGTTGTTCAATACTTTCCACAGTGTGTTTAAACCTCATCTTTTATGCACAGTTGAGCTGGTCAATATAATCATTCAAACAATGTTTAGCAGAGCAAAACTGTTACGCGATGCACTTTAGAATACATCTATACAACTTTTCAGGCTAATAAAGAGAAACATCATGTAATCAAAATAGCTCTAGACTTTACCCTCAAAATACGTAGTAGCACAGATTCATTGTGAATGCTCAAAACTTATTTCACATACATTGAAGTATTATGACCATTTTAAAAATAAAAACTGTTAGCATGAAACAATAATTACACTAATGATAAATCTAGTTTGTACTAGTTAGCTACTAATTTATAAATCCGTTATGCAATATGTCTCCATGATTCTTAGTAGAACTGCAGTAATTGACCTTAAAATTTTTCAATTGTGGTGGCACAATACGGTGAACTTTGTTTACTAGATCAAACTGTTCAAATACATCGGAAGACTACCATAATTGTAATAGACAAATGTTTAACCAGAAGCTTGTAGATATGCTCAAACTATTAACATGCTGCTGTTCAGGCCTACTTAATAGCAAAACTTGTTGCATACATATGGATCGACAACATATTGCAGTTTATGTTACATCCTGAAAGCATTGGTTGTGTAACCTCTTGTCACGAAATATGATCAGGTCTAAATATTGGCTTTTTACCTACTGTAGTTACTGAAATATTACCATGTGTGAACAGATAAATTTGAAAAACACCTTGTACTCAAGTTCGATCTGATGTGAACAGATTGCTTTTAGCTACTGTAGTTACCCAAATATAATCATGTATGAACCAATTATTTTGAGTTGTGGCTTGTACCCAAATATGATCAGAAAACTTCAAGCTACTGTAGTCACCCACTTGATGAAATATAAACAGACTTGTCTGCAGACCTGGAAGTTCCGAGTTCAAACGCAGTACAATTCAAATTTTTCATTGCTAAAATTTTATCACTATAGCTGAATAAACTACCAACAGATGACAAATGGACACTGAGATTTATATGTATTGATTAAGACATTCTTTAAGTGTGTGTAGTAAGCTAAACTTGAAGTTTAAAATCAAGTCTAAATTGACATATTAAATTCAGTCTTAACATTGAAGTTTACTTTGTTTTACGAGCTTCAAAAATTGTAGCCACCAAACATGTTGCCGTCAAGTCTCATTCACATTACCTCTAGCCATATGTCTGTCTCAGAGATAAAAGTTGTACAGTACTAAACTTAGTAATGTTGGACTTCACTGCAAATCATAACCACTAAATAGGTCATTCTTACACTGCGTGGGTAGATAGTGAATTACAACAGATTCAAACACATTTTTCATTGTATTATCTAGTTTTTAGGGTTGTTCTTTATGGTATGGAAATGATTAAAGTTATATGTATACTGATTATTTATTGTTTTGATTGTTTATTATGATATTTGTACAATTATAGCAATTTTATAAAGGAAATAAATAGTGACTTAAGATACAGGAAAACTGCCATGCAAGTTCAGTCCTGGAGTGCACTATGCTCATATATCGAGGTTAATTAGCAGCTGCAGTAGCATTAAAAGACATTCTAGAATTATTCCTTTGATAAATATTTATAGAGCTATAACAATAGAATACACAATTAAAATACAGTATAAGTTTAAACTAGTTCAATATGAGTTATTTTTAGTTGGCAAAAATACAAATATGTCATAGAAATCCACTCATACACCAAAAATGATGCACATATATTGCAACAATATCTATTCTTGCGGTGGTGGTGTTATGTTTGTGTGAGCATGTGTGTGTGTGAGCATGTGTGTGCGTGTGTGTGTGTGAGCATGTGTGTGTGTCCGTGCGTGCGTGTGTATATATATATCATTCAAATGCAGTGTATATGTGTGGTGTATCTCTTTGTGTATTATTTTTTACTTGTTTGTGTGTAAGCAATTTGTGTATGTGTGGTTGCAGCTGTTTCTGTGTTTGTTTATTCATGCGTCTGGTTTAGTTATTTCATTTGTGTGTGTGCTCGCATGTACCTAGTGTGGGTATCTGGTGTGAATGTGAGAAGTTTTAGAATTATTGGCATTGTTTCACAAACTTTTTTTCCAAATGTTGCTAATAAGGGAGATACAATGTGGTAAATATCCTTCAATCGCAACAAGTCTGTCAAGAACTTCTCTGAACTTCAGGGACAAGTATTTAACCTCAAAGATAAAGATACATATAAAACAATCAAACTGCAACTGTGTAGGATCGCTTGCTTGAAAAGGTTGTGCTAATTGAACGGTCAAACAAATTACACTTACTGTTACATATCTGACTACACAAATGAGTGTTTGTGCATGCGTGTTGGTGTGTGTTTGCAATTGTGTGTGCGTGTAAGTGTGTGTTTAATTCCTTGAGTGTAACTGTACACGTGTGTATCTGCACATTTGAGTACATTTTGCATCTGTGTGTTTGTGTATATGTGTTTTTGTGTATCTGTATGTTTGTTTGTCTGTCAGTATATGTGTTTGTGTGTTAGATACTTCATAAAAGTATAGATTATGTAATCATGAATCTTTTTAAAATATTGATCTAGTGATCTTCATGTAAGGGTGTGTTTGTGCGTAGTGCGTGGTGATGCATGTGTGTTTGTGTATGTTTGTGTTTGTGTATGTTTGCTGGGTCTGTGTTCGCACGTGTTTCACTGTTAATTTTTTGGTATTGGCGTTTGCTGGTGTGTTCCTTTGTCTCCTTTTTTGCGGTTGTTGTGTGTGAATTTGTGTAATTTTTTAGTGTTTTGCTATGTTTTTGTTTGCATTTTTGGTTGTGTGTGTGTTTGTGTGTGCAGCTGTCTGTGTGTGTATGTGTGTCTGTATGTGTGTCTGTGCATGTGGTTGCCTTTCTGTGGGTGAATCTGTGCGTGAGTCTGTGCGTGAGTCTGTGTTACGATTGTTAGAACTATCATCATAGCTCTGCAAATATTTTTCCAAATGTTGCAGATAAGCCAGTTCATTCAGGTGAACTTTTTTCAGTTGCAACAAGCTGTTCAAGTCTGTCAAGCTGTTGCTGCGATCTTTAAGAACTAGTGATTAACCTGAAAGTTGAAGGTACATTTAATACTATCATTCTCCTATTATTTAGGACCGCCATCTAGCTACTACTGCAGCGTTTTGATAGAGCAATTTGCGATAAATAAATGGACCAAATACATCGCTGTTATTGTTGTCTCTTGACATATCTGTGTGTGTATGTGAGTGTATATGCAAGTGTGCACGTGTATGTGTAGAGCAAATATGCGTGTGTCTGTCTTGCATATGTGTCTGTGCATCCTTATGTCTATGTGTCTATACTGTTTGCGTTTGTGTGTCGGTGTGTGCTTGTGTGTGTCTGCAAATATGATTGTGTATGTCTGTGTTTAAGCTTGCATGTGTGTCTGTATGTGTGCGACTGTGTGAATGTATGTATTTATACACATACAGATACACACATGCATGTGTGTATCTGTATGTGTTTTGTGTGTGTGTCTGTGTTTACGCTTTTGTGTGTCTATGTATGTGTTCTGTTTGTATGTGTCTGTGTGTGTTTTTATGTGTGTGTGTGTGTTTATATATCCATGTGTGGTTGCGTCTATGGGTCTGTCCGTGTGTGTGTCTGTTTATGCGTTAGACGCTCCTTAAATGTGTAGTTTTTGAAAAAATGGTTCTCCATGGGAAGAGTGTGGGTGTATGTTGGTTAAAGTCTATGTTTATGTGTGTCCGTATGTTCGTGTGTGTGACCGTTATTAGAACCACCATTATCATTCTTCAAACATATTTTTCAATTTTTGCAGATACCCGAAATTCAATTGGTCGAACTTTGTTCAATGGCAACAAGCTATCCAAATCCGTCAAGTGATTACTAAAATCTTGAATTACAAGTGTTTAAAGAATAGAGAAAGCATAATACTATTATGCTTTATTATTCATCTTGAGGTGTTGAAAGATGATCTAAAAAAAGAATCAAGGAGATTGACCAACCAGAAGCTGAGATATAGCCAGCCAAACACAGGTCTACCAAAAAACAAAAGTGTTTTGGTAATCATCAATATATGATGTATGAAATCGACTTGTGTGTCATTGGTCTATTAAGCCAACTAATGCGCTCTCCTATAACAATCACGGCGTTTTAATTGGTTTAATCCCTGGCAGTATAGAACAATCAAATTGGGCCTAACAATCATCGCTCCTAGAATTCCGAACCAGTCCCTCTGACGTGTAGATTAGTTTTAGCATAAAATAATTACACGCATCTATTATTTCGCAACATTTCGCTATCTTGCTAGTTCAGCTCAGTTTTGTTGTTCTCCTACTTAGCTTCCCTATTCAGACTCATCTTTAGCGTTGTTCAGATTTTTTAACTATAGCTAATAAATAGAATCAATCATCAATCTCGGTTATCATTTGGAATTTTCTACAAATTATATTAGTTACATCATTTATTTTATACGCAGTTATATTATTATTTTGTATAATATGCATTATGAATATTATATAAATCATAAAAAATAATCATAGATAAGATAATAGATCAATAGACAAATCAAAGCAAAAGTTATCGTTTTCTTTTCTTATAGCAAGAGCAGCACGGTCAAGTTAGTCTTTTTAAGATTACGGCTGTAGTGAACTTCCAGTCTGTTAATAGTGACGATAATCATGAAAATCAACTGAATGCTGCAGTAGATACACAGTAGAAAAATGATGAAGGAACAAAAAGTCCCATTCCTATTTCTTATTGTAAACAAACTGCAATCGCGGATATCGCATATATACTATACACGCGCCGTTCGTTGAACAGATGATCTTCAGAGCATATCCGTAGAGATCGAGTTAAAATTTGAAGCACAATAGTCAAAATCTGCTCTTCTGCTTTAAAAAATCATGGCGAGGGGTTGTGGGCAAATGCCTTTACCACACAATGTTTGGATGATTTTCCTGAGAAACCAGAGCTAGTATGTAAATTATTTACTATCGCGAGAAGCGTTTCACATCTCGTAGCCAAAACAATCACTATACCTAACGGCGGTAAGGGTGCGCGAATCCGACACATGAACATGATACCCGAAATTCAATTGGTCGAACTTTGTTCAATGGCAACAAGCTATCCAAATCCGTCAAATGATTACTAAAATCTTGAAGTACAAGTGTTTGATCTAAAAGTTGAAAGTACATTCAAAAATATCAAACTACTACTTTTTAAGACCGCTATCAAGCTGATATTTGCAAACTTTTGATAGAACAGCTTGTGATAGATGAATCGATCAAATACATTGCTGTTGTTACAAATTTTTTGATACATTTGCTTGTGTGCGTGTACATGCCTGTATGCATGCGCGCGTGTGTCTGAGCGCCTGTGTGCATTTGTCATGGATTTGTGTATGCATGTGCTTCATTTTTTATTTATGTGTACGGTATGTGTGTACACGGGTGTGTTCATTTGCTTTTTTACTGTATGTGTTGTTGCTTTACGTTTTTGTTTGTGCGCGTACATGTGTGTGGTGTGTTGGTGTGTGTGCATATGCCTGTGTACATGCCTGTGTGCGGAATTCCGTCGTGGATTTGCGTAAGAATTGCGTATGATTGTGCTTCACTGTTTATTTCTGTGCTGTGTTGACTCAAGGAGTTTCAATAAAAAAGGAATAGCTCTTGTTCTGTAAATGTCCTTTACAGAAATATGTTGTGTCATGAGTTTTATATCATTCGTTGAATAAAGAACAAGTTTTGCCTACTATGAACTCTAAAGATTATGTTTATGTGGATTCTGATGCTTACAATTGATCACATTTATGCATACTTTGAGGGTTGTTGATGCTTAAAAGGTCAAGAGCTTTGGGGCGCTGCCCCACACCTCGTTGGGGTCTAAACCGCTCCCAAACCCCCTGGTGCTCATAACTAGTCGCCTAACATTTGCAGCCCCAACTTGCAACCAGGGAATAAAGGCCTGCGTCATAGCAACCGATATCAAGAAGTTGTGATATTTATTTAGATTTTTGTACTTTTATGCAAAAACATATGCTGAATTTAAAAATCTAAACATATTTTAGTTGATTGTCATAGAAATAGCTGTATATCTATAAGAAAACGTAGGCCTATTAATTAATTTTGCAGATATTAAAAACGGCTTGGCAGTACCACAGTATTGGGCACAGTCGTAGTATCATCAACAAGTTCTTTAGAAAAATAATATAAGTAACATATTGCCTAACATCGATCACTACATACTTCAATCTTGTAAATTCGAATGATTATTCTTATAATTAAATATTATTATTCTCTTAAAAAATCGAATAACCATTCTTATAATTAAATATTGTTATAATCTTATAACAATCATCAGAAAAATATCATCATTTCCGTTACTTTCACTGCTTTGGACATCAGTTGGAATACCAAAGTACCCATTATAAGTGCTCAAAAAGTCAGTTACATTGAAATCGGCAACAAAGAAACGAATACTTTTCTGTACTTTTATGTTAATTACAGAAACCTTTGGCAAATGGAAAATAACGCAGACTGGTGAAATGTGCACGTTTTTCTCGCGAAATGCACACGACTTAATGGTTCTTCTCTCTGTAGCGCGGCCTTATTCGCGTTTTATTGGCCAGTCCTAATTTTGATTAAAAAGGCATATCAAGTATTTATGGCGATTTTAGGCCAAATTAATTGGTCCATTTGTGTGTAATAGGCCATTTGTGTGTAATCCAATCAGAAGGGATAGTTTTAGGACATTGTCTACAAATTTCGAAGACTTTGTAACATATTTAAATAGGTTTATATGTGTTTTGTATTGTTGTTATACTTGAACGACTCTATAGAAAAATGGTTAAATTAGTTGGGGAGATTTGGGCACAAGGGTTTGGAAGGCCGTTCATGAATAATTTTCGTGAGTTCATTACTAGTCCATACTACCGCCTCTGTAAGGTCGATATGGACTATTTTAAACTGGTATCAGCCGCTTCAATCAGTTTAGTAAATCCCTCAATAAAGGGAGACAAATTAAGTTATATAATGTGATGACATTTATTCGAAAGAGTAGCTTCAGGACCTACACAATAATAAGTCATTATAGGCTGCGATGTAGTTTTTCATAATAATGATTTGCTGTAGCTAAGCCAGTACACTCAAATAAAGTCTACAAAATTTTTCAATATGAGACTTGATAAATTCATTCAACTATTTGCAAGTGATTCTCTTAATTTCTTAGTGTCACAAGTATTGACATTCTGCTTGTATCAAACTTTCATAGCTTTCAATATTGAGTCAGAGTGTTATGGAACTTGATAATTAACTTTGTTAAAATATAACTTGATCTAGTACATTTAAATTGAAATTGTATTATTTTATTTTAGAACTTCCTGAACCCTATTAGAAGAAAGAGGGCAGCTCTTCCTTTATAACATCTGCGTTAGCAATAACCTGGCCGCTGCCTGTTGCCCTTAAATTTATGGTAGATGTTGTTCATCTACGTAGCTACTTTGAGGGAAGCAGAGCCCAAAACTCTAACGAGGCCAGTGGCAGAGGAGTGGATGACCAATTCTATGTCTTCGTTTAATCCCTTTCACCCAACCGTCACCACGATCAGTACAAAAGCAATGACCATCACATCCGTCTTCACCATCAAAATCATCCCTTCCATTTCCATCATCCACACCCTCCTTACAAGCACCCCTTCTCCCATAATTGCCACTCTCCAGCCCCAACAGGAACAGTGAAAAACTTTTAATTCGCTGTGCCGCTGTAGGAGTGGCGGTGCCGGCATTCAAACTATACAAAATGTTCTAACGCCAAAAAATCTATACCGTTGTAGGCACTGCTGGCATTGCTACAACACCACATCATTGCTACCATGTGATTCTGTCATTACCACTCATATAACCCACTACTAGCAATCATTATTTCTACTGACACCACAAGCATCACCACCACCCAATCACCTCAATCACAACGATCCTCTTCGATGAAATCACCATCACTATCACCGTCATCATCAACACAACGATCTTCCGATTTACCGCTATCACCACAACAACTCTCACAACCTCCACCTTTGCTGTCACAATCACCATAATCTTCAATACCATAATCTGTAACTCCATTACTTCCGCAACCACAAACACTGCAACAGTCACTAACTCATCCTCACCACAACTTCATCTTTACCACAATCACCTCATCACCACCATCACAATTGCCATCTCTACCACCAACACTATCTCTCATCAATCATCAACACTACACATATCAACTCACTGCCTAGCCCGCCACCCGCTGCCACTCAACCTCCAACCCACTGTCACTCAAAGAAAGCCTATATCCCCTATCCCACCATCCACCAACAAACACCACAAGACAGTACCTCAGCCCAGGTTAAAGTGAGTATTGATTGTCATTATGATAGATGTAAACTTGTTAGATGATTCTTGACAAGTCATGGCAGTTGGTTACTGACAGTTTAAAGTTTGCTGATATTTGATGCTATTTAGTTTCTACTCGGTTAATGCCTGGCGTTGCACTAGCAATAAAATAACTAACTAACAATTTTAAGTAACTTAAACTCGTAACATAAGTTAGTTTCAATCTTTATTATAATAATAGCCATGTCTGTAGCCAACTCAATATTTGTTCCATTACACACAGCATAGGTAAGAAGATGCATATATTTCAAAGCATGATTCACTGAAGTAAAAAATGCTGAATTTCTATTGACTTTTTTCAACTAAAAACTTATGAATCAATACAGTTTGAATACCGTGTCATTTGACAAGCCATAATTTTTATGTAATAATTGTTGTCACTGAGTTTTTGCCAGAATAACAGTTTATCCTGTTTATGCTATGAATAGTATTACTGTATCACATCAGCTTATCGAGTTCAAGGATAGAAAAATAGTTATAATCTTCTGAATGCTGCATCTCTTTTATTATTTTCTATCTGAGAGTAGTTGAAGGTGCTGCTATAGTCTGAGAGTGGTAGAATGATGAGACTACTCTATGTAGATGAGTGAAGGGTTAGACTACAAACTAAAGTAGATTTAAAACTTAAGCTGATATTTAAGATCCTTGCTAGTTAAAATCTTACTTATATAGTGGGCCATAATGATTGGACCATTTGAAACAAAACATTATTTATTATTAATTATTAGTTCATTTAGTGTATATTAGATTAATTCTTGTCATACACACATCAATAAAACACTAGAGTTGTTCTACACACGAATATTATTAAATACCAAAGTGTATTCGTTTGTGCGTATCTGCACATTATTAAAAGTTCCAATAAAATTTTGTTTATGCTCATGGTAAAAATTGACCGAATTTAATGCAGTTTTGAAGCATATTAATACAAGTAGTTATTCGCGAGTAAATTGGTGCCCCTTTGAAGTATTACTAGCATCTTAATAGCTGTACTGCCCTTATTATCATCACAGGATAGGATACAATGGGTGCTCAGTAAATATATTATAATTCTTGAGAAAGTTTTTGATGGCGAACAGGCCATACAAGCTGCTTTTTAAATATTGATTGTATGTACGGTCTGAAAAAGTAAAAAAAATAAGTTCATGCAATGAATGGTAATATCCAGGTGTGTTACTAATATCCATGCGAGTCACTCACTAATATCCAAGCATGTCACTTGCTAATACCAGGCATGTCAGTTGCTAGTATCCAGGCATGTCACTTGTTAATATTTAGCCATAATACTTGCTGATATCTAAACATGTCACTTACTAATATCTCAGCATGTCAATTGCTATTATCCAGGCCTGTCTCTTGCTAACATCCTGACTTGTCTGTTGCTAACAACCTGGCATGTCTGTTGCTAATAATCATCCAGGCGTGTCTGTTGCTAATAATTATCCAGGCATGTCAGTTGCTAATATCTAGGCATGTCATGTGCTAATATCCAAGCATGTCAGTTGCTAATATCCCAGCATGTCTGCTGCTAATATCCAGGCGTCTTAGTTGCTAATATTCAGGCATGTCTGTTGCTAACATCCAGATATGTTGAACAGCCCTGATTATCAATCACAGGAAAAGATAAAATTGGTGCTTACTAAGTAAATTATATTCTTTGAGAATAATTTTGATGGCAAACAGAGTGACAATAAAGGTTGTTTCTCAAATACGTATAGTATGTATGGTCTGAGATAGTGATAAAAGTGAGTTCATGCCATAAATAATAACACAAAAAATTACTTGGTCCTCACATTAACCTGATAATCACTGTAGCTGTACAGGCTAATATCCAGGCGTGTCAGTTGCTAATACCCAGTCCAGTCACTTGCTAATATCCAGGCATGCCAATTGCTAATATCTGGGCATGACAGTTGTTAATATCCAGGCATGTCAATTGCTAATATCTGGGCATGACAGTTGCTAATATCAAGGCATGCCAGTTGCTAACATCCAGACATGTCACTTGCTTATATCCAGGCATGTCAATTGCTAATATCTGGGCATGACAGTTGCTAATATCCAGGCATTTCAGTTGCTAACATCCAGGCATGTCACTTGCTTATATCCAGGCATGTCAATTGCTAATATCTGGGCATGACAGTTGCTAATATCAAGGCATGCCAGTTGCTAACATCCAGGCATGTCACTTGCTTATATCCAGGCATGTAAATTGCTAATATCTTGGCATGACAGTTGCTAATATCCAGCCATGTCTTTTGCTAATATTCAGGCATGTAATGTTTCACTTTGCAGACCCCTCGTAAACAAATTGCTAAATATATATTTCTTTGCTCTCGGAATTGCCTCCCCTCAAGTGAAAACCAAGAGGACATCAGTCTATTCGCGCCAAGTACTGCACAGAACCAAATATATTCTACCCAGTATTCAGAACAACAATGCTGCTGAGTTGGCATCTACACCTATACCTAGCTTTAAAGATGTTGAGAGGCCTCTCCGGATGCCTTCAGCTCCATCAGGTATTGTTCTCTCCTGGCACTATTGTATTCCTCTTCTATTTCCTGCTGGTCATGCAATTTTAATTTCTGTAATTTGGTTTTGAATACAATTAGAAACTAGCATATCTTTAAAATCTGACCAGAAACCAAAATGACGTGATAACTTGCTGTTAATTTTAAAAAGGAAATGAACATTTTTAAGTACATATATGTCACTAAACATCGCACTGCTTCAATAAAATTGGCAAATACATGCTTATATAAGTCAAGAGACAGTACTGTTTGTGTAAACTACTACATTGATACTCTCTGGTACCATAGCAATACTATTAACATACTGCTTTCTGTGCACTGCAGGAATGGAGTGTTATCAATACAACAGTATTATGTGTTCCTGTGTATGCGCAGCAAAAGCACTCTGTCACTCAAATGCATGTTTGTAGAAGTACTGTGTTACCATTGTGCCAGGGGTGTGATATTGTTGTTGTCACTATGCATAATTGTGGGAATGTTATCCTACTACTGTATATGTACTAATAAAATCTTGTGGTACCTCTGAGCATATACTCTAGAAGTATAATGTACATGCTGTGAGAATAGCAAAAACCACAGGGATTGTTCTGTGGAAATACTATGTTACAATTGTACAATACTGTGAGATTACGATATTATTTATATGCATGCATTGTAAAATTGTGATGTTGCCGCTGTTCATACACTGTTTAGTAGTACTTTGCCTCTGTGCATGCACTGGTAAAGTACTAATTTCCCAGCATATGCACTGTTAGAATATGGTGTGGCCAGTGTATCACACTGTGGTCGCACTATGTTGGCACTGCGTATGTAATGTTGCAGTACTACGTTGTCACTGTGAGTGCACTGCTAGAGTACTGAGTTTTCCAGGGAGGGTATGTGATGCAATCTTTGTGATTTTAAGTGTCATAGCTGGTCAGTTTGAAGCTAAAATGTCTTATTGTTAAATTGACAGGTGGGTATAAAATTAGAGGCCACTTTAGTGCATCTTCCTAAAGATCTTTTTTTGCAATCTCACTCTGCAAAAAGAGCCAAGAACATTTTCTACAGGTGACCCAAACATCAGGGTCTCATGTCAGAGTGACCATCGCTAACCAGTATCGATGCCTGGTTGTCTTGCAAGAGCAGCTCCTAGAATGCTCAGGATCCTTACATTGCAAATATTGACACTAAAATTTTCTTTCCCAAAGCAATGGCAAGGAAACCGCTAATATTTTTCTCAGTTATCTCCTCACTGTAAGTTGTCTCCTCTCTGCAAAATGTCCTATTGTAATACAATCATGTAGATGAACAAATCAAATATGTTGCAGTGATTGTTACATATATGTTGCCATGTTTGTGTGTGTGTGTGCGTGCGTGCGTATGTGTGTGTGCATGTGTGTGTACATCTATGCGTGTATACGCGTGTCACTATGTGTGTGTATTTGTTGGTGTGGGTGTGGCTGTTTTGGTGTCCATATGTGTGTGTCGCTGTCTGTGTGTCGGCGTCTGTGCGTCGCCGACTGTGTGTCGCTGTCAGTGTATGTGTCGCTGTCCATCTGTTTGCGAGTTTGTGTGTGCGGTGGTGCATGTGTGTGTGTGTACATGTGTGTGTGTCTGTGTGTGTGTGTGTGTGTGTGTGTCTGTGTTTATGTTGTGAGCAAGTAAATTAATGTGTCTATCTGTGTGACTATTATTAGAAATACCGTTATCGCTTAGCAAACATTTTTTCAAAAGTTTAAAATACGCGAGATTTATTTTGGGTTAACTTGTAGTCATTGGGGTTAACTTTGCTCAATCACAACGAGATTTTCAAGTCTGTCAAGAGGTAACCATAACTTTCAAGGGCAATTTTTCAACTTGAAAGTTAAAGGTACATTTTAAACTATTAAGCTGGTACTATGCAAGACCGTTATAATGCTGCTGCGGTGAACTTTGATAGAACAGTTTGCAATAGATGATTGGTTCCACCACATTGCCGTTATTCTTACATATCTGCTGACATGTCTATGTTTGTGTGTGTGTCTCTGTGCGTGTTTTTCCGTGTGTTGGTGCGTTAGACATTCTTTAAAAGTTGAGGTATCAATATTTTGATTCTTGTTGAAAATAACGGGTGTATATATGTGCGCTTGTGCGTGACTGTGTGTGCATATCTTGTTGTATGCGTTTGTTGTGTGTATGTTAGATTCTGTGTTTATGTACACGTGTTCGTTGTGTGTGTGTATGTCTGTGTGGCCATAATTTGAATTGTCATAAAAGCTCTGAAAAAATTGTTCCAAATGTTGCAGTTACGCGAGATTCAATGGAGTGAACTTGGTTTTAGAAACTACTTTTAAGACTATTAAACTACTACCATGTAGGACCAATATCAAGCTGCTACTGCAAACTTGAATGAACAGTTTTGCGATATATGAATGAATCAAATACGTTGTTGTTTTTGTTCCAGACCTGTTGAAATATATTTGTGTGTGATTTCATTTGTTTGGGTCTGTTCATGTTGTTGCTGGTGTGTGTGTGCGTGCGTGGTGTGTGTGTGTGTGTGAGCGTGCGTGTGTGTGTGTGGCTATAATTTGAATTATCATGATAGCTCTGCAAAAACTATGTGTGTGCTTGTTGGTGTCTGCCTGTGTGTGTGCATGTTGGTGCCTGGCTGTATGTGTGTGTGCTTGTTGATGTCTGGCTGTAGTTGTGTGCACTTGTTAGTGTCTGGCTGTAGTTGTGTGCAATTGTTGATGTCTGGCTGTGTGAGTGTGTTGCCGCACGCACGCTTGTTGGTGTCTGGCAGTGTATTTCTGTCTTTTTTGTGTGCCTGTATGTGTATACATTTGTTTGTTTGAGCATGTATATGTGTGTGTGTCTGTGCAAGTTGTGTTCATCTGAATGTGTCTCTGTGTTTATGGGTGTGGGTCTCCGCTGCTATTATCACGTTTATTAATGTGTTTCTGTCTGTGTCTGCGTGACTATCACTAGAATTGTCATCATTTTTCTTCAAACCTTGTTCCAAATGTTGCAGATATGCCAGATTTAATTGGGTAAACTTTGTTCAATCACAACAAGGTTTTCAAGTCAGTCAAGAGGTTACCATAATCTTCAAAGACAAGGTTTTAACTTGTCCTTGAAGATTATGGTAACTTCTTGACCTTATGAATCCTACTGGACAAGTTTTGAACTTGTCCAGTAGACGCATAAATGCGTTTTATATGGTCCAGTGCCGTAGACGCATCATTGAGACTTCCCCAGCAATTGCGTAGTAACTTCATTTCATTATTCGTTGACAACATAACCCACGGTCTTTAGGACTTTCCTTATATTGAATACGTTGTCCGAAGATATCTCTATAAACTTAGCCTAAAATAACAAAGCAATTTAAACTTTTGTTTTGAGATTTACGAACTTAAAAACAAACAATTTTTGTTAAGTTTTGTAAATTACCGCACGAGTTAGAAAACAGGTAATTGCTTATGTTTATGATATCATAGCCAAATTTAGATTTAGGTTTTCGTGATTATACCAATAATTAAAGTAGCAACAGTGACTGGTAGTGGTGAAATTAATAGTCTTGTAAGAGTAAAAAAAAATTGTCGTGGATCGTCTTAGCTTCGTAGTGATCGCTTCACATAGCTTTATCATCTCACGAAGTACATGTATATATACAATGATTTTTTTGCTTAGCAGTGTTAGTTGAAATGTTGGCGAAATAAAATATGTTACAAAAATGTTTTAGATAGAGTTTGAAATTGGAAAAATATTGTATACATATCATGAAGCAATATCCACAATTTTCGGTAAATTTGCTGGCAATAGGCCGATAGCTAAATGTTTTCCTGGATGGCAGTGAAAGGGTTAAAGGTTGACTTGCATCAAAATTCACATTACAGTTATTTGGTGTCAAAAGATTCGCCATGTCTTACTCTATTGTGTTGTAGGCGCCAAATATGTGGGAATGTGATTAAAAGCTCGTAAAAGCTCAAAAACGAACAAAAAATCGCAGCCTCACGAGACCGCCCTAGTTTGGATTCGTTTTCCAAAACGGCTAAAATGTGACGTATGTGTGCTAAAACGGCTAAAATTTGTGCGAGATAGTTTATGTTTACACTTTCATGCATCCTTATTCGTCGAAATATTTTCACAAATATACTTCACGCTTGCAATAAAAACCATGTCTATTGTTCTTACGCGTCTATTTCATTGGCATCGTAATGCTGCAACTTTGAGCACTGATATCTCAAAACGTAGCATAAAAATATGTTTAATTTTTTAAACTTAGCTTGAACGATTGCATATCATCCTCTAATAAAAATGATGAGCCTTTTGGTCCGCTATGATGGTCGAAAAATGCTGTAGAAATTGTTCGCGCCATATGGCGAGAATTGTAAGTCGCGTGATCAGATAATGTTAGTTTCAGTTCAAGTTTGATCTGTCGCAAATAGCAGACACGCTTTCTCGTATTAAACTTCAATTCGTCATAATGTCTAACGCGCCACGTCGTGTTTGTGCAGCTGCCAACTGCCAAGCTGAGAAGCACCTTTTTTCTTGGCCAAGAGCAGAGAATAGATCAGACCTTCACCGGGCGTGGTGCAACTGGGTGAAGCTGGATGTTACAAACTTTATTTATTCGCCTGCTCACTCTTGCCTTAGTTTCCGCCATTTCAAAGACGACATGTTTTCTAACCTGTTTGCATACTCCACATGTCACCAAAGCATGTGAGTAATTTATTTTATGAACTACTTGTATTAGTAGTAGTAACTCAGGATATTTTCTAGTATTCTCCTAATACTACTGTATTAATCCATATTTAATATTACAATATTAATGTCATTTAATTGTAATATGATATTATTAGTATTTTATCATTTTAATTACGCATATTATTCTTATTATAATAACAAAAATAATTCATACTGCATATCTATCTGTAAAACGTAAAATATTAATCTACAATTGATAAAATAATGTTATAAGTTTCACGATTAATTTCGCCGAATTTCTTAACCCCACTCACTTATAGATATGTTATATAAAATACTTATTGTCATTTTCTGGCATCATCGTTAATAGCATCCTAATATTATTATCATTCACACATCTTACAGTGGTTGTCACCTACATTTATTTAGTTTGAAGCTCGATCAAACTAAGGCAGTTCCATCCATTCGTTTCCGGAGTGAGGAAAGATGACGTGTGGTCCTGACACCTCGGAAGAGAAAGTTGGAGGATGCTGCAATGACTAAGAGGGACCACCGCACTGTGCTGCGCCAGGCATTGACCGAATACAGGGAGTACGATGATACTTATGTTTATATGTTATTAACAATGCAAGTTCACTATTGACTTATTCAAATATTCATATCCCTGAGACGAGCTTTTGCTAAGATATTCCTCAGTTGTCAGTTTGTAGTGAATCCGATCTTTTCGTCATACATGTTTAATCTTTTCGAACCATTTAATTCCGTCATTTACAATATATTACACGAGACATTTGCAGAGCTCCTTCACTTACCGGTATGTTATTTGTGTAGTTGCAGACCTACTGCTGCGGCTACTGCTGTCCAACCATGCCAGTCAATTCCTCCACCAGGGAGAGAGTTGCCTCTGCCAGTGCTGATTGTGGCTAACCACAAAGTGTCGCAAGGTGTGTTTAATGGGTGATAGACCCAGTTAGTTGTTCATCCCATTGGTGCTGTTGGTTTTTGTTCTTGTGTTGGTTTGTTTTGGTTTAGACATGACAATTTATAGATGCGTCATACATGAAGCTCATTATCGCTATGACATGCCAATTGTTTCATCAGTTTATATTCTTCCGGTCGTTTGATGGTTATTGGTGAGCTATTGATTGTTTGTTCTATCGGACTATTTGACTAATGATAATTTGATTGGCACAAGGTCTCCCTTATTGTATCGGCAATGGAGTTTCAAATTTTTTTTAATCAGGTACTAACACGGATCGAAATGTTCGGTCCCACTTTCAAAGTAAGGGGGTGCAAGCAGACTTTCCTTACCCTCAGCTTAAAAGGGGTTGTAAACTATTATACTATAGGCTAATTTTTGATTAGGAAATTGGTGCAAGGAATTATAGTGATCTCTGATAGATTGGTAAACGTCCGCTTGACTTTTAAAGTTTTCTATTCATTAACTTCTAATTTTAATATATTTAATCCTATAGTAGTTCGTAGTTCATTCTAAGCTAATACATCAGGTCGATGTTATCCAACAGTATATCAGTGCAGCACTAGATTTAAATATTAAAATTGTTAATGTTGTCATTCGAGAAAAATCTGTAAATATTTTTTTCGCAATATTGAGGCGATAATTATCATCATTAAAATCATACATAATAATATTCGTTCTATCACTCTCAAGCTAAAACTTTTACTACTAGCTAGCTTGGCACATAAGAGCTGGCTAGTGGCAGTGCTTACTTGCTGGGAGGTTTGATTCTGTTGAGGATCTTCTTCAGATGGAGTGTCAGGCTCGAAACGCCAGGGTCTTAAAGATGTAGTTGCGTCAAAAAATGAAATTAGGACCCATAAAAGGCTAAAACATCAGCTACAATTTGATGCCATTTTTGTCTTTGTAGACCAACCCTGTCCAGAGATATATGCGTTCGAATGAGGCCCTCTTTTAAAAAGCTCACGTTCTAGCGGGTGCCAATTTCGTGACGTAACAAGTTTGTTTTCTGAAACGAAACCACGAGCGATAAATATGAGGTCGCTTCGTTAGCCAATCACGAGCGCGAAATTTTTATATAGGTCGTAATAAATGTTATCACTCGTAAAACGGGTTGTCTGTGATCTCGAAGATTCTCATTCGATTGAGAATTCTCACCGTTACTGGTTCAGCGCTTTTCACCAATTACTACATACAAGTTATAGTTTTAAAATGGCTTCATGTTCGAGCGACTGCGACTCAGAGTTATCTGAGCAACCTTTAGTCAAAGATTGAAGCAGGCAGCCTATGGTGAAAGCTGACAGGCGTCAGCAGCGTTTTGCTGTAGAGAAAGACAGAATGGAGGTAAATTAACTTAGAGTCTTCTATACCTAAGTAAATGTAATTTTTATAGTCATAAATACATATACTAATTAATAAAATGATAATTCTTTGCTATCTCCAATCATCGTTTCATAGCTCATCTGCCGTTTTACCTAGCTTTAATATTTTTTTTTGAATCATTGGTAAATTAGAGTCATGATTACAAATTATTTTCACTCGTAGGAAGTGGGTAAAATCGGTTGATCATTGCTCATCATTAACTACCAAAAGCAATGCTTCGAATTGCTGGTTTTGTATTTATATATTTTACATACCTATATTTTTGTTAAACGTTTACTCATATCGTGATTTTAGATTAGCAATCTAATTGACTCCCAAATTGAAACCTTACCGTAAATACACCTTAGAACGACATCAATGAATGCGTGTAATCATTACGTTTGTTTTATTGATTACAGGATGTTTACATGGCACCACCAGTTCAGCAGTGGTGCAAGTGTGAGAATTGCCATGCGTGGAGTAAAAAAGAAATGAACATATGCTGCACAAATCACGACATGTGGCATTCCATTCCGCAAACTGGTATCAAATGCGTTACCAAAGCTGACGAAATAAAAGATCTAATAAAGCCAGGTCCATTGAGAGTGGCTTATTATAACTACTGCCACTACCATGGTAAGCTTATGAGGTTTGTAGCTGCTAATTTTACTGCTTACTTCAAGTAAGTTATCAAGATACTGTAAAAGTATGATATTTTGTTAGTGCCCAAGTATCCAGATGCGGAGAGCCTGGTACCATCTGAAAGACTGAAAGACTGCGACATCTACAACATGGTTTGTAGGCAGAGGAGATTATGCGCGTATAGATCTATGGTATTCTGGACATATCCAACAGGACTTAGAAGGGGAGAGCGACGACCACTACCAGCCTGCATGTATAACATGGTGCGAGCTGCATACCCTGGCACTGAAGATGAGGATGAATACGCAGATATGGCGCATACAGAATTTAAATTTACTGCAGTGATGTGATTTTTATATACTTTATTTTACAAATATACTATAAAGATATAATTTCTATTTAATATAAATCAATATATTTATACACTTAAACTTTGTAGGCAATGTATAATATATACAAAAATAAAAAAGTAAAAGACAATGAATGCAAACGGCGAACAGCAAAATAAATGTAGCAAATAGAGTTGAACAACGAACAGAGAAAATTCACAGGAATACAGTCAGACAATGGAAAAAATGTGGCTTGACAAACTTCTCGTCTCCTGTCTGGCTGCTTCCTCTTCCTCATCAACGAACCTGCAGCTATAATCATCAACAAAAGATAAATGACAAAAAAAATTAAACACTTCATTGTCTTGCCACATCTGCCAAAGTATTGTCTGGCAGACTGGCTTATGAATTATAATCAGCAGTATGATTAGCTATTACTGAGAGATTCGTGGAAAGCTCTATTCATCGCACAAAGTTAGAATCACCATGGTCATGAAATCTTGTCTTGCTGGCTCCCCATGAACAAAGCCATTGTTATATGCACTCTCGTACAAGCCTGCATAACCAAACCATTTTGAGCCACACCATCAATCGCAGAGTGGAAAGGTTGCTTTCCCGCGAATGGAAAAAAGGGAAACCCCTTGCCAGGTCAAATTAAATTTTAGTTTCTAATGCGGGTGAATTGACTTCAACAAAATTTTTTATTACGTCTTACGTTCACTAATTTGGTCAACTCACAAAACAATTGCTTGTCTATTATCAACTAATCATATAAATGATCAGCAGAAAAATTTCTACAAATTCACACTAACAATGTCTAGATTATGATGAATACACGATGCAGTTAGTTTCACCACATTCGAATAGTTCTTTTTGAACATGCGGCTACTCAGCCTTAGCACGATGTCATTGTCTGCATCTTGCTAAGGTTCCTCCATCAGTGCCTTGAGCCGTTGACTGAGGTATCCTACTATATTTGAGGCTCAACGAAACACACAAGGCACATCAGAAGGCGTCCAACTTAGTACCGCGGCTGGCATCTACCTTGGCAAATCCCAGCGCTCGGCACTACGTCGGTCTTTTTATAAATATTATATGATATAAATAATATATATAAATATATAATTATAATATACATAATTTATATACTATATATACTATACATATTATAATATATTTATATATTCTAATTTTGTAGGCATAATATATATAGCCTACAAAACAAAAGAAAATGAATGCAAACGGCGAACAACAAAATAAATGTAGCAGTTACAATACGAATAGAGAAAGATCACCGAAAGTAAATGGGATACAGACAGACATTGGAGGGAACGAGGCTTGACAAACTCCTGTCTGGCTGCTTCCTCTACTTCATAAATGGATCTGTAGCTAGGACCACTTAGAGATTGTACATCTCATGGTATATCTTCAGCAAATAACAAAATAAAAGAAATGTAACAAACAGAGTGGCAATAGGAACAGCGAAAAATCACAGGAATTAAATGGGATACAGATCCTTGGCCTGAACCAGCCATGTTATTACAAACACATGCTGCAGCCTGCAATGCACAGACTAAATCACACCAATAATTATGCAGTATGAACATATCACATAACAAACAGCCAAGCACCTACCTACATGGGGCTCTACGTAGTTGCCTTCTTCTTGCCACGAATAGCTCTCCGCTTGGCTAGCTCCAACTCTGCCAACGAAAGGTAATGTGGCTTGACATACACTCCTCGTTTCCTCTGTCTGGCTGCTTCCTCTACTTCATCAATGGACCTGTAGCTAGGACCAGTTGACGCTAGACTTGGAGGTTCTACATCATGCGGTATACCTTCGGCATCCACAATAGAAAGTCTCAGCTGATGGAATAGCTTGTTGAGATAATCTGTTGTGAATAAAAACAAAAAATTTCAAACCTAAACATCAGAAGTTTGAGCAGCATGTGGTAATGTAATGGCAACTTACCATATGTAGGCCTGGATCTTATATACCGCATACTGGGACGGAGCTTGGTTGCTTTAGACCTAGCGACAACCTTGACAGGGTTGCTGGTCTTATCTAGCATGACTGGTCTTTGGCAGTTTTCGTTGTGATGGAGGAGAGTTAGCTGTCCTCGGCTGAGCATTCCAGCAAAGGAGAAGCCTTCCCTCTTTGGAGCATTTCGGTTTAAAGAGCTGTGGAAACTTTCCAGTTCACTAGTAGAGACGGTGCTTGCTCGGTTTATAGCTGAGCTAAAATTGAAGATGGTATCCGAAAACAGCTGGATAAGGTCGGCATGAAGCTGGCAATCTAGATAGGCAACCTCAAGCTTGTTGCCTTCTTCATCAAACACGTCTTCTGCTTGTTCGTGTTGGCACTCTGGAAAAGTTTCATAGGTGTGAACATGTATATCACAAATGTGATTGACAGTGGAGCACCACCATTCTTTCCTGAGCTGGCCACTTTGAGTATGTGAAATCACATGGTACATGTGATTTATAACGGCGGGTATCCAGTCAAGAAGAATTCTGTAAGCAACCTTGGAGTTGGCAAGAGTTGTTAATCGCTTCCTCAAATTTTTGGTCAAGTGCCATGAGTCAAAAGTGTGAGAAACGGTGCTCCACTGAGTGGACATGTACTTCATGAGAGAGGAGTGTCTGTCAGTCGTCAACTCGGCTACGTGTAGATTTTTCTCCTCTAGGTAAGCTCGACACCTTTTTAGCCCCTCAAGTTCCATAGCAGGTGACGATGATGTTTCTGTACATTTTAGGAGCTCACATGCCACAATCTTGCTGGAAGAGTTATTCATCAAAGTGTAAAAACTGTATGTAGCTACAAGGAGACCCCAATATTGAAACATGCGGTCCACAGATCAAGTTTGCAAAGCATAAAAAGTTACACAACAAATACGGTACCTGAATGTCCAATGCTGTGAAAACAGGCATCGCCACTCACTCCGATGGATTTTTCCCTGTGCTCTTGATGAACCTCTTCCAGCATTTCAGCTGTCACACTTCTAACAGCCTGTTGTAAATCGCATCCCAAAACATGTAAACCTCACATCATAGAATACAATAAAGTTGATACAATTTTGAACTAGATTTAAGATAAAGCTTACCCCATGTAGATATGCCTTTTGATGCCTGTGGTAAGTATTTAACGTCGGCATTGCGATGTTTATCGCAGAGAAAAAGTCAAATACTTTTTTTGGCAGTGATGCTGTGAAGCATATGGCGGCACAAATAAGAATGTTGATGACTGGAAATCTGGAAACCTTGTCAGAGTTTGACCAAGTTCTCGTGTGGTTACAGGTGGAGCAACGAGTAATGTAGCGAATATACGCCCCACGTCTATCCACCAATTCCACAGCACTGGGACCCGCACACATAGGGCATACTTCAAGGAGTTTTTGAAGCTGGCTATGCTCCACAATATATTTTGGCTGTTTCTGCCAAGGTCGCTCCCTGTGAACGCCAACAAAACATTTTTAGTGAAGATCAGACAATACTTTAGTAATATAAAATCAAGCACTGGATTAAGCCTTCATTAGTGTATAAGGAAGAAAAATTGAAACCTTACAATATTTATATTGTAAGATTGAAATATTGTAAATATTTAAAATTTAGAAATATTTAAAAAATCAATCATTTTTACAGTTAATAAATAGTAAAAAATTTAACAGCAGCTAGCAACTACAAAATATCTAGCAGAGTTCTACAGTTTGATTTGCGGCAATTAAGTGAAACACTTGAATGTAAAATAGCATTGTTAGGCAGGCATGAGAAAGCAGCAAGCGTATGACAAGGCAAGCCTATGTTTAGCTTCTTCAGGAAGCACACACATACTTACTGCAAGCAGGCTAAAATAAATATTGTTGTAAAGACAGTGAGTACATATAATCGATGAAATAATACGCATTATCAAATACGAACTAGCAGTTACTATATTTCTTACCCCTCAAAGCTTTCTTCTGAAACCTCGTCTTCCGTCTCACTGTTATCTGAATCTGGCACCCATTCTTCTTCATCCAAGGCTTTACCCTAAAAGAAGCATAGAAAATGAAGAAAAGTGCTATGGCATTTTAGGAAACTCATCTAAGTCTTTAACGTAAAAGAAGCATGAGAAAAGGAAAAATTGCTATGACATTTTATCAAAGTATTTGTAACTTACCAGATCTTCCTCTCGTTCCTGCATCTCATCACTAGTATCACTCTCCATAATTAGAGAAAAACGTTGTAACTGCTTAGATGTAGAAGGAATGGAGCTTGCTTCATCGACTACTGGCATTTTTCTTTTAGATGGAGGTGAGGCTGGAAGATCAGGCCTGTGAATAAATGTTTATAGACTCAATATATATTGTAAAAAAGAATCCCGTCCAACCATATGAAACAAGTTAACTGTACTCACTGTTTAGCATCGGTCTGGGTTGAAATCGACCGATACTTAGGACGGTGAAGACATTTCCGTAGCTGTACCCCTTTGTCAACCTTAGAGGACTTTCCAGGTCCAAAGGACTCGGCAGGCTGAGGATTACGAACTGGTATTTTCGATCGTGAATGAGAAAAAAAGGTTGCTGTCCTAGGCACTGCAGGAACACTGTAATATATAGACAAGAATTTTTTTTCCGTAAAACACGAGTTGTTTTATATTTTCAAATTGGAAGCTCATAACATAACTTGTGAAATTCAAAGATTCCTAGTACTGTGCATTATCACATCTTACACCACTTACACATCAGCAAGTAAGCCTCGCACCACTGCTCTGCGCTCTCTTGTAGGCAAAAGGGTAATTGGCTTCTGCTTCCTTGGGGTAGCAGCAGAATCAGCTTTAATGTGCAGGTTTCGTGTGGGAATTATATCCGAGTGCTTCTTTAACATGAGCCGGATATCTTCTCCTTGTTGGTACCTGTATTGGTGGTAGTTGCTGAAGCATTCCTCAGTAAAATGCCGGAAGCAAATTCTAGATATGGTTTTATATCGAAAATTTGCTACATGTTTCTTCACAAATGCTGTCCATTTGGCTCGCTGTACATCTGTTGATGTCCTTCCCCGAGGCCAAGCAAATAGATGTTTGGTCTCTTCACAATTAGCTGCGGCACAGGAGAGAGCCCAATGTCGACTTGAAGACATTTCACTGCTACAACGAAACATTGAAGTGGTTATGCAGACTATTCTTAACAAATAGAAAAATATCACAATATTCAAGTGTGTAACCTAATGTGACTTTGAAGAAAATGCTTAATATCCATAATATGGCCGAGATTTATGTTCGTACAAATACGTGGTGTGTCTACCTTATCTTAAAACTAAAAAGTTTAAAGATACGAAAAAGTGAAGTAAGTTGAATAACTACAGCTGTATAACCATGATTAATATTTTATACTTGAAGTATTTTCGTCAATTGAAATGGCAGATCGACTAGTAAACCAGTCGAATGAACTACAACAGCGTTCTGCAATTATGAACTAAAATGGTATGGCTAATGTTGTTTTAATTTATAGAGCAACAGATCAAAACAAATGAAAATACTAATTGACTTACTAAGCAAATAATGATTTGCCTTTTCATTTTAGTTTTTGTCACACACAACGAAAGTTGGAAATTGTGAGAAAAAGTTATTCATATAAATACGAAGGTGTGTCTATCTTATCTTAAAACGACAACGTTTAAAGATACGTAAAAGTGAACGAAGTTGAATAACTACAGTATAACCACGATTAATATTTCATACTTAAAGTATTTTTGTCAGTTGAAATGACAGATTGACTAGTAAACCAGTCGAACTAACTACAACAGCGTTCTGCAACTATGAACTAAAATAGTATGGCTAATGTTGTTTTAATTTATAGAGCAACAAATCAAAACAAATGAAAATACTATTGACTTACTAAATAATGATTTGCCTTTTCACTTTAGTCTCTGTCAAACACAACGAAAGTTGGCATTTATGAGCAAAAGTTATTCGTATTTTCGCAATACCGGTACATCGGTAGTAGCTTGATCAGCTAGTAGTTTCACGTTCGAGTAGCAATTGAGAACTGCGCTGACACAGAGACCGTAATCAACTTAGTTCGCTTGACCTAATTACTGTAGACCGGTAGAATTGGTAGTCGGTACCCAAATGTTTACACAACATTTGGAGAAAGCGAGTAGAACAAATTTTCAATTTTCTTTATTTGAGGCCTTTTAAACATTCATAATAATGCATCTGTAGCAGGATTTAAAATATTATTCTAGCCAACATGAGCAAATACAAAATAAGATATATGCCAATTGAGCCACGTAAGGCTAGACTTTTATCGCAAATAGCCGATGTGAATACGAGAGATAGAGACAGGTTGCCAAACGCGTGACATCATTTTTGGCGAGGCTGGGCACGTTTTTGTGGCCTGAGCATTTTTACGGCGATCAGATTTTTTCGGTTTTAATCTTCAAATATCTTGGCAATGCGATTGCGTAACACAACAAACAACATATCAACTGATAGAGAAAAAAAAATGCTTTCTTTTAAGATCAACTTAAATTTTGACGCAACTACATCTTTAACTCTTCAGAATTTGACATTTTTTATGATCGCAACTCAGACATGCATTGTCGAACGGAATGGCCAAGCCGAAACTGTAAATTAGCGAGCATCTATATTTGATACGGGGTCTTAGGTAAAACCCGAAGTGTTTGTCATAAACTATTGCTACTATAAGTTTGATATTGAGCTTATTATTGGCCTTTCAATTCACGCGAGAACATCACGTGACAAGACAATAACCAAACGGCGCGGATACGTCATCGAAATCAAGAGATTCCAATCTACGGCGGCTTTTTGTTTTTGAGCTTTTAAGAGCTTTTAATCACATTTCCACATATTTGGCATCTACCACACAACAGAGTAAGACATGGCGAATCTTTTGATACCAAATAACTGTAATGTGAATTTTGTTGCAAGTCAACCTTTAAGACTATCGAACTGCTACCATCTAAGACCGCTATCAAGCTGCTACTGTGTACTTTCAATATAGCATTTTGTGATTGATGGACGAATCAAATCCATTGCACCTACTGGTACATATCTGGGTACATAAGTGCATCTGGGTTCATGCGTGTTGGTGGGGACTTTTGCGTGTGTGTGCGCACGCGCATCTGTCCCCGTGTTATGTGTCTGTGTTTTTGCAGTTGTTAGTGTGTTTATGAATGTGTGTCTGTCTGTGTCTGCATGACTATGATTAGAATTACCATCATTTTTCTGGAAACCTTGTTCCAGATGTTGCAGATACGCCAGGATGAATTTTGTTCCATAACAATATTTTCAAGTCGGCCAAGGGGTTACCATAATCTTCGAGGACAGGTTTTTCCCTGAAAGTTGAAGGTACATTTAAAATTATTAAACTTTCACTATTTAATATCTCTATCAAGCTGCTACTGTGAACTCTCAATAGAACATTTGGCGATTGAAGGACGAATCAAATCCATTGCATTTACTAGTACATACGTGTATCTTGTTACGTAGTCGCGTGTGTATGTGCGTGGATGTGTGTGTGTGTTTTCATGTGCACGGGTAGATGTGCACATGTGTACGTGCATGCGTGTGTGCGTGAGGGTGTGTGTGTGTGGTGTATGTGTACTGTATGTGTAGAGTGTGTATGTCTGTGTACGTTTATGTCTGTTCCTGTTCTGTTGTGAGCAAGTATATGGATGTATTTGTTTGTCTCTGTGTATGCGTGATTATTATTAGAATTACCATCGATGCTCTGCAAACATTTTTCCAAATTGGGCAATATCGTGAGATTTAATGTGAGGAACTTTATTCAATCACACTAAGCTGTTTTAATCCCTCAAGAGGTTACTGTGCAGTTACTGTGCAGTTTTTTACCTAAAATAAAAGGTAGATTTAAACTATTAAATGTGTGGGGTTTGTGTGTGTATGCATGCGTGTGTGTGCGTGTGTATATGCTTGCATGTTGGTGGGAGTTTGTGTGAGCATGTGTCTGTGCAAGCGTGTGTTTGCACACGACTGCGTTTGCGTGACTGTATGTGTGTGCGACTATGTGTGCATGCAATTGTGTGTCTGATTAATCGCCTGAGTGTGTTTCTGTGTGTGTCTCTGTATGTGAGTTTGTGTATTTCTGTGCACATTTGTGTCTGTACATCTGTGTGTGTTTGTATATCTATCCGTTTGTGTATCTGGGTTGGTGTACAAGTATCTGTCCATGCGCGCATTTGTGCGTTAGACCCTTTTTAAAAGTATAGGTTTCTTAATCATGAATCTTGTTGAAAGATTGATCTAGCAACCTTCATGTATGTATGGGTGCAAGGTGCAATTTGTGAGGCCAAGCGTGTTTCTTTGTGTATATGTGCTCAGTGTGTGTTCAGACGTGTTTCTCTGTTTACTTTTGTATCTTTGGTGCGTTGGTTTTTGTCATTGTTTGTTGCTGTGTGCGAGTTTGTGTAACTGTGTGTGATTGTTTGTGTCGCTTTGTGCTGGTGTTTTTGATTTTGTCTTTGTGTGCTTGCTTGCGCGTGTTAGCACACAGAAAAATGCATACACGATTGTCTTTCCATGCATGTTTCTGTGTGTGCTTGTGTGTGTCTTGTGTGCCTGTATGTGTGCATGGGGTTTGTTTGTGTGTGTCAACAATACAAGCAGGTATGCGTGTGTCTATCTGAGTCTCTGCATGTATGTGCGTTTTTGTCTGTACATTTTTGTACGTGTATTTGTGTGTGGTGGGTGTTGTGTATGTGTACTGTATGGTGTTTGTGTCTGTACATTTCTGTATGTCTGTTTGTGTGTGTGCGCGCAGGTATGGTATGTGGTGTATGCGTACTGTGTGGGCTTGGTTTGTACTGGGTTTTTACATATGTGCATGTGTGTGGTGTATGTGTACTGTGTGTGGTGTGCATGCATATGTGTACTGTGTGCATGTGTGAGTGTGTGTCGCTGTCCGTGTCTGTGTGTATGTCCGGGTGCATTTATATATATATGTGCCTGTTCTGTTATGAGCAAGTATATGAATGTATTTGTTTCTTTCTGTGTCTGCTTGAATATTATTAGAATTACCATCAATGCTCTGCAAAAAATTTTTGAATAGGTGATATAGCGAGACTCAATGGGGGGAACCTTGGTTCAATCACACTAAGCTGTTTTAATCCGTCAAAAAGTAAAAGTAAATTTACTAGTAAAGAAAGTAAAAGGTACAATTTTAACGATTTAATGTGTGTGTTTGCAGGTGTGTGTGTGTATGCGTGTGTGTGTCTGTGTGTGTGTGTATGCACGTGTGCGCATACGTTTTGGTGGGTATTTGTGGGAGTTTGTGTGCAAGCGTGTGTGGGCGCACGACTGCGCGCATTTGTGCATGTGTGTCCGTCTGTGTTCAAATGTATGTGTCTGCGTTGTTGTGAGCAAGTTTATGACTCTCTGTCGGTCTTTGCGAAGATTGTTAGAATTACTGACACCGCCTGCAAAATAAATTTTTAAATGTTGCAGATGCACGAAATTCAATGGGGGAACTTTGTACAATCACCACAAGATTCTCAAGTCTGTCAAGTGGCTACCATAATCTTCAAGAACAAGTTTTTAACCTGAAAGTTAAAAGTAAATTTAAAACTATCAAACTGCTACTATGTAGGACTGCTATCAAGCTGCTGCTGTGAACTTTCAGTAGAACATTTTGTGATAGACGAACGGATCAAATACATTGCTGTTATTGTTACATAGCTGTTGATATATCTGGGATTGTGGGTGCGAGTGCATGTCTATTCCTCTGTGTATGCGCGCGTGCATTGTTGTGTGTGTGTTCGTGTATGTGTGCGCGGGTCTGTTAGAGTCTGTGTTTATGTTCATGATTGTGTTGTGCGAGTGTCTGTGTGACTATTATTAAAATTACCGTTAGTACTGGCAAACTTGTTTTCCAATTGTTGCAGACTCACAAGATTTAGTGTGTGCGTATGTGTAGCGTGTGTAGAGTATGTGTGCATCTGTGTGTGTGCGTGCGTGCGTGTGTATGTGTGTGTGTATGGTAGAATTTGCGTTTATGTACATGTGTGCATTGTGTATGTGTCTGTGTGTGAGCATGTATGTGTGTGTATTAGTGTTGGGCCGGTATTTGGTTATCCGCTCTTACCGACACCGAGGGATTCTCGCTATCCGAGGAAACTAATCACTTTTAGTGACAGCTAGTTATTCGCGGCCAGCTTGATATGATCAGTATCTATCCGTAAAAGCCTATCGGTAAATGGTTATCCAGATGGATTTTTGTTGCTTTGGAAATTCTTCGATTGTTATTGGTTAATTGCAAAAACACCTCTTTGACGAGCATGGTAACCTCAGCGCGCATTGGCGAATGAATTCAACGGACTTTTCTACGCTTACCGTATCTACTGTTATATTACGTTAAATTGGTAATGCCACCAGCCTCGAAGGTTTGGGAGTTCTTCTTCAAAGATAGGAGGATGTAAAAAGACTCTAACGACGCCCTTGTGACATGCTTGTTGTGTGACAAAGAGTTGAAACAGACCAGAGGATCTACCAGCAACATGATATCGCATTTCAGGTCAGCACACGCCAGTAAGCTCTACTCAACCTCCTCTGATTCAAGCTCTGGTTCAGGTGAGTCATTGAGATCGATTAAGTTGATTATAGAACAATCAAGAATAGTAAACAGTAAGTCTATAGTCTATGCAAAACTAGGAAAAACAAGATAACCCACTCGACTCCAGCAATTCTTTAGTATAGCTATTAACTCCAAATTACACTACTTAGTACTTACTTTATTTTACATAATTATTAATGGAATTGTAGCTAATAAAATAATTTCATTATAACTTTTATATTCATGTAATTAAAAATTTATAAATACTAATTAATTTTAATTAAACAGTTTTGATATTAATTTCAAATGGTTTTTCAAGTTGATATCTCTGGAAAGACTTGAATTCATGATACAATTTGCAAATTGTTATAGATATAACGTTGACTGCTATGCTAGCAAGCTCAGGTCAAACTTTCAAGTTTTTAAATGTTATTGCTAAATAAATATGATAATTTGTAAAAAATGACCTTGTTTCCTTCGTTGTAATTAACAGGTACAAAACCAATGTCTTACACCATGGCATCATCTACCCAAAAGAAGCTGGACAGCTTCGGAATGACTGATCTTGATCACAGCGATTCTCTTCAGCTCTCTATCATACTCTCCTCTCTTTTTCAATACTCTGTAAGTCACCCCTTATCATTGCTTAAAGCAATTTGTTTTTATTTTATATTCTCTTTGAATTGTCCTGCTTTACTTATATTCAGTTTTAATCGAAGTTATCAGAAGATAAACCAGAAATATGTAAACCTTAGTAACTGGAATATATGGAGTGTGTGAGCCATATAGATCAGTGAATCATAGTTGAGCAAAAATTAGGTTTGCATAAGATTTACCAAACATAGAAAGAGTTTGGTAACTTCAAACTCAACTATGGATGCTGTGCAGGGGAATTTGGTAAAGTTTAAAAGCTATCCTAAAATGACTGATTGCTATGGTTTAGATGGGTAACAACCGCACAATTGCCCTTAGTAAACTTTTTCCCGACAATAATTGATCCGTAATACAACTCCCCCACTTAAAAAACACATTTAAAACATTTATTTTCTGCCCCAAAATGCTTTATTATTTCATTATTTAAATTCGGAGCAGTTATCCTATAAAGGAAGTTGTTTTGCAGCCGTTTAAATAAACTTGTACTAAAAATTGTGGGAATATCGTAAACAATGGGAGCTTATACATTAACCTAGAGCAAGGTATCCTAAAAAGTGTATTATTATATTGTCTAAGACTTTTAGACATTTTATCTAAAGAGTGTAATACTTAATTGTACCACATAAAACTATTAGTAATAAAATGCTTAACTTATAGAGTGAAGTTCCACTTAAACATATTTTAATATTTAGCTCTGATTTATCATTGAGCACTCTGTAACGAATTGTGCGGCATCTACTTTATGTATATGAATTATAAATATGAATATATATACATGTATATATATGCATGTATATATAATGTGCATATAATATAATGTATATTTATTGTATATTTATATGCAATATACATAAATATCATATGGTTTATTGATATATAATTCATATTGATTTATATATATTTACATATACATGTATATAAATATAATATTCCTGTGTATGTATTTGAAGTATGTACATGAGAAAGTATTTATGGTATCTTCAAGCTGTACAAGTGAGCAAAATACACATGTCATACAGCCAATCAGTGTAATTACTTAACAGTATAAACTTGGCTGAGGAATTCTAAGATTTCTAGCGTAATGTGATGATATCACTCATGCAGTATTTCACAGTGTTAGCTCGTATCTGTAGTGATACACAGTACATTGCTACGGCGGTGCCCAATATCGCGGTACTGCCAAGCCATTTTTAGTGTCTGCAAAATTAAGTTATAGGCCTACACTTTCTTATAGATATACATCTATTTCAATGACAACCAACTAAAATCTGTTTAAAATTTTAAATTCAACATAATTTTTTGCATAGAAATACAAAAATCTAGATAAGTATCACAACTTCTTGATATTGGTTGCTATGACATTTTGAAATGTAAACAAAATTTTGCATTGATTTTCGTTTCTCAAACTTTAATACCAGTTTTCTCAAAACAATTTTCTCGCGCTAGTGGTAAACATGCATTCAGTTTATTGACCATAAAAGCCGCTGTAATTAAGCTAGAATAAATTTTTTTTTGCAAAATAACTGATAATCTTCTCCTTATGTTAGTGTAGACTCTAAATCTCACACACCCGACTTAACCATGGTTTCTGTGATCATGAACCATTTTTTCACTTTGGTTACAGATCGCTGTCAAAACCATTCTGCATTCATCACAACCAACTTTCAAACTGTATATATTACACAGCAGCTTGCCATTTTACTTATAATATTGCATGTCTCTTATTGCAGGTGAGAGATATAAACATACTAGCCGTGTCACCCGGCGTTGCCCGTGTAATAGAAGAATATTTGGACAGAAAATTAATTTGTATTTAACATATAATCACATTTGCCATTCTAACTTTCAAACTACATATCATGAGAGAAGTTTTTTGTCTTATAAATAATGAGAAGTGGTGAGAGTTTTGCTATTAGGGCCATTAGGCAGTTAAATAATGTGAGGAACAGCTTCTCGTGACGTTATGCTATGACCCGCGTCATACGTAAAGCAGTTAGGTATAGCTCTGATATAATGCCTTATATTGGTTGGCCAACAACTGCGACATCCTTAGTCCAGTGGGCTAGACATAAGACTTCTGCCCGGCTTCGTGCGAGATCGAATCTTCGTCGGTATGTAATATTTATTTCAAGGATTTATATTTATAAATATTTCAATATTTATAGCCGGATTTCCGACATACGACACACGGATTTTGAAAAATATATATATATAGATAATCATTTCCTTTCATTATTGCTGTTTGTTGTACATAATAACAACCAGTACATTGCAGCTACTATTGCAGTTATCCTATTGCACTGCAGTGACATTTGACGGCTAATATTGCATTTCTCAACCAACAGTACCTTCTCTTTTTTCCAATATCACTTTGGTTGTGGGCAGTATGACAGGAAAATTTCTAGTATTGTGTATATTTATTGTGTATTTATGTTCATTATAAACATATATCTTATGGTTTATTGATATATAATTCATATGTATTTATATATATTTACATGTACATGTATATATATATAATATTCATGTATATATAATATTAATGTATATGTATTTGAATTATGCACATGAGAAAGTTTTTATGGTATCTTCAAGCTGTACAAGTGAGCAAAATACACATGTCATACAGCCAATCAGTGTAATTACTTAACAGTATAAACTTGGCTGAGGAATTCTAAGATTTCTAGCGGAATGTGATGACATCACTCACTCAGTAGTTCTCAGTGAAGTTACACAGTAGTTACAGTGAGTTACACAGAGTCCCTTCATTCTGAGCTATTATTATTAACTATTATTGACTGCTATCATTCTTCAATCATGAGCATCGCGCATTGTCCACCACAGACTGGCAGCGGGATAGGCGGGCTTCGTTTATCCTCATCCAGCTCGCTGGCCGAGCTGGATAACACCTCTTATGGTTTCGGTAAGCAATGTATAAATACATGTTCATTTTCACTGAAGGAATATTGTAAGTTTATAATCTGTCTATAAAAAAGATGTAATGTTTCTCTTCCTTGAAGCAATATAAGTTTATAATCTGACTATAAAAAGATGTGAAACTCATAAACTATTGTGAAAATAAATACATTAGAATCGATGTTTAGCTAGTTACTACTTAGCGACTGCTGAAAGGAATAAGGACCTCATCTAAACTGATATATTGTTAAAGTGAGAGACAGTAGAGCAGTGAGCTGTAGAGGAGCAATTTATGTGTCTTTTAAAAACAAAGAGTCTAGTATCAGGCGCTTCAGTTCAAAAATTTGTGTTGGAATCAAACCAAAGCGGATGGCGCATGAGAAGTTGTCATACCCATTAATTTCCTTTCATCATTCAAACTGTAGTTTGTGGAATGAATCAACAAACATGAAAATGAGAGACTATTTAGTCACGCATTTGACATATGAGCAAAAGATCTGACTGTTATGTCTATATCCTTTCTCACCAATTTTTTGTTTGTCTAAGACATGTCTGTAAAATAAAACATAACATTTAATATATATTATAAAAATGCTTAAGAATGCTTGCTTTTGACTCATATTTGATTACTTTATTCTAGTCCATACTACCTCCTTTGTTAGGTTGATATGAAATATTTTAAACTGATATCAGCTGCTTCAATCAACTTAGTAAATCAGTCAAAAGACTGCAACAAATTTAATTATAAAATGTAGTGACATTTATTCGAAAGAGTAGCCTCAGGACCTACGTAATAATAAGTCATGAAAGGTCATGATGTCGTTATTCTTATTAAAAACTCGCTATAGCTAGGCCAGTACACTCAACTAAAAGATTTCCTTAATATAAGACTTGATAAATTCATTAACTATTTGCAAGTGTCTTTCTCCACAAATTCAATCGGTGAAAAAGTGAACATCTCATGGTGACACAACTATTAACATTCCGCTCCAACCAAACTTTTATGAACTGTCATAACTTTCACTATTGAGTCAGAGTGTTATGAAACTCGATAAGTAACTTTGTTACAAATAGAACTCGATCTAAGACGTTTAAACTGAAATTGTATTATTTCATTTTAAAACTCCCTGAATTCTTTGCTCAAGAAGAGGGCAGCTCTTCCTCCTCCGGACAATCTGCGCCAGCAATTACTTGGCCACTGCCTGCTGCCCTTCAATTTATGCTAGATGCTGGTCATCTAGCTACTTTGAGGGCAGCAGAGCCAAAAAATTTAACGTGGCCAGTGATGGAGGAAGAGCTGCCTGATTCGACATCTACTCCTTCATCTCAACCTCTTCCAATGCAATCAGCACCCTATCCACCTTCACACTCCAAATCTTCACCTCAATTTCATTCATCAACACCCCGATCAGTACAAAAGAAACCATCACCCCATCTACCTTCACCATCGAAATCATCACCTGCATCTCCATCATCAACATACTCAACAGCACCACTCCTCCCATCATCGCCACCATCTCCAGCCCAAACTGGAACAGTAACAAAGATTTTAATTGGTTGCGCCGCGGTAGGAGTGGCAGTGGCAGCCTTCAAGCTGTACAAGTAAGTTCTTATGCTAAACAACCTATATCATTATAGTACATGTTCTATTGCTGACTAAAGCCTGGTTCCTATATCGATTGCGAGACTCCGGCGGTAACAGGCCCGCTGGCATATGTTCACATAAAGCCACATCGTTATTAATATCGTAAACATAATTTTGTGATCAAATAAAATTTTCGCTCCCCATTGCCGTTCCTATAATGGTGACCTTTACCCGTACAGTGCATTCGGGAAGGCTTTGCCTGCGGTTTTTGCGAAATTTGAGCAGTGCGAAACTATTGCGATGCTGCCGGCAACTACTGGCGGTCCTTGGTGGTACTTGGCGTAGGTTCCCATTTCACCGCTAATAACCAGCTGTGCTGTCGCCGGTGCTTTGCGACGTATATGGGAACCAGCCTTTAAGAATTTAACTAATATCTACATGTTACCAAATATAATTCTTTGACTTGTAGGCACTGGTGCCAATGAAACCACCACTTCATTGCCACCAGAGGATGCTGCCATTGCCACTTCTTTCCATCCACCAACTCACCTACTATCGCCACAACAACTGTCACAACCACCACCTCTACTATCCCAATCACCATCATCTTTCGCTTCACCACCTCTAACACCACCACTGTCGCAACCACCACAAACACCGCCACAATCACCAAATCATCTTCACCACAACTTCATATTTACCCCATTCACTTCATCGCCACCATCACAATTGCCCCTCTACTACCATCACTATCGCCTCACCATTAATAATCATCAACACTACACATGTCGACTCACCACCCCTACCGCCTAGCCCGCTACCCGCTGCCAGTCAACTTCCTACCCACTTTTACTCAAATAAAGCCCATCTCTTCTAATCCACTCTTCACCACAACACCACCAACCACCACAACACTATATCTCAGCCAATGTTGAAGTGAGTATTGATTGTCATTATGATGGATGTAACTTTGTTAGAGGATTCTTGACAAGTCATGGCAGTTGAGTACTGACAGTTTAAAGTTTGCTAATATTTGATAATATTTAGTTTCTACTCAGTAAATGTCTGGCGTTGCACGGGTAAACAAAGTAACTAACTAACAACTTTGACTAACTTAATACGTAACATAAGTTAGCTCAATATTTGTTCTATTACACACAGCATAGGTAAAAAGATGCAAAGATTTGGAAGCATGATTCGCTGACATATGATATGATAACTTTCTATTGACTTTTGACAGTCCAAACCTTATAAATCAATAGAGGGTAAAAGGCGTGTCATTTGGCAAGCCATCTTTGGTCTTTTTATTAACTGTTGTCACTGATTTACACAAGAATAACAGTTTATACTGTTTATGCTATGAATAGTAATACTGTATCACATCTGCTTATCGAATTCAAGGATAGAAAAATAGTTATAATCTTCTGAATGCTGCATCTATTTTATTATTTTCTATCTGAGAGTAGTTGAAGGTGATGTTATATATATATATATATATATATATATATATATATATATATATATATATATAATATATAAATATATTATAATTACTATAAATTCCACTGTCATACAGCCCACGACCAAAGAGATGTTGGGAAAAAGAAAGGGTACTGACGGTTGAGAAATGCAATATTAGCAGTCAAATGGCACTGCAGCGCAATAGAATAACTGCAATGGTAGTTGTAATATACTGGGTGTGGGTGTTATTATATGTTTATATCTCTCCCCCTGCAATAGGAGAAATGCAATATTGGCTAATATTAAAAGTAAAATGCACTGATATTATTAGAATAGCCAATATTGTTAATATAGTAATAATATAAAACCAATGCACAATTTTGTTTACATTTCAAAATGTCATAGCTAGCATTATCAAGAATTTGTGATGTTTATATAGATTTTTAGAAAAGCTGTACTATGTAGTCATTGTTCTGTAGTCATCCAAACTTATAATAAAATATTGTAGTAATGATCTCATAAGAATTGTTAGAAGGAAATATCATCGTCATTTCCTTTACTTACACTGCATTGGACATCAGTTAGAATATCAAAGTACTCAAAAGTGTCTAAAATGTCAGTTATTTTGAAATCAGCAAATTGTCGAATTGCCGAAACCTTCGGCAATTTGACAATGATATATAGACTGGTGAAATGTGCACGTTATTTTTTTATGAAATGCGCGCGACTTAATCATTTTATTCTCTGTTGCTTGGCGTTTCAAGTTCCGGTCCTAACTTTGATAAAAGTAAGGCTTTTATGGCCTTACTTTTATCAAAGTACGGCCATAAATAATACTAAGTAACGATTTTTGGCCAATAAATCTGTCTATTTGTGTATAATTCATTCAGATGGGTACGTTTTAAGATACTGTCGACACTTTTCAAAGACTTGGTAATATATTTGAATTGGTTTATATGTGTTTTTTATCGTTATTATACTTTAACGACTCTGCTAAACGATGGTTAAAATTTTTCATGAGTTTTCAAAACGAGGGTTTGCGACGTCGTTGTTGAAAATTTTTGTAAGTTGTGTGCACATGCATTTATCATGTGAATAATTTATCATAATAATCACATCATTTATCACATCATTACACATGCACATAACGGCAGCCTCGTAATACTCAATGACCGGAATGAAACTCTTATTTAAAGTGGACGAAGGTTTGGAGCTCCCGTCGAATTGGAGAAAGTTGGGGGGCTTTTTGTATGTATATACCTCTTTTTCCCGGGGATAAAACCTCATGAATAAGAGAGTTTTATAACATTTACTTCAAATTGAAAAGCAGAAAGTCCATACTTGGAGTGAACTAATAAAATAATTAAAATAGCATTACTAAGGTGTGCCTAGATACGCAGATTCGTCATTATTTGATACATTACTAAATTGAGTATAGATAGCTTTATTATGATATGATACAGTACCGAGGTAAGCATAGATAGCTTTGTAATAATGTGATACAATCAGATTGTCTCTTAGTGATTACATTAGTAATCTCTCATGGTCTCCAAGTGATCTCTAAATTAGAGAGTCTCCATGTGATCTCTAAGTTGGAGATCATGCTTCTTTTGAATTACCATGTTCTTAAATGTCGGTTGCATTTAAATGCAATTTTTGTTAGCTTTGGTAATAAATATACTTATTGGCATGCGAATTCTTTGCTGTTACTATATGTTTACAGTAATTGAGCCCTTGAACTACCTAGGGGGTACATGTAACTCTCCTGCATGCGGCATGGCTCCAAGTCTGTAATGAATATATTGCAGTGAGAGGAGAGCTGCAATGCCCGCAGTGCATGGTCAAAAACAAGAGGTTAGATTGGGAGTACGCACATCGTCCATCAGCAGTAGAAAGAGGGATAACTCCAAAAGGACAAGTAGCCTATACGAATCCTGTCTCATCAGATAAGAGGTTTGTATGTTGTTGTAACTGCCAATTGCATGGTTGTTACAATCAAATTCAAATGAAAGATGCTGCCAGCAGAAATTTGGTACTGGTATAATACTATTCGCACATGAAACAATAATACCAGCAGTAGATACAACCCTCCAGTTTATCAGTATGCATATTTAATTTCTTGTACACAAGTTTGTCATTCTTTTTCAGTTTGAAATCTAAAAAATTGGAGCCACCGCTACCGGGGTCAAGTAAAGGTCGTTTATCACAAGCCTCCAAAGTATCAAACCTACTTCTCACACAGAACTATCTGCCAGTCGTGGATATGACGACCAAGTTCTATAGAGAGCATTTGGATACTGGCAGCAAATGACCTTCCGATCTCTTTATTTAGAAATGTGAATAATATCTTTATGTGATGTTTGTGTTGAAACAGTTATATATTTTGTTATTATTTTGCGTGCTTTATGAATATAATTTCTACAATATGAAATGAGAGACATGAAGTAGATGGAATTTGAATTGCGCTTGACAGTATTGATCATGTCTTGACTAGTTTGTGCAGTGAATCAGATACAACGCAATGTTTGTTAGCGATTCTCAGCAGATAAACATTCACTAGAGCCTGTCAGTCATGTTACCTATATCAGACGATATTAAACTTCAAAAGTCGGTGACTACCCTAGGACACTTATATTTTGCTAGTATTTAGTTTCGGGAGTAGCTCACAGAGTAAAATTTCACAGCAACTTAATTTCGCAGCTCTGATGAGTGCGAAAATATAGTGATTTTGAAATAAATGCAGTGGAACAAACATAATTAGATTCCTCAGGTTCAGTTCACCGATAAAAAAAATTCAATTTGCGACTAGTTTGTAATTGTGAACCGCAGGTAGAATGGTGTGGGCAAGGTCGATAATGCAATTTGATCGCTTGTTGTCTTTTGTTTCTTGGACTATCAACAGGCCCGTTTTCTCTGTAGCAGCTGGCCGGCTGAGCCGCCCCAACTTTTTGGGAATTTTTTACAGTAAGTACTGCAGTCCAATTCGGATAACTCTCCCTGGATAAAATGTAACGTTTCATCTCAAACACAAGGTTAACTCGAACGGGTTCGTTTGGTCAGTTCCAACGCAATGATAAGTTGCTTCAGATAACTCGACCTCAACATAATTTATTCGAAAAGTTATTTGCCCAACGGCCATGGACACAGTTTTTATCGCTGTAGAATATCACTTCATTCCAAGCCATAGAGACCAACATCAACATTATTATCATCATCAGAGGCACAATATTTTTGGTAACAACTTTTATAAAGGTTTGCAAAAGATTAAGTTTTGTCAAACACCCGCTTGGCCATGTTCCATCGAAAGCGTAAAAGCCTCCAAATGAACTTAAAATAAAATCCGCAAAATTGATCTTTGTTAAAACGCTCAAAAGAAAAAGATGTCTTTTTCTGAGCGTTTTAACTGCGGTCCAGTTTTGCCTATTTTCATTTAAAAACGTCTCGTCAGTCACATCACCTAAAACAAAACAAATCTCCAAAAATAGAAAAATGTTGATACTCTCAGGTAAAAATTTTTAAAACTTCACACGACAGGCCCGGCTGAGGCCCTACATGAAAGAAATATGTTGGGGGCTTACACCGCCCCACCCTCCACACAGTAGGTCTTCATAACTAGTCGCCTAACATTAGCCACCCCAACTTGCAACCAGTGAATACAGGCCTGAATATCAATGAACAAAGCTATTTAGTTTCGCTTTTTCGCTCGTTTGTTATGATAGTTTAGTTTCGCAAATTAATTTATAGGTTATAAGTTATATATTTGTGCGTGTGTGTGTGTCTGAGTGTGTGTGTGTGTGTCTGAGTGTGTCAGTGTGCATGAATGTGCGCCATCTGAATGCAAAGTGTATATGTGTGGTGTATCTCTTAGTGTATGAGTTTGTACTTGTTTGGGTGTAAGAATTTTGTGTATTTGTGGTTGTAGTTATTTGTTTGTTTGCTTATTTATGTGTCCTGAATTTTGATCTGTTTAGTTATTTCATCCTTGTGTTTGCACATTTGCCTAGTCTGTTTATTTGTTTTATGTTTTTGTGTATTACGTTTTAGAACTACTGTCGTTTTTCGCAAACTTCTTTTTAAAATGTCGCTAGTAAGCGAGATACAATGCGCTAAACACTGTTCAATTGCAACATGATTTACAAGTGTTCTAGTGGAAAATTGCTACTACATTGAAGACTATTAAACTACTAATATGTAGGACCGCTATCAAGCTGCTACTGCAAGTTTGGGATATAACATTATGTGATTGATCAACAAATTAAATACATTGCACTTACTGGTACATATCTGGTTATATAAGTGCGTTTGGGTTCATGCGTGTAGGTAGGTGTTTGTGCGTGTATGCAAACGTTTGTGTGTTTTTCTGTGTTCATGTGTGTGTGCCTCCGCATTTGTGAGCAAGTATATGACTGTGTGTCTGTCACAGTGAATTTTATTAGAATTACTGACATCGCCTGCAAAAAAGTTTTCTAAATGTTGCAGTGTGTGCATGCATGTGCAGGATTCAAAAGGGTGAACTTTGTTCAATCGCAACAAGCTATCAAAGGCTATGAAATGATCACCATGGTCTTCAAAGAAAAGTTTTTAACCTGAAAGTAGAAAGTACATTCAAAACTATCAGGCTGTTACTATGTAAGAGCTATATCTAGCTTCTACTGCAACTTTTGATATAACAGTTTGCAATGGATGAACAAATCAACTATGTTGCTGTTATTATTTCATATCTGTTGGAATATTAGCGTTTGTGTGTGCGTGCGTGTGCATGTGTGTTTACATGTTTGTGTGTATGCGTTTCGCTCAGTGTGTGTACATGTTTGTGTGGGTGTGGCTGTTGTGGTGTCCGTCTCGCAGTCTGTGTGTGTCGCTGTCTGTGCGTGTCGATGTCTGTGTGTCACTGTCTGTGTGTCGCTGTCTGTGCGTGTGTGTCGCTGTCTGTGTGTGTGTGTGTGTGTGTCGCTGTGTGTGTCGCTGTCTTTGTGCGTGTGTGTGTGCATGCGTGTGTGCGTGCATGCGGGTGTGTGTGTGTGTCGCTATCTGTGCGTGTGTGTCGCTGTCTGCATGCGTGTGTGTGCGCGTGCGTGCGTGTTGCTGTCCGTGTCTGTGTGTTTGTCTGTATATGTTAATGTGTGTGTCTGTGCTGGTGTGAGCAAGTATAAAATGTGCGCAATTTTTCCAACAAGCGAAATATATCGCGAGATTTAATGGGGTAAACTTTTTCTTCGCAACAAGCTATTTTAATCATTCCAGAAGTTATCTGCTCTTTAAGGACAAATTGTTTACTTTAAAGTAGAAGGTATATTTGAATGTGTGTTTGTGTGTGTGTACGTGTGTGTGTGTGTGGGCGTGCATGTGTGGGTGTGTGTGTGTGAGTGTGTGTGTGTCTGCGTATTGTAGGCTTGCGTGTGTGTGTCTGCGCATTGTTAGCAGGTGTGTGTGTGTATGTGAGTTTATGTGTGCGCATGCATGTTTTTGTGCAAGCGTGTTCATCTTTCTATGCGTCTTTGTTAATAGGTGTGTGTCTGCGCAGTTGGTAGCAGGTATTTATATGGGTGTCTGTCTGTCTTTGCATTTGTATGTTAACCACTAAAACTATTGTCACCGCTCCGCAAACATTTGTGATGACTCGTAGTATTTTCAATACAAACGCGACATTTCATATAGCGCACAATAGGCTCTCAAAGTGAAATTAGTCTGTGCGGCATAAACTTTTGTGTTTTGAGGTCATGAACTTTCTAAAGCAAATAATATATCAGGAATTGATTGCTTATGCATTTGATTAGCTAAGATGCTTCATTTGACTGTTTTGAAGAAGTTAAAGGGGTTGCTAAGGACGATGAATGTTGATATTTCATTTCCAGTTATTTGGTTTACGTATCGTATTTTAAAATGTCTTACCACGATGTCGATGGTGGTGATTGTTGGAAATAATTTGAGTAAGTAGATGTAGATTTTTTAGAATTACAGAGTGGAAAAGAAAGTGATAGTGATTCCGGAAGCAGTGAGGTCAATTTCGGTATTGAAAATGATGGATAAAATAGGAAATTTCCGATGAGTTTACGGATAAAAGTCGTAGTGTAGAGACATGTAAAAATAATGTTGCTGCACAGCCGAACTCAGATGATACAGGAACAGCTCTGCCAGCAGATGTAGAGTTTCATCTCAGTGATGATGAGTACCTACTGCAAGCAAGTAGATGTAGTCTAAGAAAAGTATTGCATGTATTATTATGAGTATTATTTTATTATGTATTATTTTATTAGTATTATTATGTAGTATTATTATCTTCTTTCTCAGTTTGGTTTAAGCAACCAACCATCTCTTTCCCTTACCAATCTAACCCTCACTGTGATACATGTATTTAGTGTCATGAATTCATATTTACCTCAAATCAGGTAGCACCATCAATGACCCGACTGACAGGTGTTAAACTTATGAGTTGTTTTTAAGGATGTAAATGGACATGTGGCTGCATCACATGGTTTGAAGTGTCAAAGATACCCTGATCCTCGCAGTCAATCAATTATTAGCCAAGGAGAGCAGAGATCTTATCATTATTGGAAAGATTTCAGCCATAAATGACGTGTCAGAGACAACTGGCAAAAAGCACAAATACAAGGAGATGCAGCGAAAGCGAAACTGTTGCAACTTTGCTCACTAAGGTATGATGTTTTTGATGTGTTACTGTAGAAAATATGCGATCGACTGCGTTATTTTTTACACAGCTGTTATTGTTATTACACACTGCTACATAATACTTTCTGGTATGTAGGTAAAAAAATATGCAGTGAAACATTTCTTTTTCTCAACAGAATAGGGAAAAACATGTTTCAAACACTGAAGCGACACTATAATAGGACAGAAATAGCTGTACCAAGGAGTTTCAATTACCAAGGTAGAAATAAGGGGGCTGTCACATCAGATGATAGTAAAGGCATTGCAGACTTCTTAGACCACATCGCCTCCATTCACTCTCGTGACCTTCCAGGTCGAGTTTCAGGTAAGCCAACTAGGTTTTGAAATTTAAAAATAAAATGCTTTCAAAGCATAATTACGGTTATTTTATTTTTTTGCGATTAGTTAACCTAAGTTATTAATTTTGTCAGAGCTATATTGAACATTATTCATCAAAAACATTCCAATAGGTTTTGAGGAACTAAAGATTCTGCCTAGTAGCTTCACAATTGAGTCAATCTGTGAGCTCTATAAGCAAAAGTGTCAAGAGGCTATGCTTAACTTCAAGTGTAAGTCGGCATTCAGAGCAATCTGGGAGGAGCTTCCGCCATACTTTATCATCACCAAACCAAGTACGTAAATATCTGTGTTAGCTCTGCCAGAAAAATAACATGGCACACTTGAGGTATGTGCATTTACAGTTTTAGTCTTAGTGATATTTGAGCATATTGAATATTCTGGCAAGTGTTCTTTGCACACTGTCCACTACCTTTCGTTATTGTTTGTCACAACAGGTCTGCAAACCAGCCGTTAGATAAACGAGCTGCAGAGATCAATCGGCAGCTGAATCTCCTTGAACATGCCTTAATGAGTGCATCCCGCCGTCACGACAATATCTAACAAAAGACTTGAAGCTTGGGGGTCAATACTTTTCTGACTGGACCTCCCGTTGCTCACTACGGATTTGATTATGCGCAGCAGGTAGATCAAAACCATTTTTAAAACATTGCTTGTTACAAAACGCAAAATCTCATTTTATATTTTTGTCAAAAACACACACATACGCAGCTCAAAATATAACAATAAATGCTCGACTATTACAAGGTTATGAAGCCAAGACTGTAGTGTTTTGAGTTTAAACACTGCTGAGTTTTAACAATTGGCAATTAGCAATTGCCAATTGCAAATGCTAATTAATAATTATAAAAACAATCAAGTTTATAAATAAAAATATACTTTTAAAAATAAAAACAGTAAATGTGCAGTATACTTTCAAGCCTATAAAAAACAACAAATTTTACTTTTGTTTAATTCTTAGGTTTACTACCCTGCCGACCAGCTATCCTAATCCGAATCGGCTATCCTAAAGATGCTAACTCGTAAAGGTTCTGTGAGTGGATTGGGTAATTATTCTAACACTGATACATTGGCATCAATGTTATGCCCAAAACCACCAGTTCAATGTGCAACACAATTTGGTCGTAGCTCCTTTACTGTATATTAATGTGTTATTTTCCAACGACACAACATATTACCTTGACCTCACTGTTTTAAGTATTCTAGTTCATGTGGCGCCATTGGAAACTTTTTTATATTGTTCGCCATGTTCTCTTCCCTAAAGATTTCAATATTCATGAGAACGTAATGCTTGTAGCGTGGGGTTGCTATGACTTTCCAAAACGTCAACAAATAATACTGTTTGATATTTAATACATCAACTGTAAAAAAAATTTCTCAGTTTGTGGCGTCGACCACATTGACCAACACCCTCTTGGATATAACACTGTGTCTTAGGTTAAATTGCTTTGATTTTAATTCCAACAACAGTTTTGAAAAGCTGACAAGTTTCTCTATTACTTTGGGCTAAAACCAATTTTGTGATCTGACCTAATTTGTATTAAAAATGACGCGACCTGTCACCTGTTATCGACGCCATGTCGATAACCGTGCAACAGTCGCCCGATAAGGCAGCTCAAACCTTGCTATAACTCTCGTGCAATTTGTCATAAAGCTGCAAATGAATATGCATCTGAAAGCTGAGATATTTTTCTATACAGACTGAGATTGTTTCCTCCAGACAGCTTGTGAACACTTAGCATCTTGAGATCTATATGTTTGCAGTTATGATTTTTTGCATTCAATTTATTATTACGTATTTCTTGAAGCTATATATGTATCAATTTTGCATATCAACTCATTGCACAGACTCATATGCGCTGCAGCAAAGATTAACTGTTTGTGTACAAGAAGAAAGGAGTGGTGGGCATGTATTCACACATTTGGTGAAGCAGCAACAGACAAGAAGCAACATTTATTATGAACAAACACAGCAAATCACGGAGAAAGCAATCTGTTACATTGCAGAACATGTGAACTGAACTCTCTTGATTAGTTGGCTGCCCTGAAAAGGGCAATGGACAACAAATACAACATATCAAAGCAATGCAGAACAAATACAACATATCAATGCAATGCAGAACAAATACAATAGACTAGATGACATTTCAGCAAATGTATGTACAAAAGCTAAAAATACAAAGCAATGAAACAGTTGCCAAAACTAAATAAATTACAATTTGTAAAGAAATTTATCTAGCATGGTAAGGAATAAAACATGACTCGCACAAAGATACTCCACATGCTAGGCATCTAAATTTAGTTTCGCTTCGTTTATGGGTGCCGTCATCATTTCGCCTTGAGCAGCACTTACAAACTCTATATTTTGGTTTTCTATTTTTTTAGCACTAGTCGATGAGGGGAAGAAGTTGAAGCGCAGGAACTAGTGTATTTGCGGCAAGATCCAGTGTATTCAAATATCTGATCAATTAATTTATTTCGAAACTCTAGGTCTGTTATTTTACAGCCGCTATGTACTCTATAAACTATGACTGCATTATACACACAAATATCCAGTAAGTGAAAAAATAATTTTTTGTACCATTTCATGGTTTTACGCGCAGCGTTATAATAATGCAAGTTTTGATCTGATTTGTCAACTCCCCCCATGTATTTGTTGTAATCCAAAATAGCAAATTTGCAAGTTTGCAAATTTTACCCCCTTTATAATTTACTTTGCCTGTATCTATGACTTCCAAGTTTTTATGCATAGTTGAAATTACACAAATAAATTTTTAATCTCTCCAACAGCCACCATTACTATCACCATTAGAAAAACTCGTTGTTTCACCTTTTTTAATAGTTTTTCCATTACATAATTTTAAATCTTTAGAAACACCTTTTCTGTTTGGAGGCAGAGTTCCGCAAACATGAGTGTTATTTTTTATAAGTTCAGCAGCTAACTCTAGCGAATTATAATAATTGTCCATATATAAGCAACGACCTGTATTCAGCAAACCATTCATTAATTTCATTACTATATTATGGGTGACTCCTCTGCCGGTACCTTCAGCTTGCTCTCGCTCATCACCTATGTACACAGACAGCTTGTGCACATAGCCAGAAACACCATCGCAGAGAGCAAATATTTTAATTCCAAATCTGGATCTTTTAGATGGAATATACTGTTTGAAGCTAAGCCGTCCTTTCCAAGCCAGCAAGCTTTCATCTAAAGATATAAATTTACCTGGCAGTAAAACAGAAGATAACCGCTCTCATATCATGGGTAACACATTGCCTAGCTTGAACAATTTATTGCCAGCAGGGTTTTCTAAGTTGTCAGTGAAATGTAAACAGTTTAAAATTGTTAAAAACCTGTCTCTTGAAATTATTTTCCCAAATAATGACGTAGATAAATGGGGACGGGTAGACCAGTAAGATTTTACAGTAGGCTTTTTAACAATACCCATGAGCACAACTAAACCAAAAACCCGCCAAATATCTTTGTCATCGACAGGCTCCCAGGCATCGCAATGTTTTTGAAGGCCATATCTATTTGTTTCGTTAACTATTACATTCATGATGGCCGATGTGACAAAAAGTTTTAAATAATCAAGAATACTTATCTGTCCAGGAATTTGACTTTTTACTCCTGCCAAGCTTTCATCAAAATGCAAATCTTTGGGTTTTAAGTCGGCTCCTCTTTGAAAGCCGTAAATACTCCCTGTTTCATCTCCGGCTGTTTCACTCTCATTTTCGCTATCAGATTCACTCTGTTGATCTTCTATTTTACATGCATCGTTTTCCCCACTTTCTTCTGACCTGATATCCTCTTCCTCACTTTCGAACCAGTTGATGTCTTCATCTAAACGTACTTTTTTGGCTGAGCTGGAACAATCGCGTCCGTCCATGTTGACTAGCTTTCCAAAAAGGAAGAGCAATTTTTTGCAACGTGTTTTTCTTGCACATGCGTATTAGGGATTACTTTTCAGTCTCAAAACATTACTACAAAGCCTACTGAAATTGATGAAATAATTAATTTTATTTTTAAACGCTGTTTTCTTAAAAAATGAAATATTTTAAAAAAGGTCTATCGTAGACTGATTTCTAACGAGCTTTCACGTGATTCGGCCTCTGAGACATTGCCCGGTCGACGGGCTTTCACGTGATTCATCCGCAAAGAGTTAAAAGTTGAGGTATCGATATATTGATTCTTGTTGAAAATAACGGGTGTATATATGTGCGCCTGTGCGTGACTGTGTGCGCATATCTTGTTGTATGCGTTTGTTGTATTTATGTTAGATTCTGTGTTTATGTACACGTGTTCGTTGTGTGTGTGTATGTCTGTGTGGCCATAATTTGAATTGTCATGAAAGCTCTGCAAAAATTGTTCCAAATGTTGCAGTTACGCGAGATTCAATGGAGTGAACTTGGTTGTTGAAACTACATTTAAGACTATTAAACTACTACCATGTAGGACCAATATCAAGCTGTTACTGCAAACTTGAATGAACAGTTTTGCGATATTTAAATGAATCAAATACGTTGTTGTTTTTGTTCCAGACCTGTTGAAATATATTTGTGTGTGATTTCATTTGTTTGGGTCTGTTCATGTTGTTGCTGGTGTGTGTGTGCGTGCGTGTGTGTGTGCGTGCGTGCGTGCGTGCGGGCGGGCGGGGGTGGGTGTGCGAGCGTGCGTGCGTGCGTGCGTGGGTGTGTGTGTGTGTGTGTGAGCGTGCGTGTGTGTGTGTGGCTATAATTGGAATTATCATGATAGCTCTGCAAAAACTAGGTGTGTGCTTGTTGATGTCTGCCTGTGTGTGTGCATGTTGGTGCCTGGCGTGTATGTGTGTGTGCGTGTGCGCGTGTGTGTGCATGTTGGTGCCTGGCTGTATGTGTGTGCGTGTGCTTGTTGGTGCCTGGCTGTGTGTGTGAGCTTTTCGGTGTCTGGCTATATGTGTGTGTGCTTGTTGGTGTCTGGCTGTTTGTGTCTGTGTGTGCGATTGTTGGTGTCTGGCTATGTGTGTGAGCTTGTTGGTGTCTGCCTGTGTGTTTGTGTGCTTGTTGGTGTTTGTGGGTGCGTGTGTGTGTGTGTGCTTGTTGGTGCCTGGCTGTGTGTGTCTGTGTGTGCGATTGTTGGTGTCTGGCTGTGTGTTTGTGTGTTTGTTGGTGTCTGGCTGTAGTTGTGTGCACTTGTTGGTGTCTGGCTGTAGTTGTGTGCAATTGTTGATGTCTGGCTGTGTGAGTGTGTTGCCGCACGCACGCTTGTTGGTGTCTGGCAGTGTATTTCTGTCTTTTTTGTGTGCCTGTATGTGTATACATTTGTTTGTTTGAGCATGTATATGTGTGTGTGTCTGTGCAAGTTGTGTTCATCTGAATGTGTCTCTGTGTTTATGGGTGTGGGTCTTCGCTGCTATTATCACGTTTCTTAATGTGTTTCTGTCTGTGTCTGCGTGACTATCATTAGAATCATTGACAACATAACCCAGGGTCTTGAGTACTTTCATGATATTGAAAATGTTGTCGGAAGATATCTCTTTAAATTTAGCCTAAAATAACGAAGCAATTTAAACTTTTGTTTGAGAACTAGTAAGCTAAAAACAAACAATTTTTGTGTAAGTTTTGCTAATAACCGCCCGAGTAAGAAAACAGGTAATTGCTTATGTTTATGACGTTATAGCCAGTTCAAATTTATATTTTTTGTGATTATACAGATAATTAAAGTAGCAAGAGTGACTGGTAGTGGTGAAAGTAATAGTTTTATAAGAGCAGAGAACATTGTGAAGGATCGTCTTAGCTTCGTACTGATCATCGCAGAAAGTATATATACATTGGATTTTTTGCATAGAAGGGTTAGTTAAAATGTTGGCAAAATAAAATATGTTACAAAAATGTTCTGGATAGAGTTTGAAACTGAAAAAAATATTGTATACATATCGTGAAGCAATATCGGCAACTTTTGTTAAAATGGCTGGCACTAAGTCGATAGCTAAATTTGTACATCTATGGCAGTGAAAGGGTTAAGACTATCAAACTGCTACTATGTAAGACCGCTATCAAGCTGCTACTGTGTACTTTTAATATAGCATTTTGCGAATGATGAATGAATCAAATCTATTGCACTTACTGGTACATAATTATCTGGGTAGATAAGTGTGTCTGGGTTCATGCCTGTTGGTGGGTGTTTGTGTGTGTGGAAGCGTGTGTGTGCGCACGGCTGTCTGTGCGTGACTGTTATTTTGTGTGACTGTGTGTGTGTGACTGTGTGCATGCAAGTTTGTCTCTATTTATTGACTGAGTGTGTTTCTATGTTTGTTTCTGAGTGTGATTCTGTGTGTGTGCGAGTGTTTGTGTATCTGTGTGTTTGGTGTATCTGTGTGTTTGTGTATCTGTGTGTTTGTGTATCTGTGTATTTGTGTATCTCCGTGTTTGTGTATCTGTGTGTTTGTGTATCTGGGTTTGTGAGCATGTATCTCCATATGTGCGTTTGTGTTAGATATTTTTTTTATATATAGGTTTCATAAACGTGAATGTTGTTGCAAAGATTGATCTATCGATCTTCATGTATGTATCGGTGCATGGTGCAATGTATGTGCGCAAGCGTGTTTCTTTGTGTATGTGTGCTGAGTGTGTGTCTGTTTATTGCCTGAGTGTGGTTCTATGTGTGTCTCTGTGTGTGAGTCAATGCATGTCTGTGCATGTGTGTCTGTGCCTTTGTGGTTGTGTATCTGTGTGTTTGTGTATCTGCGTGTTTGTGTATCTGCTCGTTTGTGTATCTATGTGATTGTGTTTCTATGTGATTGTGTTTCTGTGTGTTTGTGTACTTACGCGTTTGTGTATCTATGTGTTTGTGTATCTATGTGTCTGTGTATCTTGGTTTGCGTGCATGTATTTGTCCATGCGGGTGTTTGTGTGTTAGGTATTTTTTAAAGTATAGGTTTCGTAATAGTGAGTTTTGATGAAAAGATTGATCTAGTTATCTTCATGTATGTATGAATGCATTGTGTGTGAGCATGTGTGTTTCTTTGTGTATGTGTGCAGAGTGTGTGTTCACATGCGTTTCACTGTTTACTTTTGTATTTCCGGTGTGTTGTTTTGTGTCGTTGTTTGTTGCTATGTGAGTTTGTGTAATTGTGTGTGATTGTTTTTGAGTCGCTTTGTATTGGTGTTTTTGGTTTTGTCTTTGTGTGCTTGGGTGCATGTGTTAGAACTCAGAAAAATGCATACACAAGTGTCTTTGCATGCATGTTTTTGTGTGTGCATGCGTGTGTGTCTTTTTGGTTTTACAGTGTTTAAGTTTGTCTGTGTTTGGGTGCCTGTATGTGTGCATTGGGTCCGTTTGTCTGTCTTTGTGTGCGTCTTCAAGACAAGCAGGCATGCGTATGTTTGTCTGAGTCTTAGCATGGATGTGCGTTTGTGTGTTTAAATTTCGGTATGTGTATCTGTGGGTAATTGTGTGGCTGGGTGTGGTGTGTTTACTGTGCATGTGTCGGTGTCTGTTTGTATGTTTGCACGCGCGTTTGTGTTTGTGTATACATATGTGTGTGCGCTCCCTTGTTGGTATCTGGCTGTGTGTGTGCTGGTTGGTGTCCGGCTGTGTGTGTGCTTGTTGGTGTCTGGCTGTGTGTGTATGTGTGTGTGTGCTGGTTGGTGTTTGGCTGTGGAGTTTTCTTTTTTTTTGCTTGTGTGCCTGTATGTGTATGGATTTTGCTTGTGTTTGCATGTATATGTGTGTGTCTGTGCGGGCTGTGTGCATCTGAATGTGTGTCTGTGTTTATGTATGTGTGTCTTCGCTGTTATTAATTACTTTATGAATGTGTGTCTGTTTGTGTCTGCATGACTATCACTAGAATTGTCATCATTTTTCTTCAAATCTTGTTCCAAATGTTGCAGATTTGCCAGATTTAATTGGGTAAACTTTGTTCAATCACAACAAGGTTTTCAAGTCAGTCAAGAGGTTACCATAATCTTCAAAGACAAGTTTTTAACTTGTCCTTGAAGATTATGGTGACTTCTTGACCTTATGAATCCTACTGGACAAGTTTTGAACTTGTCCAGTAGACGTATAAATGCGTTTTATATGGTCCAGTGCCGTAGACGCATCATTGAGACTTCCCCAGCAATTGCGTAGTAACTTCATTTCATTATTCGTTGACAACATAACCCACGGTCTTTAGGATTTTCATGATATGGAATACGTTGTCCGAAGATATCTCTATAAACTTAGCCTAAAATAATAAAGCAATTTAAACTTTTGTTTTGAGATTTACGAACTTAAAAACAAACAATTTTTTTTAAGTTTTGCAAATTACCGCACGAGTTAAAAAACAGGTAATTGCTTATGTTTATGATATCATAGCCAAATTTAGATTTAGGTTTTCGTGATTATACCAATAATTAAAGTAGCAACAGTGACTGGTAGTGGTGAAATTAATAGTCTTGTGGGAGTAAAAAAAATTGTCGAGGATCGTCTTAGCTTCGTAGTGATCGCTTCACATAGCTTTATCATCTCACGAAGTACATGTATATATACAATGATTTTTTTGCTTAGCAGTGTTAGTTGAAATGTTGGCGAAATAAATTATGTTACAAAAATGTTCTAGATAGAGTTTGAAATTGGAAAAATATTGTATACATATCATGAAGCAATATCCACAATTTTCGGTAAATTTGCTGGCAATAGGCCGATAGCTAATTGTTTTCCTGGATGGCAGTGAAAGGGTTAAAGGTTGACTTGCAACAAAATTCACATTACAGTTATTTGGTGTCAAAAGATTCGCCATGTCTTACTCTATTGTGTTGTAGGCGCCAAATATGTGGGAATGTGATTAAAAGCTCGTAAAAGCTCAAAAACGAACAAAAAATCGCAGCCACACGAGACCGCCCTAGTTTGGATTCGTTTTCCAAAACGGCTAAAATGTGACGCATGTGTGCTAAAACGGCTAAAATGTGTGCGAGATAGTTTATGTTTACACTTTCATGCATCCTTATTCGTCGAAATATTTTCACAAATATACTTCACGCTTGCAATAAAAACCATGTCTATTGTTCTTACGCGTCTATTTCATTGGCATCGTAATGCTGCAACTTTGAGCACTGATATCTCAAAACGTAGCATAAAAATATGTTTAATTTTTAAACTTAGCTTGAACGATTGCATATCATCCTCTAATAAAAATGATGAGCCTTTTGGTCCGCTATGATGGTCGAAAAATGCTGTAGAAATTGTTCGCGCCATATGGCGGGAATTGTTAGTCGCGTGATCAGATAATGTTAGTTTCAGTTCAAGTTTGATCTGTCGCAAATAGCAGACACGCTTTCTCGTATTAAACTTCAATTCGTCATAATGTCTAACGCGCCACGTCGTGTTTGTGCAGCTGCCAACTGCCAAGCTGAGAAGCACCTTTTTTCTTGGCCAAGAGCAGAGAATAGATCAGACCTTCACCGGGCGTGGTGCAACTGGGTGAAGCTGGATGTTACAAACTTTATTTATTCGCCTGCTCACTCTTACCTTAGTTTCCGCCATTTCAAAGACGACATGTTTTCTAACCTGTTTGCATACTCCACATGTCACCAAAGCATGTGAGTAATTTATTTTATGAACTACTTGTATTAGTAGTAGTAACTCAGGATATTTTCTAGTATTCTCCTAATACTACTGTATTAATCCATATTTAATATTACAATATTAATGTCATTTAATTGTAATATGATATTATTAGTATTTTATCATTTTAATTACGCGTATTATTCTTATTATAATAACAAAAATAATTCATACTGCATATCTATCTGTAAAACGTAAAATATTAATCTACAATTGATAAAATAATGTTATAAGTTTCACGATTAATTTCGCCGAATTTCTTAACCCCACTCACTTATAGATATGTTATATAAAATACTTATTGTCATTTTCTGGCATCATCGTTAATAGCATCTTAATATTATTATCATTCACACATCTTACAGTGGTTGTCACCTACATTTATTTAGTTTGAAGCTCGATCGAACTAAGGCAGTTCCATCCATTCGTTTCCGGAGTGAGGAAAGATGACGTGTGGTCCTGACACCTCGGAAGAGAAAGTTGGAGGATGCTGCAATGACTAAGAGGGACCACCGCACTGTGCTGCGCCAGGCATTGACCGAGTACAGGGAGTACGATGATACGTATGTCTATATGTTATTAACAATGCAAGCTCACTATTGACTTATTCAAATATTCATATCACTGAGACGAGCTTTTGCTAAGATATTCCTCAGTTGTCAGTTTGTAGTGAATCCGATCTTTTCGTCATACATGTTTAATCTTTTCGAACCATTTAATTTCGTCATTTACAATATATTACACATTTGCAGACATTTGCAGAGCTCCTTCACTTACCGGTATGTTATTTGTGTAGTTGCAGACCTACTGCTGCGGCTACTGCTGTCCAACCATGCCAGTCAATTGCTCCACCAGGGAGAAAGTTGCCTCTGCCAGTGCTGATTGTGGCTAACCACAAAGTGTCGCAAGGTGTGTTTAATGGGGGATAGACCCAGTTAGTTGTTCATCCCATTGGTGCTGTTGGTTTTTGTTCTGGTGTTGGTTTGTTTTGGTTTAGACATGACAATTTATAGATGCGTCATACATGAAGCTCATTATCGCTATGACACGCCAATTGTTTCATCAGCTTATATTCTTCCGGTCGTTTGATGGTTATTGGTGAGCTATTGATTGTTTGACTATTTGACTGATGATAATTTGATTAGCACTAGGTCTCCCTTATTGTATCGGCAATGGAGTTTCAAATTTTTTTTAATCAGGTACTAACACGGATCGAAATGTTCGGTCCCACTTTCAAAGTAAGGGGGTGCAAGCAGACTTTCCTTACCCTCAGCTTAAAAGGGGTTGTAAACTATTATACTATAGGCTAATTTTTGATTAGGAACTTGGTGCAAGGAATTATAGTGATCTCTGATAGATTGGTAAACGTCCTCTTGACTTTTAAAGTTTTCTATTCATTAACTTCTAATTTTAATATATTTAATCCTATAGTAGTTCGTAGTTCATTCACCAATATGATTCTATGTGTTACTTAATTGTTGAGTTAATCTTTTAATCATAGCGAAGAATGTACAAGACCGTGCTGTATGAGTGTGCCATCTACCGAGTCATGGAGGGCTGAAAGGGAGGACGAAGTGATGATTGAGGAATTCCTCAAAAATGTAAAATTTTCATTTCTTCGATTACCAAAAACGGTGATGTCCCCATATGCTATGTTCCTTGGATACTAGTTGCCGCTAAGATACTCTAAGCCATAAGGCCTTTAAATTTAGCAGAGCTGTTAAAAATTGTAAATAGGGAAGAAATTATGAGCATTCAACTCTGACAAGGTGGTTTTTAAATAAAGTTTTTGGTCCAAAAGTAAGCCTCCTTTGGCAAATGTGGAATAATGGTGTGTAAAACAACACTAATCTACAGCTTTGAAAAAGAAACACTTGATGTACTACATGCGCAACCTTCTCAATATTATTTGAACAGGAAGTTGAAGATTCATTGGCATTAGATGATGAAGAATATCCAGAGTTACTACTCACATTTTGATGTTTACAATATCATGGATTCTGATAAGGTTTTGTAAAATCTGTGTCATGATTGGATGGCTATATATTTATGCTTTTTTGGATCGAGCAAATATGATATAATAACAGGAAATTATGTTGTACAAATCTTATTGCAAGTAAAATATTGTGTTGTGATTTCAGACCGGAATCCTTCTTCAAAGAGGAGAAAATTATAGTGAGTGTGACAGCACTCCAGCGACTATTTTACTGTCACGTCTGCGCCCTCCCCTGCTCATTCACGATGGTGCGAGAAGGCGGATGGTAGAGTTCGAGGCTACATGTGCCTCCTGTCACCAATCCTACACTTGGGAGACAACTACCAGGGTGAACAGAGCACACGTCATCAACCCCCTGCTGGCAGCTGCATCACTGTTTTCTGGCGGATGCCTTACGCAGAACCTCCGTTTTCTGACGCTCCTGAACATCGCGATACCAAGCCACAGCGTTTGCCTCTACCGACAAAGAGAATAGTTACATGGTGTGAGTGTTAATAAATATTTACCCATAAACTTGAAAAATGTGAGTGAAAGCTTGACACATTAATTGTGCTTTGATTCTTCATTCTTAGACTAATGATAATGATACAAATAAATCTTGTTTAATGAAGTTTTACAATATTTTACAGTGTATTGCTGAGCGGTACACCCTGCATAATGAGGGCTTGATGGCAGCAATTGATTGGGAGCTCGATTTGGCAGGTGACGGTAGATGCGACAGTCCAGGGCATTGCGCACTATACGGGGCCTACACTCTTATGGATTAGAGCTGCTGTTTAATAGTCAGCAGCCATCTTGTCAAGGTAAAACTTTGACAGTTTTTTCTTTTAAGCCTGACAGAAACCCAAATGTTTTAGTAGTTATCAATACACAGACATGCAGTTCTGATCTAGCTAAAAAATTTATCCAAATAATGTGAAAGTGATTATTCTTGGTCGTAACTTGCTTTACTTTGCAGTCAACAGAGACCACCAGCTCTAACGCCATGGAGCTAGAAGGCTGCAAGCGGTGCCAGTCCGATCTAATTTCGCACGGCCTGAGCGTGAGGTCAATTACGACGGACCGGCCCTTTAGTGTAGGAAAATACATACGAGAGGAGTGGGCCAATGTTTGTCACTATTATGATGCATGGCACATCGTGAAAGGTAGTAATGATTAATAATGGAGCATAAAAACTAGTTAATCATAACAAAAACGCAGCAATTATGCACTGCAAACTGATATAATGTCTTTACTGTTGTAGGACTAAAAAGAAGCTCTACAATCAGGCGAAGACTGCCGCCTTTCGACTTCTGGCTGAACCAGTTAATAAAGAGCCAGCCGGCAACTGGATCAAGGCCATCATAAATCATTTATGGTACTCAATAAACCATACAGATGTGTCAGATGAACGTGAGGCACGATGGCGACAGTTACTTCCCCACATGAGAGATGACCACCCTCTGTGTGACCACCCTCCACTTAAGAAGCTTTGGATTAGACCTGGTATGTAACCTAATATTCGATCAAGTAATTTTAGCACAGATTTTGGTCTGTTGACATTTACAAATATTACAGGAACCAAACTTGACGCTTGGCTCAGTCAAGAATTATCATCCAAACGGCTGATTAGTGATCTCAGGAAAGCAGGCGTGCAGAATACCGCAGAGCTTGAATCATTCCACAAACAGCTCAACCACTTTGCTCCAAATATGGTTGGGTTCTCTTATCATGGAATAAATTCAAGGTGAGTGCAGATTTAATAAACAAAATTGTGCAATGGTAACGTTTTTCCTATGTACAGTTGGAATTGTTTTTCACAGACTTCGGCTAGCTGGGATGTACCACAACGAGAACGCCACCCGCTCGTTCAAGTTTGATCGTTTGGGCAACCAGCAATATGTAATGGCACGAAGCAAAAACAACAAGCTGACACAGACGGCGAAAAGAAAGAAAGTCAACCCAACATATGGTAAAAATATATTAAGAAATTAATTACATATGAACCATCAACTAATTTCAAATTGCTTACAGAAGAATTGTCTTACAAAATTCATTGGGGAACTGATGACTCGGTTAGAGAACCACCTTTCTGCCGGTACGAAACCTGACAATCAGCGTTTGCAGCCTCCGTCGCTCTACTCAACGGGTCCTCAGGAAACACGCGAGGAAACTATTGCGAAGTGCCAGGTTTCATCACGCGGCATTCTCCGGAGGAATTGAGAATTCCAGCTCAACTCTAAAGACCGCTCTGAGGCTTCAAAGCCAGAATGATAGTAGGTGGTACTCATTCCCCGGCGACGAGGTTCTCAGAGTGGGCGCCCAGGTAGGGAACCCCAGCCATGAATGCAAACTTCGACAAAGTGTTGGGGCTTAGTAACCGATGGTAAGCGGTGAAACCAATATGCGTTCCTCTATGTATTTGTTTTTATTTTATAAAATCAGTGTTGGCAGATTTATGCACGTTAAGCATGTGATTTTAAATATGGAAGCAATGTAACAGCAGTTTGCTAACAAAAATTAGTTTGTTAGCCACATGGTGTGTAGTCACCATGTGGCTTAGCCTGAGTAAAAGTAAAATAACAAAATGACATTGCAATAAAAATGAGTACCACCTACGATATAGAGTTGATCTAGAATTCTCAATCAAAGTCGTTGAGTCTCTTCATCGCCATAGCAGAAGCCCTTGAAGATGTAGTCTGCAAACTCTTCTTTATCGTCTGTTGGTGGGAAAAGAGCCCGAATCTTAGACACCAGGCAGGCAGGTAGAGGCCGTCGCTCACCGCGACGAATTTGCGGCATAAGCCAAAACACAAGATTGCGGTATGCACACAACCTTTTCCGAGCATTTGGCGATGGCTCTCCAAATGGGAATAGATTATCTACCAAAACAATTATTGAAAAACAATAATTGCTGATCATCAAAATAATCTCGATCTTTATATAATAAAATCATAAAACTAGTACACTCTCTACTGTAGTAAGTGTACAAGCCAAATATATATTCTCCTTGTGTTCCACGAGTTCAGAATATGTGTGTTCAACCGATGCATTAAATGTGTAACACAAGAATTGTAGATAATGCTTGACACATTAGCATAGCTTTGGTGTTGTTGGCTGGATTGAATGGAAATCCAACTCACTATGATATCGCAGGTAATTATTCCACCCCAACTCAAGGGGTGCAGGCGCTACCAGTTCGTCCACACCAGGATGCGTACACAGGCATTCATGCTCCCCACGGTCATGGAGACAATGAAAAGAAATGAACAGATATGTCTATGCAACCATAGCTAATACATCAGGTCGATGTTATCCAACAGTATATCAGTGCAGCACTAGATTTAAATATTAAAATTGTTAATGTTGTCATTCGAGAAAAATCTGTAAATATTTTTTTCGCAATATTGAGGCGATAATTATTATCATTAAAATCATATATAATAATATTCGTTCTATCACTCTCAAGCTAAAACTCTTACTACTAGCTAGCTTGGCACATAAGAGCTGGCTAGTGGCAGTGCTTACTTGCTGGGAGGTTTGATTCTGTTGAGGATCTTCTTCAGATGGAGCGTCAGGCTCGAAACGCCAGGGTCTTAACTCTTCAGAATTTGACATTTTTTATTATCGCAACTCAGACATGCATTGTCGAACGGAATGGCCAAGCCGAAACTGTAAAGTAGCGAGCATCTATATTTGATACGGGGTCTTAGGTAAAACCCGAAGTGTTTGTCATAAACTATTGCTACTATAAGTTTGATATTGAGCTTATTATTGGCCTTTCAATTCACGCGAGAACATCGCGTGACAAGACAATAACCAAACGGCGCGGATACGTCATCGAAATCAAGAGATTCCAATCTACGGCGGCTTTTTGTTTTTGAGCTTTTAAGAGCTTTTAATCACATTTCCACATATTTGGCACCTACCACACAACAGAGTAAGACATGGCGAATCTTTTGATACCAAATAACTGTAATGTGAATTTTGTTGCAAGTCAACCTTTAAGACTATCGAACTGCTACCATCTAAGACCGCTATCAAGCTGCTACTGTGTACTTTCAATATAGCATTTTGTGATTGATGGACGAATCAAATCCATTGCACCTACTGGTACATATCTGGGTACATAAGTGCATCTGGGTTCATGCGTGTTGGTGGGGGCTTTAGCGTGTGTGTGTGCGCGCGCATCTGTCCCCGTGTTATGTGTCTGTGTCTTTGCAGTTGTTAGTGTGTTTATGAATGTGTGTCTGTCTCTGTCTGCATGACTATGATTAGAATTACCATCATTTTTCTGGAAACCTTGTTCCAGATGTTGCAGATACGCCAGGATGAATTTTGTTCAATAACAATATTTTCAAGTCGGCCAAGGGGTTACCATAATCTTCGAGGACAGGTTTTTCCCTGAAAGTTGAAGGTACATTTAAAATTATTAAACTTTCACTATTTAAGATCACTATCAAGCTGCTACTGTGAACTCTCAATAGAACATTTGGCGATTGAAGGACGAATCAAATCCATTGCATTTACTAGTACATACGTGTATCTTGTTACGTAATCGCGTGTGTATGTGCGTGAATGTGTGTGTGTTTTTATGTGCACGGGTAGATGTGCACATGTGTACGTGCATGCGTGTGTGCGTGAGGGTGTGTGTGTGTGGTGTATGTGTACTGTATGTGTAGAGTGTGTATGTCTGTGTACGTTTATGTCTGTTCCTGTTCTGTTGTGAGCAAGTATATGGATGTATTTGTTTGTCTCTGTGTATGCGTGATTATTATTAGAATTACCATCGATGCTCTGCGAACATTTTTCCAAATTGCGCAATATCGTGAGATTTAATGTAGGGAACTTTATTCAATCACACTAAGCTGTTTTAATCCCTCAAGAGGTTACTGTGCAGTTACTGTGCAGTTACTGTGCAGTTTTTTACCTAAAAATAAAAGGTAGATTTAAACTATTAAATGTGTGGGGTTTGTGTGTGTATGCATGCATGTGTGTGCGTGTGTATATGCTTGCATGTTGGTGGGAGTTTGTGTGAGCATGTGTCTGTGCAAGCGTGTGTTTGCACATGACTGCATTTTCGTGACTGTATGTGTGTGCGACTATGTGTGCATGCAATTGTGTGTCTGATTAATCGCCTGAGTGTGTTTCTGTGTGTGTCTCTGGATGTGAGTTTGTGTATTTCTGTGCACATTTGTGTCTGTACATCTGTGTGTGTTTGTATATCTATCTGTTTGTGTATCTGGGTTGGTGTACAAATATCTGTCCATGCGCCCATTTGTGCGTTAGACCCTTTTTAAAAGTATAGGTTTCTTAATCATGAATCTTGTTGAAAGATTGATCTAGCAACCTTCATGTATGTATGGGTGCAAGGTGCAATTTGTGAGGCCAAGCGTGTTTCTTTGTGTATATGTGCTCAGTGTGTGTTCAGACGTGTTTCTCTGTTTACTTTTGTATCTTTGGTGCGTTGGTTTTTGTCATTGTTTGTTGCTGTGTGTGAGTTTGTGTAACTGTGTGTGATTGTTTGTGTCGCTTTGTGCTGGTGTTTTTGATTTTGTCTTTGTGTGCTTGCTTGCGCGTGTTAGCACACAGAAACATGCATACACGATTGTATTTCCATGCGTGTTTCTGTGTGTGCTTGTGTGTGTCTTGTGTGCCTGTATGTGTGCATGGGGTTTGTTTGTGTGTGTCAACAATACAAGCAGGTATGCGTGTGTCTATCTGAGTCTCTGCATGTATGTGCGTTTTTGTCTGTACATTTTTGTACGTGTATTTGTGTGTGGTGGGTGTTGTGTATGTGTACTGTATGGTGTGTGTGTCTGTACATTTCTGTATGTCTGTTTGTGTGTGTGCGTGCAGGTATGGTATGTGGTGTATGCGTACTGTGTGGGCTTGGTTTGTAATGGGTTTTTACATATGTGCATGTGTGTGGTGTATGTGTACTGTGTGTGGTGTGCATGCATATGTGTACTGTGTGCATGTGTGAGTGTGTGTCGCTGTCCGTGTCTGTGTGTATGTCCGGGTGCATTTATATATATATGTGCCTGTTCTGTTATGACCAAGTATATGAATGTATTTGTTTCTTTCTGTGTCTGCTTGAATATTATTAGAATTACGATCAATGCTCTGCAAAAAATTTTCGAATAGGTGATATAGCGAGACTCAATGGGGGAACCTTGGTTCAATCACACTAAGCTGTTTTAATCCGTCAAAAAGTAAAAGTAAATTTACTAGTAAAGAAAGTAAAAGGTACAATTTTAACGATTTAATGTGTGTGTTTGCGTGTGTGTGTGTATGCGTGTGTGTGTGTCTGTGTGTGTGTGTATGCACATGTGCGCATACGTTTTGGTGGGTATTAGAGGGAGTTTGTGTGCAAGCGTGTGTGGGCGCACAACTGCGCGCATTTGTGCATGTGTGTCCGTCTGTGTTTAAATGTATGTGTCTGCGTTGTTGTGAGCAAGTTTATGACTCTGTGTCGGTCTTTGCGAAGATTGTTAGAATTACTGACATCGCCTGCAAAATAAATTTTTAAATGTTGCAGATGCACGAAATTCAATGGGGGAACTTTGTACAATCACCACAAGATTCTCAAGTCTGTCAAGTGGCTACCATAATCTTCAAGAACAAGTTTTTAACCTGAAAGTTAAAAGTAAATTTAAAACTATCAAACTGCTACTATGTAGGACTGCTATCAAGCTGCTACTGTGAACTTTCAGTAGAACATTTTGTGATAGACGAACGGATCAAATACATTGCTGTTATTGTTACATAGCTGTTGATATATCTGGGATTGTGAGTGCGAGTGCGTGTCTATTCCTCTGTGTATGCGCGCGTGCATTGTTGTGTGTGTGTTCGTGTATGTGTGCGCGGGTCTGTTAGAGTCTGTGTTTATGTTCATGATTGTGTTGTGCGAGTGTCTGTGTGACTATTATTAAAATTACCGTTAGTACTGGCAAACTTGTTTTCCAATTGTTGCAGACTCACAAGATTTAGTGTGTGCGTATGTGTAGCGTGTGTAGAGTATGTGTGCATCTGTGTGTGTGCGTGCGTGTGTGTGTGTATGGTAGAATTTGCGTTTATGTACACGTGTGCATTGTGTATGTGTCTGTGTGTGAGCATGTATGTGTGTGTATTAGTGTTGGGCCGGTATTTGGTTATCCGCTCTCACCGACACCGAGGGATTCTCGCTATCCGAGGAAACTAATCACTTTTAGTGACAGCTAGTTATTCGCGGCCAGCTTGATATGATCAGTATCTATCCGTAAAAGCCTATCGGTAAATGGTTATCCAGATGGATTTTTGTTGCTTTAGAAATTCTTCGATTGTTATTGGTTAATTGCAAAAACACCTCTTTGACGAACATGGTAACCTCAGCGCGCATTGGCGAATGAATACAACGGACTTTTCTACGCTTACCGTATCTACTGTTATATTACGTTAAATTGGTAATGCCACCAGCCTCGAAGGTTTGGGAGTTCTTCTTCTAAGATAGGAGGATGTAAAAAGACTCTAACGACGCCCTTGTGACATGCTTGTTGTGTGACAAAGAGTTGAAACAGACCAGAGGATCTACCAGCAACATGATATCGCATCTCAGATCAGCACACGCCAGTAAGCTCTACTCAACCTCCTCTGTTTCAAGCTCTGGTTCAGGTGAGTCATTGAGATCGATTAAGTTGATTATAGAACAATCAAGAATAGTAAACAGTAAGTCTATAGTTTATGCTAAACTAGGAAAAACAAGATAACCCAATCGACTCCAGCAATTCTTGAGTATAGCTATTAACTCCAAATTACACTACTTAGTACTTACTTTATTTTACATAACTATTAATGGAATTGTAGCTAATAAAATAATTTTATTATAACTTTTATATACATGTAATTAAAATTTATAAATACTAATTAATTTTAACTAAACAGTTTTGATATTAATTTCAAATGGTTTTTCAAGTTGATATCTCTGGAAAGACTTGAATTCATGATACCATTTGCAAATTGTTATAGATATAACGTTGACTGCTATGCTAGCAAGCTCAGGTCAAACTTTCAAATTGTTAAATGTTATTGCTAAATAAATATGATAATTTGTAAAAAATGACCTTGTTTCCTTCGTTGTAATTAACAAGTACAAAACCAATGTCTTACACCATGGCATCATCTACCCAAAAGAAGCTGGACAGCTTCGGAATGACTGATCTTGATCACAGCGATTTTCTTCAGCTCTCTATCATACTCTCCTCTCTCCCAAGGTCTCAGATGACTTCAACCCCACACAGTAAGAAGAATACTAGAACACCAATACACATGTTGAATAGCGATGAAGACGAAGGTAAGCAAAGCATTCATGATTTAATATGTTACAAACAACTTATCCATCAAGTCTTAAATATAACCATAAATAAATACTCAAATATAAATGCATATTGTAACAATGCAAATCTTTCGATAATAATCTCATTAGTCCACTAATGTCACTAATCCCCTGATAACTGATAACTAAGAAGTATACGGAATGCTCCACACCTCCCTTATGTATGTACCCAAACAGTTACTTGATTTAAACTTATGTTGTTTCAGATATCTCATGTGTTGAGGAAACAGGCGCCAAAGCTAGGCTTCAACCAGTCAAAAATTCACAGAAGCTTTCTAAAGCAGAATCTATCCACCAGCTCTTTAGAACTCCTTATTCTTTTGCAAACTACAAGTTTTGCAAACTACAAGAAGCTTACTACTGCTGTAGCTACATTTATCTTCAAAGAAGGCTTACCACTGTGCACTGTGGAGAAGACAGGCTTCAAGGAATTGCTGTCAACTTTTGACCCATTGTAAGTAAAACTTAAATTGGCACAGTAAGTGGCGTTGGCAAGATTGTCATATTAGTATGTAGACTTCAGCGCATTTTGTTCACGTCAACTGCCCTGTTGACTATGACTGCACAATTACACAGTAGCCGGATACCCTTAAGTTTTCTATTTTATACAAGTAATGAGAGATAAGAGGAAGCATAATAACACACAGGCGCAGCTAATGCATGACCTCTACTGAAAACTTGTTTTAAAAAATTCTGACCTGTTTAACAAAATTACGCAGGAATAATGATAAGCTAGCCAACTTTCTGTTAAAATGTGGAAATGTGTAAAAAAATACATGATTGCTTTGCCATTAGTACTTCTATAGGTACACTCTCCCAAACTGATCGTATTTCTTGAGAACGCTGCTGCCAGCTATGTACAGTAAGACAGTCAGACGTGTCCGAGATGAACTAGGAGCTGTGAAGTTTTTTAGCGCCACTACTGACCATTGGTATTTTATAACCAAAGACCTTTTTATGGCGTATACTGTTCACTGGTTAACAGATGAATTGGAGCTCAAGACACGGCCGTTACAGGTAACCAATCTTGACTTCCCGATATGTTATATTTTTCACGCCCCCCAACTATTTTGTAACAATAATGAGAAACCAGGATGACAAGCAAAATCGAAGTCAGCCCCGAAACTATTGAAAGCTTACCCATAAACAAATATTGGGATGCACAAACAAGATCAACCAAGGTTGTTTTATGGTGATTTTTCTTCACAAGTCTGTTGTTGAGTTTAATTAAAACTATGATTTTAGTCTTATTGCTGTTATAACCACACGGTGAGTATAGAAACAGACAGATCATGTGAGACAAGATGTTATTTGATTTTCATATTAACAATCAAGGCTTGGGTGGGTGGTGCGAGCAGAAAACATCATGGCCATTGGTTTGCTTACTAATAAAGTATTAAGATTGCCAGTTCTATGTATGTCTAATGTATAGCGCCTTCTCTTCAATATACATATTGTGTTTATAAACTGTTCCTCTAGAGAGGAAGTGTTATTTTCTGTTTGATTATTTCCTGTATGTTTAAAGGTCAGCCATTGTCCAGAAAACCACACCGCAGCTAACATTCAGTTGATGTTGGACTAAGTGTTTCTAGATTGGGAGTTGGATGCTGAGAAGCAAGTAGCCGTTACAACAGATAATGCTTCAAATATTTCCACTGCTGTCAGAGATCAAGGTAAATTATAGTTCATTTTATGCCTTTGGCCTACTTGGTCTGGTAACCAATTCTTATCTTTTTTCATGGAATTTTAGTTTGTGGAGTTTGTAATTCGTATTGAAATTAATGGTCCAAGTGGACTTCTTTCAAGTATCAAACTATCCAAATAGTTTTATCATTTCCAGACTGGTTACGAATACAATGTTTTGGCCACCGTTTGAACTGGGCAGTTACTTCTACTTTCAGGAAGTACCATGAGGAGATACACCCTTCATTAGCTGCCATCAAGAAGATTGTAGACCACTTTGCCCACTCTCACAAGAAGAAGTGATTGATGAAAGAGGCACAGGTTTGTTTGACAGAACTTTGTTTACCATTCTCACAAGACTGGACATCCCAAAACAAGTTATTATTTAATAAATAATTATGATATACATTTGCAGATAAATAATATTTATCTGCAAACGTATATCATAATGACAAGTATGTGTATTAGAATACAGTGATGGCTAATAGTGGTTCCCCTAATAGATCAGAAACACAAAGGGCAAGTCTTATTCTGTTCATCATAGATATAGCTTTGAGAATTGCCCGGGATGCTGTTACACTCCTAATATCATTGACATTGGAGTGTTTATATCAGACTGTTTGCAAGTAAAAATGTAGTCAGTTCAACCCAAAAGCTATTTGAAATAGCGGTCTATCACGGTGCAGCTGCCAGATCTACAAGCACGTTATAGCTTTGTCAGTTGCAGCAAAAAAGTTATATATATATAACATTCTTTTCTAACATTTCAATTCTTGCATTAACTGATTATGGCTACAAAAGCTTTTTATCAAAAGAGCACAACTTGATTTAAGCTTTATAATGTGTGAACTTAATCAACTCTATCGACCATGTGAATCGTCTCCTATGACATATGTACATAGTTACCTACATTGATTTAGCCTAAGTTTCCTGAAAAGTTGTATCAGCTATGAGGGTGGAGAGCGGGCAACCGTAACTAGCCGTGGTTCTGACTAAGGCTTCTACACAATAGCATACGACAAAGATAACCGCATGCTTGCTAGTTTTACCCCTTTCTGCATGGGCATGTACATGTGGGCATGGGCATGTACACTCAAATTCCTTTATTTTTAGAATTATGAGCTATACATAAGTATTTATGACAGCAGTAATTTTCTGTGTTAGATGCATCATTCTTAAACTAAGTACATGTACCTGTTTCTGTATTTGAGTCACGAGTCTCTCATCTATTTTCTACATAAACTGCATCCTTGTTAGTTATGTAGACAAAAGCGGTCATGTGGTATTGTACAGCCAACTGCATTCTTCCAATATCCACCCTAAGCTATTGTACGGGTGGCTTTTGTACCAACCAAGAGGAAGATGTGGGAGAGTGGACATGTTTAATCAGGAACTCAAACTAAACTCAGCTATCCTATAAATGTTACACTGAGCAAACAGATCTCAATCAAAGTAGACTGTATCAGTTCTCAGCCACTTACAACATTTCCATTTTTTGTTTTGTGCCATCAAGTGGTTGCAGTTAACAGAAGAATCGATACCACCTGCCTTTTTAGTTTTATACCAAAAGATTTTAGCACAAAAACATTTCAAAAATTTGTAATTGGGAACATTAGATCTGTTCTTCTGGCTAGTAACAAGTTAATTACCAAAATCGTTTGAGGTTTATGTGTCTCAATGTCTATGATTACACATTTTTTGTTTTTTTTAACTTTAAATGTGCATTCACACATTTAATTTATCACATTTTGGGCGATCGGAGTTGTGTTTTCACAACTAATTCTTGGGCATTCCATTTGCTAATATCCAGACATGTCTGTTGCTAATACTCAGGCATGTCCGTTGCCAATATCCAGGCATGTCACTTGCTAATACTCAGGCATGTCACTTGCTAATATCCCCGCATGTCACTTGCTAATATCCATGCATGTCAATTGCTAATATCAAGGCATGTCAGTTGCTAAAACTCAGGCATGTCAGAAGTTTCTGTTGCTAATATCCAGGCATGTCAGTTGCTAAAACTCAGGCATGTCAGAAATGTCTGTTGCTAATACTCAGGCATGTCAGCTGCTAATATCCATGCATGTCACTTGCTAATATCCAGGCATGTCACTTGCTACTATCCAGGCATATCAGTTGCTAATATCCAAAGCATATCAGTTGCTACTATCCAGGCATGTCTGTTGCTAATACTCAGGCATGTCTGTCGCTAATATCCAGGCATGTCACTTGCTAATACTCAGGCATGTCAGTTGCTAAAACTCAGACATGTCAGAAATTTCTGTTGCTAATATCCAGGCATGTCAGTTGCTAATATCCAGTCATGTCAGAAATGTCTGTTGCTAATATCCAGGCATGTCAGTTGCTAATATCCAGTCATGTCAGAAATGTCTGTTGCTAATACTCAGGCATGTCAGTTGCTAATATCCATGCATGTCACGTGCTAATATCCAGGCATGTCAGTTGCTACTATCCAGGCATGTCAGTTGCTAATATCCAGGCATGTCGGCCAAGAGTTGGAGTTGGAATGACATCCCGTCTGTTTAGAATTTGAAATGTAGTTTGCAAACAAAACCCGATTTAAACTTCGACTATTCAAAATGAGTCACCTTTTAAGCCAATGAATTACCACATCGATATACATACTGTTTTCTTGTATTTGCGTCGCTGTTAACATTGCGATATGTGATTGTTCACTTCTATGTTGTACTCTGTCAATGATGGCTGTTCAAAATAGACAAGCATAATACGAAGATTTTGCTGATCTGGTGTCGGTGACTGATACAAAGGCAGTTTTACAACAATTTTTCGTTTTACACTAAACCCACTTTGTAGGTGTGAAAGCAACTCCTATAAATTACCCCGGCGTAGATGCACCTACAAGATTATTTGGAATACAATAAAATTTGGAACTTGTTAGTTAGATCAATTTTCTGGTATTAGCAAAACATTTGACACATTGGCCAATTAGCTAGCATGAGACTAATTTTATCAGCCCGCACGTGATTGGCTGATCTGAAGCCTCACAGAGTTTAAAGGTTGACTTGCAATAAAATTCACATTACAGTTATTTGATATGAAAAGGTTCACCATTATTTACTCTGTTGTGTTGTAGATGCAAAATATGTGAGAATGTGATTACAAGCTCTTAAAAGCTTAAAAACGAACAGTTAATCGCAGCCACACGAGACCGCCGTAGTTTGGATTCGCTCTCCAAAACGGCTCAAATGGGACATACTTGTCACAGGATGGTTTCTGTTTACACTTTCATGCAATCTCATTCGTCAAAATATTATCACAAATATACTTCACGCATTCAATAAAACCATGTCTATTGTTCTTACGCGTCTGTTTTATCGTCATTGTAATGCTGTCACTTTTAGCACTGATATCTTATAGCTTACTGTAAAAAATCGTTAAACTTTTCAACCTTAGCTCCAATGAGTACATATCATTAGCTGATAATCATGATGAGCCTGTTGGTTACCTGTGATAATCGAAAAGTGCTGCAAAAATTATTTCCGAAGTATTGGGTCACATGATCAGATTAAGACTTGACGATTAGTCCAAGCCAAAAGAAAACTGTAAAGTAGCGAGCATCTATATTTGATACGGGGTCTTCGGCAGAACCTGAAGTGTTTGTCATAAACTAGTGCTACAATAAGTTTTATATTGAGCTTTTTATTGGCCTTTTAATTCTCGTGAGAACATCACGTGACAAGACGATAACCAAACTGTAATGAATACGTCAAATAAATAAAAAGATTCCAATCTATGGTGGCTTTTCGTTTTTGAGTGTTTAAGAGCTAGTAATCACATTTCCACATATTTGGCACTTACAACACAACGGAGTAAGACATGGTGAATTTATTGATACCAAATAACGAATGTGAATTTTGTTGCGAGTCAACCTTTAAGCTTTTTTATTGCTCATTGCTGAACCACCAAGCTAGTGGAATTTTTCTTTACTATTGCTTTGTAGATTGTGGGACGCTCCTCTACCACCCTGGTATTCCAGCTTGGAAATCAGCTTATTAAGACTCCATTTGGACTTACAGGGAAATTAGAAAGCACGCAACCTCTAAGCATAGATGATTTGGTAAGATCAAGGTTAGTGTTCTAGAAAGTACTGGCGCATTGCATTCTCATTTTTTAGATCCTATGGCGAAACATTGCATACGGTATGTTAATATGATCATTTTTGCTGTATCAATATTTGATTTTTATTGTAGTCACCGCTGCAAAAGAGTGATAGAATAGCGTACCCATGTCAAGCATCCCAGAGTCTACTACAAAAATCCGGTGTAACTACTTTGCAGACAAAAAGGCACCCTGCTGGCTATGTACTCAAGAAGTAAGTCATATGCACTGCAGCAAGACTCGCTTACATTGCTGTCAATACTGACAGCATTATGACATATAGGCTGCGCTGTCATGTCACTATGACATGTTCACACACTTGCTCTAGGATTGCATTAGTATGCCACAGATTATGATCATAGACATCTGTAGACCTATCATAACATATCATAACCCGAGAGAATCAACTGTAAACAGTTTTAAATAGAAGTTGAATGGTGCTTCACATCCAGGCATGTCAGTTGCTAAAATCCAGTCATGTCATTTTCTAATATCCAGGCATGGCATTTGCTAATATCCAGGCATGTCAGTTGCTAATATCCAAGTATGTCAGTTGCTATTATCCAAGCATGTCAGTTGCTAATATCCAGGCATATCAGTTGCTGATTTCCAGGCATGTCACTTGCTAACATCCAGGCATGTCACTTGCTAATATCCAGGCATGTCAGTTGCTAATACCCAGGCATGTCATGTGCTAATATCCAGTCATGTCAGATGCTAATACCCATGCATGTCAATTGTTAATATCCAGTCATATCAGTTGCTAATATCCAGTCATGTCAGATGCTAGTATAGCCATAGATGACATAGCAATATTTCCATACTATGGCCATACTGCTTTCTGTGCACTGCATCGCTGGCATGCTATCAATGTAACAGTATTAGGTTGACTGTGTACGCACCACTGTGTTACCCCTGCATATGTATGGGAATAATATGTTACTCATGTATATGTACTGTGGAAATGTTATGTTACCACAGTGCATATACTGTAGAAGTAACGCGTATGCATTGTAGAAATAACAACTTACCACATTGCTTGCATTGTGGAAGTACCGTGTTACTATTGTACAAGCATGGTGAGAGTGTGATGTTATCTATATTCATTCATTATGAGATTGTGATGGTGCCACTTTGCACTGTTTGAGTACTACAATGTCACTGTACATGCACTTTTGGAGTACTACGTGTATTTTGTTACAATTTCACTGTAGAAAGACTATGTTATCAAAGTGTGAGCGTCAGTATATATTGTATTACAGAGACTGATGAATGTATCACACATTCAGGATTTTATAATAAAGCCATCTCTAACCAAACTCTACTGTATATTTATAGAGCGGTATTTTAGTGTGTACATTTCCCTTTTTTTAGATTTCTTGTAGCTTTATAGGCTATTTCATATGGTGTTAGTAATTATTAGTATAGTTCAAGGTAACAGCGAGTGTTTGTCCTGTTCAGCCCGTTCTTGCCGCTTCCACTTACTGCTACCCGCTTGACACGTCACTGTTGCTATTGATCAGCGTGATAGTCTGCATGCAGAGCTTCCCAATTGGAGTTGCTCTTGCCTCGATTTTTAAATGTTCCCTTGTCTAGACTTGTCGACTTTTGATCATTGTTGCGGCAGTTAAGAGTTTATCAGAAAAACTTTATCAAAAATAAAATAAAAAGTTTGTAGAGCTTATGAACTGGAATAAATCAAGCATCAGCCATAGTTATCAGTAAGAAATGATTTAGCAGAAATTAGGTGGTTAAGTAGAGAGAGGTTGGTAAACTCTAACACCACTAGGTTTGTATGCTAAACACAACTGACTGGTTTAGTGCCAAATAAGCTTTCTGTTTGTTCACTTGAACACTTACTACTCTATGGGAGGTGATATGGTAGCATATACAATGCCACACAGAGGAGTGAAGACATTTACTGTAATAAATGTCACCACTCCTGTCTTGGATTATTTCAGTGTGACCCAAAAGTAAATGTTATCCGCAATCTCAAAGTGAGACTGAGAGGCTGTGATCAATTAAATAGAGACTGTGTACTATGTCAAAGGTTAGGGAGGTAATTGACTATTATCTCTCATGAAGCAAATATGATGGCACAAAGGCATATCACAGTGAACACCAGTCTTATATCACATCAACAGTAGTACTCAATAGCTATTAGTAATATTTATAGTTTGGTTGGGATTCAGGCGTGTCCAAATTTGCCGGTTCTGGACCATGGATGCATTCGACAGAGATAATCAAGGAGTTGTCTACTACTTCACAGTTGTCAGCTCTTGAATAAAAGCTTTTCCAATACTCTGTAAGTCAACCCTTATCATTGCTTAAAGCAATTAGTTTTTATTTTATATTCTCTTTGAATTGTCCTGCTTTACTTATATTCAGTTTTAATCAAAGTTATCAGAAGATAAACCAGAAATATGTGAACCTTGGTAACTGTAAAATATGGAGTGTGTGAGCCATATAGATCAGTGAATCATAGTTTAGCAAAAATTAGGTTTGCATAAGATTTACCAAACATAGAAAGAGTTTGGTAACTTCAAACTCAACTATGGATGCTGTGCAGGGGAATTTGGTAAAGTTTAAAAGCTATCCTAAAATGACTGATTGCTATGGTTTAGATGGGTAACAACCGCACAATTGCCCTTAGTAAACTTTTTCCCGACAATAATTGATCCGTAATACAACTCCCCCACTTAAAAAACACATTTAAAAAATTTATTTTCTGCCCCAAAATGCTTTATTATTTCATTATTTAAATTCGGAGCAGTTATCCTATAAAGGAAGTTGTTTTGCAGCCGTTTAAATAAACTTGTACTAAAAATTGTGGGAATATCGTAAACAATGGGAGCTTATACATTAACCTAGAGCAAGGTATCCTAAAAAGTGTATTATTATATTGTCTAAGACTTTTAGACATTTTATCTAAAGAGTGTGATACTTAATTGTACCACATGAAACTAATAGTAATAAAATGCTTAACTTATAGAGTGAAGTTCCACTTAAACATATTTTTATATTTAGCTCTGATTTATCATTGAGCACTCTGTAACGAATTGTGCGGCATCTACTTTATGTATATGAATTATAAATATGAATATATATACATGTATATATATGCATGTATATATAATGTGCATATAATATAATGTATATTTATTGTATATTTATATGCAATATACATAAATATCATATGGTTTATTGATATATAATTCATATTGATTTATATATATTTACATATACATGTATATAAATATAATATTCCTGTATATGTATTTGAAGTATGTACATGAGAAAGTATTTATGGTATCTTCAAGCTGTACAAGTGAGCAAAATACACATGTCATACAGCCAATCAGTGTAATTACTTAACAGTATAAACTTGGCTGAGGAATTCTAAGATTTCTAGCGTAATGTGATGACATCACTCATGCAGTATTTCACAGTGTTAGCTAGTATCTGTAGTGATACACAGTACATTGCTACGGCGGTGCCCAATATCGCTGTACTGCCAAGCCGTTTTTAGTGTCTGCAAAATTAAGTTATAGGCCTACACTTTCTTATAGATATACATCTATTTCAATGACAACCAACTAAAATCTGTTTAAAATTTTAAATTCAACATAATTTTTTGCATAGAAATACAAAAATCTAGATAAGTATCACAACTTCTTGATATTGGTTGCTATGACATTTTGAAATGTAAACAAAATTTTGCATTGATTTTCGTTTCTCAAACTTTAATACCAGTTTTCTCAAAACAATTTTCTCGCGCTAGTGGTAAACATGCATTCAGTTTATTGACCATAAAAGCCGCTGTAATTAAGCTAGAATAAATTTTTTTTTGCAAAATAACTGATAATCTTCTCCTTATGTTAGTGTAGACTCTAAATCTCACACACCCGACTTAACCATGGTTTCTGTGATCATGAACCATTTTTTCACTTTGGTTACAGATCGCTGTCAAAACCATTCTGCATTCAACACAACCAACTTTCAAACTGTATATATTACACAGCAGCTTGCCATTTTACTTATAATATTGCATGTCTCTTATTGCAGGTGAGAGATATAAACATACTAGCCGTGTCACCCGGCGTTGCCCGTGTAATAGAAGAATATTTGGACAGAAAATTAATTTGTATTTAACATATAATCACATTTGCCATTCTAACTTTCAAACTACATATCATGAGAGAAGTTTTTTGTCTTATAAATAATGAGAAGTGGTGAGAGTTTTGCTATTAGGGCCATTAGGCAGTTTAATAATGTGAGGAACAGCTTCTCGTGACGTTATGCTATGACCCGCGTCATACGTAAAGCAGTTAGGTATAGCTCTGATATAATGCCTTATATTGGTTGGCCAACAACTGCGACATCCTTAGTCCAGTGGGCTAGACATAAGACTTCTGCCCGGCTTCGTGCGAGATCGAATCTTCGTCGGTATGTAATATTTATTTCAAGGATTTAAGATCTATAGCCGGATTTCCGACATACGACACACGGATTTTGAAAAAAAAATATATATAGATAATCATTTCCTTTCATTATTGCTGTTTGTTGTACATAATAACAACCAGTACATTGCAGCTACTATTGCAGTTATCCTATTGCACTGCAGTGACATTTGACGGCTAATATTGCATTTCTCAACCAACAGTACCTTCTCTTTTTTCCAATATCACTTTGGTTGTGGGCAGTATGACAGGAAAATTTCTAGTATTGTGTATATTTATTGTGTATTTATGTTCATTATAAACATATATCTTATGGTTTATTGATATATAATTCATATGTATTTATATATATTTACATGTACATGTATATATATATAATATTCATGTATATATAATATTAATGTATATGTATTTGAATTATGCACATGAGAAAGTTTTTATGGTATCTTCAAGCTGTAAAAGGGAGAAAAATACACATGTCATACAGCCAATCAGTGTAATTACTTAACAGTATAAACTTGGCTGAGGAATTCTAAGATTTCTAGCGGAATGTGATGACATCACTCACTCAGTAGTTCTCAGTGAAGTTACACAGTAGTTACAGTGAGTTACACAGAGTCCCTTCATTCTGAGCTATTATTATTAACTATTATTGACTGCTATCATTCTTCGATCATGAGCATCGCGGATTGTCCACCACAGACTGGCAGCGGGATAGGCGGGCTTCATTTATCCTCATCCAGCTCGCTGGCCGAGCTGGATAACACCTCTTATGGTTTCGGTAAGCAATGTATAAATACATGTTCATTTTCACTGAAGGAATATTGTAAGTTTATAATCTGTCTATAAAAAAGATGTAATGTTTCTCTTCCTTGAAGCAATATAAGTTTATAATCTGACTATAAAAAGATGTGAAACTCATAAACTATTGTGAAAATAAATACATTAGAATCGATGTTTAGCTAGTTACTACTTAGCGACTGCTGAAAGGAATAAGGACCTCATCTAAACTGATATATTGTTAAAGTGAGAGACAGTAGAGCAGTGAGCTGTAGAGGAGCGATTTATGTGTCTTTTAAAAACAAAGAGTCTAGTATCAGGCGCTTCAGTTCAAAAATTTGTGTTGGAATCAAACCAAAGCGGATGGCGCATGAGAAGTTGTCATACCCATTAATTTCCTTTCATCATTCAAACTGTAGTTTGTGGAATGAATCAACAAACATGAAAATGAGAGACTATTTAGTCACGCATTTGACATATGAGCAAAAGATCTGACTGTTATGTCTATATCCTTTCTCACCAATTTTTTGTTTGTCTAAGACATGTCTGTAAAATAAAACATAACATTTAATATATATTATAAAAATGCTTAAGAATGCTTGCTTTTGACTCATATTTGATTACTTTATTCTAGTCCATACTACCTCCTTTGTTAGGTTGATATGAAATATTTTAAACTGATATCAGCTGCTTCAATCAACTTAGTAAATCAGTCAAAAGACTGCAACAAATTTAATTATAAAATGTAGTGACATTTATTCGAAAGAGTAGCCTCAGGACCTACGTAATAATAAGTCATAAAAGGTCATGATGTCGTTATTCTTATTAAAAACTCGCTATAGCTAGGCCAGTACACTCAACTAAAAGATTTCCTTAATATAAGACTTGATAAATTCATTAACTATTTGCAAGTGTCTTTCTCCACAAATTCAATCGGTGAAAAAGTGAACATCTCATGGTGACACAACTATTAACATTCCGCTCCAACCAAACTTTTACGAACTGTCATAACTTTCACTATTGAGTCAGAGTGTTATGAAACTCGATAAGTAACTTTGTTACAAATAGAACTCGATCTAAGACGTTTAAACTGAAATTGTATTATTTCATTTTAGAACTCCCCGAATTCTTTGCTCAAGAAGAGGGCAGCTCTTCCTCCTCCGGACAATCTGCGCCAGCAATTACTTGGCCACTGCCTGCTGCCCTTCAATTTATGCTAGATGCTGGTCATCTAGCTACTTTGAGGGCAGCAGAGCCAAAAAATTTAACGTGGCCAGTGATGGAGGAAGAGCTGCCTGATTCGACATCTACTCCTTCATCTCAACCTCTTCCAATGCAATCAGCACCCTATCCACCTTCACACTCCAAATCTTCACCTCAATTTCATTCATCAACACCCCGATCAGTACAAAAGAAACCATCACCCCATCTACCTTCACCATCGAAATCATCACCTGCATCTCCATCATCAACATACTCAAAAGCACCACTCCTCCCATCATCGCCACCATCTCCAGCCCAAACTGGAACAGTAACAAAGATTTTAATTGGTTGCGCCGCGGTAGGAGTGGCAGTGGCAGCCTTCAAGCTGTACAAGTAAGTTCTTATGCTAAACAACCTATATCATTATAGTACATGTTCTATTGCTGACTAAAGCCTGGTTCCTATATCGATTGCGAGACTCCGGCGGTAACAGGCCCGCTGGCATATGTTCACATAAAGCCACATCGTTATTAATATCGTAAACATAATTTTGTGATCAAATAAAATTTTCGCTCCCCCATGCCGTTCCTATTAATAATGGTGACCTTTACCCGTACAGTGCATTCGGGAAGGCTTTGCCTGCGGTTTTTGCGAAATTTGAGCAGGGCGAAACTATTGCGATGCTGCCGGCAACTACTGGCGGTCCTTGGTGGTACTTGGCGTAGGTTCCCATTTCACCGCTAATAACCAGCTGTGCTGTCGCCGGTGCTTTGCGACGTATATGGGAACCAGCCTTTAAGAATTTAACTAATATCTACATGTTACCAAATATAATTCTTTGACTTGTAGGCACTGGTGCCAATGAAACCACCACTTCATTGCCACCAGAGGATGCTGCCATTGCCACTTCTTTCCATCCACCAACTCACCTACTATCGCCACAACAACTGTCACAACCACCACCTCTACTATCCCAATCACCATCATCTTTCGCTTCACCACCTCTAACACCACCACTGTCGCAACCACCACAAACACCGCCACAATCACCAAATCATCTTCACCACAACTTCATATTTACCCCATTCACTTCATCGCCACCATCACAATTGCCCCTCTACTACCATCACTATCGCCTCACCAATAATAATCATCAACACTACACATGTCGACTCACCACCCCTACCGCCTAGCCCGCCACCCGCTGCCAGTCAACTTCCAACCCACTTTTACTCAAATAAAGCCCATCTCTTCTAATCCACTCTTCACCACAACACCACCAACCACCACAACACTATATCTCAGCCAATGTTGAAGTGAGTATTGATTGTCATTATGATGGATGTAACTTTGTTAGAGGATTCTTGACAAGTCATGGCAGTTGAGTGCTGACAGTTTAAAGTTTGCTAATATTTGATAATATTTAGTTTCGACTCAGTAAATGTCTGGCGTTGCACGGGTAAACAAAGTAACTAACTAACAACTTTGACTAACTTAATACGTAACATAAGTTAGCTCAATATTTGTTCTATTACACACAGCATAGGTAAAAAGATGCAAAGATTTGGAAGCATGATTCGCTGACATATGATATGATGACTTTCTATTGACTTTTGACAGTCCAAACCTTATAAATCAATAGAGGGTAAAAGGCGTGTCATTTGGCAAGCCATCTTTGGTCTTTTTATTAACTGTTGTCACTGATTTACACAAGAATAACAGTTTATACTGTTTATGCTATGAATAGTAATACTGTATCACATCTGCTTATCGAATTCAAGGATAGAAAAATAGTTATAATCTTCTGAATGCTGCATCTCTTTTATTATTTTCTATCTGAGAGTAGTTGAAGGTGATGTTATATATATATATATATATATATATATATATATATAATATATAAATATATTATAATTACTATTAATTCCACTGTCATACAGCCCACGACCAAAGAGATGTTGGAAAAAAGAAAGGGTACTGACGGTTGAGAAATGCAATATTAGCAGTCAAATGGCACTGCAGCGCAATAGAATAACTGCAATGGTAGTTGTAATATACTGGGTGTGGGTGTTATTATATGTTTATATCTCTCCCCCTGCAATAGGAGAAATGCAATATTGGCCAATATTAAAAGTAAAATGCAATGATATTATTAGAATAGCCAATATTGTTAATATAGTAATAATATAAAACCAATGCACAATTTTGTTTACATTTCAAAATGTCATAGCTAGCATTATCAAGAATTTGTGATGTTTATATAGATTTTTAGAAAAGCTGTACTACGTAGTCATTGTTCTGTAGTCATCCAAACTTATAATAAAATATTGTAATGATTTCATAAGAATTGTTAGAAGGAAATATCATCGTCATTTCCTTTACTTACACTGCATTGGACATCAGTTAGAATATCAAAGTACTCAAAAGTGTCTAAAATGTCAGTTATTTTGAAATCAGCAAATTGTCGAATTGCCGAAACCTTCGGCAATTTGACAATGATATATAGATTGGTGAAATGTGCACGTTATTTTTTTATGAAATGCGCGCGACTTAATCATTTTATTCTCTGTTGCTTGGCGTTTCAAGTTCCGGTCCTAACTTTGATAAAAGTAAGGCTTTTATGGCCTTACTTTTATCAAAGTACGGCCATAAATAATACTAAGTAACGATTTTTGGCCAATAAATCTGTCTATTTGTGTATAATTCATTCAGATGGGTACCTTTTAAGATACTGTCGACACTTTTCAAAGACTTGGTAATATATTTGAATTGGTTTATATGTGTTTTTTATCGTTATTATACTTTAACGACTCTGCTAAACGATGGTTAAAATTTTTCATGAGTTTTCAAAACGAGGGTTTGCGACGTCGTTGTTGAAAATTTTCGTAAGTTGTGTGCACATGCATTTATCATGTGAATAATTTATCATAATAATCACATCATTTATCACATCATTACACATGCACATAACGGCAGCCTCGTAATACTCAATGACCGGAATGAAACTCTTATTTAAAGTAGACGAAGGTTTGGAGCTCCCGTCGAATTGGAGAAAGTTGGGGGGCTTTTTGTATGTATATACCTCTTTTTCGCGGGGATAAAACCTCATGAATACGAGAGTTTTACAACATTTACTTCAAATTGAAAAGCAGAAAGTCCATACTTGGAGTGAACTAATAAAATAATTAAAATAGCATTACTAAGGTGTGCCTAGATACGCAGATTTGTCATTATTTGATACATTACTAAATTGAGTATAGATAGCTTTATTATGATATGATACAGTACCGAGGTAAGCATAGATAGCTTTGTAACAATGTGATACAATCAGATTGTCTCTTAGTGATTACATTAGTAATCTCTTATGGTCTCCGAGTGATCTCTAAATTAGAGAGTCTCCATGTGATCTCTTAGCATCTCTAAGTTGGAGATCATGCTTCTTTTGAATTACCATGTTCTTAAATGTCGGTTGCATTTAAACGCAATTTTTGTTAGCTTTGGTAATAAATATACTTATTGGCATGCAAATTCTTTGCTGTTACTATATGTTTACAGTAATTGAGCCCTTGAACTACCTAGGGGGTACATGTAACTCTCCTGCATGCGGCATGGCTCCAAGTCTGTAATGAATATATTGCAGTGAGAGGAGAGCTGCAATGCCCGCAGTGCATGGTCAAGAACAAGAGGTTAGATTGGGAGTACGCACATCGGCCATCAGCAGTAGAAAGAGGGATAACTCCAAAAGGACAAGTAGCCTATACGAATCCTGTCTCATCAGATAAGAGGTTTGTATGTTGTTGTAACTGCCAATTGCATGGTTGTTACAATCAAATTCAAATGAAAGATGCTGCCAGCAGAAATTTGGTACTGGTATAATACTATTCACACATGAAACAATAATACCAGCAGTAGATACAACCCTCCAGTTTATCAGTATGCATATTTAATTTCTTATACACAAGTTTGTCATTCTTTTTCAGTTTGAAATCTAAAAAATTGGAGCCACCGCTACCGGGGTCAAGTAAAGGTCGTTTATCACAAGCCTCCAAAGTATCAAACCTACTTCTCACACAGAACTATCTGCCAGTCGTGGATATGACGACCAAGTTCTATGGAGAGCATTTGGGTACTGACAGCAAATGACCTTCCGATCTCTTTATTTAGAAATGTGAATAATATCTTTATGTGATGTTTGTGTTGAAACAATTATATACTTTGTTATTATTTTGCGTGCTTTATGAATATAACTTCTACAATATGAAATGAGAGACATGAAGTAGATGGAATTTGAATTGCACTTGACAGTATTGATCATGTCTTGACTAGTTTGTGCAGTGAATCAGATACAACGCAATGTTTGTTAGCGATTCTCAGCAGATAAACATTCACTAGAGCCTGTCAGTCATGTTACCTATATCAGACGATATTAAACTTCAAAAGTCGGTGACTACCCTAGGACACTTATATTTTGCTAGTATTTAGTTTCGGGAGTAGCTCACAGAGTAAAATTTCACAGCAACTTAATTTCGCAGCTCTGATGAGTGCGAAAATATAGTGATTTGGAAATAAATGCAGTGGAACAAACATAATTAGATTCCTCAGGTTCAGTTCACCGATAAAAAAAATTCAATTTGCGACTAGTTTGTAATTGTGAACCGCAGGTAGAATGGTGTGGGCAAGGTCGATAATGCAATTTGATCGCTTGTTGTCTTTTGTTTCTTGGACTATCAACAGGCCCGTTTTCTCTGTAGCAGCTGGCCGGCTGAGCCGCCCCAACTTTTTGGGAATTTTTTACGGTAAGTACTGCAGTCCAATTCGGATAACTCTCCCTGGATAAAATGTAACGTTTCATCTCAAACACAAGGTTAACTCGAACGGATTCGTTTGGTCAGTTCCAACGCAATGATAAGTTGCTTCAGATAACTCGACCTCAACATAATTTATTCGAAAAGTTATTTGCCCAACGGCCATGGACACAGTTTTTATCGCTGTAGAATATCACTTCATTCCAAGCCATAGAGACCAACATCAACTTCTAGTAGTTCTTAGGCATCATTATTATCATCATCAGAGGCACAATATTTTTGGTAACAACTTTTATAAAGGTTTGCAAAAGATTAAGTTTTGTCAAACACCCGCTTGGCCATGTTCCATCGAAAGCGTAAAAGCTTCCAAATGAACTTAAAATAAAATCCGCAAAATTGATCTTTGTTAAAACGCTCAAAAGAAAAAGATGTCTTTTTCTGAGCGTTTTAACTGCGGTCCAGTTTTGCCTATTTTCATTTAAAAACGTCTCGTCAGTCACATCACCTAAAACAAAACAAATCTCAAAAAATAGAAAAATGTTGATACTTTCCGGTAAAAATTTTTAAAACTTCACACGACAGGCCCGGCTGAGGCCCTACATGAAAGAAATATGTTGGGGGTTTACACCGCCCCACCCTCCACACAGTAGGTCTTCATAACTAGTCGCCTAACATTAGCCACCCCAACTTGCAACCAGTGAATACAGGCCTGAATATCAATGAACAAAGCTATTTAGTTTCGCTTTTTTGCTCGTTTGTTATGATAGTTTAGTTTCGCACATTAATTTTTCGCGAGAGGATGACATCGCGAAAACGCAAAAATTAGATGAGGCGAATACACAAGTGAATATGACAACATACTCTTGTGAAAAACTGAAACACGAATATTGTAGTATAGAGAGCTGTCGGTGACTAAATGGTGTGTCACCAAACAGGGTTCAGTATTTCGAAAACTGACCAATCAATGTTGAACAGCTTCTGGCTTTTTGTTGGTCAGTTTTGCGTTAAGCTCTGTGATTGGCTAAAAATTTTCAATTGCGCCGCTCTTTCTTTACAGCATCTTCAGAAAATGTTTGCCTTTTTTATTGCTCAGTTTCTAAAATGGAACTAGTTTCACTTAAATCTGACTGGTTAAGTCATAAGACCTAAACTACTTTCGTTTCAGAATTATTCTGATTGGATGTTTTGGTCATACTCCTAAGAGAACAATTCCAAATATTTGAGAAGTTATATATTTGTGCGTGTGTGTGTGCGTGCGTGCGTGCGTGCGTGTGTGTGTGTGTCTGAGTGTGTCAGTGTGCATGAATGTGCGCCATCTGAATGCAAAGTGTATATGTGTGGTGTATCTCTTAGTGTATGAGTTTGTACTTGTTTGTGTGTAAGAATTTTGTGTATGTGTGGTTGTAGTTATTTGTTTCTTTGCTTATTTATGTGTCCTGAATTTTGATCTGTTTAGTTATTTCATCCTTGTGTTTGCACATTTGCCTAGTCTGTTTATTTGTTTTATGTTTTTGTGTATTACATTTTAGAACTACTGTCGTTTTTCGCAAACTTCTTTTTCAAATGTCGCTAGTAAGCGAGATACAATGCGCTAAACACTGTTCAATCGCAACATGATTTACAAGTGTTCTAGTGGAAAATTGCTACTACATTGAAGACTATTAAACTACTAGTATGTAGGACCGCTATCAAGCTGCTACTGCAAGTTTGGGATATAACATTATGTGATTGATCAACAAATTAAATACATTGCACTTACTGGTACATATCTGGTTATATAAGTGCGTTTGGGTTCATGCGTGTAGGTAGGTGTTTGTGCGTGTATGCAAATGTTTGTGTGTTTTTCTGTGTTCATGTGTGTGTGCCTCCGCATTTGTGAGCAAGTATATGACTGTGTGTCTGTCACAGTGAATTTTATTAGAATTACTGACATCGCCTGCAAAAAAGTTTTCTAAATGTTGCAGTGTGTGCATGCATGTGCAAGATTCAAAAGGGTGAACTTTGTTCAATCGCAACAAGCTATCAAAGGCTATGAAATGATCACCATGGTCTTCAAAGAAAAGTTTTTAACCTGAAAGTAGAAAGTACATTTAAAACTATCAGGCTGTTACTATGTAAGAGCTATATCTAGCTTCTACTGCAACTTTTGATATAACAGTTTGCAATGGACGAACAAATCAACTATGTTGCTGTTATTATTTCATATCTGTTGGAATATTAGCGTTTGTGTGTGCGTGCGTGTGCATGTGTGTTTACATGTTTGTGTGTATGCGTTTCGCTCAGTGTGTTTACATGTTTGTGTGGGTGTGGCTGTTGTGGTGTCCGTCTCGCAGTCTGTGTGTGTCGCTGTCTGTGCGTGTCGATGTCTGTGTGTCACTGTCTGTGTGTCGCTGTCTGTGCGTGTGTGTCGCTGTCTGTGTGTGTGTGTGTCGCTGTGTGTGTCGCTGTCTGTGTGCGTGTGTGTGTGCATGCGTGTGTGCGTGCATGCTGGTGTGTGTGTGTGTGTCGCTGTCTGTGCGTGTGTGTCGCTGTCTGCATGCGTGTGTGTGCGCGTGCGTGCGTGTTGCTGTCCGTGTCTGTGTGTTTGTCTGTATATGTTAATGTGTGTGTCTGTGCTGGTGTGAGCAAGTATAAAATGTGCGCAATTTTTCCAACAAGCGAAATATATCGCGAGATTTAATGGGGTAAACTTTTTCTTCGCAACAAGCTATTTTAATCATTCCAGAAGTTATCTGCTCTTTAAGGACAAATTGTTTACTTTTAAGTAGAAGGTATATTTGAATGTGTGTTTGTGTGTGTGGTGTGTGTACGTGTGTGTGTGTGTGTGTGGGCGTGCATGGGTGGGTGTGTGAGTGTGTGTGTGTGAGTGTGTGAGTGTGTGTGTGTGTCTGCGTATTGTAGGCTTGCGTGTGTGTGTCTGCGCATTGTTAGCAGGTGTGTGTGTGTATGTGAGTTTATGTGTGCGCATGCATGTTTTTGTGCAAGCGTGTTCATCTTTCTATGCATCTTTGTTAATAGGTGTGTGTCTGCGCAGTTGGTAGCAGGTATTTATATGGGTGTCTGTCTGTCTTTGCATTTGTATGTTAACCACTAAAACTATTGTCACCGCTCCGCAAACATTTGTGATGACTCGTAGTATTTTCAATACAAACGCGACATTTCATATAGCGCACAATAGGCTCTCAAAGTGAAATTAGTCCGTGCGGCATAAACTTTTGTGTTTTGAGGTCATGAACTTTCTAAAGCAAATAATATATCAGGAATTGATTGCTTATGCATTTGATTAGCTAAGATGCTTTATTTGACTGCTTTGAAGAAGTTAAAGGGGTTGCTAAGGACGATGAATGTTGATATTTCATTTCCAGTTATTTGGTTTACGTATCGTATTTTAAAATGTCTTACCACGATGTCGATGGTGGTGATTGTTGGAAATAATTTGAGTAAGTAGATGTAGATTTTTTAGAATTACAGAGTGGAAAAGAAAGTGATAGTGATTCCGGAAGCAGTGAGGTCAATTTCGGTATTGAAAATGATGGATAAAATGGGAAATTTCCGATGAGTTTACGGATAAAAGTCGTAGTGTAGAGACATGTAAAAATAATGTTGCTGCACAGCCGAACTCAGATGATACAGGAACAGCTCTGCCAGCAGATGTAGAGTTTAATCTCAGTGATGATGAGTACCTACTGCAAGCAAGTAGATGTAGTCTAAGAAATGTAGTGCATGTATTATTATGAGTATTATTTTATTATGTATTATTTTATTAGTATTATTATGTAGTATTATTATCTTCTTTCTCAGTTTGGTTTAAGCAACCAACCATCTCTTTCCCTTACCAATCTAACCCTCACTGTGATACATGTATTTAGTGTCATGAATTCATATTTACCTCAAATCAGGTAGCACCATCAATGACCCGACTGACAGGTGTTAAACCTATGAGTTGTTTTTAAGGATGTAAATGGACATGTGGCTGCATCACATGGTTTGAAGTGTCAAAGATACCCTGATCCTCGCAGTCAATCAATCATTAGCCAAGGAGAGCAGAGATCTTATCATTATTGGAAAGATTTCAGCCATAATTGACGTGTCAGAGACAACTGGCAAAAAGCACAAATACAAGGAGATGCAGCGAGAGCGAAACTGTTGCAACTTTGCTCACAAAGGTATGATGTTTTTGATGTGTTACTGTAGAAAATATGCGATCGACTGCGTTATTTTTTACAAAGCTGTTATTGCGATTACACACCGCTACATAATACTTTCTGGTATGTAGGTCAAAAAATATGCAGTGAAACATTTCTTTTTCTCAACAGAATAGGGAAAAACATGTTTCAAACACTGAAGCGACACTATAATAGGACAGAAATAGCTGTACCAAGGAGTTTCAATTACCAAGGTAGAAATAAGGGGGCTGTCACATCAGATGATAGTAAAGGCATTGCAGACTTCTTAGACCACATCGCCTCCATTCACTCTCGTGACCTTCCAGGTCGAGTTTCAGGTAAGCCAACTAGGTTTTGAAATTTAAAAATAAAATGCTTTCAAAGCATAATTACGGTTATTTTATTTTTTTGCGATTAGTTAACCTAAGTTATTAATTTTGTCAGAGCTATGTTGAACATTATTCATCAAAAACATTCCAATAGGTTTTGAGGAACTAAAGATTCTGCCTAGTAACTTCACAATTGAGTCAATCTGTGAGCTCTATAAGAAAAAGTGTCAAGAGGCTATGCTTAACTTCAAGTGTAAGTCGGCATTCAGAGCAATCTGGGAGGAGCTTCCGCCATACTTTATCATCACCAAACCAAGTAAATATCTGTGTTAGCTCTGCCAGAGAAATAACATGGCACACTTGAGGTATGTGCATTTACAGTTTTAGTCTTAGTGATATTTGAGCATACTGAATATTCTGGCAAGTGTTCTTTGCACACTGTCCACTACCTTTCGTTATTGTTTGTCACAACAGATCTGCAAACCAGCCGTTAGATAAACGAGCTGCAGAGATCAATCGGCAGCTGAATCTCCTTGAACATGCCTTAATGAGTGCATCCTGCTGTCACGACATTATCTAACAAAAGACTTGAAGCTTGGGGGTCAATACTTTTCTGACTGGACCTCCCGTTGCTCACTACGGATTTGATTATGCGCAGCAGGTAGATCAAAACCATTTTTAAAACATTGCTTGTTACAAAACGCAAAATCTCATTTTATATTTTTGTCAAAAACACACACATACGCAGCTCAAAATATAACAATAAATGCTCGACTATTACAAGGTTATGAAGCCAAGACTGTAGTGTTTTGAGTTTAAACACTGCTGAGTTTTAACAATTGGCAATTAGCAACTGCCAATTGCAAATGCTAATTAATAATTATAAAAACAATCAAGTTTATAAATAAAAATATACTTTTAAAAATAAAAACAGTAAATGTACAGTATACTTTCAAGCCTATAAAAAACAACAAATTTTACTTTGGTTTAATTCTTAGGTTTACTACCCTGCCGACCAGCTATCCTAATCCGAATCGGCTATCCTAAAGATGCTAACTCGTTCATCTCAGTAAAAGTTCTGTGAGTGGATTGGGTAATTATTCTAACACTGATACATTGGCATCAATGTTATGCCCAAAACCACCAGTTCAATGTGCAACACAATTTGGTCGTAGCTCCTTTACTGTATATTAATTTGTTATTTTCCAACGACACAACATATTACCTTGACCTCACTGTTTTAAGTATTCTAGTTCATGTGGCGCCATTGGAAACTTTTTTATATTGTTCGCCATGTTCTCTTCCCTAAAGATTTCAATATTCATGAGAACGTAATGCTTGTAGCGGGGGCTGCTATGACTTTCCAAAACGTCAACAAATAATACTGTTTGATATTTAATACATCAACTGTAAAGAAAATTTCTCAGTTTGTGGCGTCGACCACATTGACCAACACCCTCTTTGATATAACTCTGTGTCTTAGGTTAAATTGCTTTGATTTTAATTCCGACAACAGTTTTGAAAAGCTGACAAGTTTCTCTATTACTTTGGGCTAAAACCAATTTTGTGATCTGACCTAATTTGTATTAAAAATGACGCGACCTGTCACATTTTTCCCAAATGTTTTAAATATGCAAGATTCAATGGGAGAACGTTGTTCAATCGAAACAAGCTATCGAAACCCGTCAAAAGACTCAAGTGCTTTATAAGGAAAAGTGTTTAACGCGAAAGTCTGAGATACATGTAAAACTATTAAACTGCTACTATGTAGGACCGATATCAGACTGCTACTGCGACTGTTGAATGAACAGTTTGGGATAGATAAAAGAATCAATAACATAGCTGTTACTGTTTCATATCTGTTGGTATATCTGCATTTGTGTGTGTGCGCATTGTGGGCATGCATCTGTGTATCTGCGCATTGTGGGCATGAATGTGTTTGCATTTTGTGGGCATGCGTGGGTGTGTCTGCGCACAGAGGGCATGTGTGTGTGTATCTGCATATTGTGGACATGTGTGGGTGTGTCTGCGCACAGTGGGCATGCATGTGTGTGTGTATCTGCGTATTGTGGGCGTGCGTGGGTGTGTCTGCAAATTGTGGACACGTGTGGGTGTGTCTGCCCACTGTGCAATATATATATATATATATATATATATATATATATATATATATATATATATATATATATATATATATATATATATATACAGATGCATTTGTTTTATTGCAGCACCATTATGTGCAGTGGCTATTACGGAGTGATGGGTTTTTGAGATATTAGATGGATTAAAGAAATTACAGTGTATTCTTATACAAATATCTGCTTCATCATACAACAGTTTTAACATACAAAGTGGAATCTTGAAACAAATTAATTTCATATCTAGAAGTTTTAATGCATATTTGAAAACTTGATTTGTTGCTGCTGAAACTTAACTGTTTGTTTACTTTGTGAAATTTACTATTAAATTCATTTATATTTTTATATTTGCAATAAGAAATCAACAGTTGACAATAAGCAATCAACAGTTGAAAATAAGCAATCAACAGCTGACAATAAGCAATCAACAGCTGGCAAAAAGCAATCAACAGCTGGCAATAAGCAATCAACAGTGGGCAATAAGCAATCTACAGCTAGCAATAAGCAATCAAAAGCTGGAAATAAGCAATCAACTGTTGAAAAGAAGCAACCAACAGTTGACAATATGCAATCAACAGTTGACAATAAGCGATCAACAGTTGACAATATGCAATCAACAGTTGATAATAAACAATCAACAGCTGGCAATAAGCAATAAACAGCTAGCATTAAGCAATCAACAGTTGGCAATAAGCATTCAACAGTTGGCAATAAGCAATACACAGTTGACAAAAAGCAATGAACAGTTGACAATAAGAAATCCAAAAGTTGACAATAAACAATCAACAGTTGACAAAAAGCAATCAACAGTTGAAATAAGCAATCAAAAGGTGACAATAAGCAATCAACAGTTGACAAAAAGCAATCAACAGTTGAAATAAGCAATCAACAGTTTGCAATAAGCAATCAACAGTTGGCAGTAAGAAATCGACAGCTGGCAATACGCAATCAACAGCTGACAATAAGCAATCAACAGTTGGCAGTAAGCAATCAAAAGTTGACAATAAGCAAGCAAAAGTTGGCAATAAGCAATCAACAGTTGGCAATAAGCAATCAGCAGTTGACAATAAGCAATCAACAGTTGGCAATAAGCAATTGGCAGTTGACAAGCAATCAACAGTTGACAATAAGCAATTAAAAGTTGGCAATAAGCAAGCAAAAGTTGGCAATAAGCAATCAACAGTTGGCAATAAGCAATCAGCAGTTGACAATAAGCAATCAACAGTTGACAATAAGCGATAAAAAGTTGGCAATAAGCAAACAACAGTTGGCAATAAGCAATCAGCAGTTGACAATAAGCAATCAAAAGTTGGCAATAGGCAGTTAACAGTTGAAAATAAGCAATCACCATTTAGCAATAAGCAATCAACAGTTGGCAATAAGCAATCAAAAGTTGGCAATAAGCAATCGACAGTTGACAATAATCAATCAAAAGTTGACAATAAGCAATCAACAGTTGGAAATAAGCAATCAAAGGTTGGCAATAAGCGATCAACAGTTGACAATAGGCAATCAACAGTTGACCATAAGCATTCAACAGTCGACAATAAGCAATCAACAGTTGACAATAGGCAATCAACAGTTGACAATAAGCTATCAACAGCTGGCAATAAGCAAACAACAGTTGGCAATAAACAATAAACAGTTGGCAATAAGCAATCAACAGTTGGCAATAAACAATCGACAGTTGGCAGTAAGCAATCATAAGTTGACAATAAGCAATCAAAAGTTGGCAATAAGAAATCAACAGTTGACAATACGCAGTCAACAGTGGACAATAAGCAATCAACAGTTGGGAATAAGCAATCAACAGTTGGCTATAAGCAATCAAAAGTTGGCAATAAGCAATCAAAAGTTGGCAATAAGCAATACAAAGTTGGTAATAAGCGATCAAAAGTTGGCAATAAGCAATCAACAGTTGACAATAAGCAATCAACAGTTGACAATAAGCAATCAAAAGTTGGCAATAAACAATCAACAGTTAGCGATAAACAATCAACAGTTGGGAATAAGCAATCAACAGTTGGCAATAAGCAATCAACAGTTGGCAATAAGCAAACAACAGTTGGCAATAAGCAATTAACTCATTCGCACCCGACGAATTTCTAGGCGATCAGCCCCAGATACCGCTAATTTTTCAGAAAGTTGTGGTAATTCAAATTACTACTACAGGAGACAGACTTGAGATAATTTATTCAATCAAACTTCAAAAGAACCAACCCAGTCTCCTCTTTTAAAATATAGTACATTCACATAGACACCTTGTATCCCTTTTATGTAGATCCGTGCCTCAAAGAAGGTAGTTTCAGGACATTTCCAATTTTGAAAAAATTGTCATTTGCTGAAACAAAGTTAGATTTGCACCATAAAAATTACAAAATATACAAAGTTTGACTGAAATTACTCATTTATTACAGACAAAACATAATTATAATTATTATTTATACATATGCAGTTAGTGATGAACATGAAAATCATGAAACTCTAACTTCGAACTTTTCCTCACGAGCATCATCCTTCAAACAAAATCATAGCAAATCTATTTGCCAATATAACTCAAATAAAACATTATGAAAAAGTTTCAAATAATAAAAATATGTTCAATAACTCTGTTTTTGACTTTTCAGACTTCATAGACAGCTCTAAGAATCAATATAATCCTATCGAAACTGAAAGATAACGTTAGTCCGACTACGGCTGGCAGCGTGAAGAGTGCATATTTATTCGAGCATAACGATACAAATTGGCAAAATTAAAAGTTAATAAAAACTTTGAAACACTAAAAATAATGTTTTGATTTGATTTGTGCAGTCTTTGAATGTCTTACCACTTCTAAATCTGCATATTTACTTCTGGAGTTAAAAAAATTAGCACGAACGATAAAATTTCAAGTCGGCATGACAATTTCCGGTTTTGATAGAAACTGAGATGGGTGTACTAATTTGGTTATAACTTTCGCCGGAGATTTCATAGAGGCATATTTTAAAGTTTTTCTGATTGGCCAGAAATTTTTCTTTCTAACTAATCAAAAATATTATTTTATAATTTAAAAATAATGATGCAAGGAGTTGGTAAATTTCTCAAGTTAACTCGCGTTGGGTGCACAGCTACGTTATAAATATGCGAGTTAACTCGCGTTGGGTGCGAATGAGTTAACAGTTGGCAATAAGGAATCAGCAGTTGACAATAAGCAATCAAAAGTTGGCAATAAGCAGTCAACACTTGGTGATAGGTAGTTAACAGTTGACAATAAGCAATCAACAGCTGGAAATAAGCAAGCAACAGTTGACAATAAGCAATCAAAAGTTGACAATAAGCAATCAACAGTTGACAATAAGCAATCAACAGTTGACAATAAGCGATCAAAAGTTGACAATAAGCAATCAACAGTTGACAATATGCCATCGAAAGTTGGCAATAAGCAATCAAAAGTTGGTAATAAGCAATCAAAAGTTGGTAATAAGCAATCAACAGTTGGCAATAAGCAATCAACAGTTGGCAATAAGCAAACAACAGTTGGCAATAAGAAATTAACAGTTGGCAATAAGGAATCAGCAGTTGACAATAATCAATCAACAATTGACAATAAGCAATCAAAAGTTGACTATAAGCAATCAACAGTTGAAAATAAGCAATCAACAGTTGAAAATAAGCAATCAACAGCTGACAATAAGCAATCAACAGCTGGCAATAAGCAATCAACAGCTGGCAATAAGCAATCAACAGTTGGCAGTAAGAAATCGACAGCTGGCAATACGCAATCAACAGCTGACAATAAGCAATCAACAGTTGGCAGTAAGCAATCAAAAGTTGACAATAAGCAAGCAAAAGTTGGCAATAAGCAATCAACAGTTGGCAATAAGCAATCAGCAGTTGACAATAAGCAATCAACAGTTGACAATAAGCAATTAAAAGTTGGCAATAAGCAAGCAAAAGTTGGCAATAAGCAATCAACAGTTGGCAATAAGCAATCAGCAGTTGACAATAAGCAATCAACAGTTGACAATAAGCGATAAAAAGTTGACAATAAGCAATCAAAAGTTGACTATAAGCAATCAACAGTTGGCAATAAGCAATCAACAGTTGGCAATAAGCAATCAAAAGTTGGCAATAAGCAATCAACAGTTGGCAATAAGCAATCAAAGGTTGGCAATAAGCGATCAAAATTTGGCAATAAGTATACTTTAGGTAGCTTTAGTTTACATTTACTGCTATTGTTGTTCTCTAAGAACAGCTCTAGTTTGCTCAGGCATAATTGCGTAACTTTGCTGTTGGTCAAATCAAGCGAACCAAACTCATGTGTCTTTTCATTGCTTTACCGTTCAAATCTGAAACACTGGTTTTAGCCAAGCAAATTCACTGAAAAGTATCTACATGCATTTTTCCTCACCCTTTCCAGTTAAAAATTTTAGGTATTTGGAAAACTTGGTGCGTTTTTCTTCCTATTAGTTGTTCCAAAAAGTTCTTAAGCTTTACCTTTTAAAGTGGCTCAGATGTAGGAAATTTATAAAAAAGAATTTTTTGTTGACATTTGGCATGCGTCTAATAGTGTATACTATAGAAACACTAATTATAGCTACAAAAGCTTTTTTTATCAAGAGAGCCCAACGCCATTTAAGTTATCCTATTTCAGGCAATAATAACTAGCAGTGGTGCTAACTCAGGGTTCTACATAATAGCATAGGACAAGGACAAAAGCATGCTTGCTAGTTTTATGCCACTCGGCACGGGCTGCTGCTATACCACCCGCAACACTCCTTTGTAAGTACCAGGGAATGTGTAGCACAATCTATATAAACTACCATGTACACTCAAATTTCTTTATATTTAGAACCAGGAGCTATACATAAGTATTTATGATAGCCGTAACTTTCTGTGTTAGATGCATCTTTCTTAAAATAAGTACCTGCTTCTGTATTTGAGTCACGAGTTCCATCTCTTTTCTATATAAACTGCATCCTTTTTAGTTATGTAGACAAAAGCGGTCATGTGGTATTGTACAGCTGACTGCATTCTTTCAATGTTTACCCTAGGCTATAAGTAACATCATCGGGTGGCTTTTATGCCAAAAAAGACGATGATGTGGAAGAGTTGACATGGCCATCAGGAGCTCAAACTAAACTCAGCTACCCTATAAATGTTACACTGAGCAAACAGAATTTAATCAAGGTAGGCTGTACCAGTTCTCATTCACCTACAACATTTCCATTGTTTGTTTTGTGCCATTAAGTAGTTGCAGTTAGCAAAAAAACACGATATCCTCTGCATTTTTAGTTTTTTACCGAAAGATTTTAGCACAAAAACTTTTCATAAATTTGGAAATGTAGCTAAGAACATTAGATTGGCTCTTCTGGCTAGTAAAAAGTTAATTGCTAAACCCATTTGAGGCCATGTGTCTCAATGTCTAAGATATCACAATTTTTCTTTTTTAACAATAAATGTGTGTTCACACCAAGGGGATTTATTGGAGTTGTGTTTTTGATGAAAGAGTTGGAGTTGGAATTACATCCAGTCTGTTCACAATTTAAAATGTAGTTTGCAAACCAAATCCAATTAAAACTCCGACTTTCCATAATGAGTCACTTTTTTCAGCCAATGAAATACCACATCGATATCCATTCCATTTGCTTGTAGTTGCGTCTCTGTTAACATTGCGATATGTGATTGTTCACTTCTATGTTGTACTCTGTCAATGATGGCTGTTCAAAACAGACAAACATAGTATGCAGAACTTTGCTGATTTAGTGTCGGCAACTGATAAGAAGACATTTCTACAACCATTTTTCGTGTTACACCAAACCGACTTTGTGGGCATGAAAGCAACTCCTATAAATTACCCCGGTGTAAGTGCACCTATATGAGCTTTTATCAAATCTGGAACTTGTTAGTTAAATCAACTTTCTGGTATTAGCAAAACAATCGTCACATTAGCCAATTAGCTAGCATGAGTAATTTTTTCAGCCCTCACGTGGCCCTCACGTGATTGGCTGGTCTGAAGCCTCACAGAATTTAAGCTTTTTTATTGCTCATTGCTTAACCATCAAGCAAGTGGAATTTTTCTAGACTATTTCTTTGTAGATTGTGGGACGCATCTCTATCACCCTCGTATTCCAGTTTGGAAATCAGTTTATTAAGACCAGTTGGACTTACAGAGGGGTTAGAAAACACGCAACATCCAAGCATAGATGATTTGGTAAGATCAATGTTAGTGTTCTAGAAAGTACTGGCACATTCCATAGTCTCTTGTTCTAGATCCTATGGCAATACATTGTATGTGTAAATATAAACATACTTTGCTGTATCAATATTTGATTTTTATTGTAGTCGCCGTTGCAGATGAGTAAAAGAATAGTGTACACTTGTTAAGCATCCCAGAGTCTACTGCAAAAAGCTGGTGTAACTACTTCGCAGACGGAAAGGCAACCTGTTGATTCTGTACACAAGAAGTAAGTCATACGCACTGCAGCAAGACTGGCTTACATTGCTGTCAATACTGACAGCATAATGACATATAGGCTAAGCTGCCTTAAACTATGACATGTCCACACACCTGCTCTAGGGTTGCGTTGGTATGCCTCAGAATATGATCATAGACATCTGTAGACCTATCATAACCTATCAGAACCCGAGGAAATCAACTGTAAACAGTTTTAAATAGAAGTTGAATGGTGCTTCACATCCAGGCATGTCAGTTGCTAATATCCAGGCATGTCAGTTGCTAATATCCAGGCATGTTAATTGCTATTATCCAGGCATGTCAGTTGGTAATATCCAGACATGTCAGTTGCTAATATTAAAGCATTTCAGTTGCTAATATCCAGGCATGTCAGTTGCTATTATCCAGGCATGTCAGTTGCTAATATCCAAACATGTCAGTTGCTAATATCAAAACATGTCAGTTGCTAATATCCAGGCATGTCACTTGTTAATATTCAGGCATGTCAGTTGCTTCTACTTGCTGCTACCTGCTAGACATGTCACTGTTGCTTTTGATCAGCGTGATAGTCTGCATGCAGAGCATTCCTATTGGAGTGGCTCTTGCCTTGCTTTTTAAATGTCCACTTGTCTAGACTTGTCGACTTTTTATCTTTGTTGAGGCAGTTAAGAGTTTATCAGAAGACCTGTATCGAAAATGAAATAATACGTTTGCAGAGCTTATGAACTGGAGTAAATCAAGCATCAGCCATAAGTATCAGTAATAAATCATTTAGCAGAAGTTGGGTTGTTAAGTAGAAAGAGGTTAGTAAACTCTAACACCACTAGTTTTGTGTGCTAAACACAACTGATTGGTTTAGTGCCAAATAAGCTTTCTTTTTGTTGACTTGAACACTTACTACTCTATGGGAGGTGATATGGTAGCATATACAACACCACACATAGGAGCTGAGACATTTACTGTAATAAATGTGTCACATCTGTCTTGGATTATTTCAGTGTGACCAAAAGGTAAATGTTATCCGCAATTTCAAAGTGAGACTGAAAGACTGTAATCAGTTAAATAGAGACTGTGCACTATGGTAAAAGTAAGGGAGATAATTGACTATTATCTCTCATGAAGCCAATATGATGGCACAAAGGCATATCACAGCAAACACCAGTTTTATATTACCTCAACAGTAGTACTCAATGGCTATTAGTAATATTTATAGTTTGGTAGGGATTCAGGCGTGTCCAAATTGTTTGCAGGTTCTGGACCATGGATGCATTCGACAGAGATAATCAAGCAGTCAACTACTACTTCAAGGTTGTCAGCTCGTGAACAAAAGCTTTTTTAATACTCCATAAGTCTCCACCCATACAAGGTATCCGGGAGGAGAAAACAATTTCATATATATATATATATATATATATATATATATATATATATATATATATATATATATATACAGTATATATATATACATATACAGTAAAACTCGGATAACTCAAACTTCAAGGGACCGAGCAAAAGTGTCCGAATTATCTGAGTGTTCAAGTTATCAGAGCACTGTTACAAGTCCATGTATTTACTTATTTATTAGTAGATACATGAACATATACAAACTATAATATAAATCAAAAGCACAAATGGCTTGTTTCAATTTAAATGCTTCTAATGTAAAGTTTAAAACGTTTTTATCAAAAAGTATAGAGATTTTTTTATCACTTGAGATTGGTTTGTTGTTTGAGGTGATGTTATTGCCAGGACATTTTTTAGATTGACATTGGCAAAACTTGATCGTTGCTGAAATGCTCAAAAAGCAAAGACATCTTTTTCTTTTGAGCATTTTACCCACGATCAATTTTGCCAATTTTTCTTGAAGTTTATGCAAAGATTAACCCACTTTACCTGGCATTCGTTAAGAGCAACACTCCGAGGCAGTTCAATTAAAAGTTTTACGAGGTTTTACGGTACATTGTATATCACTAACGATTTTTGAATGGATACTTATTGAATGTACACACGTATTCTGTGTTTAGGTCAAAGGATGAATAGTTTTTTTTTAGCTAAGACAACGTATACGTTTAATTACCACAATTTTTAAGACGTTTTAAACATTCAACATTCCGACGTTGATTCAACATGGAATCCACGTCGGAAAACTATTCATCACGGGCTAGCCGGGTCACGCACTCAAGGATTTTCGCCACGCAAACAGAAAACAAAACATGCTGTTTTTGTTTTGTATGTGCGTGGCGAAAATCCTTGCGCCCGTGACCCGGCTAGCCCAGTTAAACCTTTAGAACAGTCGTTGACAAATTTATTTTGCCGATGGAGGTAGTAACGACGCTTATGAATTACGAAAAGTTGAGGTTTACCTTTATGGCTTGGAATAAAGTGATTTTCTAAAGCGGTAGCAACCATTTCGAAAGCCGTTGGGCAAAAAACAGTTCGAATTAACAGTGTTGAGTTCGAGTTGCATAGAGCCATTTATCATTGCGTAGGAATGGACCAAGCAAATCCAGTCGAGTTAATCATGTGTTCGCTATATCCGAGGGCGATTTATCAATGTTTCACTGTATATATATATAAATTGTTTCCTCACCCCGGATACCCCGTATGGGTGGTGAATTCTGCTCTAACTCGGGTCTCCTACCAGATATCTGGGAGTTTCAGCACTCGCCTCAAGATCTTAGCTGTTCCCAATAGCGCACTTTTCCATTATATATACATATCATCAACTCTCATTGTTAATGGGATTTGTGTCCCTTGCCAAAGCTCGTAGCTGCACTGATGAGGCTTCAATTGCCGAAACGGTACTGTCTGTAGCATATATATATATATATATATATATATATATATATATATATATATATATATAACAATTTATATATATATATTTATATATAAATTGTTTCCTCACCCCGGTTAACCCGTAAGGGTGGCAGTAGTTTCTGCTCAAACTCGGGTCTCCTACCAGAGACCTGAGAGTTTAAGACTCGCCTCAAGATCTTAGCTGATCCCAGGAAGGCATTTTTCTGCAACTCACCTGAGTTGATTGCTGTTGGTGTCTGGGCAAGCAACATTCTGTGATCCGGTGTTATTGCGCCCAGTGCCCCAATGACTACTGGGATTACAGTTGTTCTTACATCCCAGCATTTTTCAATTTCTTCTCCAAGAGGGAGATATTTCTCTACCTTTTCTTTTTCTTTGCTGTCTATATTGTAGTCATTGGGTACTGCTATATCTATTATAGTAGCTCTTTTGTTCTCCTTGTCCACCACCACTATATCTGGTTGGTTTGCTAGAACATGTTTGTTAGTACGGATGTAGAAATCCCAGAGGATCTAAGCGCGGTCATTTTCATTCACCTTACCAGGAGTTTCCCGTCAGTGTTGTGGTTTATTAAGGCCATACTCGTCACATAGACTTCTATACACAACACCTGCGACATGGTTTTGTCACTCAGTGTATGACTTTCGTGCTAGCTGCTTGCATCCATTAATGATGTGCTGGATGGTTTCAGGTGCGTCTTTGCACAGTCTGCATCTAGGATTGTCTCTAGTGTGATATATTTTTGTTTGGAGTTGCCTTGTTGGGAGCACTTGCTCATGGGCTGCCATGATTAGTGACTCTGTATTGGTCGTTAGGTTTCCTTTTTTCAGCCACATATATGTCTGGTGAAGATCGCCAACCTTAGATATTTGTTGGTGGTAAGCACCATGAAAAGGTTTCGTGTGCCAGTCAATTTCCTCATCATCAAGGCAAAGGTCCATTGTAAGAGCAGCCGATTGAAATTCTGCTAGCAACTTATCTGAAGTGGCCATGGAGGCTGCATAAGCTTTGATGCTTTGTTCTTCCTCCTTTACTGTCTGCTGTACACTTTTGAGGCCCCTACCGCTATCTTTCCTATTGAGATATAATCTAGTAATATCAGATTTTGGGTGGAGTGCTCCATGCATGGTCAGCAGTTTACGATTTGCTGTATCTGTTTCCTTGATGGCTTCCTCAGTCCACTTTATTATACATGCTGAATATCTTATTACTGGCAGTGCGTAGGTATTTATTGCCATGACGTGATTCCTGGCATTGAGCTGGTTCTGTAGGACCTGCTGAAGGCGTTTCTTGTATTCGGTGATTGCTTTGTCACGTACCTCGGCTTCGTGGTTGATGTTGCTTTGTATAATTCCTAAGTACTTGTACCCAAATTCTAAATTTTTGATGGTACCATTTTGCACTCTTACGCCATCTGTGAGCATAGAATGGATTTTTTTAAGATTTAGCCTTCCACATTGCTCAATACCGAAGGTCATTCAGATGTCCTTTCTGTATACCTGAGTGAGGTGTATTAGCGAATCAATGTCCCTTTCTTTGTTAGCGTACAGCTTGATGTCATCCTTGTAGAAGAGGTAGTTTATTTTGGTGCCACTTTTTAACTGGTACCCATATTGAGTCTTCTCCAGCATATTGTTTAGAGAGTTTAGGCATATGGTATAAGTTTTGGCAGAAGAGCAGCAATGATAAGGAGTGATATTGATAGATGCTTCGCTTTATTTTTACATTCGCCAGTTTTTTGCCATTGGCCTCTAGTTCCGTTTTCCATTTGGTCATTGACATTTTGATTAATGCCTCAAGAGCAGGGTAAACATTGTACATACTGAGACACTCAAGTATCCAACTATGAGGAAGTGAGTCATAGGCCTTTTTGTAGTCAATCCAAGCCACGGCAAGATTGGTATGCCTTCTCCTGCTGTCTTGGCAGATCGTTCGATTCACCAGTAACTGATGTTTGGCTCGTCGGGTGTTGCGCCCAATTCCTTTCTGAGCACTAGTCATATAGTGACTCATGTGCTGTTCCAGTTTGTCTGCAACTATTCTTGAGGGCAGTTTCCAGGTCATGGACATGCACATTATTGGTCGATAGTTTTTGGGAATCGGTCCCTGCTTTGGATCTGTTATCAGAAGTACAGTTCGTCCTACGGTCAGCCATTCCGGATGGTCGCTTTCTTCTCTTAGGCATTCTATCTGCTCAGCCCGTCTAGTGCGAAGTGATGTCAATTTCTTCAACCAAAAGGTTTGAATCATGTCATGGCCAGGTGGTGCCCAGCTCTTCAGTGCTGCACTCTGCACTTTATATCCACTTCTCTGATGGTGAGTCCAATTGTAGCCACAGTGTGTTGGTGGCCACAGTGTGTTGGTGGCTCTCTTTAAGCCTTTTCAGCCAACTTGCAGTGGTGTTATGAGTAGTCTCTTTCTGTCAGATGTCCTTCCAGGACTTTGAGGTGCTGGATCGGGGAAGATCTGACATTGGCATCCGCAGTTCACTTTGACCTGGGAATACACTCTAGATGGATTATTGATGAACAGTTTGTTCATTCTCTTGTTATTCCGCTCCTTGGTGTACCGCTTCAGTCATGTCGAGTGTGCTACTAGCTGCTGTTTGGCAGATTCCGAAGCTTCTATTGTGGCTTCCCTTTTTGGATGCTCCAAACTGTGGTTAAATCTCTCACTGAGCCTACTAACGTTCCTGTGCAAGTCCTTGATCTTCTTTCGTAGCCTCAGCTGCAAAGATGGAATGGCTTGAAGCCTTGTTGACATTGGCTTAATACCCATCTCCTCCGAGATGACGGATGCCATACTGTAAATTAGGGCATTAGTCTCACTGATCGATCGAGTTGAGATCGATTCCCGTGCCAAGTTAATATCTTCTAACAGCTTCTTAGGTATAGCCTTGCTAACTCTCCGTAGTAGTACCCCGCTTTCATAATCATTAGCCGTCGCCATCTTGTTGATGATATTTTCCGCAAGCTCTTACCCTTGGGTCAAGGTCAAAGTGCATGTCTTCTTCAACCTGTGAGTCAACACAAGATTGTGTATGTGTGACTGCTGCTGTTTATATGCACTGCTCGTTGGCCAAAGCTACTTGGGTGAGTTGGTTCCTAATTTCATCTACTTCAAGTTCCAACATGAGGTGCCGCTTGATTATGTTACTCTTCTGAGGTACAAGTTGCTTAGCGGTTAATGGCAATTTAGGGCGCATGTTTATCCACAGTTGACGCATCCTTCCCATGTAGCCCCACTTTTGAAGTTCAATTTTCACTCATAAAGTAGCTCTGCATGAGGTCCGTGTTATCAGTTTGAGACCATTTCATCCGTTTTAAACCATTAGCAAATTTTTCACTGCCTTCTCCTGGTTCAGCTACAGGCAGCACAGACTTTGTTTGACCGGGCGACATCCGAGTAGGCATGGCTTTGGTTATTGCACTCATCATAGAGGTTGTAGACGTTATACAAGCAAAAATCTTGTCTAAGGACCACCAGAAGGGTGCAGTTGTTGGGGTTTGAATTTAGGACCTAATGATCACTATCCCGACACCTTACCACCTGCACTACCGGTCCTGTATATATATATATATATATATATATATATATATATATATATATATATATATATATACATATATATATCTATATATATATTTATATATATATATTGATATATATATATTTACATATATTGATATATATTTATATATATATTGATATGTATATATTTACATATATTGATATATATTTATATATATATTGATATGTATATATTTATATATATTGATATATGTATATAATAATAATATATATACATACTAGCTGAATGCTCGGCGGTGCCCGGGGAATAAAAGTTTTTGCACAGAAAATTTATTTTTATTTAACATATACCAACAGTTACCATTTGAACTTGCTAACTTCATATCATGAGAAAATTGTTTTGCTTAGTTTAAAGGTTGACTTGCTACAAAATTCACATTGCAGTTATTTGGTACGGAAAGATTCACCATGTCTTACTCTGTTGTTTTGTAGGTGCCAAATACGTGAAAATGTGATTACACACCCTTAAAAGCTCAAAAACGAAAAGCCGCCGTAGATTGGACTCTAGATATTTATCTGACGTATTCATTACAGTTTTTTTTATCGTCTTGTCACATGATGTTCTCACGTGTATTAAAAGGCCAATAAAAAGCTCCCTATAAAACATATCGTAGCACTAGTTTATGGCAAACACTTCGGGTTTTACCGAAGCCCCTGTATTAAATATAGATGCTCACTACTTTACAGTTTTGCTTCGGCATTATTCAATCGCCAAGTCGTAATTTGATCACGTGACCCAATACTTCGCAAATAATTTTTGCAGCACTTTTTGATTATCACAGGTAACCAACAGGCTCGTCATGGTTATCAGACAATGATATGTACTCCTTCGAGCTAAGGTTATAAAGTTTAACGATTTTTTACGGTCAGTTATAAGATTTCAGTGCTAAAAGTGACAGCATTACAATGACGATAAAACAGACGCGTAAGAACAATAGACATGGTTTTATTGAATGTGTGAAGGATATTTTTGAAAATATTTCAATGAATGAGGTTGCATGAAAGTGTAAACAGAAACCATCCTCTAACAACTACGTCCCATTTGAGCCATTTTGAAAAGCGAATCCAAGCTACAGCGGTCTCGTGTGGCTGCGATTAACTGTTCGTTTTTTAGCTTTTAAGAGCTTTTAATCACATTTCCACATATTTTGCACCTACCACACAACAGAGTAAGACATAGTGAATCTTTTGATACCAAATAACTGTAATGTGAATTTTGTTGCAAGTCAACCTTTAAATAAATTAAGAGAAAAATAAAACATCTGTAAAGGTTTTCCCTTCTCCGTGAGTTGAGCAATCACTTGCGCAAACACTCACAAATTCTTTATTCCGAGATATGAAAATTTCTATAGCTGAACATTTACAACGACGAATACACAAACTTTGAGAAATATATATACATATAGACATATGGATAGATATATACCTCATATTTGTTGTGCAGCCGTTGTGTAGGCACAGGTTTCAGACCAAACATTATATATGAAGTTCTGGATCTATGCAACTGGGCTATAATCACAAAAAATCAATTGTGTGGTTTTCCATTGCAGGAAAAACTAGCGATTGTTGGTATACAGCTGCACAAGCTAGTGGAATAGGTAATAGCAGTAGAAGGTTATTCTAAACCCTTATACTCGAGTATACTGGTATTTAATAGGGCAGGAAATGGTCAACGTCTTAGTTGCAGCTTTCACTATTAAAATGGCGCAAGGGGTAAACTTGTTTTTTCAGTTTTTTTGGAGAAATTTTTCTTTGAGGGGACATGAAACTGACAGTCATTTCAGGACTATATGACAATGGATGTTCTATGTGTGTTGAGACCAGCAAAAAACTAGTAAAAGTAGTTACGCTAAATGTCTTCTAAACCATTGAAAAATTAACATACAAGATCAAAGGCAAGGTCTTATGCTAAAAATTTACAGCCGAGAAGGGAAAACTTAACATATTGCACACATATGTATTAGGAATGCTCAATTAAATGTATACAAGTTTTATCGTAAATATACTACGGTATAAGCAACTAGCAAAGCTCTAACCAATTGCTGGCTAAACCAAAATTCAGTACATCGTATTTGACCAAGAGACATATACCTTTGCATGTAACTGAAATGTTGCGCTAATATGAACACTCCTCTGAATCAAACAGTTTCAAACCTTGTTAGTATTTTGAAATATATTTTTGAAAAGCTTGGAGTCAGAGAAGAACAGTTTTTGTCTAATGAAAGAGTACTTTACCTAAGCCAGCCATACTCTCAACTCTATGAAAGAAAACGAAGAAACTAACTTATGTTCTATTGTTAAAAGTATTTCTATTGCCTGATGTGTGTAATGTAACCATGATATTGTTTTTAAAGGATGAAACATCCGGAGAGAATTGTGTCTCTTGAAATTCTCCAAGCAAAGATGGATTTGCTAGAGGTATGTCAATGAACTTAACGAGCCATGCAATGTACATAACATCACGAGTAACTGAGTCATGCACCATCCCTAGTGACTGAGTCATGTAATGTACCATCATTAGTAACTCAGTCATGTAATGTACCATCAATAGTAACTGAGTCATGTACCATCACTAGTAACTGAGTCATGTCATGTACCATCACTAGTAACTCAGTCATGTAATGTACCATCAATAGAAACTGAGTCATGTAATATACCATCACTAGTAACTGAGTCATGTAATGTACCATCACTAATAACTGAGTCATGCAATGTACCATCACTAGTAACTGAGTCATGTAATGTACCATCACTAGTAACTCAGTCAGGTCATGTACCATCACTAGTAACTGGGTCATGTAATGTACCATCACTAGTAACTGAGTCATGTAATGTACCATCACTAGTAACTCAGTCATTTAATGTACCATCACTAGTAACTGAGTCATGTAATGTACCATCACTAGTAACTCAGTCATTTAATGTACCATCACTAGTAACTGAGTCATGCAAGGTACCTTCACTAGTAACTGAGTCATGTAATGTACCATCACTAGTAACTGGGTCATTTAATGTACCATCACTAGTAACTGAGTCATGCAAGGTACCATCACTAGTAACTGAGCCATGTAATGTACCATCACAAGTAACTGAGTCATGTAATGTACCATCACTAGTAACTGAGTCATGCAATGTACCATCACCAGTAACTGAGTCATGTAATGTACCATCACTAGTGACTCAGTCATTTAATGTCCCATCACTAGTAACTAAGTGTGTGCTACCTTCTTGTCTGCGCTCACAGAAGGTAAACAATGAATCGCAAATAGATGGATGTAACATTTTGAAGGCTTTCTTGGATAGATACTTTGTTTAAGGACTTTACAAATAAATGAAAAATGGACAAGTTTTGCCTGCTCTTAGTTGTTTGGCTCATCTACCAAGTTGACTTAGTTAAGTGATAGAAAAGTTAACAAGTATGCGAAGCGTTTGTCTGTCTAGGCGTTTGGAGATATTTAGATTGCCGTGAACGTACTCGTATTTCATTTCCACTAGCCAATGAGCCAGTTGTGTTCAATTTCCACTAGCCTATGAGCTGGTCGCATTCCTTTTCTACTAGCCAATGAGCTGGTCACATTCCTTTCCTATTAGCCAAAGAGCTGGCCACATTCCTTTTCTACTAGCCAATGAGCTGGACACAGTGCTTTTCTACTAGCCAATGAGCTGGTTGCATTCCTTTTCTAATAGCCAATGAGCTGGTCACATTAAATTTCTACTAGCCAATGAGCTGACTGTACTGCTCTATTCAACTGTCTAGTTTTGCAAACTGTATTAGGTCTACTGAGTGAATGTTACATTCTGCCTTTCACCTTGCTTATTAGGACGCTTTGGTTCATTTTTTGTGGTAACTTTAACGGTTTTAACAAAGTTATCACCCATCACAACTCTTCATTAATCACATGTTTGTATGATTTTGTTAGTTAATCAAAAGCTACTTGCTAAACACCCACACTTCCTCCCTCTACCAGTATTCCATAGATTTGTTGGACATATTCCATTGCGACAAAGATCAGCCATCGGGACCAGATGTTGGCAATAAGTCAGTTGTATTTCTAATATTTTTGGTTGTATCTCCAATATTGTTAGTCGATCTCCAATATCGTTAGTCGTATCTCCAATATCGTTAGTCGTATCTCCAATATTGTTAGTCGTATCTACAATATCGTTAGTCAGGTCTCCAATATCGTTAATCGTATCTCCAATATCGTTATTCGTATCTCCAATATTGATAGTCGTATCTCCAACATGTTTAGTCGTATCTCAAATATTGTTAGTCATCTCCAATATTGTTAGTCGTATCTCCAATATAGTAGCCTGATTTTTTTACAGAAACTTTGTGTTTTTTATTTATTTACTTTATGTTGGCTATTGTATGTAGGTCTGTCATTTTCAGTTTCTGTGATTTCTTATGATTACTCAACTCTATGCCTATGTATTGCGTGCATGATGACTCATTCATATGGCTATATATTACGTGCAAGATGACTCAATCATATGGCCATGTATTACGTGCATGATGACTCATTCATATGGCTATGTGAACTCATCATTCTCTGTCTAACATGTACTGGCGCATATTGCGTAGAATGCTACTCTGGCATGGCTCCAGGCTTACCAACTGGGTTGGAATTCTGGCTAAGGGACTGAGAATTGCACCCTCGGGCGGCTCCTGTTACAGGTTACACGGTGAGTAAATTACAGTTTAGTTTTGTCAAGGCCATGACAAAGATTTGTGTTACACTAGTAACCGGGTATAAATGAATTCGAAATCTTATACAGGTGTGACTGCTTCATCAACTAAAGGGTCCGGTATATTATAAGGGGTAGCCCTACCAGTAGCTCAGTGTTCAGCTATCTAAAGCAGTTGTAGTTTCCAAAAAGTAGAAGAGACAATTTGAGCTTTGAATAGCCATTAATATCTTACCTAGCAATGTCTCGTTCGCTATAAATGTTAATGTCCAATTTTACCTCTTAAATTTTCTTATGTAACCTCATCTTGCCTGCTATTTACCTGCTTCTGATAGCCAGTTCGCTTTTTTGTGTTTATTTTTGCTTCATAGTTTTGCAAGGTTGTCTATTTTGCTGATTGCTCCAGTAAAAGTGCCATTTATTGTTTTACAACAAAAAGAACAAATGTTTGAGTGCTCCTGCGTAATGGTGAGGTCATGCTAGGTAAGTTATATGTATGTTACTAGGTAAGTTATGCAAGCTAGACTGTTTAGATGTACACAAGTGAAGTTATGCTAGCTAGGCTGTTTAGATGTACACTAGGTAAGTTATACCAGCTAGACTATATAGATGTACACTAGGTAAGTTATACCAGCTAAACTGTTTAGATGTATACTAAGCAGGTTATACCACCTAGGCTGTTTAGATGTACACTAGGTAAGTTATACCAGCTAGACTGTTTAGATGTACACTAAGTAAGTGATACCAGCTAAACTGTTTAGATGTACACTAGGTAAGTTATACCAGCTAGACTGTTTAGATGTAAACTAGGTAAGTTATACCGGCTAGACTGTTTAGATGTACACTATGTAAGATATACCAGCTACACTGTTTAGATGTACACTAGGTAAGTTATGCCAGCTAGACTGTTTAGATGTACAATAGGTAAGTTATACCAGCTAGACTGTTTAGATGTACACTAGGTAAGTTATACCAGCTAGACTGTATAGATGTATACTAGGTAAGTTATACCAGCTAGATTGTTTAGATTTACACTGGGTAAGTTATACTAGCTCGACTGTTTAGATGTAAACTGGTTAAGTTATACCAGCTAGGCTGTTTAGATGTACACTAGGTAAGTTATACCAGCTAGACTGTTTAGATGTACACTAGGTAATTTATACCAGCTAGACTGTATAGATGTACACTAGGTAAGTTATACCAGCTAGACTGTTTAGATGTACACTAGGTAATTTATCCTAGCTAGACTGTATAGATGTATACTATGTAAGTTATACCAGCTAGACTGTTTAGATGTACACTAGATGAGTTATAGCAACTAGACTGTTCAGATGTACAATAGGTAAGTTATACCAGGTAGTTTGTTTAGATTTACACTGGGTAAGTTATACTAGCTCGACTGTTTAGATGTAAACTGGTTAAGTTATACCAGCTAGACTGTGTAGATGTACACTAAGTAAGTTATACCAGCTAGACTGTTTAGATGTACAATAGGTAAGTTATACCAGCTAGACTGTTTAGATGTACACTAGGTAAGTTATACCAGCTAGACTGTATAGATGTATACTAGGTAAGTTATACCAGCTAGATTGTTTAGATTTCCACTGGGTAAGTTATACTAGCTCGACTGTTTAGATGTAAACTGGTTAAGTTATACCAGCTAGGCTGTTTAGATGTACACTAAGTAAGTTATACCAGCTAGACTGTTTAGATGTACACTAGGTAATTTATACCAGCTAGACTGTATAGATGTACACTAGGTAAGTTATACCAGCTAGACTGTTTAGATGTACACTAGGTAAGTTATACCAGCTAGACTGTTTAGATGTAAACTAGGTAAGTTATACCGGCTAGACTGTTTAGATGTACACTATGTAAGATATACCAGCTACACTGTTTAGATGTACACTAGGTAAGTTATGCCAGCTAGACTGTTTAGATGTACAATAGGTAAGTTATACCAGCTAGACTGTTTAGATGTACACTAGGTAAGTTATACCAGCTAGACTGTTTAGATGTACACTAGGTAATTTATACCAGCTAGACTGTATAGATGTACACTAGGTAAGTTATACCAGCTAGACTGTTTAGATGTACACTAGGTAATTTATCCTAGCTAGACTGTATAGATGTATACTATGTAAGTTATACCAGCTAGACTGTTTAGATGTACACTAGGTAAGTTATACCAGCTAGACTGTATAGATGTATACTATGTAAGTTATACCAGCTAGACTGTTTAGATGTACACTAGGTAAGTTATACCAGCTAGACTGTTTAGATGTACACTAGGTAATTTATACCAGCTAGACTGTTTAGATGTACACTAGGTAAGGTATACCAGCTAGACTGTTCAGATGTACAATAGGTAGGTTATACCAGCAAGACTGTTTAGATGTACGCTAGGTAAGTTATACCAGCTAGACTGTTTAGATGTATACTAGGTAAGTTATACCAGCTGGACTGTTTAGATGTACACTAGGTAAGTTATACCAGCTAGATTGTTTAGATGTATACTAGATAAGTTGTACCAGCTAGACTGTTTAGATGTACACTAGGTAAGTTATACCAGCTAGACTCTTTAGATGTACACGAGGTAAGTTGTACCAGCTAGACTCTTTAGATGTACACTAGGTAAGTTATACCAGCTAGACTGTGTCGATGTACACTAGGTAAGTTATACAAGCTAGGCTGTGTAGATATTCACTAGGTAAGTTATACCAGCTAAACTGTTTAGATGTACATTAGATAATTTATACCAGCTAGACTGTTTAGATGTTAACATTCAGTCTAGTAGCCATTCATGAGATTTTGGCTAATCTTTCAAAGGTGCCTGAGCTCTTGCATCATGACCACCAGGTCAGCATAATTAGAGGGTTCATTGTTTCTGTGCAGGTCAGCAAAATGAGTTAGTTTCTTTAGACTACTGTGCTGACAAGCTGCCTAAAGGAAACCACTCTGTAAAAGCTTGTGGGAAGATGACTCCAAACCCAAAGGGCAATACTGACCTGTAAGTTTTTCTCATCCGGTGCCATCCTTAATTTCCTATTGAATTTTCACTTGGTATATAAAGGAAACATTTACACCAAATACAACTTTTATATTATTACAAAGATGCAAACTGTGTTAACTAAAGTTTGAATCTTCTGTTAACTATATCAGAGTCTTCTGGTGTTGAGATAGACTCAACACCAGAAGACTCTGATGGAAAAATTACCAAATGCTTTAACGTTTTCCATTATCATATGAAGGCTGTTAATATTGAAGCAGTTTATCACTGTGATCATCAAGTAGTGATTATGTTCTTGTTGACTATAAATCTATTTGTCATGAGTTTAGATGGCTTTACATATCGGTTTATTATAGCGTATGATATCTGAATCACACAGGGATGGCGTGACTGTACCATGTGAAAATCCTAAGATAACATACAGTCAACTCATCAGGTTATACGCTCTACAACAATGTGTACATAGTCTATAACACCAATCAGATTAAGATGAAATATCTTCTCAAGGTCAAGTTCAACTTCCGCCACTAACTCCTTCCATAGCAATGCCATCTAGGCTCGATTGCTATAGTTCTTTCTTGCCAGTTTTCTTTGTATTGTCTCATTGTTATGAGTTTAGGCTTTTCAGTTTTTAACTTTTTAGATAATTTCTCGTGGTACTATTGCACATTGTTCTATTCTTTACTGTGTAAATGAGGATAACAGTTGGCAAGTTACTGTTGCCACTTGTCATTAGTTGCCACTTTCTGTTAGTTGCCACTTGCTGTTAGTTGCTCACAAATAATGCTATCAAAAGTTCTTTCAAACAGCCAATCAAAACTTGCAAGGAACACTTTGCTAAGTTTTCTTATTATGTTGTATCAAATACATGTACGTGTGTGTGGACTCAATACACGGGGCTGGTTCATTGCTGCCATGAATAGTGGTTAGTTTAACATGACTTTGACCTGCAGTCTTCCTTGTTAATGGTCACACCATCAGCTCTCTACTAGATATGAATTGGTTCAATGCCATAGAGTCAAATTACCTGCTAGTGAAAATGTTACATGAATTCATAACCGGTTTTTAGTAACACGAGTAATGATCCTTACTCCATCCTTACTTCCTCATGCATGATGTGCCTAAGAATATTCATCATCGGAATCATCAGAATTCCACTCTTTTGTGAAGTCACTGAGGTTTAAATTTGATCCATTGTTTGTAGAATTATTTATAGGTGGTTTACAACCTGATCTAAATACTTTAATATGTTTTGATGAATGATGAGAACACCCTTCAGGAACAGCAAATGGCTTAATACCAGCCATGTTACGGCGTTTCAAAGTGTGTTTACTAACTTCAAAGCTCTTTGGTTTTATCCTTAAAACTTTGCAAACAACACCATCAAATAAGTAATAACTGTATCCGTTTAACATGTTTACTTAAAGTAGTTCCTTTATAGACTTGTTTAACTTGGTCTCATACTTGAACTTATATGAAAAATGGTATAGCAAACATTCTAAGACTCACATGTAAATGCTGCTCTGTCCGAAAAAGATTAAAAAATATAGGTGACATTAGCAATGCTTTGGTCATAAAAGAATTAATTTTATCTTTCCAAAATTTTCACCAGCTAGTGAGGAAATGAAGCATCACATTTTATTTGAACGTCATGACTATTATAATGCCACTTGAGTGGAAGGGTTGGAATAATACAGCGCCATAGGACTCAAATAGAGGTTTCATATTATATCCCAAATATTTTCAGCCTTCCTTTGAATAGAACTTTTGTTGCTCTTCAGGGAAGATAGGATTACCAGTATCATAAAATAGGCTTAGGTCAAGGCATTGCCGTCGGGTTCTAATGAAAGATTCGCTACAGCAGAAAAAGTTGTTGATGAGTCATTTTCCATCGTCCCAGTTAGTCAATTATTCTCAAACAGGGAAGTTTTTGCTAAAAACCTTAATTGTTTTAACTAGAGTAAATCAAAACATGCCTGTCTGTTTTTACTTGGTACAAGTAGCTTACTCAACAGCACCCAGACTAGTTGTTAGTTTAACATGATCTTGATCTCTAGTTTTCTTTGAGAATGATGACCAATCAACTTTCCATCAATGTCTTTCAGAGCATGTCTAGTCTGCAAAACCTGTTACCATATAGATTACACTGGGCAACCAAGTTTCAAAAATCTTTTACTCGCCGAACCAAATTAGCTATTTTCAGTCAAGTTTTTGTGCTAAATACAAATATTCGCATAGAAAATCGAGGGGATTTTGGTTAGTGAGCTAAAGGAGGTTGTCCGATCATTGACCCTCTGTTCACAGATATTGCAACTCTAAACCTGCTGCTGGCTTTAAAGGGAAATTACCACTTCCCCTGACAAGTGAAAAATACCAAGGAGACACAACTGTTCTGCTGGTGCAAGGTGGTAAACTCTTGGAAAGAACAAGCCAAATTGGAGTGATTCAGAAAATTGCTGACTTAGTCACATATTGAGGATGATACTTCCCAGTGCATTGTGATGCTGATGCAATTAACAGTATTACCAACATAGTGACTTGTCAAAGATGATGCTCGCTTGAGCAATGTGAACGCTGGTGCAATTTAGGATAATTTCCTGTTATTATCTAAAAATTGCTGGTGCTTTTAAATCACAGCAACCTAATGTAACAATGGTAGATCGTTGATTACAAACCTTACTAACCTGACAGGATTATGTAGCTAAGCTCAGAGATCCTTAAAGCACATAAATTACATAATTTTTTTATTGTGTATTTGAATACATCAGAGTCTTGGCTTTCAAATGAGCTATTTTTTGCCATGGTGAGACAGACATTGGTTGGTGTTTATAAGATTTTCCCAGAGCTCCACCGCAAAAAAGTTTACAGGCGTAGTCTCAAAAATTGTGACGTCACAATTCTCATATTCGTTGTTGTGTGCTCTTACTGCTTATTTATCAACTATGATAATGACGATAATGACGCTAGTGGCAGGCAAAGGTAGGACAACTCCAAAGAACGAATGAAGATGACAAAGGACTCAGTGTCATTAGTTCTCCATGTACACATTATTTCTATGATAAGTACCTCAGACCTCAAGAACCATACTATATTTTTCCGATGATATTATACACTTGCTCTTTATTTTTAATGTGATGTTGCGTGTGACGACTGAGACTAATTAATTTCAAGAATTGCGTGATCTCGCGAAAGTGCGATTGACGTTTAGTCCTAGGGCCACGCAACCGCAGGTCATAATTTATTCGATTTGATTTCATTACCTTTATCAACAAAAGTACATTTATTGAATCATAATTATTGAATCATTAATTAACCCAGAACATGTGTTTTTATTGGTCGGGCGTCAGCAAGATCACGGGCATTGTTGATTATCTAGAATCTTAGTTTATTATTAGCGCTCTTCGTGTTTAACAGCACCGATTGTCACAAAAAAAACGCAGCCTCAATGGCAGCGAAAGGTGATCGACGACCTAAGGCTAAATGAGAATTAGGTCGTCACATTTTGAGTACCTGAACCGAGTGTTTTTTTGCAGGACGTACTTTTGACACCTCGTTTTTCATAGTTCTATTATTTTTTGTGTATTGAGTATAGGCTCATTCAAAATCCAAGACTGATATATTGAAATATATAATAAAAAAATTATATAATTCATGTGCTTTAAATGTTTTTTCTTTGTATTGCGGAAGCTTTTTACAGGTAGCTACTTTCTCTAACTTTGGATGACCATTTGATTTTCTTTTTCTAAAAATTAACAGCTAATATACGTATTTTCATGTTTTACTGCTACAGCCAGTATAACCCAATTACTGTATAGCTGTATCAATAAAATTGTATATCGAATTGTAGGGAAGCTCTGGACACGAGTGTCTGTAGGGATGTGAGTAAATGCTTACTTCTACATATTTTCTATGTCTATGCTACTATCACTAACTCCTTTTGGAACACGTTAGTTAGGCGCTTGATGTTCTCTATTTTGTCTCATACCAACTTACCTTCTCATATTTTTGAGGAGAAACGAAACTTGCGGGCAACCTTTTGCATTGGAAATACCAAGGAATTTTTACTATAGAAACACCAATAACTTTCTACTATAGAAATACCAAGAACCTTCTACTATGGAAATATCGATAGCGTTTCATTATTAGAAATACAAAGAGCTTTGATGTGGAAATACCAAAAGCCTTTTACTATGGAAATACCGATAGCATTTCATTATGTAAATTTTTGCTTAAACTTGTTGTCTATATGCTATTTAGTTTAGATTTTTAGCAACTCAACAGTCAGAGATTCTATCAAGTATTAAGTTTTGTCCTTTACTTAATTAGAGCCGATGTGTTTTAGTCTTAAAGATTGACTCGCGACAAAATTCATATAACAGTTATTTTGTATCAAAAGGTTCACTATGTCTTACTCTGCTGTTTGGTAGGTGCAAAAAAGGTGGAAATGTAATTATAAGCTCTTAAAAGCTACAAAGCAAACAGTTAATCACAGCCATCACCAAAGCGCTGTAGTTTGGAATACCTTTATTTCAATGATGTACTCATTTCAGCGTGGTAATTTTGTGATGCACGTGCTGTTATCACCTGAATTGAAAGGCCGATAAAAAGCTCAATAGAAAATTTTTGGTAGCATTAGTTTATCCCAAACACTGGGTTTTACCGAAAATCTCTTATCAAATATAGATGCTCGCTACTTTACAGTTTCGTTTCAGCTTGGTATAATCATCTAATCGTAATCTGATCACATGCCACACAGAACAATTTCTGCAGCATTTTCCGACTATCACCGATGACCAACAGGCTCGTCATGTTTATCAAAGGATGATATGCATTCCTTTGAACTAAAGTTGAGAAATTAAACTAATTTTTATGGTAGGCTTTGAGATATCAGTGAGCAAAATGGCAGCATTACAATGACAATGAAATAGACGCGTAAGGACAATAGACATGGTTTTATTGAATGTGTGAAGTATATTTGTGAAAATATTTAGACTAATGAGATTGCGTCAAAGTGTAAAAGGAAGCGCATCATGTTCAACTAAGTTTGACTGGACCCGTTTTGGTAAGAGATTCCAACCTACGGCAACAACCTTCGTTTTCGTGATGGCTGCGTTTAACTGTTCGTTTTTGAATTTTTAAGCACAGCAGAGTGAAATGTGGTAAACCTTTTGATACCAAATAACTGTAATGTAAATTTTGTTGCAAGTCAACCTTTAGCCAAAAATTTTTGTTCTCTTGGTTTGTAACAGGTGTTTATTCACAATGCAAGAGTTTTAATATTAGACTAGCCATGTGTCCCACGCTTCACGGGTGATAAAATAATTACCCCATGAATTTGAGTAACTCACGATGGTAACTTAAGCTAGTCTAAATAGTTACTATAATAACAGCTATGTTTGAAGCCAGCTTAATAATCATTAGCTATCATGTAACAAACTCTATTAATACACTTATAGGCACTAGTAACCAATAGTATTTTTGCAAGTGCTTTAAGAGTGCCTATTTTAACTGATGTAAGATATATGACCGCACTTATGCTATCGTATAGCAGTTTAGCCACTCGGTCTAGTAGTTTCAAATCCAGCCCAAAGCAGATTTTCATTCCAAAAGTTATCACTATGGCTGGACGAATGACAGACCAACAACAGATACTGAAATTTACATCTATAGGTTGCTGATTATTTTTAGTTTGTTGTTATATTCCCTTATATGGTGAGCTGACAAGGAAGAGATCAAATCAAAAGTCTGCCAACTGCTGTTTTTGTGACAAACTGTGCTTCATACTTTATTCAAGAGTTGTGAAGCAAATTTTTGAATGCGCCTGTCAGGTATGGTCGCCATATAAAAAACCCTAATAGATATGCTAGAAACTATCCAGAAGCATGCTATTAGATGGGTTTTTACTCTTTAGAATAGAGTAATCAAAAAGTGTCACTAGCTGTATGCAAGAGAATGCCATAGATTTGTTTTAGAACTTTTTTGACAATTTTGAAATTGATATGTTAGGATTAAATTAAAAACAGCTCCCATCTGCAAGCACTATTGTTACTCTGCTGCATCACTGTGACACCATTGAAAACTTGAATTGTTTACACGTAATGCCAGCTGATTAGGTGACTCTTTGGTAGAGAGCAAGTGCCAACTTGCTATGTATAAAATAGTCTAAGAATAATAAATACTTTGTGAAAAACACTGGGGATTCATACATTGAGAATAATTTAAAATGTCAATCTCAAAGATAATTTTGTTATTGGAGCTAGAAGAAAATAGCAAAGAAATGCTAAAAATACGATAAAACTGCTGTGAAAAAAATTAGTGTAGTCAATGGAAGAGTATTCAGTTAGTTTTATCAAAGAAAAGATAACTCCCACACTGGGTGTAACTCATACACGGCTAGGAGTATGATTCAGAATGGTATAATTACTTTCTTTGTAGCTAGCTGGTGGAGCTGAAGAGGAAGCCAGCATTGTTGTCGTCGTGTAAGTAGTAATTACCACATACTTATTTTTGTCGGCTGTTGCTTGGCAGCAGGCGCATTTTCGCGAAAGATCTTTCCAAGAGACAAGAGTTTTTCTAGACCATATCCAAATCCCAAATAATACCTACAGCTAAACACATGAAGTATTTGAACATGTAGACTGAGTACCCTGGTTTAATACTTGAAGTGTCACACAGGCACGTAATAGTTCTGTTCCATTCCGATGGACAAAGTTTGCAAAATGCTGACAAAAATCCAATTAAAAGTTATTATTCTCAAACGGTCTGTATATAAGGAGCTTCTGAAAGTGATTAAATGAGAGTGCCCCAGACAGGTGACAAGAAGTAGGCCAGGAGGCCAGATGAGTGAACTTATATAACCCTTTTTACCATAAAAAGACAAGGCCATTTGGTCCAGTACTGCAGTTATACTGATAGGTTTTTGAGGACACCTTTTTATCACTTATTTTTACGAGGTATAGATATATATTATACTGCAAACTGTTTGATCAATTTTTCTTCATTCATTTTATGCGCAAGTGAGGCTTATTATTGATAGATATACTTTATATCAAAGTCTTAGATAAGCTAACCTATTATTGATATGACAACGGTATTCGAGTTTGCGTGCAAAATTTGAAATTGACGCCGAAGAGAGGCTGTATGCTAGTAATATAACAGCGACTAACGCTCATAATACAGAGGAACAAACATTGGTGCCCAAGCGAGGAAAGACAACTACTGAGAGGGAAGTATACAAACATTCAGGAGACGACAACTTGTGTTAGAATTATAATTAGAGTAACAAGCAGATCATACACAAATTTGCAGGGTTGATTTGACAGTTGGTTGAAATAAAAAAAAAAACATTTTATTTGCCTGGCAGGAAGAGCCACTTAGCCAGTTTGAAATATTTATTTGTTACATGAGAAAATCAGTCAGGGGTGCTACCTTACACAACATTGTATTGAACCACACAAAAACACGATTACATTTTTCTTAGGCTACGTTTAAATATTTTTTGAAACATTAATTTCCCAATTCAAATAGTCCTTAATATAGTATTTTGGATATGGTATAATATGATATATAATTATTTTTGTTCTAACATGAGAAAGGTTTAGCCTTGTATCACACTAATTGTTTAAAAAAATATATCAAATATTTATCTGATTTAAATATATATTAGTTAGTTTCTTTTTTTTTTCTCACATGAAAGTAGCAAACATTGAAATAGTGCATTTTTAATGCTACACACACATCGTTATGATATGCTCAAAGTATATAACACATTGCTGAACTGTATATTTGTTGAATAACAGCATTTTCTGTTTCACTTTAGATAGCTAAAATAGGTAACTTTACAATAATCCTTTTGAGTTGCTTTTTCCTTTCATATCAGTATTTTTCCTATAATATGTTTACTAATCATTCCCTTTTATAAGTTCTATTTTATAAAGTCTTTTCGTTTTGAAGCATAATTAAAAGTTGTCTTCTCTTCATTTAACGACTGTAATTATTATCTTTTTAATTTTAAATAGCCTCAGATTAAATTTGATGCAATTTGAGCTCCATATTCATAGTTGTCTAAAAGTTGTACTAGAAAAAGACTGGGCTATTTCTGCTAATACTTTCAAAATTAGTAGTTTACGCCATTTCGTGCGCTGCGCGGTTGCTACTTTATTTTTTGTTGTGTGAACCATCGAAAGCTTTTGTCTAACCATTTGTATTTTTCTCTTTTATTTGTTTACCTTTTTTGTTGAAATGAGTTTACCTATGACCAAAGCATTTTTATCACACTGATTATTACCTGACAAATAATACCCTGACTTAGCGTTGCCCCAACGAATGATTTACCTGAATTTTCTTGGCACTTCAGAACACAAGTTTTAATGGGTGCCGTTATTGGCTTTTATCTATAATTAATCCTGTTGTTTGCAGGAGTAGCAAAAATAGCATGCTATTTAAGTATATTCAGCATATTGACTTCATTCCACTTTTTATAGTGTAGTTTTATCACTAGAATTCTACGGTAACTGCAATTAAGAATCACGAATGTTTGACAATGCATGTTAATACGTTAATACGTTCCTTACAATTTGAGAGTAACGTTCCACTGTAAACTGTGTTCATATTATCATATTGAAGGTATCAAATAATATGCTAGAAATCTGCAAATTTTTAAGTTATAAAATAATATCAATCAAATGTTACAAATATATAACCAAGAACAATTGGCACAGACCAGCTTTATTTATAATACATTCATAAACAAAAATTTACGGTTTTAAACCAAAATTAACGTTTGTAAAGCAAAAATATTAGCATTGATTGCTCAGCTAGTTGCGCTCTGATTGATGTTTAGTTTGAAACCATTTTATATTCTTCTGGTTGTTCAATACTTTCCACAGTGTATTTAAACCTCATCTCTTCTGCACAGTTGAGCTGGTCAATATAATCATTCAAACAATGTTTAGCAGAGCAAAACTGTTACGCGATGCACTTTAGAATACATCTATACAACTTTTCAGGCTAATAAAGAGAAACATCATGTAATCAAAATAGCTCTAGACTTTACTCTCAAAATACGTAGTAGCGCAGATTCATTGTGTATGCTCAAAACCTATTTCACATGCATTGAAGTATTATGACCATGTTAAAAATAAAAACTATTAGCATGAAACAATAATTACACTAATGATAAATCTAGTTTGTACTAATTAGCTACTAATTTATAAATCCGTTATGCAATCTGTCTCCATGATTCTTAGTAGAACTGCAGTAATTGACCTTAAAATTTTTCAATTGTGGTGGCACAATGCGATGAACTTTGTTTACTAGATCAAACTGTTCAAATTCATCGGGAGACTATACCATAATTTTCATAGACAAATGTTTAACCAGATGCTTGTAAATATGCTCAAACTATTAACATGCTGTTGTTCAGGCCTACTTAATAGCAAAACTTGTTGCATACATATGGATCGACCTATGGATAGTTACCCAAAAATAATCATGTATGAACCAATTATTTTGAGTTTTGGCTTGTACCCAAATATGATCAGAAAACTTCAAGCTACTGAGATTTATATGTATTGATTAAGACATTCTTTAAGTGTGTGTAGTAAGCTAAACTTGAAGTTTAAAATCAAGTTTAAATTGACATATTAAATTCAGTCTAAACATTGAAGTTTACTTTGTTTTACGAGTTTCAAAAATTGTAGCCACCAAACATGTTGCCGTCAAGTCTCATTCACATTACCTCTAGCCATATGTCTGTCTCAAAGATAAAAGCTGTACAGTACTAAACTTAGTAATGTTGGACTTCACAACAAATCATAACCACTAAATAGGTCATTCTTACACTGTGTGGGTAGATAGTGAATTACAACAGATTCAAACACATTTTTCATCGTATTATCTAGTTTTTAGGGTTGTTCTTCATGGTATGGGAATGATTAAAGTTATATGTATACGGAAGGTTCCCAACCTGGGAACGAGCTACGTTCCGAACGATTGTTCGTAAGGTGAATTTGTTCGTAAGTTGCTTCAGTACTATATGTTGTATTATAATTTATGTTTAAGGCCTATATAAGTATATTGAAGGTTTATATAAGTATGTTTAAGGCTTGTATAATATTTATTTGTAAATAACATTTAATAAAATGGAGAGAATACATACAGTACTGTACTACGTGTTTTATATCATGAGAGGGTCTTCGTCGTCGCTGGAATGGGCTTCAATAGTTACTTCATTCTCCGTAATTCCAATGGAAGAAGATGAAGGTTGATGAATATCTTCCTTGGAGGATTTACTAGAAACTGATGGTTCTATGATTTTCCTCTTCTTTTTTGCTAATGATTGTCGATTGTATAGGCACTGCACCTTTCACGTGTTCCATTATGCGATCTTTCTGTTTATAAATGGTACCGACTGTCGAACGATTCAAGTTGTATGCCCGTGCAACGCTCATCATTTTCTCACCTGCATCAAGCTTCTTTATTATTGACACTTTTGTTTCAAATGAGATGGCTTGCCTCTTCTTTGCACTATCACTCTCACTAGAAGCCTTTCACTTTTCACCAACCACATTGAATTATGGATGCCCGAGATATTTACTGTACGTAATGATTAAAATAAAAAAGGCAGAGGAAGGCGGGATTATTTACCGGAAGGAAGGAAGGATATTTACTGTATCTTAAATAGTGCCTTAAGATACAGGAAACCTGCCATGCAAGTTCAGTCCTGGAGTGCACCAAGTTCATATATCGAGGTTAATTAGCAGCTGCAGTAGCATAAAAAGACATTCTAGAATTATTACTTTGATAAATATTTATAGAGCTATAACAATAGACTACACAGTTAAAATACAGTATAGGTTTAAACTAGTTCAATATGAGTTACTTTTAGTTGGCAAAAATACAAATATGTCATAGAAATCCACTCATACACTAAAAAGGATGCACATATATTGCAACAATATCTATTCTTGCGGTGGTGGTGTTATGTTTGTGTGAGCATGTATGTGCATGTGTATGTATATATACCATTCAAATGCAGTGTATATGTGTGGTGTATCTATTTGTGTATTAGTTTTTACTTGTTTGTGTGTAAGCAATTTGTGTATGTGTGGTTGCAGTTGTTTCTGTGTTTGTTTATTAATGCGTCTGGAATTTATAATGGTTTAGTTAGTTCATTTGTGCGTTTGCTCGTATGTACCTAGAGTGGGTATCTGGTGTGCGTGTGAGAAGTTTTAGAATTATTGGCATTGTTTCACAAACGTTTTTCCAAATGTTGCTAATAAGCGAAATACAATGCGGTAAACATCCTTCAATCGCAACAAGTCTGTCAAGAACTTCTCTGAACTTCAAGGACAAGTATTTAACCTTAAAGATAAAGATACATATAAAACAATCAAATTGCAACTGTGTAGGATCGCTTGATTGAATAGGTTGAGCTAAATAAACGGTCAAACAAATTGCACTTACTGTTACATATCTGACTACACAAATTAGTGTATGTGCATGCGTGTTGGTGTGTGTTTGCAATTGTGTGTGTGTGCGTGTAAGTGTGTGTTTAATTCCTTGAGTGTAACTGTACACATTGTATCTTATCATTTGAGTACATGTTGTATCTGTGTGTTTGGGTATGTGTTTTTGTGTATCTGTGTGTTTGTTTGTGTTTGTCTGTCAGTATATGTGTCTGTGTGTTAGATACTTCTTAAAAGTATAGATTATGTAATCATGAATCTTTTTAAAATATTGATCTAGTGATCTTCATGTAAGGGTGTGTGTGTGCGTAGTGCGTGGCGATGCATGCTCTTTGTGTATGTTTGCTGGGTCTGTGTTCGCACGTGTTTCACTGTTAATTTTTTTGTATTGGCGTTTGCTGGTGTGTTCCTTTGTGTCCTTTTTTGCGGTTGTCGTGAGTGAATTTGTGTGATTTTTTAGTGTTTTGCTATGTCTTTGTTTGCATTTTTGGTTGTGTGTGTGTCTGTGTGTGTAGCTGTCTGTGTCTGTATGTGTGTCTGTATGTGTGTCTGTGTATGCGGTTGTCTTTCTGTGCGTGAGTCTGTGCGTGAGTCTGTGTTACGATTGTTAGAACTATCATCCTAGCTCTGCAAATATTTTTCCAAATGTTGCAGATAAGCCAGTTCATTCAGGTGAACTTTGTTCAGTTGCAACAAGCTGTTCAAGTCTGTCAAGCCGTTGCTGCGATCTTTAAGAACTAGTGATTAACTTGAAAGTTGAAGGTACATTTAATACTATCAATCTGCTATTATTTAGGCCCCCCATCTAGCTACTACTGCAGCGTTTAGAAAGAGTAATTTGCGATAGATAAATGGACCAAATACATCGCTGTTATTGTTGTCTCTTGACATATCTATGTGTGTGCGTGTATGCGTGTGTATGTGAGTGTATATGCAAGTGTGCACGTGTATGTGTAGAGAAAATATGCGTGTGTCTGTCTTGCATGTGTCTGTGCATCCTTATGTCTATGTGTCTATACTGTTTGCATTGGTGTGTCGGTGTGTGCTTGTGTGTGTCTGCAAATACGATTGTGTATGTCTGTGTTTGAGCTTGCATGTGTGTCTGTATGTGTGCGACTGTGTGAGTGTATGTATTTATGCACATACAGATACACACGTGCATGTGTGTATCTGTATGTGCTTTTGTGTGTGTGTCTGTGTTTACGCTTTTTTGTGTCTATGTATGTAGTCTGTTTGTATGTGTCTGCGTGTGTTTTATGTGTGTGTGTGTGTGTGTTTGCGTGTGAGCAAGTAGGCGTGTATGCTTTGCATGTGTGTTATGATGTGTTATTTTGCTGTTACATGTGTGTACATTCATGTGTATGTTGCAGTATTGCATGTGTCTGCACATTCGTCTGTCTGTCTGTGCGTGTGCATGCACGCGCGTGTCTGCGTTTATGTGTGTGTGTGCCTGTATCTGTGCATGTGGTCTGTTTGTGTGTGTTTGTGACTGTATGGGTATGTCTGCGTGTGAGTAAAGGTGTGTGTTTTTCTGTGCGTGTGTTTATATATCCATGTGGGGTTGCGTCTATGGGTCTGTCCGTGTGTGTGTCTGTTTATGCGTTAGACGCTCCTTAAATGGGTAGTTTTCGAAAAAATGGTTCTCCATGGGAAGAATGTGGGTGTATGTTACTTAAAGTCTATGTTTATGTGTGTCCGTATGTTCGTGTGTGTGACCGTTATTAGAACCACCATTATCATTCTTCAAACATATTTTTCAATTTTTGCAGATACCCGAAATTCAATTGGTCGAACTTTGTTCAATGGCAACAAGCTATCCAAATCCGTCAAATGATTACTAAAATCTTGAAGTACAAGTGTTTGACCTAAAAGTTGAAAGTACATTCAAAAGTATCAAACTACTACTTCTTAAGACCGCTATCAAGCTGATATTTGCAAACTTTTGATAGAACAGCTTGTGATAGATGAATCGATCAAATACATTGCTGTTGTTGCAAATTTTTTGATACATTTGCTTGTGTGCGTGTACATGCCTGTATGCATGCACGCGTGTGTCTGAGCTCCTGTGTGCATTGGTCATGGATTTGTGTATGCATGTGCTTCATTTTTTATTTATGTGTATGCGTGTACACGGGTGTGTTCATTTGCTTTTTGTTTGCTTTTTAACTGTATGTGTTGTTGCTTTACGTTTTTATTTGTGCGCGTACATGTGTGTGGTGTGTGTGCATATGCCTGTGTACATGCCTGTGTGCGGAATTCCTGCGTGGATTTGCGCAAGAATTGCGTATGATTGTGCTTCACTGTTTATTTCTGTGCTTTGTTGACTCGAGGTATTTCAATAAAAAAGGATTAGCTCTTGTTCTGTAAATGTCCTTTACAGAAATATGTTGTGTCATGAGTTTTATATCATTTGTTGAATAAAGAACAAGCTTTGCCTACTATGAACTATAAAGATTATGTTTATGCGGATTCTGATGCTTACAATTGATTACATTTATGCATACTTTGAGGGTTGTTGATGCTTAAAAGGTCCAGAGCTTTGGGGCGCTGCCCCAATCCTCGTTGGGGTCTAAACCGCTCCCAAACCCCCTGGTGCTCATAACTAGTCGCCTAACATTTGCAGCCCCAACTTGCAACCAGGGAATAAAGGCCTGCGTCATAGCAACCGATATCAAGAAGTTGTGATATTTATTTAGATTTTTGTATTTATATGCAAAACATATGCTGAATTTAAAAATCTAAACAGATTTTAGTTGATTGTCATAAAAATAGCTGTATATCTATAAGAAAATGTAGGCCTATTAATTAATTTTGCAGATATTAAAAATGGCTTGGCAGTACCGCAGTATTGGGCACAGTCGTAGTATTATCAACAAATTCTGTAGAAAAATAATAACAGTAACATATTGCCCAACATCGATCACTATATACATCAATCTTGTAAATCCGAATGATTATTCTTATAATTAAATATTATAATCATCTTATAAAATCGAATAACCATTCTTATAATTAAATATTGTTATAATCTTATAAGAATCATCAGAAAAATATCATCATAATTTCCGTTACTTTCACTGCTTTGGACATCAGTTGGAATACCAAAGAACCCATTATAAGTGTCCAAAATGTCAGTTTCTTTGAAGTTGACAACAAAGAAACGAATACTTTTCAGTACTTTTATGTTAATTACAGAACCCTTTGGCAATTGGAAAATGACGCAGACTGGTGAAATGTGCACGTTTTTCTCAAGAAATGCACACAACTTAATGGTTCTTCTCTCTGTCGCGCGGCCTTATTGGCGTTTTACTGGCCAGTCCTAACTTTGATTAAAAAGGCATGTCAAGTTTTTATGTCGATTTTAGGCCAAATTAATTGGTCCATTTGTGTGGGTAATTGGTCATTTGTGTGTAATCCAATCAGATGGGTTAGTTTTAGGACATTGTCTACAAATTTCAAAGACTTGGTAACATATTTAAATAGGTTTATATGTGTTTTGTATTGTTGTTATACTTGAACGACTCCATAGAAAAATGGTTAAATTAATTTGAGAGATTTGGGCACAAGGGTTTGGACGGCCGTTCATGAATAATTTTTGTGAGTCGTGTGCACATGCATTTATCATAAAGCTCCCAAACAATCGCTAAGCTCGTGTTCGGTCGTAGGGTTTTAAAAATGATTAAGAATGTTTACTTTTACTTGTAACTCATACTTGTTTACTTTACTCTAGTCCATACTACCGCCTCTGTTAGGTTGATATGGACTATTTTAAACTGGTATCAACCGCTTCAATCAGTTTAGTAAATCCCTCAATAAAGGGAGACAAATTAAGTCAGACAAATATAATCTGATGACATTTATTCGAAAGAGTAGCCTCAGGACCTACATAATAATAAGTCAAAATAGGCTGTGATCTAGTTTTTCATATTAATAATTTGCTATAGCTAAGCCGTACACTCAACTAAAGTCTAAAAAACTTTTCATCATTAGACTTGATAAATTCATTCAACTATTTGCAAGTGATTCTCTTAATTTCTTAGTGACACAAATATTGACATTCTGCTTGTATCAAACTTTCATAGCTTTCAATATTGAGTCAGAGTGTTATGGAACTTGATAATTAACTTTGTTAAAAATATAACTTGATCTAGTACATTTAAACTGAAATTGTATTATTTTATTTTAGAACTTCCTGAACCCTATTAGAAGAAAGAGGGCACCTCTTCTTTTATAACATCTGCGTCAGCAATAACCTGGCCGCTGCCTGTTGCCCTTAAATTTATGGTAGATGTTGTTCATCTACGTAGCTACTTTGAGGGAAGCAGAGCCCAAAACTCTAACGAGGCCAGTGGCAGAGGAGTGGATGACCAATTCTATGTCTTCGTTTAATCCCTTTTACCCAACCGTCACCACGATCAGTACAAAAGCAATCACCATCACATCCGTCTTTACCATCAAAATCATCCCTTCCATTTCCATCATCCACACCCTCCTTACAAGCACCACTCCTCCCATCATTGCCGCCCTCTCCAGCCCCAACAGGAACAGTGAAAAACTTTTAATGCGCTGTGCCGCTGTAGGAGTGGCGGTGCCGGCATTCAAACTATACAAAAAGTTCTAACGCCAAAAAATCTATTCCGTTGTAGGCACTGCTGGCATTGCTACAACACCACATCGTTGCTACCAGGTGATTCTGTCATTACCACTCATATAACCCACTACCAGCAATCATTATTTCTACTGACACTACAAGCATCACCACCACCACCCAATCGCCTCAATCACAACGATCCTCTTCGATGAAATCACCACCACTATCACCGTCATCATTAACGCAACGATCTTCTGATTTACCACTATCACCGCAACAACTCTCACAACCTTCACCTCTCTGCTGTCACAATCACCATAATCTTCAATACCATAATCTGTAACTCCATTACTTCTGCAACCACAAACACTGCAACAGTCACTAACTCATCCTCACCACAACTTCATCTTCACCACAATCACCTCATCACCACCATCACTATTGCCATCTCTACCACCAACACTATCTCTCATCAATCATCAACACTACACATATCAACTCACTGCCTAGCCCGCCACCCGCTGCCACTCAACCTCCAACCCACTGTCACTCAAAGAAAGCCTATATCCCCTATCCCACCATCCACCAACAAACACCACAAGACAATACCTCAGCCCAGGTTAAAGTGAGTATTGATTGTCATTATGATAGATGTAAACTTGTTAGATGATTCTTGACAAGTCATGGCAGTTGGTTACTGACAGTTTAAAGTTTGCTGATATTTGATGCTATTTAGTTTCTACTCGGTGAATGCCTGGCGTTGCACTAGCAATAAAATAACTAACTAACAATTTTAAGTAACTTAAACTCGTAACATAAGTTAGTTTCAATCTTTATTATAATAATAGCCATGTCTGTAGCCAACTCAATATTTGTTCCATTACACACAGCATAGGTAAGAAGATGCATATATTTCAAAGCATGATTCGCTGAAGTAAAAATGCTGAATTTTATTGACTTTTTACAACTAAAAACTTATGAATCAATACAGTTTGAATACCGTGTCATTTTACAAGCCATAATTTTTATGTAATAATTGTTGTCACTGAGTTTTTGCCAGAATAACAGTTTATCCTGTTTATGCCATAAATAGTATTACTGTATCACATCAGCTTATCGAGTTCAAGGATAGAAAAATAGTTATAATCTTCTGAATGCTGCATCTCTTTTATTATTTTCCATCTGAGAGTAGTTGAAGGTGCTGCTATAGTCTGAGAGTGGTAGAAAGATGAGACTACTCTATGTAGATGGGTGAAGGGTTAGACTACAAACTAAAGTAGATTTAAAACTTAAGCTGATATTTAAGATCCTTGCTGGTTAAAATCTTACTTATATAGTGGGCCATAATGATTGGACCATTTGAAATAAAACATTATTTGTTATTAATTATTAGTTCATTTAGTGTATATTAGATTAATTCTTGTCATACACACATCAATAAACCACTAGAGATGTTCTACACACAAATATTATTAAATATCAAAGTGTATTCGTTTGTGCGTATCTGCACATTATTATAAATTCCAATAAAATTTTGTTTATGCTCATGGAAAAAAATTGACCGAATTTAATGCAGTTTTGAAGCATATTAATACAAGTAGTTATTCGCGAGTAAATTGGTGCCCCTTTGAAGTATTACTAGCATCTTAATAGCTGTACTGCCCTTATTATCATCACAGGATAGGATAAAATGGGTGCTCAGTAAATATATCATAATTCTTGAGAAATTTTTTGATGGCGAACAGGCCATACAAGCTGCTTTTTAAATATTGATTATATGTACGGTCTGAAAAAGTAAAAAAATAAGTTCATGCAATGAATGGTAATATCCAGGTGTGTTACTCACTAATATCCAGGTGAGTCACTCATTAATATCCAAGCATGTCACTTGCTAATATCTTGGCATGACAGTTGCTAATATCCAGCCATGTCTTTTGCTAATATTCAGGCATGTAATGTTTCACTTTGTAGACCCCTCGTAGACAAATTGCTAGATATATATTGCTTTGCTCTTAGATATGCTTCCCCTCAAGTGAAAACCATGAGGACATCAGTCTATTCACGCCAAGTACTGCCCAGAACCAAATATATTCTACCCAGTATTCAGAACAACAATGCTGCTGAGTTGGCATCTACACCCATACCTAGCTTTAAAAATGTTGAGAGGCCTCTCCGGATGCCTTCAACTCCATCAGGTATTGTTCTCTCCTGGCACTCTTGTATTCCTCTTCTATTTCCTGCTGGTCATGCATTTCCAATTTCTGTAATTTGGTTTTGGATACAATTAGAAACTAGCATATCTTTAAAATCTGACCAGAAACCAAAATGACGTGATAACTTGCTGTTAATTTTAAAAAGGAAATGAACATTTTTAAGTACATATATGTCACTAAACATCGCACTGCTTCAATAAAATTGGCAAATACATGCTTATATAAGTCAAGAGACAGTACTGTTTGTGTAAACTACTACATTGATACTCTCTGGTACCATAGCAATACTATTAACATACTGCTTTCTGTGCACTGCAGGAATGGAGTGTTATCAATACAACAGTATTATGTGTTCCTGTGTATGCGCAGCAAAAGCACTCTGTCACTCAAATGCATGTTTGTAGAAGTACTGTGTTACCATTGTGCCAGGGGTGTGAGATTGTTGTTGTCACTATGCATAATTGTGGGAATGTTATCCTACTACTGTATATGTACTAATAAAATCTTGTGGTACCTCTGAGCATATACTCTAGAAGTATAATGTACATGATGTGAGAATAGCAAAAACCACAGGGATTGTTCTGTGGAAATACTATGTTACAATTGTACAATACTGTGAGATTACGATATTATTTATATGCATGCATTGTAAAATTGTGATGTTGCCGCTGTTCATACACTGTTTAGTAGTACTTTGCCTCTGTGCATGCACTGGTAAAGTACTAATTTCCAAGAAATTAGTACTTTAGTAATTAGTAATTTTTTGCAAGAGCAGCTCCTAGAATGCTCAGGATCCTTACATTGCAAATATTGACACTAAAATTTTCTTTCCCAAAGCAATGGCAAGGAAACCGCTAATATTTTTCTCAGTTATCTCCTCACTGTAAGTTGTCTCCTCTCTGCAAAATGTCTTATTGTAATACAATCATGTAGATGAACAAATCAAATATGTTGCAGTGATTGTTACATATATGTTGCCATGTTTGTGTGTGTGTGTGTGCGTGCGTGCGTATGTGTGTGTGCATGTGTGTGTACATCTATGCGTGTATACGCGTGTCACTATGTGTGTGTATTTGTTGGTGTGGGTGTGGCTGTTTTGGTGTCCATATGTGTGTGTCGCTGTCTGTGTGTCGGCGTCTGTGCGTCGCCGACTGTGTGTCGCTGTCAGTGTGTGTCGCTGTCCATCTGTTTGTGAGTTTGTGTGTGCGGTGGTGCATGTGTGTGTGTGTACATGTGTGTGCGTCTGTGTGTGTGTGTCTGTGTTTATGTTGTGAGCAAGTAAATTAATGTGTCTATCTGTGTGACTATTATTAAAAATACCGCTATCGCTTAGCAAACATTTTTTCAAAAGTTTCAAATACGCGAGATTTATTTTGGGTTAACTTGTAGTCATTGGGGTTAACTTTGCTCAATCACAACGAGATTTTCAAGTCTGTCAAGAAGTAACCATAACTTTCAAGGGCAATTCTTCAACTTGAAAGTTAAAGGTACATTTTAAACTATTAAGCTGGTACTATGCAAGACCGTTATAATGCTGCTGCGATGAACTTTGATAGAACAGTTTGCAATAGATGATTGGTTCCACCACATTGCCGTTATTCTTACATATCTGCTGACATGTCTATGTTTGTGTGTGTGTCTCTGTGCGTGTTTGTCCGTGTGTTGGTGCGTTAGACATTCTTTAAAAGTTGAGGTATCGATATTTTGATTCTTGCTGAAAATAATGGGTGTATATACATGTATGTGCGCTTGTGCGTGACTGTGTGTGCATATCTTGTTGTATGCGTTTGTTGTGTGTATGTTAGATTCTGTGTTTATGTACACGTGTTCGTTGTGTGTGTGTATGTCTGTGTGGCCATAATTTGAATTGTCATAAAAGCTCTGAAAAAATTGTTCCAAATGTTGCAGTTACGCGAGATTCAATGGAGTGAACTTGGTTTTAGAAACTACATTTAAGACTATTAAACTACTACCATGTAGGACCAATATCAAGCTGCTACTGCAAACTTGAATGAACAGTTTTGCGATATATGAATGAATCAAATACGTTGTTGATTTTGTTCCAGACCTGTTGAAATATATTTGTGTGTGATTTCATTTGTTTGGGTCTGTTCATGTTGTTGCTGGTGTGTGTGTGCGTGCGTGCGTGCGTGAGTGTGCGTGAGCGTGTGTGTGTGTATGTGTGGCTATAATTTGAATTATCATGATAGCTCTGCAAAAACTATGTGTGTGCTTGTTGGTGTCTGCCTGTGTGTGTGCATGTTGGTGCCTGGCTGTATGTGTGTGTGCGTGCGCGCGCGCGTGCGTGTGTGTGTGCATGTTGGTGTCTGGCTGTATGTGTGTGTGTGCTTGTTCGTGCTTGGCTGTATGTGTTTGTGTGTGCGCTTGTTGGTGTCTGGCTGTGTGTGTGAGCTTTTTGGTGTCTGGCTATATGCGTGTGTGCTTGTTGGTGTCTGGCTGTTTGTGTCTGTGTGTGCGATTGTTGTTGTCTGGCTATGTGGGTGAGCTTGTTGGTGTCTGGCTGTGTGTTTGTGTGCTTGTTGGTGTCTGGCTGTGTGTTTGTGTGCTTGTTGGTGTCTGTGGGTGCGTGTGTGTGTGCTTGGTGGTGCCTGGCTGTGTGTGTCTGTGTGTGCGATTGTTGGTGTCTGGCTATGTGGGTGAGCTTGTTGGTGTCTGGCTGTGTGTTTGTGTGCTTGTTGGTGTCTGTGGCTGCGTGTTTGTGTGCTTGTTGATGTCTGGCTGTAGTTGTGTGCACTTGATAGTGTCTGGCTGTAGTTGTGTGCAATTGTTGATGTCTGGCTGTGTGAGTGTGTTGCTGCACGCACGCTTGTTGGTGTCTGGCAGTGTATTTCTGTCTTTTTTGTGTGCCTGTATGTGTATACATTTGTTTGTTTGAGCATGTATATGTGTGTGTGTGTCTGTGCAAGTTGTGTTCATCTGAATGTGTCTCTGTGTTTATGGGTGTGGGTCTCCGCTGCTATTATCACGTTTATTAATGTGTTTCTGTCTGTGTCTGCGTGACTATCATTAAAATCATTGACAACATAACCCAGGGTCTTGAGTACTTTCATGGTATTGAAGATGTTGTCGGAAGATATCTCTTTAAATTTAGCCTAATATAACGAAGCAATTTAAACTTTTGTTTCAGAACTACTAACCTAAAAACAAACAATTTTTGTGTAAGTTTTGCTAATAACTGCCCGAGTTAGAAAACAGGTAATTGATTATGTTTATGATGTTATAGCCAGTTCAGATTTATATTTTTTGTGATTATTCAGATAATTAAAGTAGCAAGAGTGACTGGTTGTGGTGAAAGTAATAGTTTTATAAGAGCAAAGAACATTGTGAAGGATCGTCTTAGCTTCGTACTGATCATCGCACAAAGTATATATACATTGGATTTTTTGCATAGAAGGGTTAGTTAAAATGTTGGCAAAATAAATTATGTTACAAAAATGTTCTGGATAGTGTTTGAAACTGAAAAAAATATTGTATACATATCGTGAAGCAATATCGGCAACTTTTGTTAAAATGGCTGGCACTAAGTCGATAGCTAAATTTGTACATCTATGGCAGTGAAAGGGTTAAGACTATCAAACTGCTACTATGTAAGACCGCTGTCAAGCTGCTACTGTGTACTTTCAATATAGCATTTTGCGAATGATGAATGAATCAAATCTATTGCACTTACTGGTACATAATTATCTGGGTAGATAAGTGTGTCTGGGTTCATGCGTTGGTGGGATTTTGTGTGTGTGGAAGCGTGTGTATGCGCACGGCTGTCTGTGCGTGACTGTTATTTTGTGTGACTGTGTGTGTGTGTGCGTGCGTGCGTGCGCGCGCGCGTGCGTGTGTGTGTGTGTGTGACTGTGTGCATGCAAGTTTGTCTCTATTTATTGACTGAGTGTGTTTCTATGTTTCTTTCTGAGTGCGAATCTGTGTGTGTGCCAGTGTTTGTGTATCTGTGTGTTTGGTGTATCTGTGTGTTTGTGTATCTGTGTATTTGTGTATCTCTGTGTTTGTGTATCTGTGTGTTTGTGTATCTGGGTTTGTGTGCATGTATCTCCATATGTGCGTTTGTGTTAGATATTATTTTTTATATATAGGTTTCATAAACGTGAATGTTGTTGCAAAGATTGATCTATCGATCTTCATGTATGTATCGGTGCATGGTGCAATGTATGTGCGCAAGCGTGTTTCTTTGTGTATGTGTGCTGAGTGTGTGTCTGTTTATTGCCTGAGTGTGGTTCTATGTGTGTCTCTGTGTGTGAGTCTATGCATGTCTGTGCATGTGTGTCTGCGCCTTTGTGGTTGTGTATCTGTGTGTTTGTGTATCTGCGTGTTTGTGTATCCGCGTGTTTGTGTATCTGCGCGTTTGTGTATCTATGTGGTTGTGTTTCTATGTCATTGTGTATCTATGTGTTTGTGTACTTACGCGTTTGTGTATCTATGTGTTTGTGTATCTATGTGTCTGTGTATCTTGGTTTGTGTGCATGTATTTGTCCATGCGGGTGTTTGTGTGTTAGGTATTTTTTAAAGTATAGGTTTCGTAATCGTGAGTTTTGATGAAAAGATTGATCTAGTGATCTTCATGTATGTATGAATGCAATGTGTGTGAGCATGTGTGTTTCTTTGTGTATGTGTGCTGAGTGTGTGTTCACATGCGTTTCACTGTTTACTTTTGTATTTCCGGTGTGTTGTTTTGTGTCGTTGTTTGTTGCTATGTGAGTTTGTGTAAATGTGTGTGATTGTTTTTGAGTCGCTTTTTATTGGTGTTTTTGGTTTTGTCTTTGTGTGCTTGGGTGCATGTGTTAGAACTCAGAAAAATGCATACACAAGTGTCTTTGCATGCATGTTTTTGTGTGTGCATGCGTGTGTGTCTTTTTGGTTTTACAGTGTTTAAGTTTGTCTGTGTTTGGGTGCCTGTATGTGTGCATTGGGTCCGTTTGTCTGTCTTTGTGTGCGTCTTCAAGACAAGCAGGCATGCGTATGTTTGTCTGAGTCTTAGCATGTATGTGCGTTTGTGTGTTTAAATTTCGGTATGTGTATCTGTGGGTAATTGTGTGGCTGGGTGTGGTGTGTTTACTGTGCATGTGTCGGTGTCTGTTTGTATGTTTGCACGCGCGTTTGTGTTTGTGTATACATATGTGTGTGTGCGCGCTTGTTGGTATCTGGCTGTGTGTGTGCTGGTTGGTGTCCGGCTGTGTGTGTGCTTGTTGGTGTCTGGCTGTGTGTGTATGTGTGTGTGCTGGTTGGTGTTTGGCTGTGGAGTTTTCTTTTTTTTTGCTTGTGTGCCTGTATGTGTATGGATTTTGCTTGTGTTTGCATGTATATGTGTGTGTCTGTGCGGGCTGTGTGCATCTGAATGTGTGTCTGTGTTTATGTATGTGTGTCTTCGCTGTTATTAATTACTTTATGAATGTGTATCTGTTTGTGTCTGCATGACTATCACTAGAATTGTCATCATTTTTCTTCAAATCTTGTTCCAAATGTTGCAGATTTGCCAGATTTAATTGGGTAAACTTTGTTCAATCACAACAAGGTTTTCAAGTCAGTCAAGAGGTTACCATAATCTTCAAAGACAAGTTTTTAACTTGTCCTTGAAGATTATGGTAACTTCTTGACCTTATGAATCCTACTGGACAAGTTTTGAACTTGTCCAGTAGACGTATAAATGCGTTTTATATGGTCCAGTGCCGTAGACGCATCATTGAGACTTCCCCAGCAATTGCGTAGTAACTTCATTTCATTATTCGTTGACAACATAACCCACGGTCTTTAGGATTTTCATGATATTGAATACGTTGCCCGAAGATATCTCTATAAACTTAGCCTAAAATAATAAAGCAATTTAAACTTTTGTTTTGAGATTTACGAACTTAAAAACAAACAATTTTTGTTAAGTTTTGTAAGTTACCGCACGAGTTAGAAAACAGGTAATTGCTTATGTTTATGATATCATAGCCAAATTTAGATTTAGGTTTTCGTGATTATACCAATAATTAAAGTAGCAACAGTGACTGGTAGTGGTGAAATTAATAGTCTTGTGGGAGTAAAAAAAATTGTCGAGGATCGTCTTAGCTTCGTAGTGATCGCTTCACATAGCTTTATCATTTCACGAAGTACATGTATATATACAATGATTTTTTTGCTTAGCAGTGTTAGTTGAAATGTTGGCGAAATAAATTATGTTACAAAAATGTTCTAGATAGAGTTTGAAATTGGAAAAATATTGTATACATATCATGAAGCAATATCCACAATTTTCGGTAAATTTGCTGGCAATAGGCCGATAGCTAAATGTTTTCCTGGATGGCAGTGAAAGGGTTAAAGGTTGACTTGCAACAAAATTCACATTACAGTTATTTGGTGTCAAAAGATTCGCCATGTCTTACTCTATTGTGTTGTAGGCGCCAAATATGTGGGATTGTGATTAAAAGCTCGTAAAAGCTCAAAAACGAACAAAAAATCGCAGCCACACGAGACCGCCCTAGTTTGGATTCGTTTTCCAAAACGGCTAAAATGTGACGTATGTGTGCTAAAACGGCTAAAATGTGTGCGAGATAGTTTATGTTTACACTTTCATGCATCCTTATTCGTCGAAATATTTTCACAAATATACTTCACGCTTGCAATAAAAACCATGTCTATTGTTCTTACGCGTCTATTTCATTGGCATCGTAATGCTGCAACTTTGAGCACTGATATCTCAAAACGTAGCATAAAAATATGTTTAATTTTTAAACTTAGCTTGAACGATTGCATATCATCCTCTAATAAAAATGATGAGCCTTTTGGTCCGCTATGATGGTCGAAAAATGCTGTAGAAATTGTTCGCGCCATATGGCGGGAATTGTAAGTCGCGTGATCAGATAATGTTAGTTTCAGTTCAAGTTTGATCTGTCGCAAATAGCAGACACGCTTTCTCGTATTAAACTTCAATTCGTCATAATGTCTAACGCGCCACGTCGTGTTTGTGCAGCTGCCAACTGCCAAGCTGAGAAGCACCTTTTTTCTTGGCCAAGAGCAGAGAATAGATCAGACCTTCACCGGGCGTGGTGCAACTGGGTGAAGCTGGATGTTACAAACTTTATTTATTCGCCTGCTCACTCTTACCTTAGTTTCCGCCATTTCAAAGACGACATGGTTTCTAACCTGTTTGCATACTCCACATGTCACCAAAGCATGTGAGTAATTTATTTTATGAACTACTTGTATTAGTAGTAGTAACTCAGGATATTTTCTAGTATTCTCCTAATACTACTGTATTAATCCATATTTAATATTACAATATTAATGTCATTTAATTGTAATATGATATTATTAGTATTTTATCATTTTAATTACGCGTATTATTCTTATTATAATAACAAAAATAATTCATACTGCATATCTATCTGTAAAACGTAAAATATTAATCTACAATTGATAAAATAATGTTATAAGTTTCACGATTAATTTCGCCGAATTTCTTAACCCCACTCACTTATAGATATGTTATATAAAATACTTATTGTCATTTTCTGGCATCATCGTTAATAGCATCTTAATATTATTATCATTCACACATCTTACAGTGGTTGTCACCTACATTTATTTAGTTTGAAGCTCGATCGAACTAAGGCAGTTCCATCCATTCGTTTCTGGAGTGAGGAAAGCTCCCGTGTCGTCCTGACACCTCGGAAGAGAAAGTTGGAGGATGCTGCAATGACTAAGAGGGACCACCGGACTGTGCTGCGCCAGGCATTGACCGAGTACAGGGAGTACGATGATACGTATGTTTATATGTTATTAACAATGCAAGCTCACTATTGACTTATTCAAATATTCATATCACTGAGACGAGCTTTTGCTAAGATATTCCTCAGTTGTCAGTTTGTAGTGAATCCGATCTTTTCGTCATACATGTTTAATCTTTTCGAACCATTTAATTTCGTCATTTACAATATATTACACAAGACATTTGCAGAGCTCCTTCACTTACCCGTATGTTATTTGTGTAGTTGCAGACCTACTGTTGCGGCTACTGCTGTCCAACCATGCCAGTCAATTGCTCCACCAGGGAGAAAGTTGCCTCTGCCAGTGCTGATTGTGGCTAACCACAAAGTGTCGCAAGGTGTGTTTAATGGGTGATAGACCCAGTTAGTTGTTCATCCCATTGGTGCTGTTGGTTTTTGTTCTGGTGTTGGTTTGTTTTGGTTTAGACATGACAATTTATAGATGTGTCATACATGAAGCTCATTATCGCTATGACACGCCAATTGTTTCATCAGCTTATATTCTTCCGGTCGTTTGATGGTTATTGGTGAGCTATTGATTGTTTGACTATTTGACTGATGATAATTTGATTGGCACAAGGTCTCCCTTATTGTATCGGCAATGGAGTTTCAAATTTTTTTTAATCAGGTACTAACACGGATCGAAATGTTCGGTCCCACTTTCAAAGTAAGGGGGTGCAAGCAGACTTTCCTTACCCTCAGCTTAAAAGGGGTTGTAAACAATTATACTATAGGCTAATTTTTGATTAGGAAATTGGTGCAAGGAATTATAGTGATCTCTGATAGATTGGTAAACGTCCGCTTGACTTTTAAAGTTTTCTATTCATTAACTTCTAATTTTAATATATTTAATCCTATAGTAGTTCGTAGTTCATTCACCAATATGATTCTATGTGTTACTTAATTGTTGAGTTAATCTTTTAATCATAGCGAAGAATGTACAAGACCGTGCTGTATGAGTGTGCCATCTACCGAGTCATGGAGGGCTGAAAGGGAGGACGAAGTGATGATTGAGGAATTCCTCAAAAATGTAAAATTTTCATTTCTTCGATTACCAAAAACAGTGATGTCCCCATATGCTATGTCCCTTGGATACTAGTTGCCGCTAAGATACTCTAAGCCATAAGGCCTTTAAATTTAGCAGAGCTGTTAAAATTTGTAAATAGGGAAGAAATTATGAGCATTCAACTCTGACAAGGTGGTTTTTAAATAAAGTTTTTGGTCCAAAAGTAAGCCTCCTTTGGCAAATGTGGAATAATGGTGTGTAAAACAACACTAATCTACAGCTTTGAAAAAGAAACACTTGATGTACTACATGCGCAACCTTCTCAATATTATTTGAACAGGAAGTTGAAGATTCATTGGCATTAGATGATGAAGAATATCCAGAGTTACTACTCACATTTTGATGTTTACAATATCATGGATTCTGATAAGGTTTTGTAAAATCTGTGTCATGATTGGATGGCTATATATTTATGCTTTTTTGGATCGAGCAAATATGATATAATAACAGGAAATTATGTTGTACAAATCTTATTGCAAGTAAAATATTGTGTTGTGATTTCAGACCGGAATCCTTCTTCAAAGAGGAGAAAATTATAGTGAGTGTGACAGCACTCCAGCGACTATTTTACTGTCACGTCTGCGCCCTCCCCTGCTCATTCACGATGGTGCGAGAAGGCGGATGGTAGAGTTCGAGGCTACATGTGCCTCCTGTCACCAATCCTACACTTGGGAGACAACTGCCAGGGTGAACAGAGCACACGTCATCAACCCCCTGCTGGCAGCTGCATCACTGTTTTCTGGCGGATGCCTTACGCAGAACCTCCGTTTTCTGACGCTCCTGAACATCGCGATACCAAGCCACAGCGTTTGCCTCTACCAACAAAGAGAATAGTTACATGGTGTGAGTGTTAATAAATATTTACCCATAAACTTGAAAAATGTGAGTGAAAGCTTGACACATTAATTGTGCTTTGATTCTTCATTCTTAGACTAATGATAATGATACAAATAAATATTGTTTAATGAAGTTTTACAATATTTTACAGTGTATTGCTGAGCGGTACACCCTGCATAATGAGGGCTTGATGGCAGCAATTGATTGGGAGCTCGATTTGGCAGGTGACGGTAGATGCGACAGTCCAGGGCATTGCGCACTATACGGGGCCTACACTCTTATGGATTAGAGCTGCTGTTTAATAGTCAGCAGCCATCTTGTCAAGGTAAAACTTTGACAGTTTTTTCTTTTAAGCCTGACAGAAACCCAAATGTTTTAGTAGTTATCAATACACAGACATGCAGTTCTGATCTAGCTAAAAAATTTATTCAAATAATGTGAAAGTGATTATTCTTGGTCGTAACTTGCTTTACTTTGCAGTCAACAGAGACCACCAGCTCTAACGCCATGGAGCTAGAAGGCTGCAAGCGGTGCCAGTCCGATCTAATTTCGCACGGCCTGAGCGTGAGGTCAATTACGACGGACCGGCACTTTAGTGTAGGAAAATACATACGAGAGGAGTGGGCCGATGTTTGTCACTATTATGATGCATGGCACATCGTGAAAGGTAGTAATGATTAATAATGGAGCATAAAAACTAGTTAATCATAACAAAAACGCAGCAATTATGCACTGCAAACTGATATAATGTCTTTACTGTTGTAGGACTAAAAAGAAGCTCTACAATCAGGCGAAGACTGCCGCCTTTCGACTTCTGGCTGAACCAGTTAATAAAGAGCCAGCCGGCAACTGGATCAAGGCCATCATAAATCATTTATGGTACTCAATAAACCATACAGATGTGTCAGATGAACGTGAGGCACGATGGCGACAGTTACTCCCCCACATGAGAGATGACCACCGTCTGTGTGACCACCCTCCACTTAAGAAGCTTTGGATTAGACCTGGTATGTAACCTAATATTCGATCAAGTAATTTTAGCACAGATTTTGGTCTGTTGACATTTACAAATATTACAGGAACCAAACTTGACGCTTGGCTCAGTCAAGAATTATCATCCAAACGGCTGATTAGTGATCTCAGGAAAGCAGGCGTGCAGAATACCGCAGAGCTAGAATCATTCAACAAACAGCTCAACCACTTTGCTCCAAATATGGTTGGGTTCTCTTATCATGGAATAAATTCAAGGTGAGTGCAGATTTAATAAACAAAATTGTGCAATGGTAACGTTTTTCCTATGTACAGTTGGAATTGTTTTTCACAGACTTCGGCTAGCTGGGATGTACCACAACGAGAACGCCACCCGCTCGTTCAAGTTTGATCGTTTGGGCAACCAGCAATATGTAATGGCACGAAGCAAAAACAACAAGCTGACACAGACGGCGAAAAGAAAGAAAGTCAACCCAACATATGGTAAAAATATATTAAGAAATTAATTACATATTAACCATCAACTAATTTCAAATTGCTTACAGAAGAATTGTCTTACAAAATTCATTGGGGAACTGATGACTCGGTTAGAGAACCACCTTTCTGCCGGTACGAAACCTGACAATCAGCCTTTGCAGCCTCCGTCGCTCTACTCAACGGGTCCTCAGGAAACACGCGAGGAAACTATTGCGAAGTGCCAGGTTTCATCACGCGGCATTCTCCGGAGGAATTGAGAATTCCAGCTCAACTCTAAAGACCGCTCTGAGGCTTCAAAGCCAGAATGATAGTAGGTGGTACTCATTCCCCGGCGACGAGGTTCTCAGAGTGGGCGCCCAGGTAGGGAACCCCAGCCATGAATGCAAACTTCGACAAAGTGTTGGGGCTTAGTAACCGATGGTAAGCGGTGAAACCAATATGCGTTCCTCTATGTATTTGTTTTTATTTTATAAAATCAGTGATGGCAGATTTATGCACGTTAAGCATGTGATTTTAAATATGGAAGCAATGTAACAGCAGTTTGCTAACAAAAATTAGTTTGTTAGCCACATGGTGTGTAGTCACCATGTGGCTTAGCCTGAGTAAAAGTAAAATAACAAAATGACATTGCAATAAAAATGAGTACCACCTACGATATAGAGTTGATCTAGAATTCTCAATCAAAGTCGTTGAGTCTCTTCATCGCCATAGCAGAAGCCCTTGAAGATGTAGTCTGCAAACTCTTCTTCATCGTCTGTTGGTGGGAAAAGAGCCCGAATCTTAGACACCAGGCAGGCAGGTAGAGGCCGTCGCTCACCGCGACGAATTTGCGGCATAAGCCAAAACACAAGATTGCGGTATGCACACAACCTTTTCCGAGCATTTGGCGATGGCTCTCCAAATGGGAATAGATTATCTACCAAAACAATTATTGAAAAACAATAATTGCTGATCATCAAAATAATCTCGATCTTTATATAATAAAATCATAAAACTAGTACACTCTCTACTGTAGTAAGTGTACAAGCCAAATATATATTCTCCTTGTGTTCCACGAGTTCAGAATATGTGTGTTCAACCGATGCATTAAATGTGTAACACAAGAATTGTAGATAATGCTTGACACATTAGCATAGCTTTGGTGTTGTTGGCTGGATTGAATGGAAATCCAACTCACTATGATATCGCAGGTAATTATTCCACCCCAACTCAAGGGGTGCAGGCGCTACCAGTTCGTCCACACCAGGATGCGTACACAGGCATTCATGCTCCCCACGGTCATGGAGACAATGAAAAGAAATGAACAGATATGTCTATGCAACCATAGCTAATACATCAGGTCGATGTTATCCAACAGTATATCAGTGCAGCACTAGATTTAAATATTAAAATTGTTAATGTTGTCATTCGAGAAAAATCTGTAAATATTTTTTTCGCAATATTGAGGCGATAATTATCATCATTAAAATCATATATAATAATATTCGTTCTATCACTCTCCAGCTAAAACTCTTACTACTAGCTAGCTTGGCACATAAGAGCTGGCTAGTGGCAGTGCTTACTTGCTGGGAGGTTTGATTCTGTTGAGGATCTTCTTCAGATGGAGCGTCAGGCTCGAAACGCCAGGGTCTTAACTCTTCAGAATTTGACATTTTTTATTATCGCAACTCAGACATGCATTGTCGAACGGAATGGCCAAGCCGAAACTGTAAAGTAGCGAGCATCTATATTTGATACGGGGTCTTAGGTAAAACCCGAAGTGTTTGTCATAAACTATTGCTACTATAAGTTTGATATTGAGCTTATTATTGGCCTTTCAATTCACGCGAGAACATCGCGTGACAAGACAATAACCAAACGGCGCGGATACGTCATCGAAATCAAGAGATTCCAATTTACGGCGGCTTTTTGTTTTTGAGCTTTTAAGAGCTTGTAATCACATTTCCACATATTTGGCACCTACCACACAACAGAGTAAGACATGGCGAATCTTTTGATACCAAATAACTGTAATGTGAATTTTGTTGCAAGTCAACCTTTAAGACTATCGAACTGCTACCATCTAAGACCGCTATCAAGCTGCTACTGTGTACTTTCAATATAGCATTTTGTGATTAATGGACGAATCAAATCCATTGCACCTACTGGTACATATCTGGGTACATTAGTGCATCTGGGTTCATGCGTGTTGGTCGGGACTTTTGCGTGTGTGTGTGCGCGCATCTGTCCCCGTGTTATGTGTCTGTGTCTTTGCAGTTGTTAGTGTGTTTATGAATGTGTGTCTGTCTCTGTCTGCATGACTATGATTAGAATTACCATCATTTTTCTGGAAACCTTGTTCCAGATGTTGCAGATACGCCAGGATGAATTTTGTTCAATAACAATATTTTCAAGTCGGCCAAGGGGTTACCATAATCTTCGAGGACAGGTTTTTCCCTGAAAGTTGAAGGTACATTTAAAATTATTAAACTTTCACTATTTAAGATCACTATCAAGCTGCTACTGTGAACTCTCAATAGAACATTTGGCGATTGAAGGACGAATCAAATCCATTGCATTTACTAGTACATAAGTGTATCTTGTTACGTAATCGCGTGTGTATGTGCGTGGATGTGTGTGTGTTTTTATGTGCACGGGTAGATGTGCACATGTGTACGTGCATGCATGTGTGCGTGAGGGTGTGTGTGTGTGGTGTATGTGTACTGTATGTGTAGAGTGTGTATGTCTGTGTACGTTTATGTCTGTTCCTGTTCTGTTGTGAGCAAGTATATGGATGTATTTGTTTGTCTCTGTGTATGCGTGATTATTATTAGAATTACCATCGATGCTCTGCGAACATTTTTCCAAATTGCGCAATATCGTGAGATTTAATGTAGGGAACTTTTTTCAATCACACTAAGCTGTTTTAATCCCTCAAGAGGTTACTGTGCAGTTACTGTGCAGTTACTGTGCAGTTACTGTGCAGTTTTTCACCTAAAAATAAAAGGTAGATTTAAACTATTAAATGTGTGGGGTTTGTGTGTGTATGCATGCATGTGTGTGCATGTGTATATGCTTGCATGTTGGTGGGAGTTTGTGTGAGCATGTGTCTGTGCAAGCGTGTGTTTGCACATGACTGCATTTGCGTGACTGTATGTGTGTGCGACTATGTGTGCATGCAATTGTGTGTCTGATTAATCGCCTGAGTGTGTTTCTGTGTGTGTCTCTGGATGTGAGTTTGTGTATTTCTGTGCACATTTGTGTCTGTACATATGTGTGTGTTTGTATATCTATCCGTTTGTGTATCTGGGTTGGTGTACAAATATCTGTCCATGCGCGCATTTGTGCGTTAGACCCTTTTTAAAAGTATAGGTTTCTTAATCATGAATCTTGTTGAAAGATTGATCTAGCAACCTTCATGTATGTATGGGTGCAAGGTGCAATTTGTGAGGCCAAGCGTGTTTCTTTGTGTATATGTGCTCAGTGTGTGTTCAGACGTGTTTCTCTGTTTACTTTTGTATCTTTGGTGCGTTGGTTTTTGTCATTGTTTGTTGCTGTGTGTGAGTTTGTGTAACTATGTGTGATTGTTTGTGTCGCTTTGTGCTGGTGTTTTTGATTTTGTCTTTGTGTGCTTGCTTGCACGTGTTAGCACACAGAAACATGCATACACGATTGTATTTCCATGCGTGTTTCTGTGTGTGCTTGTGTGTGTCTTGTGTGCCTGTATGTGTGCATGGGGTTTGTTTGTGTGTGTCAACAATACAAGCAGGTATGCGTGTGTCTATCTGAGTCTCTGCATGTATGTTCGTTTTTGTCTGTACATTTTTGTACGTGTATTTGTGTGTGGTGGGTGTTGTGTATGTGTACTGTATGGTGTGTGTGTCTGTACATTTCTGTATGTCTGTTTGTGTGTGTGCGCGCAGGTATGGTATGTGGTGTATGCGTACTGTGTGGGCTTGGTTTGTAATGGGTTTTTACATATGTGCATGTGTGTGGTGTATGTGTACTGTGTGTGGTGTGCATGCATATGTGTACTGTGTGCATGTGTGAGTGTGTGTCGCTGTCCGTGTCTGTGTGTATGTCCGGGTGCATTTATATATATATGTGCCTGTTCTGTTATGAGCAAGTATATGAATGTATTTGTTTCTTTCTGTGTCTGCTTGAATATTATTAGAGTTACGATCAATGCTCTGCAAAAATTTTTCGAATAGGTGATATAGCGAGACTCAATGGGGGAACCTTGGTTCAATCACACTAAGCTGTTTTAATCCGTCAAAAAGTAAATGTAAATTTACTAGTAAAGAAAGTAAAAGGTACAATTTTAACGATTTAATGTGTGTGTTTGCGTGTGTGTGTGTATGCGTGTGTGTGTGTCTGTGTGTGTGTGTATGCACACGTGCGCATACGTTTTGGTGGGTATTAGAGGGAGTTTGTGTGCAAGCGTGTGTGGGCGCACAACTGCGCGCATTTGTGCATGTGTGTCCGTCTGTGTTTAAATGTATGTGTCTGCGTTGTTGTGAGCAAGTTTATGACTCTGTGTCGGTCTTTGCGAAGATTGTTAGAATTACTGACATCGCCTGCAAAATAAATTTTTAAATGTTGCAGATGCACGAAATTCAATGGGGGAACTTTGTACAATCACCACAAGATTCTCAAGTCTGTCAAGTGGCTACCATAATCTTCAAGAACAAGTTTTTAACCTGAAAGTTAAAAGTAAATTTAAAACTATCAAACTGCTACTATGTAGGACTGCTATCAAGCTGCTACTGTGAACTTTCAGTAGAACATTTTGTGATAGACGAACGGATCAAATACATTGCTGTTATTGTTACATAGCTGTTGATATATCTGGGATTGTGGGTGCGAGTGCGTGTCTATTCCTCTGTGTATGCGCGCGTGCATTGTTGTGTGTGTGTTCGTGTATGTGTGCGCGGGTCTGTTAGAGTCTGTGTTTATGTTCATGATTGTGTTGTGCGAGTGTCTGTGTGACTATTATTAAAATTACCGTTAGTACTGGCAAACTTGTTTTCCAATTGTTGCAGACTCACAAGATTTAGTGTGTGCGTATGTGTAGCGTGTGTAGAGTATGTGTGCATCTGTGTGTGTGCGTGCGTGTGTGTGTGTATGGTAGAATTTGCGTTTATGTACATGTGTGCATTGTGTATTTGTCTGTGTGTGAGCATGTATGTGTGTGTATTAGTGTTGGGCCGGTATTTGGTTATCCGCTCTCACCGACACCGAGGGATTCTCGCTATCCGAGGAAACTAATCACTTTTAGTGACAGCTAGTTATTCGCGGCCAGCTTGATATGATCAGTATCTATCCGTAAAAGCCTATCGGTAAATGGTTATCCAGATGGATTTTTGTTGCTTTGGAAATTCTTCGATTGTTATTGGTTAATTGCAAAAACACCTCTTTGACGAACATAGTAACCTCAGCGCGCATTGGCGAATGAATACAACGGACTTTTCTACGCTTACCGTATCTACTGTTATATTACGTTAAATTGGTAATGCCACCAGCCTCGAAGGTTTGGGAGTTCTTCTTCTAAGATAGGAGGATGTAAAAAGACTCTAACGACGCCCTTGTGACATGCTTGTTGTGTGACAAAGAGTTGAAACAGACCAGAGGATCTACCAGCAACATGATATCGCATCTCAGATCAGCACACGCCAGTAAGCTCTACTCAACCTCCTCTGATACAAGCTCTGGTTCAGGTGAGTCATTGAGATCGATTAAGTTGATTATAGAACAATCAAGAATAGTAAACAGTAAGTCTATAGTTTATGCTAAACTAGGAAAAACAAGGTAACCCACTCGACTCCAGCAATTCTTGAGTATAGCTATTAACTCCAAATTACACTACTTAGTACTTACTTTATTTTACATAACTATTAATGGAATTGTAGCTAATAAAATAATTTTATTATAACTTTTATATACATGTAATTAAAATTTATAAATACTAATTAATTTTAACTAAACAGTTTTGATATTAATTTCAAATGGTTTTTCAAGTTGATATCTCTGGAAAGACTTGAATTGATGATACCATTTGCAAATTGTTATAGATATAACGTTGACTGCTATGCTAGCAAGCTCAGGTCAAACTTTCAAATTGTTAAATGTTATTGCTAAATAAATATGATAATTTGTAAAAAATGACCTTGTTTCCTTCGTTGTAATTAACAAGTACAAAACCAATGTCTTACACCATGGCATCATCTACCCAAAAGAAGCTGGACAGCTTCGGAATGACTGACCTTGATCACAGCGATTTTCTTCAGCTCTCTATCATACTCTCCTCTCTCCCAAGGTCTCAGATGACTTCAACCCCACACAGTAAGAAGAATACTAGAACACCAATACACATGTTGAATAGCGATGAAGACGAAGGTAAGCAAAGCATTCATGATTTAATATGTTACAAACAACTTATCCACCAAGTCTTAAAGATAACCATAAATAAATACTCAAATATAAATGCATATTGTAACAATGCAAATCTTTCGATAATAATCTCATTAGTCCACTAATGTCACTAATCCCCTGATAACTGATAACTAAGAAGTATACGGAATGCTCCACACCTCCCTTATGTATGTACCCAAACAGTTACTTGATTTAAACTTATGTTGTTTCAGATATCTCATGTGTTGAGGAAACAGGCACCAAAGCTAGGCTTCAACCAGTCAAAAATTCACAGAAGCTTTCTAAAGCAGAATCTATCCACCAGCTCTTTAGAACTCCTTATTCTTTTGCAAACTATAAGTTTTGCAAACTACAAGAAGCTTACTACTGCTGTAGCTACATTTATCTTCAAAGAAGGCTTACCACTGTGCACTGTGGAGAAGACAGGCTTCAAGGAATTGCTGTCAACTTTTGACCCATTGTAAGTAAAACTTAAATTGGCACAGTAAGTGGCGTTGGCAAGATTGTCATATTAGTATGTAGACTTCAGCGCATTTTGTTCACGTCAACTGCCCTGTTGACTATGACTGCACAATTACACAGTAGCCGGATACCCTTAAGTTTTCTATTTTATACAAGTAATGAGAGATAAGAGGAAGCATAATAACACACAGGCGCAGCTAATGCATGACCTCTACTGAAAACTTGTTTTAAAAAATTCTGACCTGTTTAACAAAATTACGCAGGAATAATGATAAGCTAGCCAACTTTCTGTTAAAATGTGGAAATGTGTAAAAAAATACATGATTGCTTTGCCATTAGTACTTCTATAGGTACACTCTCCCAAACTGATCGTATTTCTTGAGAACGCTGCTGCCAGCTATGTACAGTAAGACAGTCAAACGTGTCCGAGATGAACTAGGAGCTGTGAAGTTTTTTAGCGCCACTACTGACCATTGGTATTTTATAACCAAAGACCTTTTTATGGCGTATACTGTTCACTGGTTAACAGATGAATTGGAGCTCAAGACACGGCCGTTACAGGTAACCAATCTTGACTTCTCGATATGTTATATTTTTCACGCCCCCCAACTATTTTGTAACAATAATGAGAAACCAGGATGACAAGCAAAATCGAAGTCAGCCCCGAAACTATTGAAAGCTTACCCATAAACAAATATTGGGATGCACAAACAAGATCAACCAAGGTTGTTTTATGGTGATTTTTCTTCACAAGTCTGTTGTTGAGTTTAATTAAAACTATGATTTTAGTCTTATTGCTGTTATAACCACACGGTGAGTATAGAAACAGACAGATCATGTGAGACAAGATGTTATTTGATTTTCATATTAACAATCAAGGCTTGGGTGGGTGGTGCGAGCAGAAAACATCATGGTCATTGGTTTGCTTACTAATAAAGTATTAAGATTGCCAGTTCTATGTATGTCTAATGTATAGCGCTTTCACTTCAATATACATATTGTGTTTATAAACTGTTCCTCTAGAGAGGAAGTGTTATTTTCTGTTTGATTATTTCCTGTATGTTTAAAGGTCAGCCATTGTCCAGAAAACCACACCGCAGCTAACATTCAGTTGATGTTGGACTAAGTGTTTCTAGATTGGGAGTTGGATGCTGAGAAGCAAGTAGCCGTTACAACAGATAATGCTTCAAATATTTCCACTGCTGTCAGAGATCAAGGTAAATTATAGTTCATTTTATGCCTTTGGCCTACTTGGTCTGGTAACCAATTCTTATCTTTTTTCATGGAATTTAAGTTTGTGGAGTTTGTAATTCGTATTGAAATTAATGGTCCAAGTGAACTTCTTTCAAGTATCAAACTATCCAAATAGTTTTATCATTTCCAGACTGGTTACGAGTACAATGTTTTGGCCACCGTTTGAACTGGGCAGTTACTTCTACTTTCAGGAAGTACCATGAGGAGATACACCCTTCATCAGCTGCCATCAAGAAGATTGTAGACCACTTTGCCCACTCTCACAAGAAGAAGTGATTGATGAAAGAGGCACAGGTTTGTTTGACAGAACTTTGTTTACCATTCTCACAAGACTGGACATCCCAAAACAAGTTATTATTTAATAAATAATAATGATATACATTTGCAGATAAATAATATTTGCAGATAAATAATATTTATCTGCAAACGTATATCATAATGACAAGTATGTGTATTAGAATACAGTGATGGCTAATAGTGGTTCCCCTAATAGATCAGAAACACAAAGGGCAAGTCTTATTCTGTTCATCATAGATATAGCTTTGAGAATTGCCCGGGATGCTGTTACACTCCTAATATCATTGACATTGGAGTGTTTATATCAGACTGTTTGCAAGTAAAAATGTAGTCAGTTCAACCCAAAAGCTATTTGAAATAGCGGTCTATCACGGTGCAGCTGCCAGATCTACAAGCACGTTATAGCTTTGTCAGTTGCAGCAAAAAAGTTATATATATATAACATTCTTTTCTAACATTTCAATTCTTGCATTAACTGATTATGGCTACAAAAGCTTTTTATCAAGAGAGCACAACTTGATTTAAGCTTTATAATGTGTGAACTTAATCAACTCTATCGACCATGTGAATCGTCTCCTATGACATATGTACATAGTTACCTACATTGATTTAGCCTAAGTTTCCTGAAAAGTTGTATCAGCTATGAGGGTGGAGAGCGGGCAACCGTAACTAGCCGTGGTTCTGACTAAGGCTTCTACACAATAGCATACGACAAAGATAACCGCATGCTTGCTAGTTTTACCCCTTTCTGCATGGGCATGTACATGTGGGCATGGGCATGTACACTCAAATTCCTTTATTTTTAGAATTATGAGCTATACATAAGTATTTATGACAGCAGTAATTTTCTGTGTTAGATGCATCATTCTTAAACTAAGTACATGTACCTGTTTCTGTATTTGAGTCACGAGTCTCTCATCTATTTTCTACATAAACTGCATCCTTGTTAGTTATGTAGACAAAAGCGGTCATGTGGTATTGTACAGCCAACTGCATTCTTCCAATATCCACCCTAAGCTATTGTACGGGTGGCTTTTGTACCAACCAAGAGGAAGATGTGGGAGAGTGGACATGTTTAATCAGGAACTCAAACTAAACTCAGTTATCCTATAAATGTTACACTGAGCAAACAGATCTCAATCAAAGTAGACTGTATCAGTTCTCAGCCACTTACAACATTTCCATTTTTTGTTTTGTGCCATCAAGTGGTTGCAGTTAACAGAAGAATCGATACCACCTGCCTTTTTAGTTTTATACCAAAAGATTTTAGCACAAAAACATTTCAAAAATTTGTAATTGGGAACATTAGATCTGTTCTTCTGGCTAGTAACAAGTTAATTACCAAAATCGTTTGAGGTTTATGTGTCTCAATGTCTATGATTACACATTTTTTGTTTTTTTCAACTTTAAATGTGCATTCACACATTTAATTTATCAAATTTTGGGCGATCGGAGTTGTGTTTTCACAACTAATTCTTGGGCATTCCATTTGCTAATATCCAGACATGTCTGTTGCTAATACTCAGGCATGTCCGTTGCCAATATCCAGGCATGTCACTTGCTAATACTCAGGCATGTCACTTGCTAATATCCCCGCATGTCACTTGCTAATATCCATGCATGTCAATTGCTAATATCAAGGCATGTCAGTTGCTAAAACTCAGGCATGTCAGAAGTTTCTGTTGCTAATATCCAGGCATGTCAGTTGCTAAAACTCAGGCATGTCAGAAATGTCTGTTGCTAATACTCAGGCATGTCAGTTGCTAATATCCATGCATGTCACGTGCTAATATCCAGGCATGTCAGTTGCTACTATCCAGGCATGTTAGTTGCTAATATCTAAAGCATATCACTTGCTACTATCCAGGCATGTCACTTGTTAATACTCAGGCATGTCTGTCGCTAATATCCAGGCATGTCACTTGCTAATACTCAGGCATGTCACATGCTAATATCCAGGCATGTCAGTTGCTACTATCCAGGCATGTCAGTTGCTAATATCTAAAGCATATCACTTGCTACTATCCAGGCATGTCACTTGCTGATATCCAGGCATGTCAGTTGCTAATACTCAGGCATGTCTGTCGCTAATATCCAGGCATGTCACTTGCTAATACTCAGGCATGTCACGTGCTAATATCCAGGCATGTCAGTTGCTACTATCCAGGCATGTCAGTTGCTAATATCTAAAGCATATCACTTGCTTCTATCCAGGCATGTCACTTGCTAATATCCAGGCATGTCAGTTGCTACTATCCAGGCATGTCAGTTGCTAATATCTAAAGCATATCACTTGCTACTATCCAGGCATGTCACTTGCTAATATCCAGGCATGTCAGTTGCTAATACTCAGGCATGTCTGTCGCTAATATCCAGGCATGTCACTTGCTAATACTCAGGCATGTCACGTGCTAATATCCAGGCATGTCAGTTGCTACTATCCAGGCATGTCAGTTGCTAATATCTAAAGCATATCACTTGCTTCTATCCAGGCATGTCACTTACTAATATCCAGGCATGTCAGTTGCTACTATCCAGGCATGTCAGTTGCTAATATCTAAAGCATATCACTTGCTACTATCCAGGCATGTCACTTGCTAATATCCAGGCATGTCAGTTGCTAATACTCAGGCATGTCTGTCGCTAATATCCAGGCATGTCACTTGCTAATACTCAGGCATGTCACGTGCTAATATCCAGGCATGTCAGTTGCTACTATCCAGGCATGTCAGTTGCTAATATCTAAAGCATATCACTTGCTACTATCCAGGCATGTCACTTGCTAATATCCAGGCATGTCAGTTGCTACTATCCAGGCATGTCACTTGCTACTATCCAGGCATGTCAGTTGCTAATATCCAAAGCATATCAGTTGCTACTATCCAGGCATGTCTGTTGCTAATACTCAGGCATGTCTGTTGCTAATATCCAGGCATGTCACTTGCTAATACTCAGGCATGTCACTTGCTAATATCCATGCATGTCAATTGCTAATATCCAGGCATGTCAGTTGCTAAAACTCAGACATGTCAGAAATTTCTGTTGCTAATATCCAGGCATGTCAGTTGCTAATATCCAATTATGTCAGAAATGTCTGTTGCTAATACTCAGGCATGTCAGTTGCTAATATCCATGCATGTCACGTGCTAATATCCAGGCATGTCAGTTGCTACTATCCAGGCATGTCAGTTGCTAATATCTAAAGCATATCACTTGCTACTATCCAGGCATGTCACTTGCTAATATCCAGGCATGTCAGTTGCTACTATCCAGGCATGTCAGTTGCTAATATCCAGGCATGTTGGCCAAGAGTTGGAGTTGGAATGACATCCCGTCTGTTTAGAATTTGAAATGTAGTTTGCAAACCAAACCCGATTTAAACTTCGACTATTCAAAATGAGTCACCTTTTTAGCCAATGAATTACCACATTGATATCCATATTGTTTTCTTGCATTTGCGTCGCTGTTAACATTGCGATATGTGATTTTTCACTTCTATGTTGTACTCTGTCAATGATGGCTGTTCAAAATAGACAAGCATAATATGAAGATTTTGCTTATCTGGTGTCGGCGACTGATACAAAGGCAGTTTTACAACAATTTTTCGTTTTACACTAAACCCACTTTGTAGGTGTGAAAGCAACTCCTATAAATTACCCCGGTGTAGATGCACCTACAAGATTAATTGGAATACAATAAAATTTGGAACTTGTTAGATCAATTTTCTGGTATTAGCAAAACATTTGACACATTGGCCAATTAGCTAGCATGAGACTAATTTTATCAGCCCGCACGTGATTGGCTGATCTGAAGCCTCACAGAGTTTAAAGGTTGACTTGCAATAAAATTCACATTACAGTTATTTGATATGAAAAGGTTCACCATTTTTTACTCTGTTGTGTTGTAGGTGCAAAATATTTGAGAATGTGATTACAAGCTCTTAAAAGCTAAAAAACGAACAGTTAATCGCAGCCACACGACACCGTCGTAGTTTGGATTCGCTCTCCAAAACAGCTCAAATGGGACATACTTGTCACAGGATGGTTTCTGTTTACACTTTCATGCAATCTCATTCGTCAAAATATTATCACAAATATACTTCACGCATTCAATAAAACCATGTCTATTGTTCTTACGCGTCTGTTTTATCGTCATTGTAATGCTCTCACTTTTAGCACTGATATCTTATAACTCACTGTAAAAAATCGTTAAACTTTTCAACCTTAGCTCGAATGAGTACATATCATTAGCTGATAATCATGATGAGCCTGTTGGTTACCTGTGATAATCGAAAAGTGTTGCAAAAATTATTTCCCAAGTATTGGGTCACATGATCAGATTAAGACTTGACGATTAGTCCAAGCCAAAAGAAAACTGTAAAGTAGCGAGCATCTATATTTGATACGGGGTCTTCGGCAGAACCTGAAGTGTTTGTCATAAACTAGTGCTACAATAAGTTTTATATTGAGCTTTTTATTGGCCTTTCAATTCTCGTGAGAACATCACGTGACAAGACGATAACCAAACTGTAATGAATACGTCAAATAAATAAAAAGATTCCAATCTATGGTAGCTTTTCGTTTTTGAGTGTTTAAGAGCTAGTAATTACATTTCCACATATTTGGCACTTACAACACAACAGAGTAAGACATGGTGAATTTATTGATACCAAATAACGAATGTGAATTTTGTTGCAAGTCAACCTTTTAGCTTTTTTATTGCTCATTGCTGAACCACCAAGCTAGTGGAATTTTTCTTTACTATTGCTTTGTAGATTGTGGGACGCTCCTCTACCACCCTGGTATTCCAGCTTGGAAATCAGCTTATTAAGACTCCAGTTGGACTTACAGGGGAATTAGAAAGCACGCAACCTCTAAGCATAGATGATTTGGTAAGATCAAGGTTAGTGTTCTAGAAAGTACTGGCGCATTGCATTTTCATGTTTTAGATCCTATGGCAAAACATTGCATACGGTATGTTAATATGATCATTTTTGCTGTATCAATATTTGATTTTTATTGTAGTCACCGCTGCAAATGAGTGATAGAATAGCGTACCCATGTCAAGCATCCCAGAGTCTACTACAAAAATCCGGTGTAACTACTTTGCAGACAAAAAGGCACCCTGCTGGCTATGTACTCAAGAAGTAAGTCATATGCACTGCAGCAAGACTCGCTTACATTTCTGTCAATACTGACAGCATAATGACATATAGGCTGCGCTGCCATGTCATGTCACTATGACGTGTTCACACACTTGCTCTAGGATTGCATTGGTATGCCACATAATATGATCATATACATCTGTAGACCTATCATAACATATCATAACCCGAGAAAATCAACTGTAAACAGTTTTAAATAGAAGTTGAATGGTGCTTCACATCCAGGCATGTCAGTTGCTAAAATCCAGTCATGTCATTTTCTAATATCCAAGCATGGCGCTTGCTAATATCCAGGCATGTCAGTTGCTAATATTCAGTCATGTCAGTTGCTAATATCCAAGCATGTCAGTTGCTATTATCCAAGCATGTCAGTTGCTAATATCCAGGCATATCAGTTGCTGATATCCAGGCATGTCACTTGCTAACATCCAGGCATGTCACTTGCTAATATCCAGGCATGTCAGTTGCTAATACCCAGGCATGTCATGTGCTAATATCCAGTCATGTCAGTTGCTAATATCCATGCATGTCAATTGTTAATATCCAGTCATATCAGTTGCTAATATCCAGTCATGTCAGATGCTAATATAGCCATATATGACATAGCAATATTTCCATACTATGGCCATACTGCTTTCTGTGCACTGCATCGCTGGCATGCTATCAATGTAACAGTATTAGGTTGACTGTGTACGCACCACTGTGTTACCCCTGCATATGTATGGGAATAATATGTTACTCATGTATATGTACTGTGGAAATGTTATGTTACCACAGTGCATATACTGTAGAAGTAACGCGTATGCATTGTAGAATTAACAACTTACCACATTGCTTGCATTGTGGAAGTACTGTGTTACTATTGTACAAGCATGGTGAGAGTGCGATGTTATCTATATTCATTCATTATGAGATTGTGATGGTGCCACTTTGCACTGTTTGAGTACTACAATGTCACTGTACATGCACTTTTGGAGTACTACGTGTATTTTGTTACAATTTCACTGTAGAAAGACTATGTTATCAAAGTGTGAGCGTCAGTATATATTGTATTACAGAGACTGATGAATGTATCACACATTCAGGATTTTATAATAAAGCCATCTCTAACCAAACTCTACTGTATATTTATAGAGCGGTATTTTAGTGTGTACATTTCCCTTTTTTTAGATTTCTTGTAGCTTTATAGGCTATTTCATATGGTGTTAGTAATTATTAGTATAGTTCAAGGTAACAGCGAGTGTTTGTCCTGTTCAGCCCGTTCTTGCCGCTTCCACTTACTGCTACCCGCTTGACACGTCACTGTTGCTATTGATCAAAGTGATAGTCTGCATGCAGAGCTTCCCAATTGGAGTTGCTCTTGCCTCGATTTTTAAATGTTCCCTTGTCTAGACTTGTCGACTTTTGATCATTGTTGCGGCAGTTAAGAGTTTATCAGAAGAACTTTATCAAAAATAAAATAAAAAGTTTGTAGAGCTTATGAACTGGAATAAATCAAGCATCAGCCATAGTTATCAGTAAGAAATGATTTAGCAGAAATTAGGTGGTTAAGTAGAGAGAGGTTGGTAAACTCTAACACCACTAGGTTTGTATGCTAAACACAACTGATTGGTTTAGTGCCAAATAAGCTTTCTGTTTGTTCACTTGAACACTTACTACTCTATGGGAGGTGATATGGTAGCATATACAATACCACACAGAGGAGTGAAGACATTTACTGTAATAAATGTCACCACTCCTGTCTTGGATTATTTCAGTGTGACCCAAAAGTAAATGTTATCTGTTATCTCTTATTTACCCAAAAGTAAATGTGCTGGTTGGTGTCCGGCTGTGTGTGTGCTTGTTGGTGTCTGGCTGTGTGTGTATGTGTGTGTGCTGGTTGGTGTTTGGCTGTAGAGTTTTCTTTTTTTTTGCTTGTGTGCCTGTATGTGTATGGATTTTGCTTGTGTTTGCATGTATATGTGTGTGTCTGTGCGGGCTGTGTGCATCTGAATGTGTGTCTGTGTTTATGTATGTGTGTCTTCGCTGTTATTAATTACTTTATGAATGTGTGTCTGTTTGTGTCTGCATGACTATCACTAGAATTGTCATCATTTTTCTTCAAACCTTGTTCCAAATGTTGCAGATATGCCAGATTTAATTGGGTAAACTTTGTTCAATCACAACAAGGTTTTCAAGTCAGTCAAGAGGTTACCATAATCTTCAAAGACAAGTTTTTAACTTGTCCTTGAAGATTATGGTAACTTCTTGACCTTATGAATCCTACTGGACAAGTTTTGAACTTGTCCAGTAAACGTATAAATGTGTTTTATATGGTCCAGTGCCGTAGACGCATCATTGAGACTTCCCCAGCAATTGCGTAGTAACTTCATTTCATTATTCGTTGACAACATAACCCACGGTCTTTAAGATTTTCATGATATTGAATACGTTGTCCGAAGATATCTCTATACACTTAGCTTAAAATAACAAAGCAATTTAAGCTTTTGTTTTGAGATTTACGAACTTAAAAACAAACAATTTTTGTTAAGTTTTGTAAGTTACCGCACGAGTTAGAAAACAGGTAATTGCTTATGTTTATGATATCATAGCCAAATTTAGATTTAGGTTTTTGCGATTATACCAATAATTAAAGTAGCAACAGTGACTGGTAGTGGTGAAATTAATAGTCTTGTAAGAGTAAAAAAAAATTGTCGAGGATCGTCTTAGCTTCGTAGTGATCGCTTCACATAGCTTTATCATCTCACGAAGTACATGTATATATACAATGATTTTTTTGCTTAGCAGTGTTAGTTGAAATGTTGGCGAAATAAAATATGTTACAAAAATGTTCTAGATAGAGTTTGAAATTGGAAAAATATTGTATACATATCATGAAGCAATATCGACAATTTTCGGTAAATTTGCTGGCAATAGGCCGATAGCTAAATGTTTTCCTGGATGGCAGTGAAAGGGTTAAAGGTTGACTTGCAACAAAATTCACATTACAGTTATTTGGTGTCAAAAGATTTGCCATGTCTTACTCTATTGTGTTGTAGGCGCCAAATATGTGGGAATGTGATTAAAAGCTCGTAAAAGCTCAAAAACGAACAAAAAATCGCAGCCACACGAGACCGCCCTAGTTTGGATTCGTTTTCCAAAACGGCTAAAATGTGACGTATGTGTGCTAAAACGGCTAAAGTGTGTGCGAGATAGTTTATGTTTACACTTTCATGCATCCTTATTCGTCGAAATATTTTCACAAATATACTTCACGCTTGCAATAAAAACCATGTCTATTGTTCTTACGCGTCTATTTCATTGGCATCGTAATGCTGCAACTTTGAGCACGGATATCTCAAAACGTAGCATAAAAATATGTTTAATTTTTAAACTTAGCTTGAATGATTGCATATCATCCTCTAATAAAAATGATGAGCCTTTTGGTCCGCTATGATGGTCGAAAAATGTTGTAGAAATTGTTCGCGCCATATGGCGGGAATTGTAAGTCGCGTGATCAGATAATGTTAGTTTCAGTTCAAGTTTGATCTGTCGCAAATAGCAGACACGCTTTCTCGTATTAAACTTCAATTCGTCATAATGTCTAACGCGCCACGTCGTGTTTGTGCAGCTGCCAACTGCCAAGCTGAGAAGCACCTTTTTTCTTGGCCAAGAGCAGAGAATAGATCAGACCTTCACCGGGCGTGGTGCAACTGGGTGAAGCTGGATGTTACAAACTTTATTTATTCGCCTGCTCACTCTTACCTTAGTTTCCGCCATTTCAAAGACGACATGTTTTCTAACCTGTTTGCATACTCCACATGTCACCAAAGCATGTGAGTAATTTATTTTATGAACTACTTGTATTAGTAGTAGTAACTCAGGATATTTTCTAGTATTCTCCTAATACTACTGTATTAATCCATATTTAATATTACAATATTAATGTCATTTAATTGTAATATGATATTATTAGTATTTTATCATTTTAATTACGCGTATTATTCTTATTATAATAACAAAAATAATTCATAGTGCATATCTATCTGTAAAACGTAAAATATTAATCTACAATTGATAAAATAATGTTATGAGTTTCACGATTAATTTCGCCGAATTTCTTAACCCCCCTCACTTTTAGATATGTTATATAAAATACTTATTGTCATTTTCTGGTATCATCGTTAATAGCATCTTAATATTATTATCATTCACACATCTTACAGTGGTTGTCACCTACATTTATTTAGTTTGAAGCTCGATCAAACTAAGGCAGTTCCATCCATTCGTTTCCGGAGTGAGGAAAGATGACGTGTGGTCCTGACACCTCGGAAGAGAAAGTTGGAGGATGCTGCAATGACTAAGAGGGACCACCGCACTGTGCTGCGCCAGGCATTGACCGAGTACAGGGAGTACGATGATACGTATGTTTATATGTTATTAACAATGCAAGCTCACTATTGACTTATTCAAATATTCATATCACTGAGACGAGCTTTTGCTAAGATATTCCTCAGTTGTCAGTTTGTAGTGAATCCGATCTTTTCGTCATACATGTTTAATCTTTTCGAACCATTTAATTTCGTCATTTACAATATATTACACATTTGCAGACATTTGCAGAGCTCCTTCACTTACCGGTATGTTATTTGTGTAGTTGCAGACCTACTGCTGCGGCTACTGCTGTCCAACCATGCCAGTCAATTGCTCCACCAGGGAGAAAGTTGCCTCTGCCAGTGCTGATTGTGGCTAACCACAAAGTGTCGCAAGGTGTGTTTAATGGGTGATAGACCCAGTTAGTTGTTCATCCCATTGGTGCTGTTGGTTTTTGTTCTGGTGTTGGTTTGTTTTGGTTTAGACATGACAATTTATAGATGCGTCATACATGAAGCTCATTATCGCTATGACACGCCAATTGTTTCATCAGCTTATATTCTTCTGGTCGTTTGATGGTTATTGGTGAGCTATTGATTGTTTGACTATTTGACTGATGATAATTTGATTGGCACAAGGTCTCCCTTATTGTATCGGCAATGGAGTTTCAAATTTTTTTTAATCAGGTACTAACACGGATCGAAATGTTCGGTCCCACTTTCAAAGTAAGGGGGTGCAAGCAGACTTTCCTTACCCTCAGCTTAAAAGGGGTTGTAAACTATTATACTATAGGCTAATTTTTGATTAGGAAATTGGTGCAAGGAATTATAGTGATCTCTGATAGATTGGTAAACGTCCGCTTGACTTTTAAAGTTTTCTATTCATTAACTTCTAATTTTAATATATTTAATCCTATAGTAGTTCGTAGTTCATTCACCAATATGATTCTATGTGTTACTTAATTGTTGAGTTAATCTTTTAATCATAGCGAAGAATGTACAAGACCGTGCTGTATGAGTGTGCCATCTACCGAGTCATGGAGGGCTGAAAGGGAGGACGAAGTGATGATTGAGGAATTCCTCAAAAATGTAAAATTTTCATTTCTTCGATTACCAAAAACGGTGATGTCCCCATATGCTATGTCCCTTGGATACTAGTTGCCGCTAAGATACTCTAAGCCATAAGGCCTTTAAATTTAGCAGAGCTGTTAAAAATTGTAAATAGGGAAGAAATTATGAGCATTCAACTCTGACAAGGTGGTTTTTAAATAAAGTTTTTGGTCCAAAAGTAAGCCTCCTTTGGCAAATGTGGAATAATGGTGTGTAAAACAACACTAATCTACAGCTTTGAAAAAGAAACACTTGATGTACTACATGCGCAACCTTCTCAATATTATTTGAACAGGAAGTTGAAGATTCATCGGCATTAGATGATGAAGAGTTTTTGCCAACCGCTGAAGACTGGGAAGAGTTTGAGCGTTATGTTGGCCAGCGTAAAACGCTCTCCAATTACATGTAAGATAGAGCTGAATTTAACCAAACTTGACAAAATATAAAGAATATCCAGAGTTACTACTCACATTTTGATGTTTACAATATCATGGATTCTGATAAGGTTTTGTAAAATCTGTGTCATGATTGGATGGCTATATATTTATGCTTTTTTGGATCGAGCAAATATGATATAATAACAGGAAATTATGTTGTACAAATCTTATTGCAAGTAAAATATTGTGTTGTGATTTCAGACCGGAATCCTTCTTCAAAGAGGAGAAAATTATAGTGAGTGTGACAGCACTCCAGCGGCTATTTTACTGTCACGTCTGCGCCCTCCCCTGCTCATTCACGATGGTGCGAGAAGGCGGATGGTAGAGTTCGAGGCTACATGTGCCTCCTGTCACCAATCCTACACTTGGGAGACAACTGCCAGGGTGAACAGAGCACACGTCATCAACCCCCTGCTGGCAGCTGCATCACTGTTTTCTGGCGGATGCCTTACGCAGAACCTCCGTTTTCTGACGCTCCTGAACATCGCGATACCAAGCCACAGCGTTTGCCTCTACCAACAAAGAGAATAGTTACATGGTGTGAGTGTTAATAAATATTTACCCATAAACTTGAAAAATGTGAGTGAAAGCTTGACACATTAATTGTGCTTTGATTCTTCATTCTTAGACTAATGATAATGATACAAATAAATCTTGTTTAATGAAGTTTTACAATATTTTACAGTGTGTTGCTGAGCGGTACACCCTGCATAATGAGGGCTTGATGGCAGCAATTGATTGGGAGCTCGATTTGGCAGGTGACGGTAGATGCGACAGTCCAGGGCATTGCGCACTATACGGGGCCTACACTCTTATGGATTAGAGCTGCTGTTTAATAGTCAGCAGCCATCTTGTCAAGGTAAAACTTTGACAGTTTTTTCTTTTAAGCCTGACAGAAACCCAAATGTTTTAGTAGTTATCAATACACAGACATGCAGTTCTGATCTAGCTAAAAAATTTATTCAAATAATGTGAAAGTGATTATTCTTGGTCGTAACTTGCTTTACTTTGCAGTCAACAGAGACCACCAGCTCTAACGCCATGGAGCTAGAAGGCTGCAAGCGGTGCCAGTCCGATCTAATTTCGCACGGCCTGAGCGTGAGGTCAATTACGACGGACCGGCACTTTAGTGTAGGAAAATACATACGAGAGGAGTGGGCCGATGTTTGTCACTATTATGATGCATGGCACATCGTGAAAGGTAGTAATGATTAATAATGGAGCATAAAAACTAGTTAATCATAACAAAAACGCAGCAATTATGCACTGCAAACTGATATAATGTCTTTACTGTTGTAGGACTAAAAAGAAGCTCTACAATCAGGCGAAGACTGCCGCCTTTCGACTTCTGGCTGAACCAGTTAATAAAGAGCCAGCCGGCAACTGGATCAAGGCCATCATAAATCATTTATGGTACTCAATAAACCATACAGATGTGTCAGATGAACGTGAGGCACGATGGCGACAGTTACTCCCCCACATGAGAGATGACCACCGTCTGTGTGACCACCCTCCACTTAAGAAGCTTTGGATTAGACCTGGTATGTAACCTAATATTCGATCAAGTAATTTTAGCACTGATTTTGGTCTGTTGACATTTACAAATATTACAGGAACCAAACTTGACGCTTGGCTCAGTCAAGAATTATCATCCAAACGGCTGATTAGTGATCTCAGGAAAGCAGGCGTGCAGAATACCGCAGAGCTTGAATCATTCCACAAACAGCTCAACCACTTTGCTCCAAATATGGTTGGGTTCTCTTATCATGGAATAAATTCAAGGTGAGTGCAGATTTAATAAACAAAATTGTGCAATGGTAACGTTTTTCCTATGTACAGTTGGAATTGTTTTTCACAGACTTCGGCTAGCTGGGATGTACCACAACGAGAACGCCACCCGCTCGTTCAAGTTTGATCGTTTGGGCAACCAGCAATATGTAATGGCACGAAGCAAAGACAACAAGCTGACACAGACGGCGAAAAGAAAGAAAGTCAACCCAACATATGGTAAAAATATATTAAGAAATTAATTACATATGAACCATCAACTAATTTCAAATTGCTTACAGAAGAATTGTCTTACAAAATTCATTGGGGAACTGATGACTCGGTTAGAGAACCACCTTTCTGCCGGTACGAAACCTGACAATCAGCCTTTGCAGCCTCCGTTGCTCTACTCAACGGGTCCTCAGGAAACACGCGAGGAAACTATTGCGAAGTGCCAGGTTTCATCACGCGGCATTCTCCGGAGGAATTGAGAATTCCAGCTCAACTCTAAAGACCGCTCTGAGGCTTCAAAGCCAGAATGATAGTAGGTGGTACTCATTCCCCGGCGACGAGGTTCTCAGAGTGGGCGCCCAGGTAGGGAACCCCAGCCATGAATGCAAACTTCGACAAAGTGTTGGGGCTTAGTAACCGATGGTAAGCGGTGAAACCAATATGCGTTCCTCTATGTATTTGTTTTTATTTTATAAAATCAGTGTTGGCAGATTTATGCACGTTAAGCATGTGATTTTAAATATGGAAGCAATGTAACAGCAGTTTGCTAACAAAAATTAGTTTGTTAGCCACATGGTGTGTAGTCACCATGTGGCTTAGCCTGAGTAAAAGTAAAATAACAAAATGACATTGCAATAAAAATGAGTACCACCTACGATATAGAGTTGATCTAGATTTCTCAATCAAAGTCGTTGAGTCTCTTCATCGCCATAGCAGAAGCCCTTGAAGATGTAGTCTGCAAACTCTTCTTCATCGTCTGTTGGTGGGAAAAGAGCCCGAATCTTAGACACCAGGCAGGCAGGTAGAGGCCGTCGCTCACCGCGACGAATTTGCGGCATAAGCCAAAACACAAGATTGCGGTATGCACACAACCTTTTCCGAGCATTTGGCGATGGCTCTCCAAATGGGAATAGATTATCTACCAAAACAATTATTGAAAAACAATAATTGCTGATCATCAAAATAATCTCGATCTTTATATAATAAAATCATAAAACTAGTACACTCTCTACTGTAGTAAGTGTACAAGCCAAATATATATTCTCCTTGTGTTCCACGAGTTCAGAATATGTGTGTTCAACCGATGCATTAAATGTGTAACACAAGAATTGTAGATAATGCTTGACACATTAGCATAGCTTTGGTGTTGTTGGCTGGATTGAATGAAAATCCAACTCACTATGATATCGCAGGTAATTATTCCACCCCAACTCAAGGGGTGCAGGCGCTACCAGTTCGTCCACACCAGGATGCGTACACAGGCATTCATGCTCCCCACGGTCATGGAGACAATGAAAAGAAATGAACAGATATGTCTATGCAACCATAGCTAATACATCAGGTCGATGTTATCCAACAGTATATCAGTGCAGCACTAGATTTAAATATTAAAATTGTTAATGTTGTCATTCGAGAAAAATCTGTAAATATTTTTTTCGCAATATTGAGGCGATAATTATCATCATTAAAATCATATATAATAATATTCGTTCTATCACTCTCAAGCTAAAACTCTTACTACTAGCTAGCTTGGCACATAAGAGCTGGTTAGTGGCAGTGCTTACTTGCTGGGAGGTTTGATTCTGTTGAGGATCTTCTTCAGATGGAGCGTCAGGCTCGAAACGCCAGGGTCTTAACTCTTCAGAATTTGACATTTTTTATTATCGCAACTCAGACATGCATTGTCGAACGGAATGGCCAAGCCGAAACTGTAAAGTAGCGAGCATCTATATTTGATACGGGGTCTTAGGTAAAACCCGAAGTGTTTGTCATAAACTATTGCTACTATAAGTTTGATATTGAGCTTATTATTGGCCTTTCAATTCACGCGAGAACATCACGTGACAAGACAATAACCAAACGGCGCGGATACGTCATCGAAATCAAGAGATTCCAATCTACGGCGGCTTTTTGTTTTTGAGCTTTTAAGAGCTTTTAATCACATTTCCACATATTTGGCACCTACCACACAACAGAGTAAGACATGGCGAATCTTTTGATACCAAATAACTGTAATGTGAATTTTGTTGCAAGTCAACCTTTAAGACTATCGAACTGCTACCATCTAAGACCGCTATCAAGCTGCTACTGTGTACTTTCAATATAGCATTTTGTGATTGATGGACGAATCAAATCCATTGCACCTACTGGTACATATCTGGTTACATAAGTGCATCTGGGTTCATGCGTGTTGGTGGGGACTTTTGCGGGTGTGTGTGCGCGCGCATCTGTCCCCGTGTTATGTGTCTGTGTCTTTGCAGTTGTTAGTGTGTTTATGAATGTGTGTCTGTCTCTGTCTGCATGACTATGATTAGAGTTACCATCATTTTTCTGGAAACCTTGTTCCAGATGTTGCAGATACGCCAGGATGAATTTTGTTCAATAACAATATTTTCAAGTCGGCCAAGGGGTTACCATAATCTTCGAGGACAGGTTTTTCCCTGAAAGTTGAAGGTACATTTAAAATTATTAAACTTTCACTATTTAAGATCACTATCAAGCTGCTACTGTGAACTCTCAATAGAACATTTGGCGATTGAAGGACGAATCAAATCCATTGCATTTACTAGTACATACGTGTATCTTGTTACGTAATCGCGTGTGTATGTGCGTGGATGTGTGTGTGTTTTTATGTGCACGGGTAGATGTGCACATGTGTACGTGCATGCGTGTGTGCGTGAGGGTGTGTGTGTGTGGTGTATGTGTACTGTATGTGTAGAGTGTGTATGTCTATGTACGTTTATGTCTGTTCCTGTTCTGTTGTGAGCAAGTATATGGATGTATTTGTTTGTCTCTGTGTATGCGTGATTATTATTAGAATTACCATCGATGCTCTGCGAACATTTTTCCAAATTGCGCAATATCGTGAGATTTAATGTAGGGAACTTTTTTCAATCACACTAAGCTGTTTTAATCCCTCAAGAGGTTACTGTGCAGTTACTGTGCAGTTACTGTGCAGTTACTGTGCAGTTACTGTGCAGTTTTTTACCTAAAAATAAAAGGTAGATTTAAACTATTAAATGTGTGGGGTTTGTGTGTGTATGCATGCATGTGTGTGAGTGTGTATATGCTTGCATGTTGGTGGGAGTTTGTGTGAGCATGTGTCTGTGCAAGCGTGTGTTTGCACATGACTGCATTTGCGTGACTGTATGTGTGTGCGACTATGTGTGCATGCAATTGTGTGTCTGATTAATCGCCTGAGTGTGTTTCTGTGTGTGTCTCTGGATGTGAGTTTGTGTATTTCTGTGCACATTTGTGTCTGTACATATGTGTGTGTTTGTATATCTATCCGTTTGTGTATCTGGGTTGGTGTACAAATATCTGTCCATGCGCGCATTTGTGCGTTAGACCCTTTTTAAAAGTATAGGTTTCTTAATCATGAATCTTGTTGAAAGATTGATCTAGCAACCTTCATGTATGTATGGGTGCAAGGTGCAATTTGTGAGGCCAAGCGTGTTTCTTTGTGTATATGTGCTCAGTGTGTGTTCAGACGTGTTTCTCTGTTTACTTTTGTATCTTTGGTGCGTTGGTTTTTGTCATTGTTTGTTGCTGTGTGTGAGTTTGTGTAACTGTGTGTGATTGTTTGTGTCGCTTTGTGCTGGTGTTTTTGATTTTGTCTTTATGTGCTTGCTTGCGCGTGTTAGCACACAGAAACATGCATACACGATTGTATTTCCATGCGTGTTTCTGTGTGTGCTTGTGTGTGTCTTGTGTGCCTGTATGTGTGCATGGGGTTTGTTTGTGTGTGTCAACAATACAAGCAGGTATGCGTGTGTCTATCTGAGTCTCTGCATGTATGTGCGTTTTTGTCTGTACATTTTTGTACGTGTATTTGTGTGTGGTGGGTGTTGTGTATGTGTACTGTATGGTGTGTGTGTCTGTACATTTCTGTATGTCTGTTTGTGTGTGTGCGCGCAGGTATGGTATGTGGTGTATGCGTACTGTGTGGGCTTGGTTTGTAATGGGTTTTTACATATGTGCATGTGTGTGGTGTATGTGTACTGTGTGTGGTGTGCATGCATATGTGTACTGTGTGCATGTGTGAGTGTGTGTCGCTGTCCGTGTCTGTGTGTATGTCCGGGTGCATTTATATATATATGTGCCTGTTCTGTTATGAGCAAGTATATGAATGTATTTGTTTCTTTCTGTGTCTGCTTGAATATTATTAGAATTACGATCAATGCTCTGCAAAAATTTTTCGAATAGGTGATATAGCGAGACTCAATGGGGGAACCTTGGTTCAATCACACTAAGCTGTTTTAATCCGTCAAAAAGTAAAAGTAAATTTACTAGTAAAGAAAGTAAAAGGTACAATTTTAACGATTTAATGTGTGTGTTTGCGTGTGTGTGTGTATGCGTGTGTGTGTGTCTGTGTGTGTGTGTATGCACATGTGCGCATACGTTTTGGTGGGTATTAGAGGGAGTTTGTGTGCAAGCGTGTGTGGGCGCACAACTGCGCACATTTGTGCATGTGTGTCCGTCTGTGTTTAAATGTATGTGTCTGCGTTGTTGTGAGCAAGTTTATGACTCTGTGTCGGTCTTTGCGAAGATTGTTAGAATTACTGACATCGCCTGCAAAATAAATTTTTAAATGTTGCAGATGCACGAAATTCAATGGGGGAACTTTGTACAATCACCACAAGATTCTCAAGTCTGTCAAGTGGCTACCATAATCTTCAAGAACAGGTTTTTAACCTGAAAGTTAAAAGTAAATTTAAAACTATCAAACTGCTACTATGTAGGACTGCTATCAAGCTGCTACTGTGAACTTTCAGTAGAACATTTTGTGATAGACGAACGGATCAAATACATTGCTGTTATTGTTACATAGCTGTTGATATATCTGGGATTGTGGGTGCGAGTGCGTGTCTATTCCTCTGTGTATGCGCGCGTGCATTGTTGTGTGTGTGTTCGTGTATGTGTGCGCGGGTCTGTTAGAGTCTGTGTTTATGTTCATGATTGTGTTGTGCGAGTGTCTGTGTGACTATTATTAAAATTACCGTTAGTACTGGCAAACTTGTTTTCCAATTGTTGCAGACTCACAAGATTTAGTGTGTGCGTATGTGTAGCGTGTGTAGAGTATGTGTGCATCTGTGTGTGTGCGTGCGTGTGTGTATGGTAGAATTTGCGTTTATGTACATGTGTGCATTGTGTATGTGTCTGTGTGTGAGCATGTATGTGTGTGTATTAGTGTTGGGCCGGTATTTGGTTATCCGCTCTTACCGACACCGAGGGATTCTCGCTATCCGAGGAAACTAATCACTTTTAGTGACAGCTAGTTATTCGCGGCCAGCTTGATATGATCAGTATCTATCCGTAAAAGCCTATCGGTAAATGGTTATCCAGATGGATTTTTGTTGCTTTGGAAATTCTTCGATTGTTATTGGTTAATTGCAAAAACACCTCTTTGACGAACATGGTAACCTCAGCGCGCATTGGCGAATGAATACAACGGACTTTTCTACGCTTACCGTATCTACTGTTATATTACGTTAAATTGGTAATGCCACCAGCCTCGAAGGTTTGGGAGTTCTTCTTCTAAGATAGGAGGATGTAAAAAGACTCTAACGACGCCCTTGTGACATGCTTGTTGTGTGACAAAGAGTTGAAACAGACCAGAGGATCTACCAGCAACATGATATCGCATCTCAGATCAGCACACGCCAGTAAGCTCTACTCAACCTCCTCTGATTCAAGCTCTGGTTCAGGTGAGTCATTGAGATCGATTAAATTGATTATAGAACAATCAAGAATAGTAAACAGTAAGTCTATAGTTTATGCTAAACTAGGAGAAACAAGATAACCCACTCGACTCCAGCAATTCTTGAGTATAGCTATTAACTCCAAATTACACTACTTAGTACTTACTTTATTTTACATAACTATTAATGGAATTGTAGCTAATAAAATAATTTTATTATAACTTTTATATACATGTAATTAAAATTTATAAATACTAATTAATTTTAACTAAACAGTTTTGATATTAATTTCAAATGGTTTTTCAAGTTGATATCTCTGGAAAGACTTGAATTGATGATACCATTTGCAAATTGTTATAGATATAACGTTGACTGCTATGCTAGCAAGCTCAGGTCAAACTTTCAAATTGTTAAATGTTATTGCTAAATAAATATGATAATTTGTAAAAAATGACCTTGTTTCCTTCGTTGTAATTAACAAGTACAAAACCAATGTCTTACACCATGGCATCATCTACCCAAAAGAAGCTGGACAGCTTCGGAATGACTGATCTTGATCACAGCGATTTTCTTCAGCTCTCTATCATACTCTCCTCTCTCCCAAGGTCTCAGATGACTTCAACCCCACACAGTAAGAAGAATACTAGAACACCAATACACATGTTGAATAGCGATGAAGACAAAGGTAAGCAAAGCATTCATGATTTAATATGTTACAAACAACTTATCCATCAAGTCTTAAAGATAACCATAAATAAATACTCAAATATAAATGCATATTGTAACAATGCAAATCTTTCGATAATAATCTCATTAATCCACTAATGTCACTAATCCCCTGATAACTGATAACTAAGAAGTATACGGAATGCTCCACACCTCCCTTATGTATGTACCCAAACAGTTACTTGATTTAAACTTATGTTGTTTCAGATATCTCATGTGTTGAGGAAACAGGCACCAAAGCTAGGCTTCAACCAGTCAAAAATTCACAGAAGCTTTCTAAAGCAGAATCTATCCACCAGCTCTTTAGAACTCCTTATTCTTTTGCAAACTACAAGTTTTGCAAACTACAAGAAGCTTACTACTGCTGTAGCTACATTTATCTTCAAAGAAGGCTTACCACTGTGCCCTGTGGAGAAGACAGGCTTCAAGGAATTGCTGTCAACTTTTGACCCATTGTAAGTAAAACTTAAATTGGCACAGTAAGTGGCGTTGGCAAGATTGTCATATTAGTATGTAGACTTCAGCGCATTTTGTTCACGTCAACTGCCCTGTTGACTATGACTGCACAATTACACAGTAGCCGGATACCCTTAAGTTTTCTATTTTATACAAGTAATGAGAGATAAAAGGAAGCATAATAACACACAGGCGCAGCTAATGCATGACCTCTACTGAAAACTTGTTTTAAAAAATTCTGACCTGTTTAACAAAATTACGCAGGAATAATGATAAGCTAGCCAACTTTCTGTTAAAATGTGGAAATGTGTAAAAAAATACATGATTGCTTTGCCATTAGTACTTCTATAGGTACACTCTCCCAAACTGATCGTATTTCTTGAGAACGCTGCTGCCAGCTATGTACAGTAAGACAGTCAGACGTGTCCGAGATGAACTAGGAGCTGTGAAGTTTTTTAGCGCCACTACTGACCATTGGTATTTTATAACCAAAGACCTTTTTATGGCGTATACTGTTCACTGGTTAACAGATGAATTGGAGCTCAAGACACGGCCGTTACAGGTAACCAATCTTGACTTCTCGATATGTTATATTTTTCACGCCCCCCAACTATTTTGTAACAATAATGAGAAACCAGGATGACAAGCAAAATCGAAGTCAGCCCCGAAACTATTGAAAGCTTACCCATAAACAAATATTGGGATGCACAAACAAGATCAACCAAGGTTGTTTTATGGTGATTTTTCTTCACAAGTCTGTTGTTGAGTTTAATTAAAACTATGATTTTAGTCTTATTGCTGTTATAACCACACGGTGAGTATGGAAACAGATAGATCATGTGAGAAAAGATGTTATTTGTTTTTCATATTAACAATCAAGGCTTGGGTGGGTGGTGCAAGCAGAAAACATCATGGTCATTGGTTTGCTTACTAATAAAGTATTAAGATTGCCAGTTCTATATATGTCTATTGTATAGCGCCTTCACTTCAATATACATATTGTGTTTATAAACTGTTCCTCTAGAGAGGAAGTCTTATTCACTGTTTGATTATTTCCTGTATATTTAAAGGTCAGCCACTATCCAGAAAACCACACCGCAGCTAACATTCAGTTGATGTTGGACCAAGTTTTTCTAGATTGGGAGTTGGATGCTGAGAAGCAAGTAGCCGTTACAACAGATAATGCTTCAAATATTTCCACTGCTGTCAGAGATCAAGGTAAATTATAGTTCATTTTATGCCTTTGGCCTACTTGGTCTGGTAACCAATTCTTATCTTTTTTCATGGAATTTAAGTTTGTGGAGTTTGTAATTCGTATTGAAATTAATGGTCCAAGTGAACTTCTTTCAAGTATCAAACTATCCAAATAGTTTTATCATTTCCAGACTGGTTACGAGTACAATGTTTTGGCCACCGTTTGAACTGGGCAGTTACTTCTACTTTCAGGAAGTACCATGAGGAGATACACCCTTCATTAGCTGCCATCAAGAAGATTGTAGACCACTTTGCCCACTCTCACAAGAAGAAGTGATTGATGAAAGAGGCACAGGTTTGTTTGACAGAACTTTGTTTACCATTCTCACAAGACTGGACATCCCAAAACAAGTTATTATTTAATAAATAATAATGATATACATTTGCAGATAAATAATATTTATCTGCAAACGTATATCATAATGACAAGTATGTGTATTAGAATACAGTGATGGCTAATAGTGGTTCCCCTAATAGATCAGAAACACAAAGGGCAAGTCTTATTCTGTTCATCATAGATATAGCTTTGAGAATTGCCCGGGATGCTGTTACACTCCTAATATCATTGACATTGGAGTGTTTATATCAGACTGTTTGCAAGTAAAAATGTAGTCAGTTCAACCCAAAAGCTATTTGAAATAGCGGTCTATCACGGTGCAGCTGCCAGATCTACAAGCACGTTATAGCTTTGTCAGTTGCAGCAAAAAAGTTATATATATATAACATTCTTTTCTAACATTTCAATTCTTGCATTAACTGATTATGGCTACAAAAGCTTTTTATCAAGAGAGCACAACTTGATTTAAGCTTTATAATGTGTGAACTTAATCAACTCTATCGACCATGTGAATCGTCTCCTATGACATATGTACATAGTTACCTACATTGATTTAGCCTAAGTTTCCTGAAAAGTTGTATCAGCTATGAGGGTGGAGAGCGGGCAACCGTAACTAGCCGTGGTTCTGACTAAGGCTTCTACACAATAGCATACGACAAAGATAACCGCATGCTTGCTAGTTTTACCCCTTTCTGCATGGGCATGTACATGTGGGCATGGGCATGTACACTCAAATTCCTTTATTTTTAGAATTATGAGCTATACATAAGTATTTATGACAGCAGTAATTTTCTGTGTTAGATGCATCATTCTTAAACTAAGTACATGTACCTGTTTCTGTATTTGAGTCACGAGTCTCTCATCTATTTTCTACATAAACTGCATCCTTGTTAGTTATGTAGACAAAAGCGGTCATGTGGTATTGTACAGCCAACTGCATTCTTCCAATATCCACCCTAAGCTATTGTACGGGTGGCTTTTGTACCAACCAAGAGGAAGATGTGGGAGAGTGGACATGTTTAATCAGGAACTCAAACTAAACTCAGCTATCCTATAAATGTTACACTGAGCAAACAGATCTCAATCAAAGTAGACTGTATCAGTTCTCAGCCACTTACAACATTTCCGTTTTTTGTTTTGTGCCATCAAGTGGTTGCAGTTAACAGAAGAATCGATACCACCTGCCTTTTTAGTTTTATACCAAAAGATTTTAGCACAAAAACATTTCAAAAATTTGTAATTGGGAACATTAGATCTGTTCTTCTGGCTAGTAACAAGTTAATTACCAAAATCGTTTGAGGTTTATGTGTCTCAATGTCTATGATTACACATTTTTTGTTTTTTTTAACTTTAAATGTGCATTCACACATTTAATTTATCACATTTTGGGCGATCGGAGTTGTGTTTTCACAACTAATTCTTGGGCATTCCATTTGCTAATATCCAGACATGTCTGTTGCTAATACTCAGGCATGTCCGTTGCCAATATCCAGGCATGTCACTTGCTAATACTCAGGCATGTCACTTGCTAATATCCCCGCATGTCACTTGCTAATATCCATGCATGTCAATTGCTAATATCAAGGCATGTCAGTTGCTAAAACTCAGGCATGTCAGAAGTTTCTGTTGCTAATATCCAGGCATGTCAGTTGCTAAAACTCAGGCATGTCAGAAATGTCTGTTGCTAATACTCAGGCATGTCAGCTGCTAATATCCATGCATGTCACTTGCTAATATCCAGGCATGTCACTTGCTACTATCCAGGCATATCAGTTGCTAATATCCAAAGCATATCAGTTGCTACTATCCAGGCATGTCTGTTGCTAATACTCAGGCATGTCTGTCGCTAATATCCAGGCATGTCACTTGCTAATACTCAGGCATGTCACTTGCTAATATCCATGCATGTCAATTGCTAATATTCAGGCATGTCAGTTGCTAAAACTCAGACATGTCAAAAATTTCTGTTGCTAATATCCAGGCATGTCAGTTGCTAATATCCAGTCATGTCAGAAATGTCTGTTGCTAATACTCAGGCATGTCAGTTGCTAATATCCATGCATGTCACGTGCTAATATCCAGGCATGTCAGTTGCTACTATCCAGGCATGTCAGTTGCTAATATCTAAAGCATATCACTTGCTACTATCCAGGCATGTCACTTGCTAATATCCAGGCATGTCAGTTGCTACTATCCAGGCATGTCAGTTGCTAATATCCAGGCATGTTGGCCAAGAGTTGGAGTTGGAATGACATCCCGTCTGTTTAGAATTTGAAATGTAGTTTGCAAACCAAACCCGATTTAAACTTCGACTATTCAAAATGAGTCACCTTTTTAGCCAATGAATTACCACATCGATATACATACTGTTTTCTTGTATTTGCGTCGCTGTTAACATTGCGATATGTGATTGTTCACTTCTATGTTGTACTCTGTCAATGATGGCTGTTCAAAATAGACAAGCATAATACGAAGATTTTGCTGATCTGGTGTCGGTGACTGATACAAAGGCAGTTTTACAACAATTTTTCGTTTTACACTAAACCCACTTTGTAGGTGTGAAAGCAACTCCTATAAATTACCCCGGCGTAGATGCACCTACAAGATTATTTGGAATACAATAAAATTTGGAACTTGTTAGTTAGATCAATTTTCTGGTATTAGCAAAACATTTGACACATTGGCCAATTAGCTAGCATGAGACTAATTTTATCAGCCCGCACGTGATTGGCTGATCTGAAGCCTCACAGAGTTTAAAGGTTGACTTGCAATAAAATTCACATTCCAGTTATTTGATATGAAAAGGTTCACCATTATTTACTCTGTTGTGTTGTAGATGCAAAATATGTGAGAATGTGATTACAAGCTCTTAAAAGCTTAAAAACGAACAGTTAATCGCAGCCACACGATACCGCCGTAGTTTGGATTCGCTCTCCAAAACGGCTCAAATGGGACATACTTGTCACAGGATGGTTTCTGTTTACACTTTCATGCAATCTCATTCGTCAAAATATTATCACAAATATACGTCACGCATTCAATAAAACCATGTCTATTGTTCTTACGCGTCTGTTTTATCGTCATTGTAATGTTGTCACTTTTAGCACTGATATCTTATAGCTTACTGTAAAAAATCGTTAAACTTTTCAACCTTAGCTCGAATGAGTACATATCATTAGCTGATAATCATGATGAGCCTGTTGGTTACCTGTGATAATCGAAAAGTGCTGCAAAAATTATTTCCCAAGTATTGGGTCACATGATCAGATTAAGACTTGACGATTAGTCCAAGCCAAAAGAAAACTGTAAAGTAGCGAGCATCTATATTTGATACGGGGTCTTCGGCAAAACCTGAAGTGTTTGTCATAAACTAGTGCAACAATAAGTTTTATATTGAGCTTTTTATTGGCCTTTCAATTCTCGTGAGAACATCACGTGACAAGACGATAACCAAACTGTAATGAATACGTCAAATAAATAAAGAGATTCCAATCTATGGTAGCTTTTCGTTTTTGAGTGTTTAAGAGCTAGTAATCACATTTCCACATATTTGGCACTTACAACACAACAGAGTAAGACATGGTGAATTTATTGATACCAAATAATGAATGTGAATTTTGTTGCGAGTCAACCTTTAAGCTTTTTTATTGCTCATTGCTGAACCACCAAGCTAGTGGAATTTTTCTTTACTATTGCTTTGTAGATTGTGGGGCGCTCCTCTACCACCCTGGTATTCCAGCTTGGAAATCAGCTTATTAAGACTCCAGTTGGACTTACAGGGAATTAGAAAGCACGCAACCTCTAAGCATTGATGATTTGGTAAGATCAAGGTTAGTGTTCTAGAAAGTACTGGCGCATTGCATTCTCATGTTTTAGATCCTATGGCAAAACATTGCATACGGTATGTTAATATGATCATTTTTGCTGTATCAATATTTGATTTTTATTGTAGTCATCGCTGCAAAAGAGTGATGGAATAGCGTACCCATGTCAAGCATCCCAGAGTCTACTACAAAAATCCGGTGTAACTACTTTGCAGACAAAAAGGCACCCTGCTGGCTATGTACTCAAGAAGTAAGTCATATGCACTGCAGCAAGACTCGCTTACATTGCTGTCAATACTGACAGCATTATGACATATAGGCTGCGCTGTCATGTCACTATGACATGTTCACACACTTGTTCTAGGATTGCATTAGTATGCCACAGATTATGATCATAGACATCTGTAGACCTATCATAACATATCATAACCCGAGAGAATCAACTGTAAACAGTTTTAAATAGAAGTTGAATGGTGCTTCACATCCAGGCATGTCAGTTGCTAAAATCCAGTCATGTCATTTTCTAATATCCAGGCATGGCGCTTGCTAATATCCAGGCATGTCAGTTGCTAATATCCAGTCATGTCAGTTGCTAATATCCAAGTATGTCAGTGGCTATTATCCAAGCATGTCAGTTGCTAATATCCAGGCATATCAGTTGCTGATTTCCAGGCATGTCACTTGCTAACATCCAGGCATGTCACTTGCTAATATCCAGGCATGTCAGTTGCTAATACCCAGGCATGTCATGTGCTAATATCCAGTCATGTCAGATGCTAATACCCATGCATGTCAATTGTTAATATCCAGTCATATCAGTTGCTAATATCCAGTCATGTCAGATGCTAGTATAGCCATAGATGACATAGCAATATTTCCATACTATGGCCATACTGCTTTCTGTGCACTGCATCGCTGGCATGCTATCAATGTAACAGTATTAGGTTGACTGTACGCACCACTGTGTTACCCCTGCATATGTATGGGAATAATATGTTACTCATGTATATGTACTGTGGAAATGTTATGTTACCACAGTGCATATACTGTAGAAGTAACGCGTATGCATTGTAGAAATAACAACTTACCACATTTCTTGCATTGTGGAAGTACCGTGTTACTATTGTACAAGCATGGTGAGAGTGCGATGTTATCTATATTCATTCATTATGAGATTGTGATGGTGCCACTTTGCACTGTTTGAGTACTACAATGTCACTGTACATGCACTTTTGGAGTACTACGTGTATTTTGTTACAATTTCACTGTAGAAAGACTATGTTATCAAAGTGTGAGCGTCAGTATATATTGTATTACAGAGACTGATGAATGTATCACACATTCAGGATTTTATAATAAAGCCATCTCTAACCAAACTCTACTGTATATTTATAGAGCGGTATTTTAGTGTGTACATTTCCCTTTTTTTAGATTTCTTGTAGCTTTATAGGCTATTTCATATGGTGTTAGTAATTATTAGTATAGTTCAAGGTAACAGCGAGTGTTTGTCCTGTTCAGCCCGTTCTTGCCGCTTCCACTTACTGCTACCCGCTTGACACGTCACTGTTGCTATTGATCAGCGTGATAGTCTGCATGCAGAGCTTCCCAATTGGAGTTGCTCTTGCCTCGATTTTTAAATGTTCCCTTGTCTAGACTTGTCGACTTTTGATCATTGTTGCGGCAGTTAAGAGTTTATCAGAAGAACTTTATCAAAAATAAAATAAAAAGTTTGTAGAGCTTATGAACTGGAATAAATCAAGCATCAGCCATAGTTATCAGTAAGAAATGATTTAGCAGAAATTAGGTGGTTAAGTAGAGAGAGGTTGGTAAACTCTAACACCACTAGGTTTGTATGCTAAACACAACTGATTGGTTTAGTGCCAAATAAGCTTTCTGTTTGTTCACTTGAACACTTACTACTCTATGGGAGGTGATATGGTAGCATATACAATGCCACACAGAGGAGTGAAGACATTTACTGTAATAAATGTCACCACTCCTGTCTTGGATTATTTCAGTGTGACCCAAAAGTAAATGTTATCCGCAATCTCAAAGTGAGACTGAGAGGCTGTGATCAATTAAATAGAGACTGTGTACTATGTCAAAGGTTAGGGAGGTAATTGACTATTATCTCTCATGAAGCAAATATGATGGCACAAAGGCATATCACAGTGAACACCAGTCTTATATCACATCAACAGTAGTACTCAATAGCTATTAGTAATATTTATAGTTTGGTTGGGATTCAGGCGTGTCCAAATTTGCCGGTTCTGGACCATGGATGCATTCGACAGAGATAATCAAGGAGTTGTCTACTACTTCACAGTTGTCAGCTCTTGAATAAAAGCTTTTCCAATACTCTGTAAGTCACCCCTTATCATTGCTTAAAGCAATTAGTTTTTATTTTATATTCTCTTTGAATTGTCCTGCTTTACTTATATTCAGTTTTAATCAAAGTTATCAGAAGATAAACCAGAAATATGTGAACCTTAGTAACTGTAATATATGGAGTGTGTGAGCCATATAGATCAGTGAATCATAGTTTAGCAAAAATTAGGTTTGCATAAGATTTACCAAACATAGAAAGAGTTTGGTAACTTCAAACTCAACTATGGATGCTGTGCAGGGGAATTTGGTAAAGTTTAAAAGCTATCCTAAAATGACTGATTGCTATGGTTTAGATGGGTAACAACCGCACAATTGCCCTTAGTAAACTTTTTCCCGACAATAATTGATCCGTAATACAACTCCCCCACTTAAAAAACACATTTAAAAAATTTATTTTCTGCCCCAAAATGCTTTATTATTTCATTATTTAAATTCGGAGCAGTTATCCTATAAAGGAAGTTGTTTTGCAGCCGTTTAAATAAACTTGTACTAAAAATTGTGGGAATATCGTAAACAATGGGAGCTTATACATTAACCTAGAGCAAGGTATCCTAAAAAGTGTATTATTATATTGTCTAAGACTTTTAGACATTTTATCTAAAGAGTGTGATACTTAATTGTACCACATGAAACTAATAGTAATAAAATGCTTAACTTATAGAGTGAAGTTCCACTTAAACATATTTTAATATTTAGCTCTGATTTATCATTGAGCACTCTGTAACGAATTGTGCGGCATCTACTCTATGTATATGAATTATAAATATGAATATATATACATGTATATATATGCATGTATATATAATGTGCATATAATGTATATTTATTGTATAATTATATGCAATATACATAAATATCATATGGTTTATTGATATATAATTCATATTGATTTATATATATTTACATATACATGTATATAAATATAATATTCCTGTATATGTATTTGAAGTATGTACATGAGAAAGTATTTATGGTATCTTCAAGTTGTAAAAGGGAGAAAAATACGCATGTCATACAGCCAATCAGTGTAATTACTTAACAGTATAAACTTGGCTGAGGAATTCTAAGATTTCTAGCGTAATGTGATGACATCACTCATGCAGTATTTCACAGTGTTAGCTCGTATCTGTAGTGATACACAGTACATTGCTACGGCGGTGCCCAATATCGCGGTACTGCCAAGCCATTTTTAGTGTCTGCAAAATTAAGTTATAGGCCTACACTTTCTTATAGATATACATCTATTTCAATGACAACCAACTAAAATCTGTTTAAAATTTTAAATTCAACATAATTTTTTGCATAGAAATACAAAAATCTAGATAAGTATCACAACTTCTTGATATTGGTTGCTATGACATTTTGAAATGTAAACAAAATTTTGCATTGATTTTCGTTTCTCAAACTTTAATACCAGTTTTCTCAAAACAATTTTCTCGCGCTAGTGGTAAACATGCATTCAGTTTATTGACCATAAAAGCCGCTGTAATTAAGCTAGAATAAATTTTTTTTTGCAAAATAACTGATAATCTTCTCCTTATGTTAGTGTAGACTCTAAATCTCACACACCCGACTTAACCATGGTTTCTGTGATCATGAACCATTTTTTCACTTTGGTTACAGATCGCTGTCAAAACCATTCTGCATTCAACACAACCAACTTTCAAACTGTATATATTACACAGCAGCTTGCCATTTTACTTATAATATTGCATGTCTCTTATTGCAGGTGAGAGATATAAACATACTAGCCGTGTCACCCGGCGTTGCCCGTGTAATAGAAGAATATTTGGACAGAAAATTAATTTGTATTTAACATATAATCACATTTGCCATTCTAACTTTCAAACTACATATCATGAGAGAAGTTTTTTGTCTTATAAATAATGAGAAGTGGTGAGAGTTTTGCTATTAGGGCCATTAGGCAGTTTAATAATGTGAGGAACAGCTTCTCGTGACGTTATGCTATGACCCGCGTCATACGTAAAGCAGTTAGGTATAGCTCTGATATAATGCCTTATATTGGTTGGCCAACAACTGCGACATCCTTAGTCCAGTGGGCTAGACATAAGACTTCTGCCCGGCTTCGTGCGAGATCGAATCTTCGTCGGTATGTAATATTTATTTCAAGAATTTAAGATCTATAGCCGGATTTCCGACATACGACACACGGATTTTGAAAAAATATATATATAGATAATCATTTCCTTTCATTATTGCTGTTTGTTGTACATAATAACAACCAGTACATTGCAGCTACTATTGCAGTTATCCTATTGCACTGCAGTGACATTTGATGGCTAATATTGCATTTCTCAACCAACAGTACCTTCTCTTTTTTCCAATATCACTTTGGTTGTGGGCAGTATGACAGGAAAATTTCTAGTATTGTGTATATTTATTGTGTATTTATGTTCATTATAAACATATATCTTATGGTTTATTGATATATAATTCATATGTATTTATATATATTCACATGTACATGTATATATATATAATATTCATGTATATATAATATTAATGTATATGTATTTGAATTATGCACAAGAGAAAGTTTTTATGGTATCTTCAAGTTGTAAAAGGGAGCAAAATACACATGTCATACAGCCAATCAGTGTAATTACTTAACAGTATAAACTTGGCTGAGGAATTCTAAGATTTCTAGCGGAATGTGATGACATCACTCACTCAGTAGTTCTCAGTGAAGTTACACAGTAGTTACAGTGAGTTACACAGAGTCCCTTCATTCTGAGCTATTATTATTAACTATTATTGACTGCTATCATTCTTCGATCATGAGCATCGCGGATTGTCCACCACAGACTGGCAGCGGGATAGGCGGGCTTCATTTATCCTCATCCAGCTCGCTGGCCGAGCTGGATAACACCTCTTATGGTTTCGGTAAGCAATGTATAAATACATGTTCATTTTCACTGAAGGAATATTGTAAGTTTATAATCTGTCTATAAAAAAGATGTAATGTTTCTCTTCCTTGAAGCAATATAAGTTTATAATCTGACTATAAAAAGATGTGAAACTCATAAACTATTGTGAAAATAAATACATTAGAATCGATGTTTAGCTAGTTACTACTTAGCGACTGCTGAAAGGAATAAGGACCTCATCTAAACTGATATATTGTTAAAGTGAGAGACAGTAGAGCAGTGAGCTGTAGAGGAGCGATTTATGTGTCTTTTAAAAACAAAGAGTCTAGTATCAGGCGCTTCAGTTCAAAAATTTGTGTTGGAATCAAACCAAAGCGGATGGCGCATGAGAAGTTGTCATACCCATTAATTTCCTTTCATCATTCAAACTGTAGTTTGTGGAATGAATCAACAAACATGAAAATGAGAGACTATTTAGTCACGCATTTGACATATGAGCAAAAGATCTGACTGTTATGTCTATATCCTTTCTCACCAATTTTTTGTTTGTCCAAGACATGTCTGTAAAATAAAACATAACATTTAATATATATTATAAAAATGCTTAAGAATGCTTGCTTTTGACTCATATTTGATTACTTTATTCTAGTCCATACTACCTCCTTTGTTAGGTTGATATGAAATATTTTAAACTGATATCAGCTGCTTCAATCAACTTAGTAAATCAGTCAAAAGACTGCAACAAATTTAATTATAAAATGTAGTGACATTTATTCGAAAGAGTAGCCTCAGGACCTACGTAATAATAAGTCATGAAAGGTCATGATGTCGTTATTCTTATTAAAAACTCGCTATAGCTAGGCCAGTACACTCAACTAAAAGATTTCCTTAATATAAGACTTGATAAATTCATTAACTATTTGCAAGTGTCTTTCTCCACAAATTCAATCGGTGAAAAAGTGAACATCTCATGGTGACACAACTATTAACATTCCGCTCCAACCAAACTTTTATGAACTGTCATAACTTTCACTATTGAGTCAGAGTGTTACGAAACTCGATAAGTAACTTTGTTACAAATAGAACTCGATCTAAGACGTTTAAACTGAAATTGTATTATTTCATTTTAGAACTCCCTGAATTCTTTGCTCAAGAAGAGGGCAGCTCTTCCTCCTCCGGACAATCTGCGCCAGCAATTACTTGGCCACTGCCTGCTGCCCTTCAATTTATGCTAGATGCTGGTCATCTAGCTACTTTGAGGGCAGCAGACCCAAAAAATTTAACGTGGCCAGTGATGGAGGAAGAGCTGCCTGATTCGACATCTACTCCTTCATCTCAACCTCTTCCAATGCAATCAGCACCCTATCCACCTTCACACTCCAAATCTTCACCTCAATTTCATTCATCAACACCCCGATCAGTACAAAAGAAACCATCACCCCATCTACCTTCACCATCGAAATCATCACCTGCATCTCCATCATCAACATACTCAAAAGCACCACTCCTCCCATCATCGCCACCATCTCCAGCCCAAACTGGAACAGTAACAAAGATTTTAATTGGTTGCGCCGCGGTAGGAGTGGCAGTGGCAGCCTTCAAGCTGTACAAGTAAGTTCTTATGCTAAACAACCTATATCGTTATAGTACATGTTCTATTGCTGACTAAAGCCTGGTTCCTATATCGATTGCGAGACTCCGGCGGTAACAGGCCCGCTGGCATATGTTCACATAAAGCCACATCGTTATTAATATCGTAAACATAATTTTGTGATCAAATAAAATTTTCGCTCCCCCATGCCGTTCCTATAATGGTGACCTTTACCCGTACAGTGCATTCGGGAAGGCTTTGCCTGCGGTTTTTGCGAAATTTGAGCAGTGCGAAACTATTGCGATGCTGCCGGCAACTACTGGCGGTCCTTGGTGGTACTTGGCGTAGGTTCCCATTTCACCGCTAATAACCAGCTGTGCTGTCGCCGGTGCTTTGCGACGTATATGGGAACCAGCCTTTAAGAATTTAACTAATATCTACATGTTACCAAATATAATTCTTTGACTTGTAGGCACTGGTGCCAATGAAACCACCACTTCATTGCCACCAGAGGATGCTGCCATTGCCACTTCTTTCCATCCACCAACTCACCTACTATCGCCACAACAACTGTCACAACCACCACCTCTACTATCCCAATCACCATCATCTTTCGCTTCACCACCTCTAACACCACCACTGTCGCAACCACCACAAACACCGCCACAATCACCAAATCATCTTCACCACAACTTCATATCTACCCCATTCACTTCATCGCCACCATCACAATTGCCCCTCTACTACCATCACTATCGCCTCACCATTAATAATCATCAACACTACACATGTCGACTCACCACCCCTACCGCCTAGCCCGCCACCCGCTGCCACTCAACTTCCAACCCACTTTTACTCAAATAAAGCCCATCTCTTCTAATCCACTCTTCACCACAACACCACCAACCACCACAACACTATATCTCAGCCAATGTTGAAGTGAGTATTGATTGTCATTATGATGGATGTAACTTTGTTAGAGGATTCTTGACAAGTCATGGCAGTTGAGTACTGACAGTTTAAAGTTTGCTAATATTTGATAATATTTAGTTTCTACTCAGTGAATGTCTGGCGTTGCACGGGTAAACAAAGTAACTAACTAACAACTTTGACTAACTTAATACGTAACATTATGTTAGCTCAATATTTGTTCTATTACACACAGCATAGGTAAAAAGATGCAAAGATTTGGAAGCATGATTCGCTGACATATGATATGATGACTTTCTATTGACTTTTGACAATCCAAACCTTATAAATCAATAGAGGGTAAAAGGCGTGTCATTTGGCAAGCCATTTTTGGTCTTTTTATTAACTGTTGTCACTGATTTACACAAGAATAACAGTTTATACTGTTTATGCTATGAATAGTATTACTGTATAACATCTGCTTATCGAATTCAAGGATAGAAAAATAGTTATAATCTTCTGAATGCTGCATCTCTTTTATTATTTTCTATCTGAGAGTAGTTGAAGGTGATGTTATATATATATATATATATATATATATATATATATATAATATATAAATATATTATAATTACTATAAATTCCACTGTCATACAGCCCACGACCAAAGAGATGTTGGAAAAAAGAAAGGGTACTGACGGTTGAGAAATGCAATATTAGCAGTCAAATGGCACTGCAGCGCAATAGAATAACTGCAATGGTAGTTGTAATATACTGGGTGTGGGTGTTATTATATGTTTATATCTCTCCCCCTGCAATAGGAGAAATGCAATATTGGCCAATATTAAAAGTAAAATGCAATGATATTATTAGAATAGCCAATATTGTTAATATAGTAATAATATAAAACCAATGCACAATTTTGTTTACATTTCAAAATGTCATAGCTAGCATTATCAAGAATTTGTGATGTTTATATAGATTTTTAGAAAAGCTGTACTACGTAGTCATTGTTCTGTAGTCATCCAAACTTATAATAAAATATTGTAATGATTTCATAAGAATTGTTAGAAGGAAATATCATCGTCATTTCCTTTACTTACACTGCATTGGACATCAGTTAGAATATCAAAGTACTCAAAAGTGTCTAAAATGTCAGTTATTTTGAAATCAGCAAATTGTCGAATTGCCGAAACCTTCGGCAATTTGACAATGATATATAGATTGGTGAAATGTGCACGTTATTTTTTTATGAAATGCGCGCGACTTAATCATTTTATTCTCTGTTGCTTGGCGTTTCAAGTTCCGGTCCTAACTTTGATAAAAGTAAGGCTTTTATGGCCTTACTTTTATCAAAGTACGGCCATAAATAATACTAAGTAACGATTTTTGGCCAATAAATCTGTCTATTTGTGTATAATTCATTCAGATGGGTACCTTTTAAGATACTGTCGACACTTTTCAAAGACTTGGTAATATATTTGAATTGGTTTATATGTGTTTTTTATCGTTATTATACTTTAACGACTCTGCTAAACGATGGTTAAAATTTTTCATGAGTTTTCAAAACGAGGGTTTGCGACGTCGTTGTTGAAAATTTTCGTAAGTTGTGTGCACATGCATTTATCATGTGAATAATTTATCATAATAATCACATCATTTATCACATCATTACACATGCACATAACGGCAGCCTCGTAATACTCAATGACCGGAATGAAACTCTTATTTAAAGTAGACGAAGGTTTGGAGCTCCCGTCGAATTGGAGAAAGTTGGGGGGCTTTTTGTATGTATATACCTCTTTTTCGCGGGGATAAAACCTCATGAATACGAGAGTTTTACAACATTTACTTCAAATTGAAAAGCAGAAAGTCCATACTTGGAGTGAACTAATAAAATAATTAAAATAGCATTACTAAGGTGTGCCTAGATACGCAGATTTGTCATTATTTGATACATTACTAAATTGAGTATAGATAGCTTTATTATGATATGATACAGTACCGAGGTAAGCATAGATAGCTTTGTAACAATGTGATACAATCAGATTGTCTCTTAGTGATTACATTAGTAATCTCTTATGGTCTCCGAGTGATCTCTAAATTAGAGAGTCTCCATGTGATCTCTTAGCATCTCTAAGTTGGAGATCATGCTTCTTTTGAATTACCATGTTCTTAAATGTCGGTTGCATTTAAATGCAATTTTTGTTAGCTTTGGTAATAAATATACTTATTGGCATGCAAATTCTTTGCTGTTACTATATGTTTACAGTAATTGAGCCCTTGAACTACCTAGGGGGTACATGTAACTCTCCTGCATGCGGCATGGCTCCAAGTCTGTAATGAATATATTGCAGTGAGAGGAGAGCTGCAATGCCCGCAGTGCATGGTCAAGAACAAGAGGTTAGATTGGGAGTACGCACATCGGCCATCAGCAGTAGAAAGAGGGATAACTCCAAAAGGACAAGTAGCCTATACGAATCCTGTCTCATCAGATAAGAGGTTTGTATGTTGTTGTAACTGCCAATTGCATGGTTGTTACAATCAAATTCAAATGAAAGATGCTGCCAGCAGAAATTTGGTACTGGTATAATACTATTCACACATGAAACAATAATACCAGCAGTAGATACAACCCTCCAGTTTATCAGTATGCATATTTAATTTCTTATACACAAGTTTGTCATTCTTTTTCAGTTTGAAATCTAAAAAATTGGAGCCACCGCTACCGGGGTCAAGTAAAGGTCGTTTATCACAAGCCTCCAAAGTATCAAACCTACTTCTCACACAGAACTATCTGCCAGTCGTGGATATGACGACCAAGTTCTATGGAGAGCATTTGGGTACTGACAGCAAATGACCTTCCGATCTCTTTATTTAGAAATGTGAATAATATCTTTATGTGATGTTTGTGTTGAAACAATTATATACTTTGTTATTATTTTGCGTGCTTTATGAATATAACTTCTACAATATGAAATGAGAGACATGAAGTAGATGGAATTTGAATTGCACTTGACAGTATTGATCATGTCTTGACTAGTTTGTGCAGTGAATCAGATACAACGCAATGTTTGTTAGCGATTCTCAGCAGATAAACATTCACTAGAGCCTGTCAGTCATGTTACCTATATCAGACGATATTAAACTTCAAAAGTCGGTGACTACCCTAGGACACTTATATTTTGCTAGTATTTAGTTTCGGGAGTAGCTCACAGAGTAAAATTTCACAGCAACTTAATTTCGCAGCTCTGATGAGTGCGAAAATATAGTGATTTGGAAATAAATGCAGTGGAACAAACATAATTAGATTCCTCAGGTTCAGTTCACCGATAAAAAAAATTCAATTTGCGACTAGTTTGTAATTGTGAACCGCAGGTAGAATGGTGTGGGCAAGGTCGATAATGCAATTTGATCGCTTGTTGTCTTTTGTTTCTTGGACTATCAACAGGCCCGTTTTCTCTGTAGCAGCTGGCCGGCTGAGCCGCCCCAACTTTTTGGGAATTTTTTACGGTAAGTACTGCAGTCCAATTCGGATAACTCTCCCTGGATAAAATGTAACGTTTCATCTCAAACACAAGGTTAACTCGAACGGATTCGTTTGGTCAGTTCCAACGCAATGATAAGTTGCTTCAGATAACTCGACCTCAACATAATTTATTCGAAAAGTTATTTGCCCAACGGCCATGGACACAGTTTTTATCGCTGTAGAATATCACTTCATTCCAAGCCATAGAGACCAACATCAACTTCTAGTAGTTCTTAGGCATCATTATTATCATCATCAGAGGCACAATATTTTTGGTAACAACTTTTATAAAGGTTTGCAAAAGATTAAGTTTTGTCAAACACCCGCTTGGCCATGTTCCATCGAAAGCGTAAAAGCTTCCAAATGAACTTAAAATAAAATCCGCAAAATTGATCTTTGTTAAAACGCTCAAAAGAAAAAGATGTCTTTTTCTGAGCGTTTTAACTGCGGTCCAGTTTTGCCTATTTTCATTTAAAAACGTCTCGTCAGTCACATCACCTAAAACAAAACAAATCTCAAAAAATAGAAAAATGTTGATACTTTCCGGTAAAAATTTTTAAAACTTCACACGACAGGCCCGGCTGAGGCCCTACATGAAAGAAATATGTTGGGGGCTTACACCGCCCCACCCTCCACACAGTAGGTCTTCATAACTAGTCGCCTAACATTAGCCACCCCAACTTGCAACCAGTGAATACAGGCCTGAATATCAATGAACAAAGCTATTTAGTTTCGCTTTTTCGCTCGTTTGTTATGATAGTTTAGTTTCGCACATTAATTTTTCGCGAGAGGATGACACCGCGAAAACGCAAAAATTAGATGAGGCGAATACACAAGTGAATATGACAACATACTCTTGTGAAAAACTGAAACACGAATATTGTAGTATAGAGAGCTGTCGGTGACTAAATGGTGTGTCACCAAACAGGGTTCAGTATTTCGAAAACTGACCAATCAATGTTGAACAGCTTCTGGCTTTTTGTTGGTCAGTTTTGCGTTAAGCTCTGTGATTGGCTAAAAATTTTCAATTGCGCCGCTCTTTCTTTACAGCATCTTCAGAAAATGTTTGCCTTTTTTATTGCTCAGTTTCTAAAATGGAACTAGTTTCACTTAAATCTGACTGGTTAAGTCATAAGACCTAAACTACTTTCGTTTCAGAATTATTCTGATTGGATGTTTTGGTCATACTCCTAAGAGAACAATTCCAAATATTTGAGAAGTTATATATTTGTGCGTGTGTGTGTGCGTGCGTGCGTGCGTGCGTGTGTGTGTCTGAGTGTGTGTCTGAGTGTGTCAGTGTGCATGAATGTGCGCCATCTGAATGCAAAGTGTATATGTGTGGTGTATCTCTTAGTGTATGAGTTTGTACTTGTTTGGGTGTAAGAATTTTGTGTATGTGTGGTTGTAGTTATTTGTTTGTTTGCTTATTTATGTGTCCTGAATTTTGATCTGTTTAGTTATTTCATCCTTGTGTTTGCACATTTGCCTAGTCTGTTTATTTGTTTTATGTTTTTGTGTATTACATTTTAGAACTACTGTCGTTTTTCGCAAACTTCTTTTTCAAATGTCGCTAGTAAGCGAGATACAATGCGCTAAACACTGTTCAATCGCAACATGATTTACAAGTGTTCTAGTGGAAAATTGCTACTACATTGAAGACTATTAAACTACTAGTATGTAGGACCGCTATCAAGCTGCTACTGCAAGTTTGGGATATAACATTATGTGATTGATCAACAAATTAAATACATTGCACTTACTGGTACATATCTGGTTATATAAGTGCGTTTGGGTTCATGCGTGTAGGTAGGTGTTTGTGCGTGTATGCAAACGTTTGTGTGTTTTTCTGTGTTCATGTGTGTGTGCCTCCGCATTTGTGAGCAAGTATATGACTGTGTGTCTGTCACAGTGAATTTTATTAGAATTACTGACATCGCCTGCAAAAAAGTTTTCTAAATATTGCAGTGTGTGCATGCATGTGCAAGATTCAAAAGGGTGAACATTGTTCAATCGCAACAAGCTACCAAAGGCTATGAAATGATCACCATGGTCTTCAAAGAAAAGTTTTTAACCTGAAAGTAGAAAGTACATTTGAAACTATCAGGCTGTTACTATGTAAGAGCTATATCTAGCTTCTACTGCAACTTTTGATATAACAGTTTGCAATGGATGAACAAATCAACTATGTTGCTGTTATTATTTCATATCTGTTGGAATATTAGCGTTTGTGTGTGCGTGCGTGTGCATGTGTGTTTACATGTTTGTGTGTATGCGTTTCGCTCAGTGTGTTTACATGTTTGTGTGTGTGTGGCTGTTGTGGTGCCCGTCTCGCAGTCTGTGTGTGTCGCTGTCTGTGCGTGTCGATGTCTGTGTGTCACTGTCTGTGTGTCGCTGTCTGTGCGTGCGTGTCGCTGTCTGTGTGTGTGTCGCTGTGTGTGTCGCTGTCTGTGTGCGTGTGTGTGTGCATGCGTGTGTGCGTGCATGCTGGTGTGTGTATGTGTGTCGCTGTCTGTGCGTGTGTGTCGCTGTCTGCATGCGTGTGTGTGCGCGTGTGTGCGTGTTGCTGTCCGTGTCTGTGTGTTTGTCTGTATATGTTAATGTGTGTGTCTGTGCTGGTGTGAGCAAGTATAAAATGTGCGCAATTTTTCCAACAAGCGAAATATATCGCGAGATTTAATGGGGTAAACTTTTTCTTCGCAACAAGCTATTTTAATCATTCCAGAAGTTATCTGCTCTTTAAGGACAAATTGTTTACTTTAAAGTAGAAGGTATATTTGAATGTGTGTTTGTGTGTGTGGTGTGTGTACGTGTGTGTGTGTGTGTGGGCGTGCATGGGTGGGTGTGTGTGTGTGAGTGTGTGTGTGTGTGTCTGCGTATTGTAGGCTTGCGTGTGTGTGTCTGCGCATTGTTAGCAGGTGTGTGTGTGTATGTGAGTTTATGTGTGCGCATGCATGTTTTTGTGCAAGCGTGTTCATCTTTCTATGCGTCTTTGTTAATAGGTGTGTGTCTGCGCAGTTGGTAGCAGGTATTTATATGGGTGTCTGTCTGTCTTTGCATTTGTATGTTAACCACTAAAACTATTGTCACCGCTCCGCAAACATTTGTGATGACTCGTAGTATTTTCAATACAAACGCGACATTTCATATAGCGCGCAATAGGCTCTCAAAGTGAAATTAGTCCGTGCGGCATAAACTTTTGTGTTTTGAGGTCATGAACTTTCTAAAGCAAATAATATATCAGGAATTGATTGCTTATGCATTTGATTAGCTAAGATGCTTTATTTGACTGTTTTGAAGAAGTTAAAGGGGTTGCTAAGGACGATGAATGTTGATATTTCATTTCCAGTTATTTGGTTTACGTATCGTATTTTAAAATGTCTTACCACGATGTCGATGGTGGTGATTGTTGGAAATAATTTGAGTAAGTAGATGTAGATTTTTTAGAATTACAGAGTGGAAAAAAAAGTGATAGTGATTCCGGAAGCAGTGAGGTCAATTTCGGTATTGAAAATGATGGATAAAATGGGAAATTTCCGATGAGTTTACGAATAAAAGTCGTAGTGTAGAGACATGTAAAAATAATGTTGCTGCACAGCCGAACTCAGATGATACAGGAACAGCTCTGCCAGCAGATGTAGAGTTTAATCTCAGTGATGATGAGTACCTACTGCAAGCAAGTAGATGTAGTCTAAGAAATGTAGTGCATGTATTATTATGAGTATTATTTTATTATGTATTATTTTATTAGTATTATTATGTAGTATTATTATCTTCTTTCTCAGTTTGGTTTAAGCAACCAACCATCTCTTTCCCTTACCAATCTAACCCTCACTGTGATACATGTATTTAGTGTCATGAATTCATATTTACCTCAAATCAGGTAGCACCATCAATGACCCGACTGACAGGTGTTAAACCTATGAGTTGTTTTTAAGGATGTAAATGGACATGTGGCTGCATCACATGGTTTGAAGTGTCAAAGATACCCTGATCCTCGCAGTCAATCAATCATTAGCCAAGGAGAGCAGAGATCTTATCATTATTGGAAAGATTTCAGCCATAATTGACGTGTCAGAGACAACTGGCAAAAAGCACAAATACAAGGAGATGCAGCGAGAGCGAAACTGTTGCAACTTTGCTCACGAAGGTATGATGTTTTTGATGTGTTACTGTAGAAAATATGCGATCGACTGCGTTATTTTTTACAAAGCTGTTATTGCGATTACACACCGCTACATAATACTTTCTGGTATGTAGGTCAAAAAATATGCAGTGAAACATTTCTTTTTCTCAACAGAATAGGGAAAAACATGTTTCAAACACTGAAGCGACACTATAATAGGACAGAAATAGCTGTACCAAGGAGTTTCAATTACCAAGGTAGAAATAAGGGGGCTGTCACATCAGATGATAGTAAAGGCATTGCAGACTTCTTAGACCACATCGCCTCCATTCACTCTCGTGACCTTCCAGGTCGAGTTTCAGGTAAGCCAACTAGGTTTTGAAATTTAAAAATAAAATGCTTTCAAAGCATAATTACGGTTATTTTATTTTTTTGCGATTAGTTAACCTAAGTTATTAATTTTGTCAGAGCTATGTTGAACATTATTCATCAAAAACATTCCAATAGGTTTTGAGGAACTAAAGATTCTGCCTAGTAACTTCACAATTGAGTCAATCTGTGAGCTCTATAAGAAAAAGTGTCAAGAGGCTATGCTTAACTTCAAGTGTAAGTCGGCATTCAGAGCAATCTGGGAGGAGCTTCCGCCATACTTTATCATCACCAAACCAAGTAAATATCTGTGTTAGCTCTGCCAGAGAAATAACATGGCACACTTGAGGTATGTGCATTTACAGTTTTAGTCTTAGTGATATTTGAGCATACTGAATATTCTGGCAAGTGTTCTTTGCACACTGTCCACTACCTTTCGTTATTGTTTGTCACAACAGGTCTGCAAACCAGCCGTTAGATAAACGAGCTGCGGAGATCAATCGGCAGCTGAATCTCCTTGAACATGCCTTAATGAGTGCATCCTGCCGTCACGACATTATCTAACAAAAGACTTGAAGCTTGGGGGTCAATACTTTTCTGACTGGACCTCCCGTTGCTCACTACGGATTTGATTATGCGCAGCAGGTAGATCAAAACCATTTTTAAAACATTGCTTGTTACAAAACGCAAAATCTCATTTTATATTTTTGTCAAAAACACACACATACGCAGCTCAAAATATAACAATAAATGCTCGACTATTACAAGGTTATGAAGCCAAGACTGTAGTGTTTTGAGTTTAAACACTGCTGAGTTTTAACAATTGGCAATTAGCAACTGCCAATTGCAAATGCTAATTAATAATTATAAAAACAATCAAGTTTATAAATAAAAATATACTTTTAAAAATAAAAACAGTAAATGTACAGTATACTTTCAAGCCTATAAAAAACAACAAATTTTACTTTGGTTTAATTCTTAGGTTTACTACCCTGCCGACCAGCTATCCTAATCCGAATCGGCTATCCTAAAGATGCTAACTCGTTCATCTCAGTAAAAGTTCTGTGAGTGGATTGGGTAATTATTCTAACACTGATACATTGGCATCAATGTTATGCCCAAAACCACCAGTTCAATGTGCAACACAATTTGGTCGTAGCTCCTTTACTGTATATTAATTTGTTATTTTCCAACGACACAACATATTACCTTGACCTCACTGTTTTAAGTATTCTAGTTCATGTGGCGCCATTGGAAACTTTTTTATATTGTTCGCCATGTTCTCTTCCCTAAAGATTTCAATATTCATGAGAACGTAATGCTTGTAGCGGGGGCTGCTATGACTTTCCAAAACGTCAACAAATAATACTGTTTGATATTTAATACATCAACTGTAAAGAAAATTTCTCAGTTTGTGGCGTCGACCACATTGACCAACACCCTCTTTGATATAACTCTGTGTCTTAGGTTAAATTGCTTTGATTTTAATTCCGACAACAGTTTTGAAAAGCTGACAAGTTTCTCTATTACTTTGGGCTAAAACCAATTTTGTGATCTGACCTAATTTGTATTAAAAATGACGCGACCTGTCACATTTTTCCCAAATGTTTTAAATATGCAAGATTCAATGGGAGAACGTTGTTCAATCGAAACAAGCTATCGAAACCCGTCAAAAGACTCAAGTGCTTTATAAGGAAAAGTGTTTAACGCGAAAGTCTGAGATACATGTAAAACTATTAAACTGCTACTATGTAGGACCGATATCAGACTGCTACTGCGACTGTTGAATGAACAGTTTGGGATAGATAAAAGAATCAATAACATAGCTGTTACTGTTTCATATCTGTTGGTATATCTGCATTTGTGTGTGTGCGCATTGTGGGCATGCATCTGTGTATCTGCGCATTGTGGGCATGAATGTGTTTGCATTTTGTGGGCATGCGTGGGTGTGTCTGCGCACAGAGGGCATGTGTGTGTGTATCTGCATATTGTGGACATGTGTGGGTGTGTCTGCGCACAGTGGGCATGCATGTGTGTGTGTATCTGCGTATTGTGGGCGTGCGTGGGTGTGTCTGCAAATTGTGGACACGTGTGGGTGTGTCTGCCCATTGTGCAATATATATATATATATATGTATATATATACAGATGCATTTGTTTTATTGCAGCACCATTATGTGCAGTGGCTATTACGGAGTGATGGGTTTTTGAGATATTAGATGGATTAAAGAAATTACAGTGTATTCTTATACAAATATCTGCTTCATCATACAACAGTTTTAACATACAAAGTGGGATCTTGAAACAAATTAATTTCATATCTAGAAGTTTTAATGCATATTTGAAAACTTGATTTGTTGCTGCTGAAACTTAACTGTTTGTTTACTTTGTGAAATTTACTATTAAATTCATTTATATTTATGAACTTCACCATTCAATTAATTCGTTAGTTAGATAGTATTTCTGCTTGTTTGGTCCATGTTCAGTGTTTAAACAAGACTTTGGCCTGTATGAAAAACCTATTGCAGAGTCTGGTGACAGCTCAGCTGGGAACAGACATGTTCTTCGAATTTGAAACAATGTAGTTTTTAAACCGTGTTCGTACAAGAGTAGATGCTTTGTGAAAAACATTCAATTTGTGTCACATGTATTATATATTATTATTATTACAGTTGATTGCCTTTCTAGTAGATGTGAAATGTCTGACATTTGCCTTTGTCATTTATACAGTAAAGTTAAGCAAGAAGAGGCAGCAAGGTTACGATGCCGAGAGCTTCTATTTACTAGGTACTATATGGATAATGTAACAGAAAAGTCTTCGACTAAAAGTGCTGGTGATAGACTTAGAATCTTTAACACGGTTATGAAAGGAGGGAAACCTAAAATACTAAGTTTAAAAACTAAACCATGCAAAGGTCAATTATCGTGTGCACAGATTCCTGATGCTTCCAAAAAATATAATATCCTTTCAGCTTTAAATGGGAGTCATCTACCCATTCGATGGAGTGATCGTACCAATATTAAGTGTGTATGGGCAATGCCTTGAAGACCATGATGTCTGCTTAGCTTACTGAAGTAGAAGTTTCGTCCACTTTTAGCAGTATTGTTGCGCAAACACTGGCTCTGTCATCTCAGCTAGACATGGTTGAGTTCAGTGGCAAGATAACCTTGACAACTGGAAACATGTACAGTTGAAGAGAAAAGGCAATTTGAGGTTAGATACCAAAGGTCAGGGTTCCATTTAAAGGTCACCACTGGTGACTTTTGTTAGGAATTGAATCCAATCTATGGTTTGCAGACAACTAGGTCTCGACTGCATTGTTTGTCAGTTGTCATGTACGCAGTTGGCACAAATTAGTTGTCACATATGCAATAGGTTAACTTAAAGCCCACATGTGATTAGTCGGTCTTAATCTCTTGTTTCATGGCTCTTTACTGGACCACTCAGCTCTAGAATTTTTATAGAATACTCCCAGGCTTAAAAAGCCAAGTTGATTTTTGTTAACAATCTTTATACTCTAAAACTGGCTCTGCAGGTTTGAACAGTTGTTAGCAATAAGCAATCAACAGTTGGCAATAAACAATTGGCAATAAGCATTAAACACTTGACAATAAGCAATCACCAGTTACCAATAAGCAATCAACAGTTGGCAATAAGCAGTCAACAGTTAGCAAAAATCAATCAAAAGTTGGCAATAAGCAATCAACAGCTTGCAATAAGAAATCAACAGTTGACAATAAGCAATCAACAGTTGAAAATAAGCAATCAACAGCTGACAATAAGCAATCAACAGCTGGCAATAAGCAATCAACAGCTGGCAATAAGCAATCAACAGTGGGCAATAAGCAATCTACAGCTAGCAATAAGCAATCAACAGCTGACAAAAAGCAATCAGCAGCTGGCAATAAGCAATCAAAAGCTGGAAATAAGCAATCAACTGTTGAAAAGAAGCAACCAACAGTTGACAATATGCAATCAACAGTTGACAATAATCTATCAACAGTTGACAATATGCAATCAACAGTTGATAATAAACAATCAACAGCTGGCAATAAGCAATAAACAGCTAGCATTAAGCAATCAACAGTTGGCAATAAGCATTCAACAGTTGGCAATAAGCAATACACAGTTGACAAAAAGCAATGAACAGTTGACAATAAGAAATCCAAAAGTTGACAATAAACAATCAACAGTTGACAAAAAGCAATCAACAGTTGAAATAAGCAATCAAAAGGTGACAATAAGCAATCAACAGTTGACAAAAAGCAATCAACAGTTGAAATAAGCAATCAACAGTTTGCAATAAGCGACCAACAGTTGGCACTAAGCAATCAACAGTTGACAATAAGCAATCAACAGTTGACAATAAGCAATCAAAAGTTGGCAATAACCAATCAACAGTTGACAATAAGCAATCAACAGTTGACAATAAACAATCAACAGCTGGCAATAAGCAATCAACAGTTGGCAGTAAGAAATCGACAGCTGGCAATACGCAATCAACAGCTGACAATAAGCAATCAACAGTTGGCAGTAAGCAATCAAAAGTTGACAATAAGCAAGCAAAAGTTGGCAATAAGCAATCAACAGTTGGCAATAAGCAATCAGCAGTTGACAATAAGCAATCAACAGTTGGCAATAAGCAATTGGCAGTTGACAATAAGCAATCAACAGTTGACAATAAGCAATTAAAAGTTGGCAATAAGCAAGCAAAAGTTGGCAATAAGCAATCAACAGTTGGCAATAAGCAATCAGCAGTTGACAATAAGCAATCAACAGTTGACAATAAGCGATAAAAAGTTGGCAATAAGCAAACAACAGTTGGCAATAAGCAATCAGCAGTTGACAATAAGCAATCAAAAGTTGGCAATAGGCAGTTAACAGTTGAAAATAAGCAATCACCATTTAGCAATAAGCAATCAACAGTTGGCAATAAGCAATCAAAAGTTGGCAATAAGCAATCGACAGTTGACAATAATCAATCAAAAGTTGACAATAAGCAATCAACAGTTGGAAATAAGCAATCAAAGGTTGGCAATAAGCGATCAACAGTTGACAATAGGCAATCAACAGTTGACAATAAGCATTCAACAGTCGACAATAAGCAATCAACAGTTGACAATAGGCAATCAACAGTTGACAATAAGCTATCAACAGCTGGCAATAAGCAAACAACAGTTGGCAATAAACAATAAACAAGTGGCAATAAGCAATCAACAGTTGGCAATAAACAATCGACAGTTGGCAGTAAGCAATCAAAAGTTGACAATAAGCAATCAAAAGTTGGCAATAAGAAATCAACAGTTGACAATACGCAATCAACAGTGGACAATAAGCAATCAACAGTTGGGAATAAGCAATCAACAGTTGGCTATAAGCAATCAAAAGTTGGCAATAAGCAATCAAAAGTTGGCAATAAGCAATACAAAGTTGGTAATAAGCGATCAAAAGTTGGCAATAAGCAATCAACAGTTGACAATAAGCAATCAACAGTTGGCAATAAGAAATCAAAAGTTGGCAATAAACAATCAACAGTTAGCGATAAACAATCAACAGTTGGAAATAAGCAATCAACAGTTGGCAATAAGCAATCAACAGTTGGCAATAAGCAAACAACAGTTGGCAATAAGCAATTAACTCATTCGCACCCGACGAATTTCTAGGCGATCAGCCCCAGATACCGCTAATTTTTCAGAAAGTTGTGGTAATTCAAATTACTACTACAGGAGACAGAATTGAGATAATTTATTCAATCAAACTTCAAAAGAACCAACCCAGTCTCTTCTTTTAAAATATAGTACATTCACATAGACACCTTGTATCCCTTTTATGTAGATCCGTGCCTCAAAGAAGGTAGTTTCAGGACATTTCCAATTTTGAAAAAATTGCCATTTGCTGAAACAAAGTTAAATTTGCACCATAAAAATTACAAAATATACAAAGTTTGACTGAAATTACTCATTTATTACAGACAAAACATAATTATGATTTATACATATGCAGTTAGTGATGAACATGAAAATCATGAAACTCTAACTTCAAACTTTTCCTCACGAGCATCATCCTTCAAACAAAGTCATAGCAAATCTATATCCCAATATAACTCAAATAAAACATTATGAAAAAGTTTCAAATAATAAAAATATGTTCAATAACTCTGTTTTTGACTTTTCAGACTTCATAGACAGCTCTAAGAATCAATATAATCCTATCGAAACTGAAAGATAACGTTAGTCCGACTACGGCTGGCAGCGTGAAGAGTGCATATTTATTCGAGCATAACGATACAAATTGGCAAAATTAAAAGTTAATAAAAACTTTGAAACACTAAAAATAATGTTTTGATTTGATTTGTGCAGTCTTTGAATGTCTTACCACTTCTAAATCTGCATATTTACTTCTGGAGTTAAAAAAATTATCACGAACGATAAAATTTCAAGTCGGCATGACAGTTTCCGGTTTTGATAGAAACTGAGATGGGTGTACTAATTTGGTTATAACTTTCGCCGGAGACTTCATAGAGGCATATTTTAAAGTTTGTCTGATTGGCCAGAAATTTTTCTTTCTAACTAATCAAAAATATTATTTTATAATTTAAAAATAATGATGCAAGGAGTTGGTAAATTTCTCAAGTTAACTCGCGTTGGGTGCACAGCTACGTTATAAATATGCGAGTTAACTCGCGTTGGGTGCGAATGAGTTAACAGTTGGCAATAAGGAATCAGCAGTTGACAATAAGCAATCAAAAGTTGGCAATAAGCAGTCAACACTTGGTGATAGGTAGTTAACAGTTGACAATAAGCAATCAACAGCTGGAAATAAGCAAGCAACAGTTGACAATAAGCAATCAAAAGTTGACAATAAGCAATCAACAGTTGACAATAAGCAATCAACAGTTGACAATAAGCGATCAAAAGTTGACAATAAGCAATCAACAGTTGACAATATGCCATCGAAAGTTGGCAATAAGCAATCAAAAGTTGGTAATAAGCAATCAAAAGTTGGTAATAAGCAATCAACAGTAGGCATTAAGCAATCAACAATTGACAATAAGCAAATAACAGTTGGCAATAAGCAATTAACAGTTGACAATGAGCAACCATAATTAGCTACTTTAGGTAGCTTTAGTTTACATTTACTGCTATTGTTGTTCTTTAAGAACAGCTCTAGTTTGCTCAGGCATAAATGCGTAACTTTGCTGTTGGTCAAATCAAGCGAACCAATTTCATGTGTCTTTGCACTGCTTTACCGTTCAAATCTGAAACACTATTTTTAGCCGAGCAAATTCACTGAAAAGTATCTACATGCATTTTTCCTCACCCTTTCCAGTTAGAAATTTTAGGTATTTGGAAAACTTGGTGCGTTTTTCTTCCTATTAGTTGTTCCAAAAAGTTGTTAAGCTTTACCTTTTAAAGTGGCTCAGATGTAGGAAATTTATAAAAAAAGAATTTTTTGTTGACATTTGGCATGCGTCTAATAGTGTATACTATAGAAACACTAATTATAGCTACAAAAGCTTTTTTATCAAGAGAGCCCAACTCCATTTAAGTTATCCTATTTCAGGCAATAATAACTAGCAGTGGTGCTGACTCAGGGTTCTACACAATAGCATAGGACAAGGACAAAAGCATGCTTGCTAGTTTTATGCCACTCGGCACGGGCTGCTGCTATACCACCCGCAACACTCCTTTGTAAGTACCAGGGAATGTGTAGCACAATCTATATAAACTACCATGTACACTCAAATTTCTTTATATTTAGAACCATGAGCTATACATAAGTATTTATGATAGCCGTAACTTTCTATGTTAGATGCATCTTTCTTAAAATAAGTACCTGCTTCTGTATTTGAGCCACGAGTTCCATCTCTTTTCTATATAAACTGCATCCTTTTTAGTTATGTAGACAAAAGCGGTCATGTGGTATTGTACAGCTGACTGCATTCTTTCAATGTTTACCCTAGGCTATTAGTAACATCATCGGGTGGCTTTTATACCAAAAAAGACGATGATGTGGAAGAGTTGACATGGCCATCAGGAGCTCAAACTAAACTCAGCTACCCTATAAATGTTACACTGAGCAAACAGAATTTAATCAAGGTAGGCTGTACCAGTTCTCATTCACCTACAACATTTCCATTGTTTGTTTTGTGCCATTAAGTAGTTGCAGTTAGCAAAAAAACACGATATCCTCTGCATTTTTAGTTTTTTACCGAAAGATTTTAGCACAAAAACTTTTCATAAATTTGGAAATGTAGCTAAGAACATTAGATTGGCTCTTCTGGCTAGTAAAAAGTTAATTGCTAAACCCATTTGAGGCCATGTGTCTCAATGTCTAAGATATCACAATTTTTCTTTTTTAACAATAAATGTGTGTTCACACCAAGGGGATTTATTGGAGTTGTGTTTTTGATGAAAGAGTTGGAGTTGGAATTACATCCAGTCTGTTCACAATTTAAAATGTAGTTTGCAAACCAAATCCAATTAAAACTCCGACTTTTCAGAATGAGTCACTTTTTTCAGCCAATGAAATACCACATCGATATCCATTCCATTTGCTTGTAGTTGCGTCTCTGTTAACATTACGATATGTGATTGTTCACTTCTATGTTGTACTCTGTCAATGATGGCTGTTCAAAACAGACAAACATAGTATGCAGAACTTTGCTGATTTAGTGTCGGCAACTGATAAGAAGACATTTCTACAACCATTTTTCGTGTTACACCAAACCGACTTTGTGGGCATGAAAGCAACTCCTATAAATTACCCCGGTGTAAGTGCACCTATATGAGCTTTTATCAAATCTGGAACTTGTTAGTTAGATCAACTTTCTGGTATTAGCAAAACAATCGTCACATTAGCCAATTAGCTAGCATGAGTAATTTTTTCAGCCCTCACGTGGCCCTCACGTGATTGGCTGGTCTGAAGCCTCACAGAATTTAAGCTTTTTTATTGCTCATTGCTTAACCATCAAGCAAGTGGAATTTTTCTAGACTATTTCTTTGTAGATTGTGGGACGCATCTCTATCACCCTCGTATTCCAGTTTGGAAATCAGTTTATTAAGACCAGTTGGACTTACAGAGGGATTAGAAAACACGCAACATCCAAGCATAGATGATTTGGTAAGATCAATGTTAGTGTTCTAGAAAGTACTGGCACATTCCATAGTCTCTTGTTCTAGATCCTATGGCAATACATTGTATGTGTAAATATAAACATACTTTGCTGTATCAATATTTGATTTTTATTGTAGTCGCCGCTGCAGATGAGTAAAAGAATAGTGTACACTTGTTAAGCATCCCAGAGTCTACTACAAAAAGCTGGTGTAACTACTTCGCAGACGGAAAGGCAACCTGATGATTCTGTACACAAGAAGTAAGTCATACGCACTGCAGCAAGACTGGCTTACATTGCTGTCAATACTGACAGCATAATGACATATAGGCTAAGCTGCCTTAAACTATGACATGTCCACACACCTGCTCTAGGGTTGCATTGGTATGCCTCAGAATATGATCATAGACATCTGTAGACCTATCATAACCTATCAGAACCCGAGGAAATCAACTGTAAACAGTTTTAAATAGAAGTTGAATGGTGCTTCACATCCAGGCATGTCAGTTGCTAATATCCAGGCGTGTCAGTTGCTAATATCCAGGCATGTTAATTGCTATTATCCAGGCATGTCAGTTGGTAATATCCAGACATGTCAGTTGCTAATATCAAAGCATGTCAGTTGCTAATATCCAGGCATGTCAGTTGCTATTATCCAGGCATGTCAGTTGCTAATATCCAAACATGTCAGTTGCTAATATCAAAACATGTCAGTTGCTAATATCCAGGCATGTCACTTGTTAATATTCAGGCATGTCAGTTCCTTCTACTTGCTGCTACCTGCTAGACATGTCACTGTTGCGTTTGATCAGCGTGATAGTCTGCATGCAGAGCATTCCTATTGGAGTGGCTCTTGCCTTGCTTTTTAAATGTCCACTTGTCTAGACTTGTCGACTTTTTATCTTTGTTGAGGCAGTTAAGAGTTTATCAGAAGACCTGTATCAAAAATGAAATAATACGTTTGCAGAGCTTATGAACTGGAGTAAATCAAGCATCAGCCATAAGTATCAGTAATAAATCATTTAGTAGAAGTTGGGTTGTTAAGTAGAAAGAGGTTAGTAAACTCTAACACCACTAGGTTTGTGTGCTAAACACAACTGACTGGTTTAGTGCCAAATAAGCTTTCTTTTTGTTGACTTGAACACTTACTACTCTATGGGAGGTGATATGGTAGCATATACAACACCACACATAGGAGCTGAGACATTTACTGTAATAAATGAGTCACATCTGTCTTGGATTATTTCAGTGTGACCAAAAGGTAAATGTTATCCGCAATTTCAAAGTGAGACTGAAAGACTGTAATCAGTTAAATAGAGACTGTGCACTATGGTAAAAGTAAGGGAGATAATTGACTATTATCTCTCATGAAGCCAATATGATGGCACAAAGGCATATCACAGCAAACACCAGTTTTATATTACCTCAACAGTAGTAATCAATGGCTATTAGTAATATTTATAGTTTGGTTGGGATTCAGGCGTGTCCAAATTGTTTGCAGGTTCTGGACCATGGATGCATTCGATAGAGATATAATCAAGCAGTCGTCTACTACTTCAAGGTTGTCAGCTCATGAACAAAAGCTTTTTTAATACTCCATAAGTCTCCACCCATACAAGGTATCCGGGAGGAGAAAACAATTTCATATATATATATATATATATATATATATATATATATATATATATATATATATATATATATATATATATATATATATATATGTATATATATATATAGAACTATATTTCCCAACTAGGAGGCTTCTATCAATATATAATCCATGTTAGGAGGCTCTGAAAAATTAGGAGGCGTCCAGGGAGCCTCCTAATTCTAGCAGTGTTTATAGTGCTTAACAACCCTATAGAAGTATTTTAAACATGATTCCCATAATCGCCTTATATATCTATATTCATATATATGGAAAAGAGGAGACAACTCCAACAAAAATGTGTAATTTTCTATCAATAAATTATAAACCCTAGGAGGCTCTTATATATGGAACTAGGAGGCATATATTAATTTTAAAACATTCTTACTTTTAACTGTTTTGGTATCGTTTCAGTTAATAGCACAATCTATTTAAAAACATATTGCAATAAGTTTATGACTAAGCATCAGCAAATACAAAGAATTAGCATCTATGTCGGATACAGTCAGTTTTGCTAATATTCATGATAGCTTTATTAGATTTGAGAAATAAAGTTGTATATTAACAAACTACAATACATTACAATTTATTTGCTGACCCTCTTTATAGTTTTCAAGACTGCCATTTAAGCACTCCCTTTTTTGCAAGGTTTCTCATTGATCTGCTCTTTTTTGTAAAAATTCACAATAATTGCACATTATGGTTTCAACTGATGTTTAAGCATGGCTGTAGTAAAAGTTTAAATAAGTCTATAGTCAGTACAATTCATATTTTCGATGCCGTTGCATCCAGCCACAAAATAAATCTTTTTTTGAAACTTTGCATCCAAACGCAATACATGAGAGATGGTTTTTTAGTCGAAGAATTGATTTTTTAAATTTATTGAAGTAAAGTGGCAAAAGTATAACCACAGTATATAACAGCTAGAGAGATGTGGCTGTTATAATGTTGCTGTGGCTGTTAGGACTATTAGTTCTTCACCCATGTAGTCTACTAGAGCTTGGTAGCAGCAGAATGACTACATGTAAGGGAGCAAGTCACATTCGGTAAGTTGTTCATGCTATTTTAGTCAATTTACAGTTTATTTACTTGAAACATACAGTTGTAGAAAAGCAGTATAAATTTTATTTAATATTGAAATAGGACTAGCGTGAAAAAAGTATGTTTCAATTATTATAATTTTTAAGGAATGTAGCACAGAACACGTTTGATATATTTTTACATCCGTTTATGTCATCCAACTGCTGATATTGTTCTGCATAGAAAAGTCAAGAAAGGTCAGCATTATATTACCAAAAAGGAAAAAATCAAAACTTTTTGTAAAGTCCTAATTTTTGACTTTATTATTGTTACACGAATGTTCAGTTTTGTAACATCAACACAGACACGCCAGCTGACAATTAATAGTTATTTTAGTAAATCAGTTAATTCTCCAACTTTAATCTATTTTCAGTTATTATTATTATAATTTTTGATGTTTTTTATAATGATAAGTAATGTTATTAATGTGGTTCTACCAACAGTCAAAACTGTTATTAGAATAACATGATCATAAAGTAATTGTATTATTGTTATCATGAATAGTGAGAGTTTGCGTATTTCAGTTATGATTTTGTAAGTAATAGTAGTACATGCATAGGCATAAGCAAGTAAGTGGGTATATGCAGCCTTTGAATTTTGAAACTTTTAGTATTTAGTTTGAATCTTGTGTAGTAATTGTGTAGTAATTAAGAGCTTAGCTGTTTTATAGAGCTTCAGTAGTAGGAGGCAGACATTCAAGTTTGCCAAAAAAAACCTAACCAGTGAACTAAAATGTGTATTTTGCATTCATTTTGGTTTGTATATCTGTTTATGCTACTTGAATTATCTTTTCATTTTTGTAGAAACTTGGTAAACATTATTGCCAAGATGGCATATTTATCAGATGGCAGAGAGTATTAGACAAAGTTGGATGTTTTTTTCTAGAAAAGGTATGTTGCTAATTACACGTTGGTTTGCATAAAAAATATGTCAAAATAATCAAGGTTTTATCTACCGAAATTTATAATATTTTTTAATATATACATAATTATAGAGTACAAACTATAAAACATTATATCAGTAAGGTTGTATTTTGAAATGTAGTAAAGTTTGACGTTTTGGCAAAGTCACTATGATAAGCAAAACTTTAAATTCACCAACACAAAATATACTGTACAAAGTTTTACTGTAACTAGCAAATGTATACCTGACGTAAGAATGTAACAGCATGCCCAAAAGTAGTTTTTCTTTGTATAGTTGCAAATAATCAATGACGCTTTAGTTATAGATAACTGCTGGATGAGAAGCATTGATGGCCCACACCAAAGACTGATTTGCAGACATCAAATTAAAGGTATGCGATATTGCAATAAGTTGCTGTAAAATAGCACATTATACATGCGAGCCAAAAATTAGTGTAATATATTGATATAGCCATAGCTTCAGTAAGAAAAGTTGTTAATTTTTACAGGCATTGTATTATTTAAACGCTTACATAAACCATTATGCCACTTTTGTGTTCTATTCATCTATTATTGGCAGATTACATAATATAAATAGCGCAAACCAATCAAAGGAATTTAGCATAGCAAAGAGATTTAGTATTGCTCTTCTTAGTCTTTATGAGTCATGGTTGCAATTGCTGAGCAATTGCATAATTATATAAAATGAATAGTTTTCCATGGTTACTCATTACCACTTTTAGTTACTCAGTCAACACTGAGAGTAATTATCAGATTTGAGATATCATGTTTAGAGGCAGGAGATTGACAAATATTTTGTTGGTTTTTACTCTTACCCTGCCGTATGCGAATTTATGCTAAATCTATCAGCAACTGCCGTATGCACATTTTTGCGAATTTTCCAACAATTGCGTGGTCACCTAATTTTATTATCCATTAAAAACATAACGGATGATTTTAAAACTTTGATGGTATTGTCAGTGTGGTTCGAATATTTCTCTAATAGATTAGTCTAAGATAACCAAGCAGTTTCAAATTTTTTGTTGAAAATTTCCAAAATAAAAATGGACATTTTTTGTGTAAGTTTTGTTAAGTATCGCGCAAGCCAGAAAACATATAATTGCTTACATGTATGTTGATGACACTATAGCCAATTCAAATTCAGATTTTTGTGATTACACAGATAATTAAATTAGCAGCAGTGACTCTGATGATAGTGAAAATAATGGTTTTTTCAAGTGTAAGGGACATTGTAGAGCATCGTTTTAGCTTCGTAGCGATTGTAGCTTCACATAGCTTTAGCAATGCACAAAGTGAAGGTACATTGATTTTTGCATAGCACTATATGTTAACATTTTAGCAAAATAAAATATATTACAAAAAGTTTATAGATAAACTTTGAAGTTGAAACAAAATAGTATACATGCTTCATGTACATATCATGAAGCTAAATTGGCAATTTTCGGTGAAATGGCTGGCGGTAGGCCGGTAGCTTAGTTTGTACATGGGTGGCAGTAAAAGGGTAAAGCTATAAAAGAATTAGAGATACAAGTGTATGTATTTCCTTTTGAATGATTTAGTGAACTTTGATGATTCAAGACAATGAGTTTGGCGAATGATATATATATATAAGATGCTGCTGAAGTTGCGCAATTCAACTCATGGCTTTTAATTATTACCTCAAAATTTTGAAAACACGCGATAGGAAGGGCCAGAACACTACTAAAACTCATAGTTACTCAAACCTGAAATACAGTAGGTTTTATACAAATTGCTGTACAATAACAAAACTGCAAAACTATTGGTTAAAATATAAATAGCAATATATATTATTATTTTTGGCCTTCGGTATCGGGCAGCATGTATGCAGTTTGTTTGCTGATGTTAACAAAAGTTTTACTAATAAGCTACATAATTTGCTCAATTATTTGTGTCAACTTTAAAATTTAAAACAAATGTAGTGTTAGCACTTTTAGAATATACTACAAACAACGCAGAGGAACTTTTTGTGGCATATGACTTGAATTTAAAAGTTCTCTGAAAATGCAACTTGTATTTGGCCATTTTAATACTTTAAAATGTCAAAGGGAGCTCATCAGGAAAGCAACTTTAATATAATTTCAAGATGCTCAAAGCGGTACGGATGTTATGTTGACAAACATTAAAAGGTCACTCTGTACTATGGCTAGTAAGTATTTACATGTATTTAGATTTTGCATTGATGCTTTCAATTAGGTAGTGTATGAAATCTATTTACATTAGCTAAATTATCAGCATGTGCAATACCCAGCTTTGTTTCCTATCCATCCCAAACATTTTGCCAATGCTTATAATAATTCATTGCTCTTTTCAAATCTCATTTCTGAACCAAAGGTAGTTTTAGCAGTATAAGAACATATACTTCTCTTCCTATGGGTCTACTCACTTTTCTGTAGCAGCAAAGGCCATTGTTTTTAAAAGGTCTGTAAGAATTGTATTACTTATTTTGACTTCCATTGGTGCTCGTAGCAAATATAATTTCAGTACAATTTGCATCAATAAAGTTATTATTACTTGTTTGTAAAGTATTTGGAGCAAAACAGTATTTTATGTGCACAGCAAACATTTTTGCTGCAAGCTTACCAAAACAAAATAAAACGTTTATTTTTATGTTACATTTTAATTAAACATCATGTTCTATTCAGTTATTGCTGTCAGTACTATGCAGTTATTGCTGTCAATGTTCTTTGTGCATTCTTGGCACACTTTTATGTTAAAATTCCAATGCATTAAACACTTTAGAAATAAAGTGTCCAAACAAGGATGCATAACATGAGATTTGTCACTGGCTTGTTTTGACCTATATCTAGCACTCTTTAGCCAAAGGTGTCTAGCTTTACTAAAATATTTGGTAGTGAAATTGTACATAAACTCATTGCCTGCATACACATCAATCATGATGCCTATGCTCTTATTATGTGTGTTCTACTATTGCCTGCTTAGCTAATTCACTTTCTACTTCTCAATAGCCTCAGCCTCCGAATGAAAGCTATTGTTGTTATTCCTATTCTTTGTAACTTTATAATGAAGGAGGTTGTGGTTGGGCAGCTCATTTGCTTTTCACTCTATTAGAAATATTGCAGCACAAGTATAACTTCAGTAATGAAATCTTCACAGAATTGCATAATGTGGTCTTATTCTCCAAGGTCTTCTCACTAGCAGAAATGACCTATGTACTTATGCAATTGTGGTTTGTGCTTAAAGTGACTCATTCTCCTAATGTTGCATGGCTTGCTATCTTCTTGCATGCTAGTCAATTGATTAAATAGATTGTAAGAAACAAGCCAACCTTTCATTCCTACACAACCTAAAGACTTATCACATAAGTTCAACCTTCTAGCGAGATTGTAGCCGCTAAACATTTTGCTTTTTTCACGCGTTTAGCCATTTAGGGTTTTGCAGCAGCAGAAGAACAGACTAAGCATGTCACAATTGGTATATTTGTTTGTCACAATTGTTTTATATTACTTTTTCCAATTTTGTCATTGAATTAATTGTACCATATTATGGTGAAAAGGCATCATGAAAAAGTATTTTACTTCGCCTCAATACCAATGCGAAAGGTTAGACCGGTAGTGGCCATTTTTGACCTTTAGGGCGAGCCACTTTAAATACTATATCTAAGCAACTTACTCATGTCATCAACTTGCGACGGCAAACAACAATGCATAGGTTTTCGCAGCTAATTTGGATTTGGATTTTACTGCCTTAATTGCAAGATCGTAATATTGTCAAGTTAAAAAGGTCAAGAAACCCCAACTTTATAATGCTAAAAGAATGAAATTATTACTAATTTTCATAAAATGATAACTTTGTAATTATACACAAGGGTAGCTTTGTGAGATTAACCGACACACATTAAAATAGTTATGGTAACATATAGCACAGTAGCCAGCAATTGATGAATATCTGTGACTCTGTCGATGCTCCTAACTTTTGTAACTTTTTAAAAAGCATTAAAATAATTATGGATGCTTTTTATTCTGATTAGTAGTGTTAGCTGATTGATAGCACCAAACAGGCAGAATTATTAGTAGCCTATACTATACTGCCCTGAGCAAGCAAAACGCTGTATCTTGATATTTGTAAACTGTTCAGCACAAGCACAAACGCGTTTTGGTCAAGCCTGGCATCAGTATTAGCAGTATTTTAGTTGTTTTTTTTGTTTATTATGGTGAGATATCCAACAATCTTTACCGAATTTTTTTTTCGTGAAACTTTAAAATCAAAGGAGTTATTTCACTTAGGGCATTTTGTTTGCTTAAATTGACAATTTACTAAGCTGGCACTAGGCAATCAAAATGCCCTATCACTGCAGATAGGGCCTTTTGATTGCTTAATTGGACTGGTTTCTCATTGTTAGTTTGCCACAAGACCATTTGCCATGACTGGATTATCAAAGGATTACAAGTTTAAATTCTGATATTAACCCGCAATTAGTCAACAAAATGATATATGTTGCAATTCCTATTACTCACCCAGTCAACACATGGATTAAAACCCTGTAATAGCCATATTTAGCTCAAAAGTTAAGAGATGATCAAAGATCTAGGTATCCTTCAAACCAGATGTCATGAAATGAAAGGAATAAGTAAAATATTAGTTTAAAAAAGATCGAACGCTTTTATTAAAAATAATTTAAAGCAAACAACTGAGTGCAATAATGTCAGTATTTTAAAAAAGCAAAACCTTCCAATGGACATGTAATTAAAACAAATTTTTCATCAAATCTCTGAGTCGGATCTTTAAATCGAGACTTTTGTCACTTAGATATCATCTTGTCATAATAAATATATTATGATAAAAAATATAGCAATAAGATTGAGCACTTAGAAGTGCACTAGCTTGTATGAGCTGCCTTGAAACAACCAAATATATATGCTTCAGTTTCGCTTCCCTTTGTTTATATACTCTTTGATTACATAATGCTGCTCATAATGTCCAACTTTGTGTATGTTCAGGCCAATCAAAACGCTGTATTTGCAGATAGAGCGCTTTGATTGCCACTTTATGTGTGGTAAATGTGGATAGGGCGTTTTGCACATTGTGAAAAGTGCTAGCTCTGGTGGTCTCAGATATATGAAATTTCGAGACATGTTAGATCTCAACCTAAATTACATATAAGCACAAAAAAGTGAATTTTGAAAAACTTTTCAGATAGGGCGTTTTGCTTGCTTAGGGCAGTATAAAGTTATGATAATGTATTATTTTCATTGTAATTAACAAGTTGATGCATTTTAGTCGTAATTTGATACGGATTTAAAATAGAGGCTGAGTCATAAGTAAGTGACTGGAGTAAATGAAATCCTTTAAATTGTTGAAGCTTTAAAACCTATGTTTCAATTTTGTAGAAGAATATCGCATGAGATAAAATATTACAGCTTCATAGAATTTTAGTAATGGGAGGTAGGGACACGGGTTTGCTGAAAAACCTAAAAACAACAGGCATCTTTTGCATCACTTTTTAATCTGCATAACATCTGTTTGGGCTATTAAAATTGTTTTGCTTATTTTGGTAGAAACCTGGTCACCGCATCCAAGCACTATATCCACTAGATGGAAAATGGTACGAAGCACAGCTGGACGCTTTCTTGAAGGGGGTATGTTGCTGATTAACGGTTAGTTTCCACAAGAGCGTGCCACATTAATAAAAGTTTTATTTCAAAAAATTTATAAGAAATAATATTACTATAAAATCTATGTTTGAATGCCATGGCACTGCATTTTTTAACCCTTCCAATTATAGTGGCAAAAATTGTCGATTGTGCTTCATAATATATGTTCAATCTTTATTAGCTTCAACTCTATCTAAAACCTTTTTGTTATAGATTTTATTTTTCCAACACGTTAAAAAATAGTACTATTCAAAAAACTTAATGCATTCCTACTTTGTGCATTGCTAATGCTATGTGAAGCTACGATCCATTCGAATCTCAAAAAACAATGCTCTACCATGTTCCTTACTCTTACAAAAACTATTACTTTGACCACCATTGGAGTCACTATTGGAGCTGCTACTTTAATTATATGTGTAATCACTAAAATCTTAATCCGTCAGTCATCAACAATCATCAATAATGTTCTCAACATAAGTAATTATCTGTTTTCAATTCTGGATGTACTTGCGAAAGCTATAATAGCACTAAATATTTCGAAAATCAGAAAGAACAAATGTTTCTTTTTATGCTGAAAAGTCCTTAACAAAAATTTAAAATTGCTTCGTGAGTTTAGGGTAATTTTACAGGGAAACTTTTGGACAACACTGTCAATACCATAAAAAGTCTTAAAGACTGTTAGTTATGTTGTCAACGAATAATAAAATTAAGTTACTACGCAATTGCCAGGAAATTCGCAACATGCACATATGCCGGTCGTCCATTGATTTCGCCTAAATGCATGCGGTGATAGGGTTAATAAAATATTATGTAATCTCTAATTGAATCCCCATTCATTTAAACGCCCCTCTACTAGACCTGTACTATAATAGATGACGGTTAAAGATAGAACGCCGCCTTTCAAGTGAACGTTACTTCTTTTGAAAAAACACATAAAAAAACTATATAACACACAAACTAAGCTGTGATTCAGTGATAACATATACACTGGGCGTTGAGCTTGCAAAATGCCATCGTTAACTGCTTATTCTAATGCTGTAGCATGTGCAAGAAATTTTAGCCTCAAATAGTAGAACAGATTTCATCATATTTGCTAAACCGTTTTTTCATATATGCCGAACTATCAAGGCCGCTTAAACAATAAAATTATTATCAGCCTGATAGAGTTATTAATTATTTCCACGGTGCTGCTTTCAAAGCTTTAACGAAAACACTGTAAAGCTTAGAAGTTAGAAAACTCGCTTCAATATGCGTTGACAAAAGTATTAATTGCTATTGTTGTAACTGAGTCATTGTTAGTAAAAATTTGTCAACATTTTTCTATCCATCCTGTCCAAAATCGGATCCAAAGATCAAAGAATGTTGAAGTCGCAGTCAGCTGGATGTGGTTGTCAATTAAAGGGTGACACTCTAGTTTTCAACACTTCTAGAATAGCACTCGAATGAACATGGCCTTCAAATTAAGATTCTACCTTATGTCAATTTAGCTGTATTTCAGAATGTTATAATATTGGAGTTTTGGGTCAAGGTTAAAATAGCAAGCATAACTTTGCAAATATTGACGCAACAAGATTTTAGTTTTAAATAAGGCTCTTCTTTTATATATTTGCAAATCACTAATGCATGAATTTAAAAAAAGAACCCAAGGCTATATTTCTCTTTGTGTAGTAGCATCTAATCAAAAATGCATTGATTTTAAATAAGTGCAGAGTGACATACATGGATTAACAACACCGAAGAGTGATTTTCAGACATCAGATTAAATGTGGGTGATGCTATGATAAGTGGCTTTAAACTAACACAATGTACTAGGGAACCAAGGGAAGATTATTTTGCTGTAGCTCAAATGCAGTAGAAAAAATAAAGGTGTCTAACTTTTCAAGTATTTCAGTCAAATTCGTTGCCTACATAAATGCTGACACTAGTCTTTGTGTTCTGCTGCTGTCAGGTTACAAAACATAGCTCTCCTAGTCAGAGGCATTTAGGTATCTAAAGCAATCTAGGCATTAGTGGTTTCAATGAACACCTGAACAATGGTGTTTAACCACATTGCTTGACCCAATAGGTCAAGTATTAGCCTAATTAATGACTCAATAAATAGCTACCCAGTCAGGTCACACTAAGCTTAGCAGCAATCGTTCTGAACACTGGCCATTGAGACTGCTCAATAAATGTTAACCCTGATCATTTCTCTAATAATTTGAAGCAAATAGAAATCCAAACTGCTCTATCGCATGCATGCAAGTGGCACACCATTTAGTTTCATAATTAGCTACTAAAGTAGTATATAGAAGTGGTCATCAAAGAACCTTCTACAGTATATGTGTGTTTTGAATAACAATACATTGGTTAAGTATTATATTACTAAATGAGAAATGACACTAACGAGCATTAATGTCCTTATTGTTCACTTGTATCTTAGAAACCATCAATTCTGTTTTGACTTGCAGCACGTAAACCAGCTTATTTAACTTTTGAATGGAGCTGAGCAATGATATGTGATTCATCAAAGCCATAGCTTATCAGATTTTTATAAATGATAATTCACATTATTTACTATTTCAGTCAGCAGAAAACGGTAAAGTGCAGAGGAAATAGCAGAATTTGACAAGTACTGGACTGAAAAATCAGGCAAACAGCCAACAAGATCAGTGTTGGATGCTAAACACTCAACGCTGCCTAACAGAAGTGTTACAGTGATTCGGGCTCGAGCAAACAACTTGCTAAAGAAGGCTGCGAGAAAAAATGCCAGCTGAATTTTTTATGTTGTTGAACCTTCTTATTATCATTGCGTTGTATTTGTCAATAAATGTGCTCTTTTTGAAGACTAAAAGAGACCAACTCCGCAGTAATGCACTTGTATAGTTATTTTGTATCAAGCAGTCTTAGCTATTATTTTATGTACAGAAAATGTGCATAAAACAATGACTATGATAGATAATACAATACCGACAATAGATATTATCTGTTGTACAGCACTGTACACTATGATGTATTATTCAAGAAACAAGCTCTAAGATAAATTATAATAATTTTTTTAAAGAAAAACTGAATATAAGGAAATATGCCGCAGCAGCCAGTCTACTGACAACTTACTGTCAAACCGACAAGCCCAAAAAATTACTTAGAACGCTGTGCTTGACTAAAAACAATCAGAAATTCACTACACAATGAGAAATATATCTTTTTGGGTCATTTTCCAAATTTAAGTGGATGTGTCTGAGTAGAATGTTCTATCAATTTCTTGACATTTCAGGGCATTATTATTACTGGTAAAATGTGAATAATAGCACTCAGTATTACTATTGATCAATAAAACCACCCAAAGTCAAGAGATCTAAAGTTAGAAAAAATTTGGTACTGTGCTGGGTCCAGCCCGACTGATCATTGCTAACAATAAATTGCAGTAAGAAATAAGTTTTGAAAAGCGAAAATGCCCTCAAGATAGAATGTTATTGTATTTTTATTGGCTCTCTATGTGACATTAAGTTTTTCCCTGGGTTCTACATAGGCACAATGGGCTTGTTTGGAATCTACCCAATTTATGGTGCTGTGGTATTGCACAGGTTTTGCAACCTGACACTCCATTCCCGAGTGGGGAAATGTTTTTACTTAATGTTTTAAGAGTGGCTTAAGATGAATAGAAAGACATTGCTGTTATTGTATGTTAGATTGAGTAACTAAGTATGTTGTGCAAGTAATTCATATTATTACTGTAGATAATATGCACAGCAAGCAAAAATGTGTGTGTTTCATTTTAGCAATCACAGTAACTGAGTTGCGTCCATGCATTGTTACCAACTAATTTTTTTTAAGTTTTTGTATGCAGTGCAGCAGCGATATGTGACTGAATAAGAAACTATAACATAGACCATATTTACAAATATTGAGTTACATTATTTGTTTATATTAGTGAGCAGAAAGTTATGCAGCCTAAAAGAAAATTGAGAGTTCAAAAAGCCATGATCGGAAGATTGAGGCAAACTACCAAAAATGCCAGAGCTGTATACTGTTAAAAGAAATTGGTGTTTGAAAATTATAATGATGACTTATGCCCGAGCCCTCAACTTACTCAAGAAGCTGCCAAATTAAACTGGCAGCAAGGTCTTCTTGTTGTTGAGGCTTTTGTAATATCGCATTAAACTTGACGTCTGAATAAATTTACTCCGTTTGGTGACTAAGCAACGACCATTCTATGGTACTTGACTAGTTGAATTTTTTAGTATCAAGCATGGTGGCTGTTGTTGTTTTAAATACAAATTTATTGATTCCTACGTTAAAGTTTAACATACTATACAATATGTAGGTTCTAACAACAATTTTTTTTGTTTTATACAGATTTTTGTTTTATTGTACAGATTATAGCAGACTCTTAGTTGATCTATAAGTGATAGCAACATCCCAAATTATATGTAAGCCATGGTACCTCTGCATTGATATGTAAGTTATAGCAACCTCCTAAATGATATATAAATAGCAGCAGCCTCCTAATTAATATATAATTCATTGCAGCCTCCTAACTGATATATAAATAGTAGCTACCAGCTATATGAAATTCAAATTATAGTAAACTCTTATGTGATCTATAAGTCATAGCAGCATCCTAAATTCTATGTAACTCATAGCAACCTCTGCAATGATATGTAAGTTATCTCAACCTCCTAAATGATGTAAAAATAGCAGCAGCCTCCTAGTTTATATATAATTCATTGCAGCCTACTAAATGATATATAGATAATATCTATCAACTATGGAAAATTCAAATTATAGCAAGGTCTTAGATGATCTATAAGTGATAGCAACATCCTAAATTATATGTAACCCATAGCAGCCTCTGCAATGATATGTAAGTTATAGCAACCTCCTAATTGATATATGAATAGCAGCAGCCTCCTAATTAATATATAATTCATAGCAGCCTCTTAACTGATATATAAATAGTAGCTACCAACTATATGAAATTCAAATTGTAGTAAACTCTTATGTGATCTATAAGTCATAGCAACATCCTAAATTCTATGTAACTCATAGCAACCTCTGCAATGATATGTAAGTTATCTCAACCTCCTAAATGATGTAAAAATAGCAGCAGCCTCCTAGTTTATATATAATTCATTGCAGCCTACTAAATGATATATAGATAATATCTATCAACTATGGAAAATTCAAATTATAGCAAGGTCTTAGATGATCTATAAGTGATAGCAACATCCTAAATTATATGTAACCCATAGCAGCCTCTGCAATGATATGTAAGTTATAGCAACCTCCTAATTGATATGTGAATAGCAGCAGCCTCCTAATTAATATATAATTCATAGCAGCCTCTTAACTGATATATAAATAGTAGCTACCAACTATATGAAATTCAAATTGTAGTAAACTCTTATGTGATCTATAAGTCATAGCAACATCCTAAATTCTATGTAACTCATAGCAACCTCTGCAATGATATGTAAGATATAGCAACCTCCTAAATGATATATAAATATCAGCAGCCTCCTAATTAATATATAATTCATAGCAGCCTCTTAACTGATATATAAATAGTACTGTAGCTACCAACTATATGAAATTCAAATTATAGCAGACTCTTAGTTGATCTATAAGTGATAGCAACATCCCAAGTTATGTGTAACACATGGCACCTCTGCAATGATATGTGAATTATAGCAACCTCTTAAATGATATACAAATAGCACCAGCTTTTTAAGTACTATATAATTCATTGCAGCCTCCTAACTGATATATAAATAGTAGCTACCAACTATATGAAATTCAAATTGTAGTAAACTCTTATGTGATTTATAAGTCATAGCAACATCCTAAATTCTATGTAACTCATAGCAACCTCTGCAATGATATGTAAGATATAGCAACCTCCTAAATGATATATAAATAGCAGCAGCCTCCTAATTAATATATAATTCATAGCAGCCTGTTAACTGATATATAAATAACTGCTATCATCTATGGAAAATTCAAATTATAGCAAGGTCTTAGGTGATCTATAAGTCATAGCAACATCCTAAATTCTATGTAACCCATAGCAACCTCTGCAATAATATGTAAGTTATAGCAACCTCCTAAATGATATATAAATAGCAGCAGCCTCCTAATTAATATATAATTCATAGCAGCCTCCTAACTGATATATAAATAGTAGCTATAAACTATGAAAATTCAAATTATAGCAAGGTCTTAGGTGATCTATAAGTGATAGCATCATCCTAAATTATATGTAACTTATAGCAGCCTCTGCAATGATATGTAAGTTATAGCAACCTCCTAAATGATATATAAATATCAGCAGCCTCCTAATTAATATGTAACTCATAGCAGTCTCCTAACTGATATAGAAATAATAGCTATCAACGATGGAAAATTCAAAATATAGCAAGGTCTTAGGTGATCTATAAGTGATAGCATCATCCTAAATTATATGAAACTCATAGCAGCCTCTGCAATGATATGTAAGTTATAGCAACCTCCTAAATGATATATAAATATCAGCAGCCTCTTAATTAATATATAATCCATAGCAGCCTCCTAACTGATATATAAATAATAGCTATCAACTATGAAAAATTCAAAATATAGCAAGGTCTTAGGTGATCTATAAGTGATAGCATCATCCTAAATTATATGTAACTTATAGCAGCCTCTGCAATGATATGTAAGTTATAGCAACCTCCTAAATGATATATAAATATCAGCAGCCTCCTAATTAATATATAATCCATAGCAGCCTCCTAACTGATATATAAATAATAGCTATCAACTATGGAAAATTCAAATTATAGCAAGGTCTTAGGTGATCTACAAGTGATGGCAACATCCTAAATTATATGTAACTCATAGCAGCCTCTGCAATGATATGTAAGTTATAGCAACCTCCTAAATGATATATAAATATCAGCAGCCTCCTAATTAATATATAATCCATAGCAGCCTCCTAACTGATATATAAATAATAGCTATCAACTATGGAAAATTCAAATTATAGCAAGGTCTTAGGTGATCTATAAGTGATAGCAACATCCTAAATTATATGTAACTCATAGCAGCCTCTGCAATAATATGTAAGTTATAGCAACCTCCTAAATGATATATAAATATCAGCTGCCTCCTAATTAATATATAATCCATAGCAGCCTCCTAACTGATATATAGATAATTGCTACCAACTATGTGAAATTCAAATTATATCAATTTCTCAAATGATCTATAAGTTATAGCAACATACTTTATTATATGTAAATCAGAGCAGCTTCTAAAAGAAACAAGTTATAGCAAACTCCTAAATGATATAAGCTACGGCATCTTACTAAAGGGTATGTAAGCTATGCCATGCTATGTAATGTTTCCATTGTAACTATTACATAAGTTACAATGGTAACATTCTAATTTATGTGTAATTTGTAGCAATCTGCTAACTGGTAATCATTATTTTTGCTTACTCATTGAGGTATGAATTATTTTACCTTCAAATTGATATGTAATTTACAACAACCATCTAGACATTTTCCAAGCTTTGACAGTTTTTCTAGTATGCATATATACAAAGTATGATAAGGCGATGAATATATATTGTATGATACCATATTCTCCTAAAATTTCCATAAAAATATATAATAATTAGGAGGTGAATAAATATATATATATATCTACAATGTAGATAAATTAGACCATATAGGAGGCTTACCCATATATATTTGCGTTAACTCCTAATCCCTTATATTCCGCAACCTCCTAACTGGTATATATTTATTCAACTCCTAACTCGGAAATATGGGTATATATATATATATACAGTATATATATATATACATATACAGTAAAACTCGGATAACTCAAACTTCAAGGGACCGAGCAAAAGTGTCCGAATTATCTGAGTGTTCAAGTTATTAGAGCACTGTTACAAGTCCATGTATTTACTTATTTATTAGTAGATACATGAACATATACAAACTATAATATAAATCAAAAGCACAAATGGCTTGTTTCAATTTAAATGCTTCTAATGTAAAGTTTAAAACGTTTTCATCAAAAAGTATAGAGATTTTTCTATCACTTGAGATTGGTTTGTTGTTTGAGGTGATGTTATTGCCAGGACATTTTTTAGATTGACATTGGCAAAACTTGATCGTTGCTGAAATGCTCAAAAAGCAAAGACATCTTTTTCTTTTGAGCATTTTACCCACAATCAATTTTGCCGATTTTTCTTGAAGTTTATGCAAAGATTAACCCACTTTACCTGGCATTCGTTAAGAGCAACACTCCGAAGCAGTTCAATTAAAAGTTTTACGAGGTTTTACGGTACATTGTATATCACTAACGATTTTTGAATGGATACTTATTGAATGTACACACGTATTCTGTGTTTAGGTCAAAGGATGAATAGTTTTTTTTAGCTAAGACAACGTATACGTTTAATTACCACAATTTTTAAGACGTTTTAAACATTCAACATTCCGACGTTGATTCAACATGGAATCCACGTCGGAAAACTATTCATCACGGGCTAGCCGGGTCACGCACTCAAGGATTTTCGCCACGCAAACAGAAAACAAAACATGCTGTTTTTGTTTTGTATGTGCGTGGCGAAAATCCTTGCGCCCGTGACCCGGCTAGCCCAGTTAAACCTTTAGAACAGTCGTTGACAAATTTATTTTGCCGATGGAGGTAGTAACGACGCTTATGAATTACGAAAAATTGAGGTTTACCTTTATGGCTTGGAATAAAGTGATTTTCTAAAGCGGTAGCAACCATTTCGGAAGCCGTTGGGCAAAAAACAGTTCGAATTAACAGTGTTGAGTTCGAGTTGCATAGAGCCATTTATCATTGCGTAGGAACGGACCAAGCAAATCCAGTCGAGTTAATCATGTGTTCGCTATATCCGAGGGCGATTTATCAATGTTTCACTGTATATATATATAAATTGTTTCCTCACCCCGGATACCCCGTATGGGTGGTAAATTCTGCTCTAACTCGGGTCTCCTACCAGAGATCTGGGAGTTTCAGCACTCGCCTCAAGATCTTAGCTGTTCCCAATAGCGCACTTTTCCATTATATATACATATCATCAACTCTCATTGGTAATGGGATTTGTGTCCCTTGCCAAAGCTCGTAGCTGCACTGATGAGGCTTCAATTGCCGAAACAGTACTGTCTGTAGCATATATATATATATATATATATATATATATATATATATATATATATATATATATTAATATACATATGTATATATATATATTAATATATGTATATATATATATATATATATATATGCTACAGACAAAAGAGCTACTACAATAGATTTAGCAGTACCCAATGACTACAATATAGACAGCAAAGAAAAAGAAAAGGTAGAGAAATATCTCCCTCTTGGAGAACAGATTGAAAAATGCTGGGATGTATGAACAACTGTAATCCCAGTAGTCATTGGGGCAGTGGGCGCAATAGCACCGGCGCACAGAATGTTGCTTGCCCAGACACGAACAGCAATCAACTCAGGTGAGTTGCAGCAAAGTGCCTTACTGGGACCAGCTAAGATCTTGAGGCGAGGGCTTAAAGTCTCAGGTCTCTGGTAGGAGACCCGAGTTAGAGCAGAAACTACTGCCAACCTTACGGGTTAACCGGGGTGAGGAAACAATTTATATATATATATATTTATATATAAATTGTTTCCTCACCCCGGTTAACCCGTAAGGGTGGCAGTAGTTTCTGCTCAAACTCGGGTCTCCTACCAGAGACCTGAGAGTTTAAGACTCGCCTCAAGATCTTAGCTGATCGCAGGAAGGCACTTTTCTGCAACTCACCTGAGTTGATTGCTGTTGGTGTCTGGGCAAGCAACATTCTGTGATCCGGTGTTATCGCGCCCAGTTCCCCAATGACTACTGGGATTACAGTTGTTCTTACATCCCAGCATTTTTCAATTTCTTCTCCAAGAGGGAGATATTTCTCTACCTTTTCTTTTTCTTTGCTGTCTATATTGTAGTCAATGGGTACTGCTATATCTATTATAGTAGCTCTTTTGTTTTCCTTGTCCACCACCACTATATCTGGTTGGTTTGCTAGAACATGTTTGTTAGTACGGATGTAAAAATCCCAGAGGATCTAAGCGCGGTCATTTTCATTCACCTTACCAGGAGTTTCCCGTCAGTGTTGTGGTTTATTAAGGCCATACTCGTCACATAGACTTCTATACACAACACCTGCGACATGGTTTTGCCACTCAGTGTATGACTTTCGTGCTAGCTGCTTGCATCCATTAATGATGTGCTGGATGGTTTCAGGTGCATCTTTGCACAGTCTGCATCTAGGATTGTCTCTAGTGTGATATATTTTTGTTTGGAGTTGCCTTGTTGGGAGCACTTGCTCCTGGGCTGCCATGATTAGCGACTCTGTATTGGTCGTTAGGTTTCCTTTTTTCAGCCACATATATGTCTGGTGAAGATCGCCAACCTTAGATATTTGTTGGTGGTAAGCACCATGAAGAGGTTTCGTGTGCCAGTCAATTTCCTCATCATCAAGGCAAAGGTCCATTGTAAGAGCAGCCGATTGAAATTCTGCTAGCAACTTATCTGAAGTGGCCATGGAGGCTGCATAAGCGTTGATGCTTTGTTCTTCCTCCTTTACTGTCTGCTGTACACTTTTGAGGCCCCTACCGCTATCTTTCCTATCGAGATACAATCTAGTAATATCAGATTTTGGGTGGAGTGCTCCATGCATGGTCAGCAGTTTACGATTTGCTGTATCTGTTTCCTTGATGGCTTCCTCAGTCCACTTTATTATACATGCTGAATATCTTATTACTGGCAGTGCGTAGGTATTTATTGCCATGCCGTGATTCCTGGCATTGAGCTGGTTCTGTAGGACCTGCTGAAGGCGTTTCTTGTATTCGGTGATGGCTTTGTCACGTACCTCGGCTTCGTGGTTGATGTTGCTTTGTATAATTTCCAAGTACTTGTACCCAAATTCTGAATTTTTGATGGTACCATTTTGCACTCTTACGCCATCTGTGAGCATAGAATGGATTTTTTTAAGATTTAGCCTTCCACATTGCTCAATACCGAAGGTCATTCAGATGTCCTTTCTGTATACCTGAGTGAGGTGTATTAGCGAATCAATGTCCCTTTCTTTGTTAGCGTACAGCTTGATGTCATCCTTGTAGAAGAGGTAGTTTATTTTGGTGCCACTTTTAACTGGTACCCATATTGAGTCTTCTCCAGCATATTGCTTAGAGAGTTTAGGCATATGGTATAAGTTTTGGCAGAAGAGCAGCGATGAAAAGGAGTGATATTGATAGATGCTTCTCTTTATTTTTACATTCGCCAGTTTTTTGCCATTGGCCTTTCGTTCCGTTTTCCATTTGGTCATTGACATCTTGATTAATGCCTCAAGAGCAGGGTAAACATTGTACATACTGAGACACTCAAGTATCCAACTATGAGGAAGTGAGTCATAGGCCTTTTTGTAGTCAATCCAAGCCTCGGCAAGATTGGTATGCCTTCTCCTGCTGTCTTGGCAGATCGTTCGATTTACCAGTAACTGATGTTTGGCTCGTCGGGTGTTGCGCCCAATTCCTTTCTGAGCACTAGTCATATAGTGACTCATGTGCTGTTCCAGTTTGTCTGCAACTATTCTTGAGGGCAGTTTCCAGGTCATGGGCAAGCACATTATTGGTCGATAGTTTTTGGGAATCGGTCCCTGCTTTGGATCTGTTATCAGAAGTACAGTTCGTCCTACGGTCAGCCATTCCGGATGGTCGCTTTCTTCTCTTAGGCATTCTATCTGCTCAGCCCGTCTAGTGCGAAGTGATGTCAATTTCTTCAACCAGAAGGTTTGAATCATGTCATGGCCAGGTGGTGCCCAGCTCTTCAGTGCTGCACTCTGCACTTTATATCCACTTCTCTGATGGTGAGTCCAATTGTAGCCACAGTGTGTTGGTGGCCACAGTGTGTTGGTGGCTCTCTTTAAGCCTTTTCAGCCAACTTGCAGTGGTGTTATGAGTAGTCTCTTTCTGTCAGATGTCCTTCCAGGACTTTGAGGTGCTGGATCGGGGAAGATCTGACATTGGCATCCGCAGTTCACTTTGACCCGGGAATACACTCTAGATGGATTATTGATGAACAGTTTGTTCATTCTCTTGTTATTCCGCTCCTTGGTGTACCGCTTCAGTCATGTCGAGTGTGCTACTAGCTGCTGTTTGGCAGATTCCGAAGCTTCTATTGTGGCTTCCCTTTTTGGATGCTCCAAACTGTGGTTAAATCTCTCACTGAGCCTACTAACGTTGCTGTGCAAGTCCTTGATCTTCTTTTGTAGCCTCAGCTGCAAAGATGGAATGGCTTGAAGCCTTGTTGACATTGGCATAATACCCATCTCCTCCAAGATGACGGATGCCATACTGTAAATAGTAGTACCCCGCTTTCATAATCATTAGCCGTCGCCATCTTGTTGATGATATTTTCCGCAACCTCTTACCCTTGGGTCAAGGTCAAAGTGCATGTCTTCTTCAACCTGTGAGTCAACAGAAGATTGTGTATGTGTGACTGCTGGTGTTTATATGCACTGCTCGTTGGCCGAGGCTACTTGGGTGAGTTGGTTCCTAATTTCATCTATCCAAGTTCCGACATGAGGTGCCGCTTGATTATGTTACTCTTCTGAGCTACAAGTTGCTTAGCGGTTAATGGCAATTTAGGGTGCATGTTTATCCACAGTTGACGCATCCTTCCCATGTAGCCCCACTTTTGAGGTTCTATTTTCACTCATAAAGTAGCTCTGCATGAGGTCCGTGTTATCAGTTTGAGACCATTTCATCCGTTTTGAACCATTAGCGAATTTTTCACTGCCTTCTCCTGGTTCAGCTACAGGCAGCACATCCGAGTAGGTATGGCTTTGGTTATTGCACTCATCATAGAGGTTGTAGACGTTATACAAGCAAAGATCTTGTCTAAGGACCACCAGAAGGGTGCAGTTGTTGGGGTTTGAACTTAGGACCTAATGATCACTATCCCGACACCTTACCACCTGCACTACCGGTCCTGTATATATATATATATATATATATATATATATATATATATATATATATATCTATATATATATTTATATATATATATTGATATATATATATTTACATATATTGATATATATTTATATATATATTGATATGTATATATTTATATATATTGATATATGTATATAATAATAATATATATACATACTAGCTGAATGCTCGGCGGTGCCCGAGGAATAAATGTTTTTGCACAGAAAATTTATTTTTATTTAACATATACCAACAGTTACCATTTGAACTTGCTAACTTCATATCATGAGAAAATTGTTTGCTTAGTTTAAAGGTTGACTTGCTACAAAATTCACATTGCAGTTATTTGGTACGGAAAGATTCACCATGTCTTACCCTGTTGTTTTGTAGGTGCCAAATACGTGAAAATGTGATTACACACCCTTAAAAGCTCAAAAACGAAAAGCCGCCGTAGATTGGACTCTAGATATTTATCTGACGTGTTCATTACAGTTTTTTTATCGTCTTGTCACATGATGTTCTCACGTGTATTAAAAGGCCAATAAGAGGCTCACTATAAAACATATCGTAGCACTAGTTTATGGCAAACACTTCGGGTTTTACCGAAGCCCCTGTATTAAATATAGATGCTCACTACTTTACAGTTTTGCTTCGGCATTATTCAATCGCCAAGTCGTAATTTGATCACGTGACCCAATACTTCGCAAATAATTTTTGCAGCACCTTTTGATTATCACAGGTAACCAACAGGCTCGTCATGATTATCAGACAATGATATGTACTCCTTCGAGCTAAGGTTATAAAGTTTAACGATTTTTTACGGTCAGTTATAAGATTTCAGTGCTAAAAGTGACAGCATTACAATGACGATAAAACAGACGCGTAAGAACAATAGACATGGTTTTATTGAATGTGTGAAGGATATTTTTGAAAATATTTCGATGAATGAGGTTGCATGAAAGTGTAAACAAAAACCATCCTCTAACAACTACGTCCCATTTGAGCCGTTTTGAAAAGCGAATCCAAGCTACAGCGGTCTCGTGTGGCTGCGATTAACTGTTTGTTTTTAGCTTTTAAGAGCTTTTAATCACATTTCCACATATTTTGCACCTACAACACAACAGAGTAAGACATAGTGAATCTTTTGATACCAAATAACTGTAATGTGAATTTTGTTGCAAGTCAACCTTTAAATAAATTAAGAGAAAAATAAAACATCTGTAAAGGTTTTCCCTTCTCCGTGAGTTGAGCAATCACTTGCGCAAACACTGACAAATTCTTTATTCCGAGATATGAAAATTTCTATAGAAACTTTGAGAAATATATATACATATATATTTATGGATAGATATAAATCTCATATTTGTTGCGCAGCCGTTGTGTAGGCACAGGTTTCAGACCAAACATTATATATGAAGTTCTGGATCTATGCAACTGGGCTATAATCACAAAAAATCAATTATGGGGTTTTCCATTGCAGGAAAAACTAGCGATTGTTGGTATACAGCTGCACAAGCTAGTGGAATAGGTAATAGCAGTAGAAGGTTATTCTAAACCCTTATACTCGAGTATACTGGTATTTAATAGGGCAGGAAATGGTTAACGTCTCAGTTGCAGCTTTCACTATTAAAATGGCGCAAGGGGTAAACTTGTTTTTTCAGTTTTTTTGGAGAAATTTTTCTTTGAGGGGACATGAAACTGACAGTCATTTCAGGACTATATGACAATGGATGTTCTATGTGTGTTGAGACCAGCAAAAAACTAGTAAAAGTAGTTACGCTAAATGTCTTCTAAACCATTGAAAAATTAACACACAAGATCAAAGGCAAGGTCTTATGCTAAAAATTTACAGCCGAGAAGGGAAAACTTAACATATTGCACACATATGTATTAGGAATGCTCAATTAAATGTATACAAGATTTATCGTAAATATACTACGGTATAAGCAACTAGCAAAGCTCTAACCAATTGCTGGCTAAACCAAAATTCAGTACATCGTATTTGACCAAGAGACATATACCTTTGCATGTAACTGAATTGTTGCGCTAATATGAACACTCCTTTGAATCAAACAGTTTCAAACCTTGTTAGTATTTTGAAATATATTTTTGAAAAGCTTGGAGTCAGAGAAGAACAGTTTTTGTCTAATGAAAGAGTACTTTACCTAAGCCAGCCATACTCTCAACTCTATGAAAGAAAACGAAGAAACTAACTTATGTTCTATTGTTAAAAGTATTTCTATTGCCTGATGTGTGTAATGTAACCATGATGTTGTTTTTAAAGGATGAAACATCCGGAGAGAATTGTGTCTCTTGAAATTCTCCAAGCAAAGATGGATTTGCTAGAGGTATGTCAATGAACTTAACAAGCCATGCCATGTACATAACATCACGAGTAACTGAGTCATGCACCATCCCTAGTAACTGAGTCATGTAATGTACCATCAATAGTAACTCAGTCATGTAATGTACCATCAATAGTAACTGAGTCATGTACCATCACTAGTAACTGAGTCATGTCATGTACCATCACTAGTAACTCAGTCATGTAATGTACCATCAATAGAAACTGAGTCATGTAATATACCATCACTAGTAACTGAGTCATGTAATGTACCATCACTAATAACTGAGTCATGCAATGTACCATCACTAGTAACTGAGTCGTGTAATGTACCATCACTAGTAACTCAGTCAGGTCATGTACCATCACTAGTAACTGGGTCATGTAATGTACCATCACTAGTAACTGAGTCATGTAATGTACCATCACTAGTAACTCAGTCATTTAATGTACCATCACTAGTAACTGAGTCATGTAATGTACCATCACTAGTAACTCAGTCATTTAATGTACCATCACTAGTAACTGAGTCATGCAAGGTACCTTCACTAGTAACTGAGTCATGTAATGTACCATCACTAGTAACTGGGTCATTTAATGTACCATCACTAGTAACTGAGTCATGCAAGGTACCATCACTAGTAACTGAGCCATGTAATGTACCATCACAAGTAACTGAGTCATGTAATGTACCATCACTAGTAACTGAGTCATGCAATGTACCATCACCAGTAACTGAGTCATGTAATGTACCATCACTAGTGACTCAGTCATTTAATGTCCCATCACTAGTAACTAAGTGTTTGCTACCTTCTTGTCTGCGCTCGCAGAAGGTAAACAATGAATCGCAAATAGATGGATGTAACATTTGGAAGGCTTTCTTGGATAGATACTTTGTTTAAGGATTTTACAAATAAATGAAAAATGGACAAGTTTTGCCTGCTCTTAGTTGTTTGGCTCATCTACCAAGTTGACTTAGTTAAGTGATAGAAAAGTTAACAAGTATGCGAAGCGTTTGTCTGTCTAGGCGTTTGGAGATATTGAGATTGCCGTGAACGTACTAAAAATGGGAGACTCGAACATTCATCCAGTAAATAGAAAGTACTTGTCACTTGAGTTTGACCTTGAACCAATGGATAAATCTTGCGATATATACAAGGTAATGCTACTTTTACTTCAACAGCTATTTTATACTCCTTATATTGACATATACGTACATTGGGCCGGTATGAATGTTTCTCACTTTCAGTAGTAAATAATTATTTTCAGCCTTTTACTTATATTTCAGCATTTATTAAATTCTCAGTGCTGTTCAACTTACTGGTTATGTCATATATTAGTGTATAAACATCATATTAGATGAGACTGGACAACACTTGTCAATTGTTTAGCATCACTAGCCAATATTTGCTGGCCGGTTGTCAAGTTTTAGCTGATAGAAAACACAAATGTATTAAGGGTGCTCCTTAGGCAAACATCATTGACACAACCAAAAGTCTCAATGTAGTGCAGTTTTTACTAGTCTTACAGCCAATCCGCTACATGTATATACATTTCATTTCCACTAGCCAAAGAGCCAGTTGTGTTCAATTTCCACTAGCCTATGAGCTGGTCGCATTCCTTTTCTACTAGCCAATGAGCTGGTCACATTCCTTTCCTATTAGCCAAAGAGCTGGCCACATTCCTTTTCTACTAGCCAATGAGCTGGACACAGTGCTTTTCTACTAGCCATTGCGCTGGTTGCATTCCTTTTCTAATAGCCAATGAGCTGGTCACATTAAATTTCTACTAGCCAATGAGCTGACTGTACTGCTCTATTCAACTGTCTAGTTTTGCAAACTGTATTAGGTCTACTGAGTGAAAGTTACATTCTGCCTTTCACCTTGCTTATTAGGACGCTTTGGTTCATTTTTTGTGGTAACTTTAACGGTTTTAACAAAGTTATCACTCATCACAACTCTTCATTAATCACATGTTTGTATGATTTTGTTAGTTACTCAAGAGCTATTTGCTAAACATCCACACTTCCTCCCTCTACCAGTATTCCATAGATTTGTTGGACATATTCCATTGCGAAAAAGATCAGCCATCGGGACCAGATGTTGGCAATAAGTCAGTTGTATTTCTAATATTTTTGGTTGTATCTCCAATATTGTTAGTCGATCTCCAATATCGTTAGTCGTATCTCCAATATCGTTAGTCGTATCTCCAATATTGTTAGTCGTATCTACAATATCGTTAGTCAGGTCTCCAATATCGTTAATCGTATCTCCAATATCGTTATTCGTATCTCCAATATTGATAGTCGTATCTCCAACATGTTTAGTCGTATCTCAAATATTGTTAGTCATCTCCAATATTGTTAGTCGTATCTCCAATATAGTAGCCTGATTTCTTTACAGAAACTTTGTGTTTTTTATTTATTTACTTTAAGTTGGCTATTGTATGTAGGTCTGTCATTTTCAGTTTCTGTGATTTCTTATGATTACTCAACTCTATGCCTATGTATTGCGTGCATGATGACTCATTCATATGGCTATATATTACTTGCAAGATGACTCAATCATATGGCTATGTAATACGTGCATGATGACTCATTCATATGGCTATGTGAACTCATCATTCTCTGTCTAACATGTACTGGCGCATATTGCGTAGAATGCTACTCTGGCATGGTACCAGGCTTACCAACTGGGTTGGAATTCTGGCTAAGGGACTGAGAATTGCACCCTCGGGCGGTTCCTGTTACAGGTTACATGGTGAGTAAATTACAGTCTTGTCAAGGCCATGACAAAGATTTGTGTTACACTAGTAACCGGGTATAAATGAATTCGAAATCTTATACAGGTGTGACTGCTTCATCAACTAAAGGGTCCGGTATATTATAAGGGGTAGCCCTACCAGTAGCTCAGTGTTCAGCTATCTAAAGCAGTTGTAGTCTCCAAAAAGTAGAAGAGACAATTTGAGCTTTGAATAGCCATTAATATCTTACCTAGCAATGTCTCGTTAGCTATAAATGTTAATGTCCAATTTTACCTCCTAAATTTTCTTATGTAACCTCATCTTGCCTGCTATTTACCTGCTTCTAATAGCCAGTTTACTTTTTTGCCTTTCTTTTTGCTTCATAGTTTTGCAAGGTTGTCTATTTTGCTGATTGCTCCAGTAAAAGTGCCATTTATTGCTTTACAACAAAAAGAACAAATGTTTGAGTGCTCCTGCGTAATGAGGTCATGCTAAGTAAGTTATATGTATGTTACTAGGTAAGTTATGCAAGCTAGACTGTTTAGATGTACACAAGTGAAGTTATGCTAGCTAGGCTGTTTAGATGTACACTAGGTAAGTTATACCAGCTAGACTGTATAGATGTACACTAGGTAAGTTATACCAGCTAGACTGTTTAGATGTACACCAGGTAATTTATCCTAGCTAGACTGTATAGATGTACACTAGGTAAGTTATACCAGCTAGACTGTATAGATGTATACTAGGTAAGTTATACCAGCTAGATTGTTTAGATTTACACTGGGTAAGTTATTCTAGCTCGACTGTTTAGATGTAAACTGGTTAAGTTATACTAGCTAGGCTGTTTAGATGTACACTAGGTAAGTTATACCAGCTAGACTGTTTAGATGTACAATAGGTAAGTTATACCAGCTAGACTTTTTAGATGTACACTAGGTAAGTTATACCAGCTAGACTGTATAGATGTATACTAGGTAAGTTATACCAGCTAGATTGTTTAGATTTCCACTGGGTAAGTTATACTAGCTCGACTGTTTAGATGTACACTAGGTACGTTATACCAGCTAGACTGTTTAGATGTACAATAGGTAAGTTATACCAGCTAGACTTTTTAGATGTACACTAGGTAAGTTATTCTAGCTCGACTGTTTAGATGTAAACTGGTTAAGTTATACCAGCTAGGCTGTTTAGATGTACACTAGGTAAGTTATACCAGCTAGACTGTTTAGATGTACACTAGGTAATTTATACCAGCTAGACTGTATAGATGTACACTAGGTAAGTTATACCAGCTAGATTGTTTAGATTTCCACTGGGTAAGTTATACTAGCTCGACTGTTTAGATGTACACTAGGTAAGTTATGCAAGCTAGACTGTTTAGATGTACACAAGTGAAGTTATGCTAGCTAGGCTGTTTAGATGTACACTAGGTAAGTTATACCAGCTAGACTGTATAGATGTACACTAGGTAAGTTATACCAGCTAGACTGTTTAGATGTACACCAGGTAATTTATCCTAGCTAGACTGTATAGATGTACACTAGGTAAGTTATACCAGCTAGACTGTATAGATGTATACTAGGTAAGTTATACCAGCTAGATTGTTTAGATTTACACTGGGTAAGTTATTCTAGCTCGACTGTTTAGATGTAAACTGGTTAAGTTATACCAGCTAGGCTGTTTAGATGTACACTAGGTAAGTTATACCAGCTAGACTGTTTAGATGTACACTAGGTAATTTATACCAGCTAGACTGTATAGATGTACACTAGGTAAGTTATACCAGCTAGGCTGTTTAGATGTACACTAGGTAATTTATACCAGCTAGACTGTTTAGATGTACACTAGGTAATTTATCCTAGCTAGACTGTATAGATGTACACTAGGTAAGTTATACCAGCTAGACTGTTTAGATGTACACTAGGTAATTTATCCTAGCTAGACTGTATAGATGTACACTAGGTAAGTTATACCAGCTAGATTGTTTAGATTTCCACTGGGTAAGTTATACTAGCTCGACTGTTTAGATGTAAACTGGTTAAGTTATACCAGCTAGGCTGTTTAGATGTACACTAAGTAAGTTATACCAGCTAGACTGTTTAGATGTACACTAGGTAATTTATACCAGCTAGACTGTATAGATGTACACTAGGTAAGTTATACCAGCTAGACTGTTTAGATGTACACTAGGTAAGTTATACCAGCTAGACTGTTTAGATGTAAACTAGGTAAGTTATACCGGCTAGACTGTTTAGATGTACACTATGTAAGATATACTAGCTACACTGTTTAGATGTACAATAGGTAAGTTATGCCAGCTAGACTGTTTAGATGTACAATAAGTAAGTTATACCAGCTAGACTGTTTAGATGTACACTAGGTAAGTTATACCAGCTAGACTGTATAGATGTATACTAGGTAAGTTATACCAGCTAGATTGTTTAGATTTACACTGGGTAAGTTATACTAGCTCGACTGTTTAGATGTAAACTGGTTAAGTTATACCAGCTAGGCTGTTTAGATGTACACTAGGTAAGTTATACCAGCTAGACTGTTTAGATGTACACTAGGTAATCTATACCAGCTAGACTGTATAAATGTACACTAGGTAATTTATACCAGCTAGACTGTATAGATGTACACTAGATAAGTTATACCAGCTAGACCGTTTATATGTAAACTAGGTAAGTTATACCGGCTAGACTGTTTAGATGTACACTATGTAAGATATACCAGCTACACTGTTTAGATGTACACTAGGTAAGTTATGCCAGCTAGACTGTTCAGATGTAAACTGGTTAAGTTATACCAGCTAGGCTGTTTAGATGTACACTAGGTAAGTTATACCAGCTAGACTGTTTAGATGTACACTAGGTAATTTATACCAGCTAGACTGTATAGATGTACACTAGGTAAGTTATACCAGCTAGACTGTTTAGATGTACAATAGGTAATTTATCCTAGCTAGACTGTATAGATGTATACTATGTAAGTTATACCAGCTAGACTGTTTAGATGTACACTAGATAAGTTATACCAACTAGACTGTTCAGATGTACAATAGGTAAGTTATACCAGGTAGTTTGTTTAGATTTACACTGGGTAAGTTATACTAGCTCGACTGTTTAGATGTAAACTGGTCAAGTTATACCAGCTAGACTGTGTAGATGTACACTAGGTAAGTTATACCAGCTAGACTGTTTAGATGTACACTAGGTAAGTTATACCAGCTAGACTGTATAGATGTATACTATGTAAGTTATACCAGCTAGACTGTTTAGATGTACACTAGGTAAGTTATACCAGCTAGACTGTTTAGATGTACACTAGGTAATTTATACCAGCTAGACTGTTCAGATGTACACTAGGTAAGGTATACCAGCTAGACTGTTCAGATGTACAATAGGTAAGTTATACCAGCAAGACTGTTTAGATGTACGCTAGGTAAGTTATACCAGCTAGACTGTTTAGATATATACTAGGTAAGTTATACCAGCTAGACTGTTTAGATGTACACTAGGTAAGTTATACCAGCTAGATTGTTTAGATGTATACTAGATAAGTTATACCAGCTAGACTGTTTAGATGTACACTAGGTAAGTTATACCAGCTAGACTCTTTAGATGTACACGAGGTAAGTTGTACCAGCTAGACTCTTTAGATGTAAACTAGGTAAGTTATACCAGCTAGACTGTGTCGATGTACACTAGGTAAGTTATACAAGCTAGGCTGTGTAGATGTTCACTAGGTAAGTTATACCAGCTAAACTGTTTAGATGTACACTAGATAATTTACACCAGCTAGACTGTTTAGATGTTAACATTCAGTCTAGTAGCCATTCATGAGATTTTGGCTAATCTTTCAAAGGTGCCTGAGCTCTTGCATCATGACCACCAGGTCAGCATAATTAAAGGGTTTATTGTTTCTGTGCAGGTCAGCAAAATGAGATAGTTTCTTTAGACTACTGTGCTGACAAGCTGCCTAAAGGAAACCACTTTGTAAAAGCTTGTGGGAAGATGACTCCAAACCCAAAGGGCAATACTGACCTGTAAGTTTTTCTCATCCGGTGCCATCCTTAATTTCCTATTGAATTTTCACTTGGTATATAAAGGAAACATTTACACCAAATACAACTTTTATTTTATTACAAAAATGCAAACTGTGTTAACTAAAGTTTGAATCTTCTGTTAACTATATCAGAGTCTTCTGGTGTTGAGATAGACTCAACACCAGAAGACTCTGATGGAAAAATTACCAAATGCTTTAACGTTTTCCATTATCATATGAAGGCTGTTAATATTGAAGCAGTTTATCACTGTGATCATCAAGTAGTGATTATGTTCTTGTTGACTATAAATCTATTTGTCATGAGTTTAGATAGCTTTACATATCGGTTTATTATAGCGTATGATATCTGAATCACACAGGGATGGCGTGACTGTACCATGTGAAAATCCTAAGATAACATACAGTCAACTCATCAGGTTATACGCTCTACAACAATGTGTACATAGTCTATAACACCAATCAGATTAAGATGAAATATCTTCTCAAGGTCAAGTTCAACTTCCGCCACTAACTCCTTCCATAGCAATGCCATCTAGGCTCGATTGCTATAGTTCTTTCTTGCCAGTTTTCTTTGTATTGTCTCGTTGTTATGAGTTTAGGCTTTTCAGTTTTTAACTTTTTAGATAATTTCTCGTGGTACTATTGCACATTGTTCTATTCTTTACTGTGTAAATGAGGATAACAGTTGGCAAGTTACTGTTGCCACTTGTCATTAGTTGCCACTTTCTGTTAGTTGCCACTTGTTGTTAGTTGCTCACAAATAATGCTATCAAAAGTTCTTTCAAACAGCCAATCAAAACTTGCAAGGAACACTTTGCTAGGTTTTCTTATTATGTTGTATCAAATACATGTGTTTGTGGACTCAATAATTCAGGCTGGTTCATTGCTGTCATGAATAGTGGTTAGTTTAACATGACTTTGACCTGCAGTCTTCCTTGTTAATGGTCACACCATCAGCTCTCTACTAGATATGAATTGGTTCAATGCCATAGAGTCAAATTACTTGCTAGTGAAAATGTTACATGAATTCATAACCGGTTTTTAGTAACACGAGTAATGATCCTTACTCCATCCTTACTTCCTCATGCATGATGTGCCTAAGAATATTCATCATCAGAATCATCAGAATTTCACTCTTTTGTGAAGTCACTGAGGTTTAAATTTGATCCATTGTTTGTAGAATTATTTATAGGTGGTTTACAACCTGATCTAAATACTTTAATATGTTTTGATGAATGATGAGAACACCCTTCAGGAACAGCAAATGGCTTAATACCAGCCATGTTACGGCGTTTCAAAGTGTGTTTACTAACTTCAAAGCTCTTTGGTTTTATCCTTAAAACTTTGCAAACAACACCATCAAATAAGTAATAACTGTGTCCGTTTAACATGTTTACTTAAAGTAGTTCCTTTATAGACTTGTTTAACTTGGTCTCATACTTGAACTTATATGAAAAATGGTATAGCAAACATTCTAAGACTCACATGTAAATGCTGCTCTGTCCGAAAAAGATTAAAAAATATAGGTGACATTAGCAATGCTTTGGTCATAAAAGAATTAATTTTATCTTTCCAAAATTTTCACCAGCTAGTGAGGAAATGAAGCATCACATTTTATTTGAACGTCATGACTATTATAATGCCACTTGAGTGGAATGGTTGGAATAATACAGCGCCATAGGACTCAAATAGAGGTTTCATATTATATCCCAAATATTTTCAGCCTTTCTTTGAATAGAACTTTTGTTGCTCTTCAGGGAAGATAGGATTAACAGTATCATAAAATAGGCTTAGGTCAAGGCATCGCCGTCGGGTTCTAATGAAAGATTCGCTACAGCAGAAAAAGTTGTTGATGAGTCATTTTCCATCGTCCCAGTTAGTCAATTATTCTCAAACAGGGAAGTTTTTGCTAAAAACCTTAATTGTTTTAACCAGAGTAAATCACAACATGCCTGTCTGTTTATACTTGGTACAAGTAGCTTACTCAACAGCACCCAGACTAGTTGTTAGTTTAACATGATTTTGATCTCTAGTTTTCTTTGAGAATGATGACCAATCAACTTTCCATCAATGTCTTTCAGAGCATGTCTAGTCTGCAAAACCTGTTACCATATAGATTACACTGGGCAACCAAGTTTCAAAAATCTTTTACTCGCCGAACCAAATTAGCTATTTTCAGTCAAGTTTTTGTGCTAAATACAAATATTCGCATAGAAAATCGAGGGGATTTTGGTTAGTGAGCTAAAGGAGGTTGTCCGATCATTGACCCTCTGTTCACAGATATTGCAACTCTAAACCTGCTGCTGGCTTTAAAGGGAAATTACCACTTCCCCTGACAAGTGAAAAATACCAAGGAGACACAACTGTTCTGCTGGTGCAAGGTGGTAAACTCTTGGAAAGAACAAGCCAAATTGGAGTGATTCAGAAAATTGCTGACTTAGTCACATATTGAGGATGATACTTCCCAGTGCATTGTGATGCTGATGCAATTAACAGTATTACCAACATAGTGACTTGTCAAAGATGATGCTCGCTTGAGCAATGTAAACGCTGGTGCAATTTAGGATAATTTCCTGTTATTATCTAAAAATTGCTGGTGCTTTTAAATCACAGCAACCTAATGTAAAAATGGTAGATCGTTGATTACAAACCTTACTAACCTGACAGGATTATGTAGCTAAGCTCAGAGATCCTTAAAGCACATAAATTACATAATTTTTTTATTGTGTATTTGAATACATCAGAGTCTTGGCTTTCAAATGAGCTATTGTTTGCCATGGTGAGACAGACATTGGTTGGTGTTTATAAGATTTTCCCAGAGCTCCACCGCAAAAAAGTTTACAGGCGTAGTCTCAAAAATTGTGACGTCACAATTCTCATATTCGTTGTTGTGTGCTCTTACTGCTTATTTATCAACTATGATAATGACGATAATGACGCTAGTGGCAGGCAAAGGTAGGACAACTCCAAAGAACGAATGAAGATGACAAAGGACTCAGTGTCATTAGTTCTCCATGTACACATTTTTTCTATGATAAGTACCTCAGACCTCAAGAACCATACTATATTTTTCCGATGATATTATACACTTGCTCTTTATTTTTAATGTGATGTTGCGGGTGACGACTGAGACTAATTAATTTCAAGCATTGCGTGATCTCGCGAAAGTGCGATTGACGTTTAGTCCTAGGGCCACGCAACTGCAGGTCATAATTTATTCGATTTGATTTCATTACCTTTATCAACAAAAGTACATTTATTGAATCATAATTATTGAATCATTAATTAACCCAGAACATGTGTTTTTATTGGTCGGGCGTCAGCAAGATCACGGGCATTGTTGATTATCTAGAATCTTAGTTTATTATTAGCGCTCTTCGTGTTTAACAGCACCGATTGTCACAAAAAAAACGCAGCCTCAATGGCAGCGAAAGGGATCGACAACCTAAGGCTAAATGAGAATTAGGTCGTCACATTTTGAGTACCTGAACCGAGTGTTTTTTTTGCAGGACGTACTTTTGACACCTCGTTTTTCATAGTTCTATTATTTTTTGTGTATTGAGTATAGGCTCATTCAAAAGCCAAGACTGATATATTGAAATATATAATAAAAAAATTATATAATTCATGTGCTTTAAATGTTTTTTCTTTGTATTGCGGAAGCTTTTCACAGGTAGCTACTTTCTCTAACTTTGGATGACCATTTGATTTTCTTTTTCTAAAAATTAACAGCTAATATACGTATTTTCATGTTTTACTGCTACAGCCAGTATAACCCAATTACTGTATAGCTGTATCAATAAAATTGTATATCGAATTGTAGGGAAGCTCTGGACACGAGTGTCTGTAGGGATGTGAGTAAATGCTTACTTCTACATATTTTCTATGTCTATATGCTACTATCACTAACTCCTTTTGGAACACGTTAGTTAGGCTCTTGATGTTCTCTATTTTGTCTCATACCAGCTTACCTTCTCATATTTTTGAGGAGAAACGAAACTTGCGGGCAACCTTTTGCATTGGAAATACCAAGGACTTTTTACTATAGAAACACCAATAACTTTCTACTATAGAAATACCAAGAACCTTCTACTATGGAAATATCGATAGCGTTTCATTATTAGAAATACAAAGAGCTTTGATGTGGAAATACCAAAAGCCTTTTACTATGGAAATACCGATAGCATTTCATTATGTAAATTTTTGCTTAAACTTGTTGTCTATATGCTATTTAGTTTAGATTTTTAGCAACTCAACAGTCAGAGATTCTATCAAGTATTAAGTTTTGTCCTTTACTTAATTAGAGCCGATGTGTTTTAGTCTTAAAGATTGACTCGCGACAAAATTCATATAACAGTTATTTTGTATCAAAAGGTTCACTATGTCTTACTCTGCTGTTTGGTAGGTGCAAAAAAGGTGGAAATGTAATTATAAGCTCTTAAAAGCTACAAAGCGAACAGTTAATCACAGTCATCACCAAAGCGCTGTAGTTTGGAATACCTTTATTTCAATGATGTACTCATTTCAGCGTGGTAATTTTGTGATGCACGTGCTGTTATCACCTGAATTGAAAGGCCGATAAAAAGCTCAATAGAAAATTTTTGGTAGCATTAGTTTATCCCAAACACTGGGTTTTACCGAAAATCTCTTATCAAATATAGATGCTCGCTACTTTACAGTTTCGTTTCAGCTTGGTATAATCATCTAATCGTAATCTGATCACATGCCACACAGAACGATTTCTGCAGCGTTTTCCGACTATCTCCGATGACCAACAGGCTCGTCATGTTTATCAAAGGATGATATGCATTCCTTTGATCTAAAGTTGAAAAATTAAACTAATTTTTATGGTAGGCTTTGAGATATCAGTGAGCAAAATGGCAGCATTACAATGACAATGAAATAGACGCGTAAGGACAATAGACATGGTTTTATTGAATGTGTGAAGTATATTTGTGAAAATATTTAGACTAATGAGATTGCGTCAAAGTGTAAAAGGAAGCGCATCGTGTTCAACTAAGTTCGACTGGACCCGTTTTGGTAAGAGATTCCAACCTACGGCAACAACCTTCGTTTTCGTGATGGCTGCGTTTAACTGTTCGTTTTTGAATTTTTAAGCACAGCAGAGTGAAATGTGGTAAACCTTTTGATACCAAATAACTGTAATGTAAATTTTGTGGCAAGTCAACCTTTAGCCAAAAATTTTTGTTCTCTTGGTTTGTAACAGGTGTTTATTCACATTGCAAGAGTTTTAATATTAGACTAGCCATGTGTCCCACGCTTGACGGGTGATAAAATAATTACCCAATGAATTTGAGTAACTCACGATGGTAACTTAAGCTAGTCTAAATAGTTACTATAATAACAGCTATGTTTGAAGCCAGCTTAATAATCATTAGCTATCATGTAACAAACTCTATTAATACAGTTAGGCACTAGTAACCATTAGTATTTTTGCAAGTGCTTCAAGAGTGCCTATTTTAACTGATGTAAGATATATGACCACACTTATGCTATTGTATAGCAGTTTAGCCACTCGGTCTAGTAGTTTCAAATCCAGTCCAAAGTAGATTTTCATTCCAAAAGCTATCACTATGGCTGGACGAATGACAGACCAACAACAGATACTGAAATTTACATCTATAGGTTGCTGATTAATTTTAGTTTGTTGTTATATTCCCTTATATGGTGAGCTGACAAGGAAGAGATCAAATCAAAAGTCAACTGCTGTTTTTGTGACAAACTGTGCTTCATACTTTATTCAAGAATTGTGAAGCAAATTTTTGAATGCGCCTGTCAGGTATGGTCGCCATATAAAAAACCATTATAGATATGCTAGAAACTATCCAGAAGCATTAGATGGGTTTTTACTCTTTAGATTAGAGTAATCAAAAAGTGTCACTAGCTGTATGCAAGAGAATGCCATAGATTTGTTTTAGAATTTTTTTGACAATTTTGAAATTGATATGTTAGGATTAAATTAAAAACAGCTCCCATCTGCAAGCACTATTGTTACTCTGCTGCATCACTGTGACACCATTGAAAACTTGAATTGTTTACACGTATTGCCAGCTGATTAGGTGACTCTTTGGTAGAGAGCAAGTGCCAACTTGCTATGTATAAAATAGTCTAAGAATAATAAATACTTTGTGAAAAACACTGGGGATTCATACATTGAGAATACTTTAAAATGTCAATCTCAAAGATAATTTTGTTATTGGAGCTAGAAGAAAATAGCAAAGAAATGCTAAAAATATGATAAAACTGTTGTGAAAAAAATTAGTGTAGTCAATGGAAGAGTATTCAGTTAGTTTTATCAAAGAAAAGATAACTCCCACACTGGGTGTAACTCATACACGGCTAGGAGTATGGTTCAGAATGGTATAATTACTTTCTTTGTAGCTAACTGGTGGAGCTGAAGAGGAAGCCAGCATTGTTGTCGTCGTGTAAGTAGTAACTACCACATACTTATTTTTGCCGGCTGCTGCTTGGCAGCAGGCGCATTTTGGCGAAAGATCTTTCCAAGAGACAAGAGTTTTTCTAGACCATATCCAAATCCCAAATAATACCTACAGCTAAACACATGAAGTATTTGAACATGTAGACTGAGTACCCTGGTTTAATACTTGAAGTGTCACACAGGCACGTAATAGTTCTGTTCCATTCTGATGGACAAAGTTTGCAAAATGCTGACAAAAATCCAATTAAAAGTTATTATTCTCAAACGGTCTGTATATAAGGAGCTTCTGAAAGTGATTAAATGAGAGTGCCCCAGACAGGTGACAAGAAGTAGGCCAGGGAGGCCAGATGAGTGAACTTATATAACCCTTTTTACCATAAAAAGACAAGGCCATTTGGTCCAGTACTGCAGTTATACTGATAGGTTTTTGAGGACACCTTTTTATCACTTATTTTTACGAGGTATAGATATATATTATACTGCAAACTGTTTGATCAATTTTTCTTCATTCATTTTATGCGCAAGTGAGGCTTATTATTGATAGATATACTTTATATCAAAGTCTGAGATAAGCTAACCTATTATTGATATGACAACGGTATTCGAGTTTGCGTGCAAAATTTGAAATTGACGCCGAAGAGAGGCTATATGCTAGTATTATAACAGCGACTAACGGTCATAATACAGAGGAAAAAACATTGGTGCCCAAGCGAGGAAAGACAACTACTGAGAGGGAAGTATACAAACATTCAGGAGACGACAACTTGTGTTAGAATTATAATTAGAGTAACAAGCAGATCATACACAAATTTGCAGGGTTGATTTGACAGTTGGTTGAAATAAAAAAAAAACATTTTATTTGCCTGGCAGGAAGAGCCACTTAGCCAGTTTGAAATATTTATTTGTTACATGAGAAAATCAGTCAGGGGTGCTACCTTACACAACATTGTATTGAACCACACAAAAACACGATTAAATTTTTCTTAGGCTACGTTTAAATATTTTTTGAAACATTAATTTCCCAATTCAAATAGTCCTTAATATAGTATTTTGGATATGGTATATTATGATATATAATTATTTTTGTTCTAACATGAGAAAGGTTTAGCCTTGTATCACACTAATTGTTTAAAAAAATATATCAAATATTTATCTGATTTAAATATATATTAGTTAGTTTCTGTTTATTTTCTCACATGAAAGTAGCAAACATTGAAATAGTGCATTTTTAATGCTAAACACACATCGTTATGATATGCTCAAAGTATATAACACATTGCTGAACTGTATATTTGTTGAATAACAGCATTTTCTGTTTCACTTTAGATAGCTAAAATAAGTAACTTTACAATAATCCTTTTGAGTTGCTTTTTCTTTTCATATCAGTATTTTTCCTATAATATGTTTACTAATCATTCCCTTTTATAAGTTCTATTTTATAAAGTCTTTTCGTTTTGAAGCATATTTAAAAGTTGTCTTCTCTTCATTTAACGACTGTAATTATTATCTTTTTAATTTTAAATAGCCTCAGATTAAATTTGATGCAATTTGAGCTCCATATTCATAGTTGTCTAAAAGTTGTACTAGAAAAAGACTGGGCTATTTCTGCTAATACTTTCAAAATTAGTAGTTTACGCCATTTCGTGCGCTGCGCGGTTGCTACTTTATTTTTTGTTGTGTGAACCATCGAATGTTTTTATTTAACCCTTTGTATTTTTCTCCCTTATTTGTTTACCTTTTTTGTTGAAATGAGATTACCTATGACCAAAGCATTTTTATTACACTGATTATTACCTGACAAATAATTCCCTGACTTAGCGTTGCCCCAACGAATGATTTACCTGAATTTTCTTGGCACTTCAGAACACAAGTTTAAATGGGTGCCGTTATTGGCTTTTATTTATAATTAATCCTGTTGTTTGCAGGAGTAGCAAAAATAGCATGCTATTTAAGTATATTCCGCATATTGACTTCATTCCACTTTTTATAGTGTAGTTTTATCACTAGAATTCTACGGTAACTGAAATTAAGAAGCACGAATGTTTGACAATGCGTGTTAATACGTTAATACGTTCCTTACAATTTGAGAGTAACGCTCCACTGTAAACTGTGTTCATATTATCGTATTGAAGGTATCAAATAATATGCTAGAAATCTGCAAATTTTTAAGTTATAAAATAATATCAATCAAATGTTACAAATATACAACCAAGAACAATTGGCACAGACCAGCTTTATTTATAATACATTCATAAACAAAAATTTACGGTTTTAAACCAAAATTAACGTTTGTAAAGCAAAAATATTAGCATTGATTGCTCAGCTAGTTGCGCTCTGATTGATGTTTAGTTTGAAACCATTTTATATTCTTCTGGTTGTTCAATACTTTCCACAGTGTATTTAAACCTCATCTCTTCTGCACAGTTGAGCTGGTCAATATAATCATTCAAACAATGTTTAGCAGAGCAAAACTGTTACGCGATGCACTTTAGAATACATCTATACAACTTTTCAGGCTAATAAAGAGAAACATCATGTAATCAACATAGCTCTAGACTTTACTCTCAAAATACGTAGTAGCGCAGATTCATTGTGTATGCTCAAAACCTATTTCACATGCATTGAAGTATTATGACCATTTTAAAAATAAAAACTATTAGCATGAAACAATAATTACACTAATGATAAATCTAGTTTGTACTAATTAGCTACTAATTTATAAATCCGTTATGCAATCTGTCTCCATGATTCTTAGTAGAACTGCAGTAATTGACCTTAAAATTTTTCAATTGTGGTGGCACAATGCGATGAACTTTGTTTACTAGATCAAACTGTTCAAATTCATCGGGAGACTATACCATGATTTTCATAGACAAATGTTTAACCACATGCTTGTAAATATGCTCAAACTATTAACATGCTGCTGTTCAGGCCTACTTAATAGCAAAACTTGTTGCATACATATGGATCGACCTATGGATAATTACCCAAAAATAATCATGTATGAACCAATTATTTTGAGTTTTGGCTTGTACCCAAATATGATCAGAAAACTTCAAGCTACTGTTGTCACCCAATTGATGAAATATAAACAGACTTGTCTGCAGACCTGGAAGTTCCGAGTTCAAACGCAGTACAATTCAAATTTTTCATTGCTAAAATTTTATCACTATAGCTGAATAAACAACCAACAGATGACAAATGGACACTGAGATTTATATGTATTGATTAAGACATTCTTTAAGTGTGTGTAGTAAGCTAAACTTGAAGTTTAAAATCAAGTTTAAATTGACATATTAAATTCAATCTAAATATTGAAGTTTACTTTGTTTTACGAGCTTCAAAAATTGTAGCCACCAAACATGTTGCCGTCAAGTCTCATTCACATTACCTCTAGCCATATGTCTGTCTCAAAGATAAAAGCTGTACAGTACTAAACTTAGTAATGTTGGACTTCACAACAAATCATAACCACTAAATAGGTCATTCTTACACTGTGTGGGTAGATAGTGAATTACAACAGATTCAAACACATTTTTCATCGTATTATCTAGTTTTTAGGGTTGTTCTTCATGGTATGGAAATGATTAAAGTTATATGTATACGGAAGGTTCCCAACCTGGGAACGGGCTACGTTCCGAACGATTGTTCGTAAGGTGAATTTGTTCGTAAGTTGCTTCAGTACTATATTTTGTATTATAATTTATGTTTAAGGCCTATATAAGTATATTGAAGGTTTATATAAGTATGTTTAAGGCTTGTATAATATTTATTTGTAAATAACATTTAATAAAATGGAGAGAATACATACAGTACTGTACTATGTGTTTTATATCATGAGAGGGTCTTCGTCGTCGCTGGAATGGGCTTCAATAGTTACTTCATTCTCCGTAATTCCAATGGAAGAAGATGAAGGTTGATGAATATCTTCCTTGGAGGATTTACTAGAAACTGATGGTTCTATGATGTTCCTTTTCTTTTTTGCTAATGATTGTCGATTGCATAGGCACTGCACCTTTCACGTGTTCCATTATGCGATCTTTCTGTTTATAAATGGTACCGACTGTCGAACGATTCAAGTTGTATGCCCGTGCAACGCTCACCATTTTCTCACCTGCATCAAGCTTCTTTATTATTGACACTTTTGTTTCAAATGAGATGGCTTGCCTCTTCTTTGCACTATCACTCTCACTAGAAGCCTTTCACTTTCACCAACCACATTGAATTATGGATGCCCGAGATATTTACTGTACGTAATGATTAAAATAAAAAAGGCAGAGGAAGGCGGGATTATTTACTGGAAGGAAGGAAGGAAGGATATTTACTGTATCTTAAATAGTGCCTTAAGATACAGGAAACCTGCCATGCAAGTTCAGTCCTGGAGTGCACCAAGTTCATATATCGAGGTTAATTAGCAGCTGCAGTAGCATTAAAAGACATTCTAGAATTATTACTTTGATAAATATATATGTAGCTATAACAATAGACTACACAATTAAAATACAGTATAAGTTTAAACTAGTTCAATATGAGTTATTTTTAGTTGGCAAAAATACAAATATGTCATGGAAATCCACTCATACACTAAAAAGGATGCACATATATTGCAACAATATCTATTCTTGCGGTGGTGGTGTTATGTTTGTGTGAGCATGTATGTGCATGTGTATGTATATATACCATTCAAATGCAGTGTATATGTGTGGTGTATCTATTTGTGTATTAGTTTTTACTTGTTTGTGTGTAAGCAATTTGTGTATGTGTGGTTGCAGTTGTTTCTGTGTTTGTTTATTCATGCGTCTGGAATTTATAATGGTTTAGTTAGTTCATTTGTGCGTTTGCTCGTATGTACCTAGAGTGGGTATCTGGTGTGCGTGTGAGAAGTTTTAGAATTATTGGCATTGTTTCACAAACGTTTTTCCAAATGTTGCTAATAAGCGAAATACAATGCGGTAAACATCCTTCAATCGCAACAAGTCTGTCAAGAACTTCTCTGAACTTCAAGGACAAGTATTTAACCTTAAAGATAAAGATACATATAAAACAATCAAATTGCAACTGTGTAGGATCGCTTGATTGAATAGGTTGAGCTAAATAAACGGTCAAACAAATTGCACTTACTGTTACATATCTGACTACACAAATTAGTGTATGTGCATGCGTGTTGGTGTGTGTTTGCAATTGTGTGTGTGTGCGTGTAAGTGTGTGTTTAATTCCTTGAGTGTAACTGTACACATTGTATCTGCACATTTGAGTACATGTTGTATCTGTGTGTTTGTGTATGTGTTTTTGTGTATCTGTGTGTTTGTTTGTGTTTGTCTGTCAGTATATGTGTCTGTGTGTTAGATACTTCTTAAAAGTATAGATTATGTAATCATGAATCTTTTTAAAATATCGATCTAGTGATCTTCATGTAAGGGTGTGTGTGTGCGTAGTGCGTGGCGATGCATGCTCTTTGTGTATGTTTGCTGGGTCTGTGTTCGCACGTGTTTCACTGTTAATTTTTTTGTATTGGCGTTTGCTGGTGTGTTCCTTTGTGTCCTTTTTTGCGGTTGTCGTGAGTGAATTTGTGTGATTTTTTAGTGTTTTGCTATGTCTTTGTTTGCATTTTTGGTTGTCTGTGTGTGTGTCTGTGTGTGTAGCTGTCTGTGTCTGTATGTGTGTCTGTATGTGTGTCTGTGTATGCGGTTGTCTTTCTGTGCGTGAGTCTGTGTGTGAGTCTGTGTTACGATTGTTAGAACTATCATCCTAGCTCTACAAATATTTTTCCAAATGTTGCAGATAAGCCAGTTCATTCAGGTGAACTTTGTTCAGTTGCAACAAGCTGTTCAAGTCTGTCAAGCCGTTGCTGCGATCTTTAAGAACTAGTGATTAACTTGAAAGTTGAAGGTACATTTAATACTATCAATCTGCTATTATTTAGCCCCGCCATCTAGCTACTACTGCAGCGTTTTGATAGAGCAATTTGCGATAGATAAATGGACCAAATACATCGCTGTTATTGTTGTCTCTTGACATATCTATGTGTGTGCGTGTATGCGTGTGTATGTGAGTGTATATGCAAGTGTGCACGTGTATGTGTAGAGAAAATATGCGTGTGTCTGTCTTGCATGTGTCTGTGCATCCTTATGTCTATGTGTCTATACTGTTTGCATTGGTGTGTCGGTGTGTGCTTGTATGTGTCTGCAAATACGATTGTGTATGTCTGTGTTTGAGCTTGCATGTGTGTCTGTATGTGTGCGACTGTGTGAGTGTATGTATTTATGCACATACAGATACACACGTGCATGTGTGTATCTGTATGTGCTTTTATGTGTGTGTCTGTGTTTACGCTTTTTTGTGTCTATGTATGTAGTCTGTTTGTATGTGTCTGCGTGTGTTTTATGTGTGTGTGTTTGCGTGTGAGCAAGTAGGCGTGTATGCTTTGCATGTGTGTTATGATGTGTTATTTTGCTGTTACATGTGTGTACATCCATGTGTATGTTGCAGTATTGCATGTGTCTGCACATTCGTCTGTCTGTCTGTGCGTGTGCATGCACACGCGGGTCTGCGTTTATGTGTGTGTGCCTGTATCTGTGCATGTGGTCTGTTTGTGTGTGTTTGTGACTGTATGGGTATGTCTGCGTGTGAGTAAAGGTGTGTGATTTTCTGTGCGTGTGTTTATATATCCATGTGGGGTTGCGTCTATGGGTCTGTCCGTGTGTGTGTCTGTTTATGCGTTAGACGCTCCTTAAATGGGTAGTTTTCGAAAAAATGGTTCTCCATGGGAAGAATGTGGGTGTATGTTACTTAAAGTCTATGTTTATGTGTGTCCGTATGTTCGTGTGTGTGACCGTTATTAGAACCACCATTATCATTTTTCAAACATATTTTTCAATTTTTGCAGATACCCGAAATTCAATTGGTCGAACTTTGTTCAATGGCAACAAGCTATCCAAATCCGTCAAATGATTACTAAAATCTTGAAGTACAAGTGTTTGACCTAAAAGTTGAAAGTACATTCAAAAATATCAAACTACAGTGGTGTGCATAAACTTGGAATCACCAGTTAAATCTTCAAATATGTATGTTTATATGCTGTTGTCTAAGAAATTCTTTGGAGTTAAGTGCCTCAACCCCATCAATATATATATCATTTGAAAGGGAAAATTCTGAAGAACAAGATGATGCCAAATATTCGAAAATATTCTCAGATTTTTATCGCTGGGGGTGGATCTACCGAAAGGCAGACTTATTGCAGGCTATGAATGTTGTTAGTGAAAATTGATAAAATAGGATACAAACAAACTCTTTTATACAAATTGGTGGCCCTGAAAAGGGCCGTTGAGTTATTGTTGGTCTTCAGAAGGACTGGTAAGGTGTCTTGAGCTGAGCATTAGTATTTTATTGGCCAGCCCTTGTTCTTGATCACCATCTGACACCGTCGAGGCATGCTGTTTACCAACTTTCTGAGCTCTTCAGGAGTGATGATGTGATGCCAAGCATGAATAATCTTCTCTATGAGCTCCCGTCTTGTCTTTGGTTTATCTTTGCTGACTATCACACCAATACGCTGCCAAAGATTTTCAATGGGATTCTGGTCAGGGCTTTTTGCTGGCCAGTCTATTACCCTCACATTACTTCTGGTCATCCACTCCTTGACTCTCTTGGCACGGTGGCAGGGTGCATTGTCATCCTGGTAGTACCAGGGTTGGTCGTTGCTGGTGAACAGGCTCCGAGCACTTGGAAGCATGACATCTTCCATGGTCTTGATGTATTTGTCTCCATTCATCATGCCTTCACAAATGGAGAGTCTTCCCACACCAAAAGCTGTCATGCAACCCCATACCATGACTCCGGTAGGGTGCTTGATGGTTGGTAGCGTACAAGCCGGGCTGTACTCCTCTCCAGGTCGTCTCCTCACATAACAATTTCCAGAGTGGTTTTGGATGGTAAATGTTGACTCATCACTGAACAAGACCCTTTGCCATTGGGCTGTTGTCCAGAACCGTTTATCTTTAGCCCACTCTAGACGACGCTTTCGCTGTTTCTCAGAAACTAAGGGCTTGCGCCTTGCCTTGCAGCCTTTCAAACCATTTGCAAGCAGTCTTCTTCGCACTGTACTGGGGTGAATCTCAATATCTCTGTTGTCCTTCATCTCCTTACAAAGTTGAGTACTGTTCAGATGTCTGTCAGCGAGGGATCTTCGTACCAGGTACCGATCTTCACGGATAGTCGTCTTCTTTGGTCGTCCAGCAGAGTAGGTGGGTTTAAGACTGCCATTGGTCAATGCATTGTTTGAAAGCACATCTTCTGCTGATCAGATTGATATATAATATCTGGCATGGCATCATAATTGGCGGGAAAATAGAAAGCAAATGGAAGATCCATTCGATATAGAGTGAACAAAACAATGTGATTCCAAGTTTATGCACACCACTGTACTACTTTTTAAGACCGCTATCAAGCTGATATTTGCAAACTTTTGATAGAACAGCTTGTGATAGATGAATCGATCAAATACATTGCTGTTGTTGCAAATTTTTTGATACATTTGCTTGTGTGCGTGTACATGCCTGTATGCATGCGCGCGTGTGTCTGAGCTCCTGTGTGCATTGGTCATGGATTTGTGTATGCATGTGCTTCATTTTTTATTTATGTGTACACAGGTGTTTTCATTTGCTTTTTGTTTGCTTTTTTACTGTATGTGTTTTTGCTTTACGTTTTTATTTGTGCGCATACATGTGTGTGGTGTGTGTGCATATGCCTGTGTACATGCCTGTGTGCGGAATTCCTGCGTGGATTTGCGCAAGAATTGCGTATGATTGTGCTTCACTGTTTATTTCTGTGCTTTGTTGACTCGAGGTATTTCAATAAAAAAGGATGAGCTCTTGTTCTGTAAATGTCCTTTACAGAAATATGTTGTGTCATGAGTTTTATATCATTTGTTGAATAAAGAACAAGCTTTGCCTACTATGAACTATAAAGATTATGTTTATGCGGATTCTGATGCTTACAATTGATTACATTTATGCATACTTTGAGGGTTGTTGATGCTTAAAAGGTCAAGAGCTTTGGGGCGCTGCCCCAATCCCCGTTGGGGTCTAAACCGCTCCCAAACCCCCTGGTGCTCATAACTAGTCGCCTAACATTTGCAGCCCCAACTTGCAACCAGGGAATAAAGGCCTGCGTCATAGCAACCGATATCAAGAAGTTGTGATATTTATTTAGATTTTTGTATTTCTATGCAAAACATATGCTGAATTTAAAAATCTAAACAGATTTTAGTTGATTGTCATAAAAATAGCTGTATATCTATAAGAAAATGTAGGCCTATTAATTAATTTTGCAGATATTAAAAACGGCTTAGCAGTACCGCAGTATTGGGCACAGTCGTAGTATCATCAACAAATTCTGTAGAAAAATAATAACAGTAACATATTGCCTAACATCGATCACTATATACTTCAATCTTGTAAATCCGAATGATTATTCTTATAATTAAATATTATAATCATCTTATAAAATCGAATAACCATTCTTATAATTAAATATTGTTATAATCTTATAAGAATCATCAGAAAAATATCATCATAATTTCCGTTACTTTCACTGCTTTGGACATCAGTTGGAATACCAAAGTACCCATTGTAAGTGTCCAAAATGTCAGTTTCTTTGAAGTTGGCAACAAAGAAACGAATACTTTTCAGTACTTTTATGTTAATTACAGAACCCTTTGGCAATTGGAAAATGACGCAGACTGGTGAAATGTGCACGTTTTTCTCGTGAAATGCACACAACTTAATGGTTCTTCTCTCTGTCGCGCGGCCTTATTGGCGTTTTATTGGCCAGTCCTACCTTTGATTAAAAAGGCATGTCAAGTTTTTATGTCGATTTTAGGCCAAATTAATTGGTCCATTTGTGTGGGTAATAGGTCATTTGTGTGTAATCCAATCAGATAGGTTAGTTTTAGGACATTGTCTACAAATTTCAAAGACTTGGTAACATATTTAAATAGGTTTATATGTGTTTTGTATTGTTTTTATACTTGAACGACTCCATAGAAAAATGGTTAAATTAATTTGGGAGATTTGGGCACAAGGGTTTGGACGGCCGTTCATGAATAATTTTTGTGAGTCGTGTGCACATGCATTTATCATAAAGCTCCCAAACAATCGCTAAGCTCGTCGTAGGGTTATAAAAATGATTAAGAATGTTTACTTTTACTTGTAACTCATACTTGTTTACTTTATTCTAGTCCATACTACCGCCTCTGTTAGGTTGATATGGACTATTTTAAACTGGTATCAGCCGCTTCAATCAGTTTAGTAAATCCCTCAATAAAGGGAGACAAATTAAGTCAGACAAATATAATCTGATGACATTTATTCGAAAGAGTAGCCTCAGGACCTACATAATAATAAGTCAAAATAGGCTGTGATGTAGTTTTTCATATTAATAATTTGCTATAGCTAAGCCGTACACTCAACTAAAGTCTAAAAAACTTTTCATCATTAGACTTGATAAATTCATTCAACTATTTGCAAGTGATTCTCTTAATTTCTTAGTGACACAAATATTGACATTCTGCTTGTATCAAACTTTCATAGCTTTCAATATTGAGTCAGAGTGTTATGGAACTTGATAATTAACTTTGTTAAAAATATAACTTGATCTAGTACATTTAAACTGAAATTGTATTATTTTATTTTAGAACTTCCTGAACCCTATTAGAAGAAAGAGGGCAGCTCTTCCTTTATAACATCTGCGTCAGCAATAACCTGGCCGCTGCCTGTTGCCCTTAAATTTATGGTAGATGTTGTTCATCTACGTAGCTACTTTGAGGGAAGCAGAGCCCAAAACTCTAACGAGGCCAGTGGCAGAGGAGTGGATGACCAATTCTATGTCTTCGTTTAATCCCTTTCACCCAACCGTCACCACGATCAGTACAAAAGCAATCACCATCACATCCGTCTTCACCATCAAAATCATCCCTTCCATTTCCATCATCCACACCCTCCTTACAAACACCACTCCTCCCATCATTGCCGCCCTCTCCAGCCCCAAGAGGAACAGTGAAAAACTTTTAATGCGCTGTGCCGCTGTAGGAGTGGCGGTGCCGGTATTCAAACTATACAAAAAGTTCTAACGCCAAAAAATCTATACCGTTGTAGGCACTGCTGGCATTGCTACAACACCACATCGTTGCTACCAGGTGATTCTGTCATTACCACTCATATAACCCACTACCAGCAATCATTATTTCTACTGACACTACAAGCATCACCACCACCACCCAATCACCTCAATCACAACGATCCTCTTCGATGAAATCACCACCACTATCACCGTCATCATTAACGCAACGATCTTCCGATTTACCACTATCACCACGACAACTCTCACAACCTTCACCTCTCTGCTGTCACAATCACCATAATCTTCAATACCATAATCTGTAACTCCATTACTTCCGCAACCACAAACACTGCAACGGTCACTAACTCATCCTCACCACAACTTCATCTTCACCACAATCACCTCATCACCACCATCACAATTGCCATCTCTACCACCAACACTATCTCTCATCAATCATCAACACTACACATATCAACTCACCGCCCCTACCGCCTAGCTCGCCACCCGCTGCCACTCAACCTCCAACCCACTGTCACTCAAATAAAGCCTATATCCCCTATCCCACCATCCACCGACAAACACCACAAGACAATACCTCAGCCCAGATTAAAGTGAGTATTGATTGTCATTATGATAGATGTAAACTTGTTAGATGATTATTGACAAGTCATGACAGTTGGTTACTGACAGTTTAAAGTTTGCTGATATTTGATGCTATTTAGTTTCTACTCGGTGAATGCCTGGCGTTGCACTAGCAATAAAATAACTAACTAACAATTTTAAGTAACTTAAACTCGTAACATAAGTTAGTTTCAATCTTTATTATAATAATAGCCATGTCTGTAGCCAACTCAATATTTGTTCCATTACACACAGCATAGGTAAGAAGATGCATATATTTCAAAGCATGATTCACTGAAGTAAAAATGCTGAATTTCTATTGACTTTTTACAACTAAAAACTTATGAATCAATACAGTTTGAATACCGTGTCATTTGACAAGCCATAATTTTTATGTAATAATTGTTGTCACTGAGTTTTTGCCAGAATAACAGCTTATCCTGTTTATGCCATAAATAGTATTACTGTATCACATCAGCTTATCGAATTCAAGGATAGAAAAATAGTTATAATCTTCTGAATGCTGCATCTCTTTTATTATTTTCTATCTGAGAGTAGTTGAAGGTGCTGCTATAGTCTGAGAGTGGTAGAATGATGAGACTACTCTCTGTAGATGGGTGAATGGTTAGACTACAAACTAAAGCAGATTTAAAACTTAAGCTGATATTTAAGATCCTTGCTGGTTAAAATCTTACTTATATAGTGGGCCATAATGATTGGACCATTTGAAATAAAACATTATTTGTTATTAATTATTAGTTCATTTAGTGTATATTAGATTAATTCTTGTCATACACACATCAATAAAACACTAGAGATGTTCTACACACGAATATTATTAAATATCAAAGTGTATTCGTTTGTGCGTATCTGCACATTATTATAAATTCCAATAAAATTTTGTTTATGCTCATGGAAAAAAATTGACCGAATTTAATGCAGTTTTGAAGCATATTAATACAAGTAGTTATATGAGAGTAAATTGGTGCCCCTTTGAAGTATTACTAGCATCTTAATAGCTGTACTGCCCTTATTATCATCACAGGATAGGATACAATGGGTGCTCAGTAAATATATCATAATTCTTGAGAAATTTTTTGATGGCGAACAGGCCATACAAGCTGCTTTTTAAATATTGATTATATGTACGGTCTGAAAAAGTAAAAAAATAAGTTCATGCAATGAATGGTAATATCCAGGTGTGTTACTCACTAATATCCAGGTGAGTCACTCACTAATATCCAAGCATGTCACTTGCTAATATCTTGGCATGACAGTTGCTAATATCCAGCCATGTCTTTTGCTAATATTCAGGCATGTAATGTTTCACTTTGCAGACCCCTCGTAGACAAATTGCTAGATATATATTGCTTTGCTCTTGGAATTGCTTCTTCTCAAGTGAAAACCATGAGGACATCAGTCTATTCACGCCAAGTACTGCACAGAACCAAATATATTCTACCCAGTATTCAGAACAACAATGCTGCTGAGTTGGCATCTACACCCATACCTAGCTTTAAAAATGTTGAGAGGACTCTCCGGATGCCTTCAGCTCCATCAGGTATTGTTCTCTCCTTGCACTCTTGTATTCCTCTTCTATTTCCTGCTGGTCATGCATTTCCAATTTCTGTAATTTGGTTTTGGATACAATTAGAAACTAGCATATCTTTAAAATCTGACCAGAAACCAAAATGACGTGATAACTTGCTGTTAATTTTAAAAAGGAAATGAACATTTTTAAGTACATATATGTCACTAAACATCGCACTGCTTCAATAAAATTGGCAAATACATGCTTATATAAGTCAAGAGACAGTACTGTTTGTGTAAACTACTACATTGATACTCTCTGGTACCATAGCAATACTATTAACATACTGCTTTCTGTGCACTGCAGGAATGGAGTGTTATCAATACAACAGTATTATGTGTTCCTGTGTATGCGCAGCAAAAGCACTCTGTCACTCAAATGCATGTTTGTAGAAGTACTGTGTTACCATTGTGCCAGGGGTGTGAGATTGTTGTTGTCACTATGCATAATTGTGGGAATGTTATCCTACTACTGTATATGTACTAATAAAATCTTGTGGTACCTCTGAGCATATACTCTAGAAGTATAATGTACATGCTGTGAGAATAGCAAAAACAACAGGGCTTGATCTGTGGAAATACTATGTTACAATTGTACAATACTGTGAGATTACGATATTATTTATATGCATGCATTGTAAAATTGTGATGTTGCCGCTGTTCATACACTGTTTAGTAGTACTTTGCCTCTGTGCATGCACTGGTAAAGTACTAATTTCCCAGCATATGCACTGTTAGAATATGGTGTGGCCAGTGTATCACACTGTGGTCGTACTATGTTGGCACTGCGTATGTAATGTTGCAGTACTACGTTGTCACTGTGAGTGCACTGCTAGAGTACTGAGTTTTCCAGGGAGGGTATGTGATGCAACCTTTGTGATTTTAAGTGTCATAGCTGGTCAGTTTGAAGCTAAAATGTCTTATTGTTAAATTGACAGGTGGGTATAAAATTAGAGGCCACTTTAGTGCATCTTCCTAAAGATCTTTTTTTGCAATCTCACTTTGCAAAAAGAGCCAAGAACATTTTCTACAGGTGACCCAAACATCAGTGTCTCATGTCAGAGTGACCATCGCTAACCAGTATCGATGCCTGGTTGTCTTGCAAGAGCAGCTCCTAGAATGCTCAGGATCCTTACATTGCAAATATTGACACTAAAATTTTCTTTCCCAAAGCAATGGCAAGGAAACCGCTAATATTTTTCTCAGTTATCTCCTCACTGTAAGTTGTCTCCTCTCTGCAAAATGTCTTATTGTAATACAATCATGTAGATGAACAAATCAAATATGTTGCAGTGATTGTTACATATATGTTGCCATGTTTGTGTGTGTGTGTGTGCGTGCGTGCGTATGTGTGTGTGCATGTGAACTTGTAAATGCATGCAATTGGGGACTCACACCAGAATTTAACAGACAAATTGGGGACGTTCGGAAATTGGGGACGTCCCCAATCTTTTAAACCCTTTTTTCTTATAAAAAACTAAAAAATATATAGTTTAATCCAACTCCCGACAAAATCTGAGCACTGTCCTCAATTGCCTGCATTTGTACGAGAACATCTGTGAGTGTGGGTGTGTGAAAAAATATGTAAGTCCCCATAAAGTTTGTTAAATTCTTACACACATTTGACCTGTTCCCATTTGTGAGTAGGCAAATATTTTCGGAGTTTTCTTCTCATAGAAACTTTTTACCTAACAATTGGGGACATTATATCTTATTGGGGAGCTAATTTCTACCTTGTAAAAACTCACAATATTTGCGAGTTGCTACAAGAATGAAATTACAAGAGATGAAAACTCACAATATTTGTGAGTGAAAAGTCACAATATTTGTGAGTTTTTTTTTAAATGTAGCTTTGGAAGCAAATTGAGCGTTTACACTATTTTTGAACTTATGTTTAGCTAAAGGCTATATTTGCTCTTCTGCATTACAAATGTATTTAGTAGTTTAGCATTTGCAGAGTTTTTTTACAATATAATGTATTTGGTCAGCAGTTATACACGCTCAGCAGACATTTGAAAGTGTGTCTCGTTTGCTTCCTTCAATAGTTCAGGCCTTTAATAATCCTTGAGAGCTCTTGTACTTTTTCAAATATTCTCACATATGCATCCTTCTTTACTTACTAGCTTTTATTTTTAGTATGGTTGTAGTTTATACGCAATTAAAAAAAATTGCGCTTTATTATTCAAAAGATTTGTTTGAATTCATTATGTACATTTCTTACATAAGTTATAGCTGCATAAAATCTCAGGTTAATTTCACATGGTCTTAAGCATAAGATCTCTGTACATGTACTTTATTGACTTCAAATCTTGATCCATTGTATGTCTTTGCAAGAACTTTACTACATCATCCTTCCTTGATATTTTTAGACTGAATAAAATATTAAAATAAAACATGTAGCCTCCAATGCTTTCTCTAACTCGTTTACATTTTTCCTATATCTATGAATAATAATGGTCAAAATTCTGATTTAAAATATATTTTAAAAGTTAACTTGAATGTCTGATAATTTTGGTTCAAAACATTTAAAACAAACATTATTAAACCAATTTCAAGTGTCTCTGCAAATTTGTAATCTGAGATCTGTATGTTGTTAGAATTCAATGAAGTTTTCTGTTTTTTCTTTCTCAGACCAACGGTCCATCATTGAACTTTTTTACTATGTAGTATTCTTTCATCAGCTCCACTAAAAAACTTTTGTTGCTGTTTGACAAGGTAGTATATCTTTAGAGAATGAAACAGCTAGATGGAAAATTCTGCCATACATTTATCGCTCCTCATTGAAAATACTTATAGTTGTTTTAGAAAATATATATATTTCATCAAGTTTATATTTAGTATGTTAACAATACCAATCTTTTTATCTTAAGCTTGATTGTAATTTAACTCTTATGTCCCTATGCTTGCTTTTCATGTATGGCTTGAAAACAATGGAATTATACAAGTTTCTAGTTTAATCAATTGCGGTTATCAATGTGTAAAACTAAGCAGCAGTGTCAACATTTAATGAATATATTTAATTCTTTTTGGCTTTTGGATTTTTGAAAAAGTGCTTGTCATCACCTCACTTGTTCTTTTTACTTTTTTATAATAGTTAACTCATGCTGACGCAATGTAAATATGTTGATGACTGGCATTGCTAGCAGTATAAAATGAGATACGGCAACAAAATTAATTCAGTAACGTAATTAAATTTGTTGTCTGTTTATGTCAATCGCTAATGGCCTAACGCTGAGTTATCCTTTGTACATCATACATGTGTATCATCATTGATAGTTCCTAAAAGTAAATTAAAAAAGTGTCGTAATATGTATATTTATTACTCAACAAAGATTTCATAGACAACTATAGAACTTTTGAACTGAGTTTGAAGTAGAAATGAAGTCATGCATAACTTTTAATAGCATAATTGTGAAAGTGTGCACATGAGATTCCACATGAAATTGTCCACCAAGCACATGAAATTGGCAAAAAATTAAGTATACAAAAAAGCAAAGTGTTTTTGCATACTCGCAAACAATAAAAATATTTTTTGGGGTGTTAAATGGGTGTGAAATACTGACCGCAAATAATCGTCAACATGAATGATTTTTTTAATGTTTATTTTTACTTCGTTCATGGGAATGCAACAGATTAAAATTTTTTTAATTTTATTGTAGTATTCATCATATATAATTTTAGCTGGATTTCAGTAGTGTATATATGTAAGAGCCTAATACGGTTCAGTGAATGCATGAAACTTTGTTTGTTATACGATACAAAGCCAAATGCGCTTAGCTAACGTCTCAGCACTTAAGCAATGCATACTGAAAATCTATATATAAATATCAGTGTCTTTTTGTTTTTTATTGTATGTTCATTTATAATAAGTATGCATTGTTTTAACATAACAATACATAACTTACATGACTCTCTCATAAGCTTGATTGATATGATAAGCAAGAATATTGCAATCAGTAGAGAGCTGTAGTAGAACTGAAACAGGCACAGTATAAATTACACAAATATATAAAAGTACACAGAAATAAATGCAGTACGCAGAAATAAAAAAAACACCTTCATTTGAAACCGTCATTTTTATTACCCGTGCAAAATCGGGCAATCTGCTTGTTTTATATAAAGCAAGAGAGGCTGCTACCTATTTGTAAAAATTCACAACAATAAAAAATCTAAAGAAGTTAGACCAATATAAAGAAAAACATTTTTTATAGTTAAAACACAAAATGAAAGTAAAACTTCTGTTGATCACCAAAAAATACCAAATAGTAGATCCCTGGTCAAAGATTTTCAAAATCACACTGGCAAAACTGCTAGCAATTTCTTGTTAACTGTTTTTTTAATTATTCTTGACAAAGTTATTACTTGCGCTGTTTTAATTAAAAAAGTTTACAGGTAAACGTTTGTTATTTTGCTATTTTTAATTTTGTTCCAAAAACTTTGCAATTAATTTTTATAGATTGCATTGTAACAAACTAATTTTAGATATCAATAGCAATAGGGCAATAAATTAATTATGGTGCTGTTGTTATTGTGATTCCTAATTTGAAGTAAACAGTTTTATGAGAATTATTCTATAGCGGGCCATTGACTACTTCTGTTGGAAAGCTTACCTACAGTTTTAATGTTTGAAAAACCGACTCATTTAACTTTATGTTGGTCATAGTTGCTTGTTTTTTCTAATAGTTACTTTAAAAAACTCTCACAGCATTGGTAAAATTTTCGTGCTATTTGAGATTTGTTTGAGCCAACATGTTATCGCTTCTCAACCTTTGCCTGTCATACATTTAGCCTGTAGTGTCTTGCTTATGATTATGTAACATCGCAGAACCACAAGTTAAATATAGAGAACAAAGAAACTTATTCAGTACTGCTGGTCATCTGTAATAACAAGATTATAACATTGGATGCTTTACACACCAAATCAAAGACAAATAAGATGTTTACTTCCATAAAATTTGCGCTATACAATTTACAAATATTCAATGAGTTTATTATTTTCCATTTACTCCATTCTATAATATTCTATTGGCACAAGGCTTTATTGTTAATTAAAAACCAAGCAGATGCAGTGAGTGAGACATGTTTTTAATAAAATAGTAGCTTGTAAATTTCACAGACACTGCAAATAATTTGTCAATAATTTACCTAGGCGCGAGATTTTGAACTTCATTTGCAATATCACCCAGTTAGCCTCAAACAGAACAAATTGTATTTGTTTTGTATTAATGATACTCATGTTCACATTCACTTTAAATCACATTGTTTTTATTATGCCAATCTTTTTAAGAAAATGCGTACTTATTTGCCAATATAAATAGTTTTAAAAATGCATCAAATTACTGCTCAGGCGCCAAAGAGTAATGTTATATGTTTTAAATAGAGAAAATAAAGTGAACCACCTGTAATAATCAAGCCGGATCATATTTTCAAAATATTACATCTGAATTGATGTTGCACACAAAGATCACTGTTATCATAAACTATACAGACATAGATCAATGTTGTCAAATATTTCCCATGGAAACATCCTATTTGACATTCGCAAGAATATTTTATAGATTGCAGTGTAGCAAACTAATTTTAGATATCAATAGTGCAATAATTTACTTATTGTTCTATTGTTATTGTGATTGCTAATTTGAACTAATCAGTTTTATGAGAATTATTTTATAACTGGTCATTGACAACTTCGGTTGTAAATTTTATCTACAGTTTCAATGTTTGGAAAACCCATCTAATTGTACTTTGTGTTACTGATAGTTGCTCTTTTTTCCATAATTACTTTGAAAAAGTCTCACGGCATTAGTGAATATTTGATGCTGTTTGCGATTTGTTTGACCCAACATGTTATCGCTTCTCAATCTTTGCCTGTCATACCTTGAGCCTGTAGTGTCTTGCTTATGATTATGTAATATCGAAGAATCAGGAGTTAAATCTGGAGAACAAAGAAACTTATTCAGTACTGCTGGTCATATACAATAACAAGATTATAACATTTGATGCTTTATACACCAATCAAAGACAAATCAAATGTTTACTCTCATAAAGTTTGCTCTTGCTAGCATATACAATTTACAAATATTTGATGAATTTAGTATTTTCTGTCTACTTTGCTCTACAGTATTCTATTCTGCGCAAAGCTTTATGGTTAGCTAAAATGCAAGCAGACTCAGCAAGTGAGACATGTTGTAAATGCTATGGTGGCTTCAAAATCCCCAGACACTGCAAATAGTTTTTAAGAATCTACCCAGGTGCCAGGTTTTAAACTTTATTTGCAACATCACCTAGCTAGCCTCAAACAGGAAATATTACATTTGTTTTGGATTGATTATAGTCGTGCTCACGTTCATTTCAGATCACACGATTTTCACTAAGCCCATTTTTTAAGGAAATGCGTACATATTTGCCTATCTAAACAGCTTTCGCAGTGCATCAAATCACTGCATAGTTTCCGAAGAGTTATCACATGCATCTTAAATAGAAAAAATAAAATGAACATAAGCTAACAATCAAGACAAATCATATTTTTAAAATATTTCATCTAAACTGATGTTGTTCCCATAGACTACTATTATCATACGCTATACTGACATAGGGCAATATTGTCAAATGATTTATTTGATAACATTATGAAAAACAAAACGTAATATGGAACACAAATTAATTCTTTAATTGGACTATCGAATTTACAAAGAGTTGAACAGTTACATTTTAAAACAAATATGAAGGGTATTTCTTATAAAACCTTTTTCAATTTCTCAAGAGAAATTTAGTATTTTGACAATTTTAATGCAATTTAACCATGAGCAACTTATACCACAAAAAAATTATGATAGACAATAGAATTATATCACCCTAACTATGGAAGGTTTGAAGTCATGTATTTACTGATTTGCTTTAGTTTTTAATTTAAATTGTAATTGGAAAAAATCTTTTAAACCCAAAATGCATGATTCTCAAAGTTGATTGTTGGAATATCACACTTCCAAAGTTTTTTTCTTTTGCATCACATTAGATAGTTCGGTTGATGTACCGGCTTGCACAGCAAGAACTTTAATAGTGAGTGATTATTGCAAAGTTGTTTTCTAGTTTCATTGTTTTTGTAATAATTTTTGTTTAATATCCGTCGTTTCGGTATACTTTCAGTGTTGGTAGAGAATCTCCTGAACCAAGTAAATATTATTACTTTCCACTTATTTTCTGCTAAACATTAAGCAGCAAGGGTCCAGGTAATCATGATGCAACATGAAACAGCAACAAGATCTATTAATAGAACAAAGGAAATTATGCAATACGGTTACTTGCAGGCAATAATAAGATCATATGGTTTGCGACTTTTACACAGTCTCTCATCCAGAGAAGAAATTTTTTCTTTAAAGATATGCTCTCCATAACATACTACACTTAAAAATATTTAACGGTTTTAATTACAATGCTAATTTTACATGAAGCAAGAGAGGCTGATAATTGCTTATAAAATTCACAATAATAAAAAGTCTGCAGGAATGATACCAATTTGCAAAAGTATTTCTGATAATTTAGACACGAAGTTAAACAAAAACTTGTGTTGAGCACCAATAATTACCAACTGGTAGATCCCTTGTTGAAAATTCGCAAAAGCACACTTGCAAAATTGCCTGAAGATCCTTGTCAACTGTTTGTTATTACTGCTGACAAAGTTATTACTTTTGGTCTTTTACTCAAGGAAGGTCACAAGCCAAAACTCCTGTTTTGTTAATTTGTAATTTTGTTTGAAAAACTACACAAGTCTTTTTAGAAATTGCATTGTAACAAAATAATTTTAGATATCAATAGCAATAGTGCAATAACCTATTTATTGTTCTATTGTGATTGCTAATTTGAACTAAACATTTTTTTTAGAATTATTCTATAGCTGGCCATTCACTACCTTTGTTGAATAGCTTACCTATAGTTTTAAAGATTGAAAAACTCATCTCACTTTACTTTGCGTAGCTCATACATGTATATAGCCACCCCTTTTTATTAATAATTGCTTTGAGAAAGTCTCACAGCATTGATAAACTTTCTGCTCTGTTTAAGAGTTTTCTGAGCCGACATGTTTATGACTGTTGAAACTTTGCCTGTCATACATTGAACATGTCTTGTTCTGCTTATGATTATGTAATATTGAAGAAGGATCAATTAAACTTAGGGAACAAAGAGACTTATTCAATACTGCAATCAGTAAAGTTCAGCGCTGCTCATGCACAATGACAAGATTATAACATTTTCTGCTTGTACACTAAATCAAAGACAAATAAGATCCTAAACTCTTATAAAGTTTGTGCTCAATAGCATAGACGCTTTACAAATATTAAATGAACTTAGCATTTTATGTCTACGCAGTTCTATAATATTCTATTTTGTGCGCGGCTTTATGGTTAGCTAAAAACCAAACAGATTCAGTGAGTGAGACATGTTGTTAATGAAATGGTAGCTTGTAAATCTCACAGACACTGCAAATAATTTGTCGAAAATCTACTTAGGCACAAGATTTTAAACTTTATTTGCAACATCAGATAGTCATGCTCACTTTTATTTTATATCACATGGTTTCCACTAAGCCCATTTTTTTAAAGACATGCGTACATATTTGCCAATCTAAACAGCTTTCACAATCCATCAACTTACTGCACAGTTGCCAAAGAGTTATGCCATGTGTTTTGAATCGAAAAAGTAAAGTGAACAACAGTTAACGGTAAAGGCGAATCACCTTTTCAAAATATTTCATATTATTGGATGTTGCTCACATAGATGATTATTATCATAAACAATACTGACTTAGTTAAATATTGCCGAAGGTTTCACGTTGAAATGTTATACTTAAAAATTTATTAAATACTTAAAGAATTTGATAGTTACTGTCTATTTTTATTTACAAAAACTTCAATATGAATTAAAAGCCAAACAGGCATAGCGAGTGAAATGTGTTTGACAGGTTGTATTTTGTTTTACAGATTCTGAAGATAAATAATTCTGGCAAATACCTACTTAGCGGACAGCAAATCAGCTTTAGTTGCAATATTGTCTTTTAGCTGTACACAAATTATATTATATTTGTATTGCATTAGTGTTGTTTTCTTGTGTATGTGTGCCAATTATAGGCTCAATAGTTTCTATCATGCAAATATTTGAAAGAAAATAAATATTTTTTAATACACCTAATAATTTTCGTACAAGAATTGGTAAAAATCCCAAACTAATAGGTTAAATGACATTCACACCCATGATAATAATTCCAAAACCGAAATGAGGATATATTATCGCAATGCTATTTCTATTATTTGGTTAAACTAATGTTTGCAAAATTAATCGTTGAAACAACAAACACATCTCCAATTTCTTAATGTTTCATGAATTTTTTATGGATGAAAGTATACTTAATTTATTCATTAATATTCTAAAAGTAATTGTTGTATTTTAATTAACGGTTTTGATAATATTCATAGTTATTGAAACAGCATTGAAAAATTTAATGACTGTATGTACAGTTATGATATTTGCTTTATGTTTTTAAACCAATGGCCATACAAGCAAATGTTCATGCACTGATATTTTTACCATCAATTTGGGAACATCTTATTACAAATGTTTTGAGATTGGTGGCGACTAATTGTGCTCTTATAATCATTGTGTAATGTTCCAAACTAATGGTTGTAATATAATAAGTATTTGTTGTGGTATTCATCTTTCCAAATTAGAGATATTTTATTCTTTGTCATCAAATGTAACAACAAACTGAAGAAAACTTTTTGTAACATCCTTGATATGAATTAATACTATGTATGCACCAGTAAATTTTGACAATTATTTCAAACCAATGGTTAAAAGATCATGCAAACTCGTGGTTATATTTGAAGCCTCAAATTAGCAACAACATAGCACAATGGCGTTGAGATGCTATATCACTCAAACTGCTTTTGTAATAATTGCTCAATATCCCCGAACAAATGGTTAAAAAATCATACAAGCTTTGTGGAGATAATAAAGCGAGCATTAGGGACATTTTATTACAGATACTTTGAGCTGTTGTATGACTGTGAGTTGCATATTGGCCAACTTCCCAGAATAGCTACATAATTATAAACACTGGTGATGGTATTTTAGCATCTATTTGGGGACATCTTGTCACAATAGCTATGAGATGCTTGATCACTGTGTGTAGATTGGTAATAATTGATCAATGTTTCAGTCTAATGGAAGCAAAATCATTCACAGTTGCAATATTAGTTTTAGTACAAAATTGGTGAAGTCTTCTCACACATTCGCTTTAAGATGGTTGGCGAATAAGTGTGCACTTACAATTATAGATCAATTTTTTCAAGCTAATGGTTCAAATATAACTAAAACTTCCTGTGATATTTGTGCCATTAAATTAGAGAGATTTTTCTACAGCCCAGATGCTTTGAAATGATTAGTGACTGTAAGTGAACTTACAAAAATTTGTAAAGTCATATGCATATGTGATAATAGTTCTGTGATCAAATTGAGACATCTTGGCATGATGAATTTACATGGCTTAAAACTGCACATTGTTTTATCATAATTGGTTAATGCGACCATACAAATGTTTAAAACAGCGTAAACATGTCTGAGATATTTGGCTGTCAAATAACGGCCATCTTACAGCAACAGTTTTTAGATTGTTCATGACTGTGATTTCACACATAATAATTGTTTTATGTCCCAAAATATATGGTTAAAATATCATACACACCTGTGAGAATAATTTTACCATCAAATTGGGGACATATTGTTGCAATGGTGTTGACATTGTCTATGACTGACTGTGTTCTTTTGTTCTAATTGGTCAATGTGCTTAGAAAACTGCTTAAAAAGCATATTCATTGGAGTTGATATTTTGGCATTAAATTTGGAACATCGAGCAGCGATGGTATTAGGAATGATGATGACTGTGATTTCAAATAAAATAATCAGTCAATGTCCCCAAATCAATGGTTAAAATGTCATACACACCTGTGAGAATAATTTTACCATCAAATTGGGGACATATGGTTGCAATGGTGTTGACATATTCTATGACTGACTGTGTTCTTTTGTTATAATTGATCAATGTGCTCAGGAAACTGCTTAAGAAGCATATTTATTGGGATTGATATTTTAGCATTAAATTTGGAACATCAAGCAGCAATGGTATTAGGAATGATGAGGACTGTGATTTCAAACAAAACAATCAGTCAATGTCCCCAAAATAATGGTTAAAATATCATACACACCTGTGAGAATAATTTTACCATCAAATTGGGGACATATTGTTGCAATGGTGTTGACATTATTTATGGCTGACTGTGTTCTTCTGTTTTAACTGGTCAATGTGCTCAGAAAACTTCTTAAAAAGCACATTCATTGGAGTTGATATTTTGGCATTAAATTTGGAACATCTAGCAGCAATGGTATTAGGAATGATGATGACTGTGATTTCAAATAAAATAATCAGTCAATGTCCCCAAATTAATGGTTAAAATATCATACACACCTGTGAGAATAATTTTACCATCAAATTGGGGACATATTGTTGCAATGGTGTTGACATTGTCTATGACTGACTGTGTTCTTTTGTTCTAATTGGTCAATGTGCTCAGAAAACTGCTTAAGAAGCATATTTATTGGGATTGATATTTTAGCATTAAATTTGGAACATTGAGCAGCAATGGTATTAGAAATGATGATGACTGTGATTTCAAATAAAATAATCAGTCAATGTCCCCAAATCAATGGTTAAAATATCATACACACCTGTGAGAATAATTTTACCATCAAATTGGGGACATATGGTTGCAATGGTGTTGACATATTCTATGACTGACTGTGTTCTTTTGTTATAATTGGTCAATGCGCTCAGGAAACTGCTTAAGAAGCATATTTATTCGAGTTAGTATTTTGGCATTAAATTTGGAACATCTAGCAGGAATGGTATTAGGAATATTCATGACTGTGATATCAAATAAGATAATCAGTCAATGTCCCCAAATCAATGGTTAAAATATCATGCACATCTGTGAGAATAATTTTACCCTCAAATTGGGGACATATTGTTGCAATGGAGTTGACATATTCCATGACTGACTGAGTTATTTTGTTATAATTGTTCAACGTGCTCAGGAAACTGCTTAGGAAGCATATTCATCGAGGTTGATATTTTGGCATTAAATTTGGAACATCTTGCAGCAATGGTATTAGGAATATTCATGACTGTGATATCAAATAAGATAATCAGTCAATGTCCCCAAATCAATGGTTAAAATATCATGCACATCTGTGAGAATAATTTTACCATCAAATTGGGGACATATTGCTGCAATGGAGTTGACATATTCTATGACTGACTGTGTTCTTTTGTTATAATTGATCAATGTGCTCAGGAAACTGCTTAAAAAGCACATTCATTGGAGTTGATATTTTGGCATTAAATTTGGAACATCTAGCAGCAATGGTATTAGGAATGATGATGACTGTGATTTCAAATAAAATAATCAGTCAATGTCCCCAAATTAATGGTTAAAATATCATACACACCTGTGAGAATAATTTTACCATCAAATTGGGGACATATTGTTGCAATGGTGTTGACATTGTCTATGACTGACTGTGTTCTTTTGTTCTAATTGGTCAATGTGCTCAGAAAACTGCTTAAGAAGCATATTTATTGGGATTGATATTTTAGCATTAAATTTGGAACATTGAGCAGCAATGGTATTAGAAATGATGATGACTGTGATTTCAAATAAAATAATCAGTCAATGTCCCCAAATCAATGGTTAAAATATCATACACACCTGTGAGAATAATTTTACCATCAAATTGGGGACATATGGTTGCAATGGTGTTGACATATTCTATGACTGACTGTGTTCTTTTGTTATAATTGGTCAATGCGCTCAGGAAACTGCTTAAGAAGCATATTTATTCGAGTTAGTATTTTGGCATTAAATTTGGAACATCTAGCAGGAATGGTATTAGGAATATTCATGACTGTGATATCAAATAAGATAATCAGTCAATGTCCCCAAATCAATGGTTAAAATATCATGCACATCTGTGAGAATAATTTTACCCTCAAATTGGGGACATATTGTTGCAATGGAGTTGACATATTCCATGACTGACTGAGTTATTTTGTTATAATTGTTCAACGTGCTCAGGAAACTGCTTAGGAAGCATATTCATCGAGGTTGATATTTTGGCATTAAATTTGGAACATCTTGCAGCAATGGTATTAGGAATATTCATGACTGTGATATCAAATAAGATAATCAGTCAATGTCCCCAAATCAATGGTTAAAATATCATGCACATCTGTGAGAATAATTTTACCATCAAATTGGGGACATATTGCTGCAATGGAGTTGACATATTCTATGACTGACTGTGTTCTTTTGTTATAATTGATCAATGTGCTCAGGAAACTGCTTAAGAAGCATATTTATTGGGATTGATATTTTGGCATTAAATTTGGAACATCAAGCAGCAATGGTATTAGGAATGATGATGACTGTGATTTCAAATAAAATAATCAGTCAATGTCCCCAAATCAATGGTTAAAATGTCATACACACCTGTGAGAATAATTTTACCATCAAATTGGGGACATATCGTTGCAATGGTGTTGACATATTTTATGATTGACTGAGTTATTTTGTTGTAATTGGTCAATGTGCTCAGGAAACTGCTTAAGAAGCATATTTATTGGGATTGATATTTTAGCATTAAATTTGGAACATCAAGCAGCAATGGTATTAGGAATGATGAGGACTGTGATTTCAAACAAAACAATCAGTCAATGTCCCCAAAATAATGGTTAAAATATCATACACACCTGTGAGAATAATTTTACCATCAAATTGGGGACATATTGTTGCAATGGTGTTGACATTATCTATGGCTGACTGTGTTCTTCTGTTTTAACTGGTCAATGTGCTCAGAAAACTTCTTAAAAAGCACATTCATTGGAGTTGATTTTTTGGCATTAAATTTGGAACATCGAGCAGCAATGGTAATAGGAATGATGATGACTGTGATTTCAAATAAAATAATCAGTCAATGTCCCCAAATCAATGGTTAAAATATCATACACACCTGTGAGAATAATTTTACCATCAAATTGGGGACATATTGTTGCAATGGTGTTGACATTGTCTATGACTGACTGTGTTCTTTTGTTCTAATTGGTCAATGTGCTCAGAAAACTGCTTAAGAAGCATATTTATTGGGATTGATATTTTAGCATTAAATTTGGAACATCGAGCAGCAATGGTATTAGGAATGATGATGACTGTGATATCAAATAAAATAATCAGTAAGTGTCCCCAAATCAATGGTAAAAATATCATACACTCCTGCGATAATTTTTCTACAACCAATATCGGGATTTATTTTCATGATAATATTTCTACTAATTTGTTAAACTAATGGTTACAAACTTGCTGATTAAAATACCAAACATTCCCTTGTGTTCATATTGACCTCTAAATAGTTGATGGTGAAAAGTACAGACTCCCTATTAGACTAGCATTGAGCAAATTTATGATATCGTGCGCACTTGTAATAGTTTGTCAATTGTACCTAAATAACTAATATACCTGTATACTAATACAAACACACTTTTCTTTTATGTTTACATCATACATCAGAAAAATTGTATGACAACATATTTGAGACTATTTTTGACGGTTTGCAGTTACAATAACTGGCCAATTACTTCAAAAAACATTGACTGTAGTATCATACATAATTTGGATGACGTACACGCCTTCAAATGGAACAAAGTTTATTTCAATAGTACCGAGATAGCTCAAATCAGTGTGTGCAGTGATAATATTTATTTAACACTCCCAAGCTAATGGTTAAAATATTTTGCATACTTTTGGTCATATCTGCACTAAAAGTTGAGTCAATCTTGTTATTAAATATTTGAATAGATTACAATTAAATGTATGGTTTTTGCAAAGATGGGCAACTCAATATATTTTTAAGAAAATGTAATAGAAGGCAAGTTTTTGGTACGGATTACACGTTTTATTAAACATAATGATATTTTTATAAGGTAAAAGTTATTGGGCTTACATTAGGCATATTGGAGATACCAATGCTTCATTTCCAAAGCTTGATTCCAATATGTCTCCGCCTATGCTTGGCTTTTCATGCATGGCTTACAAACAAAGGAATTGCACAGAAGTTTAAATTAAAAGTGGCAATCATCATGTGCAACCAAACAGAAAAGTATGACTAAAATTAACTGTATCCAAATTTATTTAGCTTCCTGATTTAAAAAAAATTACTCACATTTGCTTGCCTGGTTATTTTTACTTTTGTTTAAAAAAGTTAATTCATGATCACGCAATGTAAATTTTCTGATAGCTGCTTTTGGTAGTGATAAAATGAGATGTAGCAAAATACTTTATCGATTATAGTAATTAAATTTGTTGCCTATTCAGGGCTTAAGAGTTCTATGAAAACTATGTTAAAATGTTTACCTTGAACATACTCGCGTTAAATGTTGAAAAGTCTTAAATCTAGATAGACATCAGCCTGCAATCCAGGCCTGGCTGTTTGCAGTTCAAAACCTTAACTTGAACAGATCACCGTAAATTCTGTGAAGCAATTGATTACACTGAATTTATTACTAAACATAAAAGTCTAAGGTCGATTCAACCTTTGCGCACCATACATGTGTAGAATTAGTACTTTAAATAGGTTTAATAAAGAACTATTAAACTTCTATGTTGACATTTGGGAAAAAATTAAGTGATGGATAACTTTTCAAGCACATTTACGAAAGTGTGGTAAAAGTATCACGTACCGACAACTCCAAAATGGTTGGAAAAAACAAAAATAAGCCAGAGTTATCTTCTCTACGCAAAAGTCCCCGTTTATTAGATAAAAAATTCATACATGTGTGTGATGTGATGTCCCCAAAGTTAATGTTAAATTCTCATGAGCTATAACTGAAAAACGGATAGGATGACAGCTCCAAAAATCAGTGCATTTGTAAACCCAACAAAAAATGTTTTAATATGTTATTTTTTAAAGCTCTTAATGATAGATAAAAATTGTCCTCAAAGTGATGGTAAAAATATCGCGTCCCCAATTGCATGCGTTTACAAGACTGCGTGTGTGTACATCTATGTGTGTATACGCGTGTCACTATGTGTGTGTATTTGTTGGTGTGGGTGTGGCTGTTTTGGTGTCCATATGTGTGTGTCGCTGTCTGTGTGTCGGCGTCTGTGCGTCGCCGACTGTGTGTCGCTGTCAGTGTATGTGTCGCTGTCCATCTGTTTGTGAGTTTGTGTGTGCGGTGGTGCATGTGTGTGTGTGTGTACATGTGTGTGCGTCTGTGTGTGTGTGTGTCTGTGTTTATGTTGTGAGCAAGTAAATTAATGTGTCTATCTGTGTGACTATTATTAAAAATACCGTTATCGCTTAGCAAACATTTTTTCGAAAGTTTCAAATACGCGAGATTTATTTTGGGTTAACTTGTAGTCATTGGGGTTAACTTTGCTCAATCACAACGAGATTTTCAAGTCTGTCAAGAGGTAACCATAACTTTCAAGGGCCATTCTTCAACTTGAAAGTTAAAGGTACATTTTAAACTATTAAGCTGGTACTATGCAAGACCGTTATAATGCTGCTGCGGTGAACTTTGATAGAACAGTTTGCAATAGATGATTGGTTCCACCACATTGCCGTTATTCTTACATATCTGCTGACATGTCTATGTTTGTGTGTGTGTCTCTGTGCGTGTTTGTCCGTGTGTTGGTGCGTTAGACATTCTTTAAAAGTTGAGGTATCGATATTTTGATTCTTGCTGAAAATAATGGGTGTATATATGTGCGCTTGTGCGTGACTGTGTGTGCATATCTTGTTGTATGCGTTTGTTGTGTGTATGTTAGATTCTGTGTTTATGTACACGTGTTCGTTGTGTGTGTGTATGTCTGTGTGGCCATAATTTGAATTGTCATAAAAGCTCTGAAAAAATTGTTCCAAATGTTGCAGTTACGCGAGATTCAATGGAGTGAACTTGGTTTTAGAAACTACATTTAAGACTATTAAACTACTACGTACCATGTAGGACCAATATCAAGCTGCTACTGCAAACTTGAATGAACAGTTTTGCGATATATGAATGAATCAAATACGTTGTTGATTTTGTTCCAGACCTGTTGAAATATATTTGTGTGTGATTTCATTTGTTTGGGTCTGTTCATGTTGTTGCTGGTGTGTGTGTGCGTGCGTGCGTGCGTGTGTGCGTGAGTGTGCGTGAGCGTGCGTGTGTGTGTGTGGCTATAATTTGAATTATCATGATAGCTCTGCAAAAACTATGTGTGTGCTTGTTGGTGTCTGCCTGTGTGTGTGCATGTTGGTGCCTGGCTGTATGTGTGTGTGTGTGCGTGCGCGCGTGCGTGTGTGTGTGTGTGCATGTTGGTGTCTGGCTGTATGTGTGTGTGTGTGCTTGTTCGTGCTTGGCTGTATGTGTTTGTGTGTGCGCTTGTTGGTGTCTGGCTGTGTGTGTGAGCTTTTTGGTGTCTGGCTATATGTGTGTGTGCTTGTTGGTGTCTGGCTGTTTGTGTCTGTGTGTGCGATTGTTGTTGTCTGGCTATGTGGGTGAGCTTGTTGGTGTCTGGCTGTGTGTTTGTGTGCTTGTTGGTGTCTGGCTGTGTGTTTGTGTGCTTGTTGGTGTCTGTGGGTGCGTGTGTGTGTGCTTGTTGGTGCCTGGCTGTGTGTGTCTGTGTGTGCGATTGTTGGTGTCTGGCTATGTGGGTGAGCTTGTTGGTGTCTGGCTGTGTGTTTGTGTGCTTGTCGGTGTCTGTGGCTGCGTGTTTGTGTGCTTGTTGATGTCTGGCTGTAGTTGTGTGCACTTGTTAGTGTCTGGCTGTAGTTGTGTGCAATTGTTGATGTCCTGCTGTGTGAGTGTGTTGCTGCACGCACGCTTGTTGGTGTCTGGCAGTGTATTTCTGTCTTTTTTGTGTGCCTGTATGTGTATACATTTGTTTGTTTGAGCATGTATATGTGTGTGTGTCTGTGCAAGTTGTGTTCATCTGAATGTGTCTCTGTGTTTATGGGTGTGGGTCTCCGCTGCTATTATCACGTTTATTAATGTGTTTCTGTCTGTGTCTGCGTGACTATCATTAAAATCATTGACAACATAACCCAGGGTCTTGAGTACTTTCATGGTGTTGAAAATGTTGTCGGAAGATATCTCTTTAAATTTAGCCTAATATAACGAAGCAATTTAAACTTTTGTTTCAGAACTACTAACCTAAAAACAAACAATTTTTGTGTAAGTTTTGCTAATAACTGCCCGAGTTAGAAAACAGGTAATTGATTATGTTTATGATGTTATAGCCAGTTCAGATTTATATTTTTTGTGATTATTCAGATAATTAAAGTAGCAAGAGTGACTGGTAGTGGTGAAAGTAATAGTTTTATAAGAGCAAAGAACATTGTGAAGGATCGTCTTAGCTTCGTACTGATCATCGCACAAAGTATATATACATTGGATTTTTTGCATAGAAGGGTTAGTTAAAATGTTGGCAAAATAAATTATGTTACAAAAATGTTCTGGATAGTGTTTGAAACTGAAAAAAATATTGTATACATATCGTGAAGCAATATCGGCAACTTTTGTTAAAATGGCTGGCACTAAGTCGATAGCTAAATTTGTACATCTATGGCAGTGAAAGGGTTAAGACTATCAAACTGCTACTATGTAAGACCGCTGTCAAGCTGCTACTGTGTACTTTCAATATAGCATTTTGCGAATGATGAATGAATCAAATCTATTGCACTTACTGGTACATAATTATCTGGGTAGATAAGTGTGTCTGGGTTCATGCGTGTTGGTGGGATTTTGTGTGTGTGGAAGCGTGTGTATGCGCACGGCTGTCTGTGCGTGACTGTTATTTTGTGTGACTGTGTGTGTGTGTGTGTGTGTGTGTGACTGTGTGCATGCAAGTTTGTCTCTATTTATTGACTGAGTGTGTTTCTATGTTTCTTTCTGAGTGCGAATCTGTGTGTGTGCCAGTGTTTGTGTATCTGTGTGTTTGGTGTATCTGTGTGTTTGTGTATCTGTGTATTTGTGTATCTCTGTGTTTGTGTATCTGTGTGTTTGTGTATCTGGGTTTGTGTGCATGTATCTCCATATGTGCGTTTGTGTTAGATATTATTTTTTATATATAGGTTTCATAAACGTGAATGTTGTTGCAAAGATTGATCTATCGATCTTCATGTATGTATCGGTGCATGGTGCAATGTATGTGCGCAAGCGTGTTTCTTTGTGTATGTGTGCTGAGTGTGTGTCTGTTTATTGCCTGAGTGTGGTTCTATGTGTGTCTCTGTGTGTGAGTCTATGCATGTCTGTGCATGTGTGTCTGTGCCTTTGTGGTTGTGTATCTGTGTGTTTGTGTATCTACGTGTTTGTGTATCCGCGTGTTTGTGTATCTGCGCGTTTGTGTATCTATGTGGTTGTGTTTCTATGTGATTGTGTATCTGTGTGTTTGTGTACTTACGCGTTTGTGTATCTATGTGTTTGTGTATCTATGTGTCTGTGTATCTTGGTTTGTGTGCATGTATTTGTCCATGCGGGTGTTTGTGTGTTAGGTATTTTTTAAAGTATAGGTTTCGTAATCGTGAGTTTTGATGAAAAGATTGATCTAGTGATCTTCATGTATGTATGAATGCAATGTGAGTGAGCATGTGTGTTTCTTTGTGTATGTGTGCAGAGTGTGTGTTCACATGCGTTTCACTGTTTACTTTTGTATTTCCGGTGTGTTGTTTTGTGTCGTTGTTTGTTGCTATGTGAGTTTGTGTAAATGTGTGTGATTGTTTTTGAGTCGCTTTGTATTGGTGTTTTTGGTTTTGTCTTTGTGTGCTTAGGTGCATGTGTTAGAACTCAGAAAAATGCATACACAAGTGTCTTTGCATGCATGTTTTTGTGTGTGCATGCGTGTGTGTCTTTTTGGTTTTACAGTGTTTAAGTTTGTCTGTGTTTGGGTGCCTGTATGTGTGCATTGGGTCCGTTTGTCTGTCTTTGTGTGCGTCTTCAAGACAAGCAGGCATGCGTATGTTTGTCTGAGTCTTAGCATGGATGTGCGTTTGTGTGTTTAAATTTCGGTATGTGTATCTGTGGGTAATTGTGTGGCTGGGTGTGGTGTGTTTACTGTGCATGTGTCGGTGTCTGTTTGTATGTTTGCACGCGCGTTTGTGTTTGTGTATACATATGTGTGTGTGCTCCCTTGTTGGTATCTGGCTGTGTGTGTGCTGGTTGGTGTCCGGCTGTGTGTGTGCTTGTTGGTGTCTGGCTGTGTGTGTATGTGTGTGTGCTGGTTGGTGTTTGGCTGTGGAGTTTTCTTTTTTTTTGCTTGTGTGCCTGTATGTGTATGGATTTTGCTTGTGTTTGCATGTATATGTGTGTGTCTGTGCGGGCTGTGTGCATCTGAATGTGTGTCTGTGTTTATGTATGTGTGTCTTCGCTGTTATTAATTACTTTATGAATGTGTGTCTGTTTGTGTCTGCATGACTATCACTAGAATTGTCATCATTTTTCTTCAAATCTTGTTCCAAATGTTGCAGATTTGCCAGATTTAATTGGGTAAACTTTGTTCAATCACAACAAGGTTTTCAAGTCAGTCAAGAGGTTACCATAATCTTCAAAGACAAGTTTTTAACTTGTCCTTGAAGATTATGGTGACTTCTTGACCTTATGAATCCTACTGGACAAGTTTTGAACTTGTCCAGTAGACGTATAAATGCGTTTTATATGGTCCAGTGCCGTAGACGCATCATTGAGACTTCCCCAGCAATTGCGTAGTAACTTCATTTCATTATTCGTTGACAACATAACCCACGGTCTTTAGGATTTTCATGATATTGAATACGTTGTCCGAAGATATCTCTATAAACTTAGCCTAAAATAATAAAGCAATTTAAACTTTTGTTTTGAGATTTACGAACTTAAAAACAAACAATTTTTTTTAAGTTTTGCAAATTACCGCACGAGTTAGAAAACAGGTAATTGCTTATGTTTATGATATCATAGCCAAATTTAGATTTAGGTTTTCGTGATTATACCAATAATTAAAGTAGCAACAGTGACTGGTAGTGGTGAAATTAATAGTCTTGTGGGAGTAAAAAAAATTGTCGAGGATCGTCTTAGCTTCGTAGTGATCGCTTCACATAGCTTTATCATCTCACGAAGTACATGTATATATACAATGATTTTTTTGCTTAGCAGTGTTAGTTGAAATGTTGGCGAAATAAATTATGTTACAAAAATGTTCTAGATAGAGTTTGAAATTGGAAAAATATTGTATACATATCATGAAGCAATATCCACAATTTTCGGTAAATTTGCTGGCAATAGGCCGATAGCTAAATGTTTTCCTGGATGGCAGTGAAAGGGTTAAAGGTTGACTTGCAACAAAATTCACATTACAGTTATTTGGTGTCAAAAAATTCGCCATGTCTTACTCTATTGTGTTGTAGGCGCCAAATATGTGGGAATGTGATTAAAAGCTCGTAAAAGCTCAAAAACGAACAAAAAATCGCAGCCACACGAGACCGCCCTAGTTTGGATTCGTTTTCCAAAACGGCTAAAATGTGACGTATGTGTGCTAAAACGGCTAAAATGTGTGCGAGATAGTTTATGTTTACACTTTCATGCATCCTTATTCGTCGAAATATTTTCACAAATATACTTCACGCTTGCAATAAAAACCATGTCTATTGTTCTTACGCGTCTATTTCATTGGCATCGTAATGCTGCAACTTTGAGCACTGATATCTCAAAACGTAGCATAAAAATATGTTTAATTTTTAAACTTAGCTTGAACGATTGCATATCATCCTCTAATAAAAATGATGAGCCTTTTGGTCCGCTATGATGGTCGAAAAATGCTGTAGAAATTGTTCGCGCCATATGGCGGGAATTGTAAGTCGCGTGATCAGATAATGTTAGTTTCAGTTCAAGTTTGATCTGTCGCAAATAGCAGACACGCTTTCTCGTATTAAACTTCAATTCGTCATAATGTCTAACGCGCCACGTCGTGTTTGTGCAGCTGCCAACTGCCAAGCTGAGAAGCACCTTTTTTCTTGGCCACGAGCAGAGAATAGATCAGACCTTCACCGGGCGTGGTGCAACTGGGTGAAGCTGGATGTTACAAACTTTATTTATTCGCCTGCTCACTCTTACCTTAGTTTCCGCCATTTCAAAGACGACATGTTTTCTAACCTGTTTGCATACTCCACATGTCACCAAAGCATGTGAGTAATTTATTTTATGAACTACTTGTATTAGTAGTAGTAACTCAGGATATTTTCTAGTATTCTCCTAATACTACTGTATTAATCCATATTTAATATTACAATATTAATGTCATTTAATTGTAGTATGATATTATTAGTATTTTATCATTTTAATTACGCGTATTATTATTATTATAATAACAAAAATAGTTCATACTGCATATCTATCTGTAAAACGTAAAATATTAATCTACAATTGATAAAATAATGTTATAAGTTTCACGATTAATTTCGCCGAATTTCTTAACCCCACTCACTTATAGATATGTTATATAAAATACTTATTGTCATTTTCTGGCATCATCGTTAATAGCATAATAATATTATTATCATTCACACATCTTGCAGTGGTTGTCACCTACATTTATTTAGTTTGAAGCTCGATCGGACTAAGGCAGTTCCATCCATTCGTTTCCGGAGTGAGGAAAGCTCCCGTGTCGTCCTGACACCTCGGAAGAGAAAGTTGGAGGATGCTGCAATGACTAAGAGGGACCACCGCACTGTGCTGCGCCAGGCATTGACTGAGTACAGGGAGTACGATGATACTTATGTTTATATGTTATTAACAATGCAAGCTCACTATTGACTTATTCAAATATTCATATCACTGAGACGAGCTTTTGCTAAGATATTCCTCAGTTGTCAGTTTGTAGTGAATCCGATCTTTTCGTCATACATGTTTAATCTTTTCGAACCATTTAATTTCGTCATTTACAATATATTACACAAGACATTTGCAGAGCTCCTTCACTTACCCGTATGTTATTCGTGTAGTTGCAGACCTACTGTTGCGGCTACTGCTGTCCAACCATGCCAGTCAATTCCTCCACCAGGGAGAAAGTTGCCTCTGCCAGTGCTGATTGTGGCTAACCACAAAGTGTCGCAAGGTGTGTTTAATGGGTGATAGACCCAGTTAGTTGTTCATCCCATTGGTGCTGTTGGTTTTTGTTCTGGTGTTGGTTTGTTTTGGTTTAGACATGACAATTTATAGATGCGTCATACATGAAGCTCATTATCGCTATGACACGCCAATTGTTTCATCAGCTTATATTCTTCCGGTCGTTTGATGGTTATTGGTGAGCTATTGATTGTTTGACTATTTGACTGATGATAATTTGATTGGCACTAGGTCTCCCTTATTGTATCGGCAATGGAGTTTCAATTTTTTTTTAATCAGGTACTAACACGGATCGAAATGTTCGGTCCCACTTTCAAAGTAAGGGGTGCAAGCAGACTTTCCTTACCCTCAGCTTAAAAGGGGTTGTAAACAATTATACTATAGGCTAATTTTTGATTAGGAAATTGGTGCAAGGAATTATAGTGATCTCTGATAGATTGGTAAACGTCCGCTTGACTTTTAAAGTTTTCTATTCATTAACTTCTAATTTTAATATATTTAATCCTATAGTAGTTCGTAGTTCATTCACCAATATGATTCTATGTGTTACGTAATTGTTGAGTTAATCTTTTAATCATAGCGAAGAATGTACAAGACCGTGCTGTATGAGTGTGCCATCTACCGAGTCATGGAGGGCTGAAAGGGAGGACGAAGTGATGATTGAGGAATTCCTCAAAAATGTAAAATTTTCATTTCTTCGATTACCAAAAACGGTGATGTCCCCATATGCTATGTCCCTTGGATACTAGTTGCCGCTAAGATACTCTAAGCCATAAGGCCTTTAAATTTAGCAGAGCTGTTAAAAATTGTAAATAGGGAAGAAATTATGAGCATTCAACTCTGACAAGGTGGTTTTTAAATAAAGTTTTTGGTCCAAAAGTAAGCCTCCTTTGGCAAATGTGGAATAATGGTGTGTAAAACAACACTAATCTACAGCTTTGAAAAAGAAACACTTGATGTACTACATGCGCAACCTTCTCAATATTATTTGAACAGGAAGTTGAAGATTCATTGGCATTAGATGATGAAGAATATCCAGAGTTACTACTCACATTTTGATGTTTACAATATCATGGATTCTGATAAGGTTTTGTAAAATCTGTGTCATGATTGGATGGCTATATATTTATGCTTTTTTGGATCGAGCAAATATGATATAATAACAGGAAATTATGTTGTACAAATCTTATTGCAAGTAAAATATTGTGTTGTGATTTCAGACCGGAATCCTTCTTCAAAGAGGAGAAAATTATAGTGAGTGTGACAGCACTCCAGCGACTATTTTACTGTCACGTCTGCGCCCTCCCCTGCTCATTCACGATGGTGCGAGAAGGCGGATGGTAGAGTTCGAGGCTACATGTGCCTCCTGTCACCAATCCTACACTTGGGAGACAACTGCCAGGGTGAACAGAGCACACGTCATCAACCCCCTGCTGGCAGCTGCATCACTGTTTTCTGGCGGATGCCTTACGCAGAACCTCCGTTTTCTGACGCTCCTGAACATCGCAATACCAAGCCACAGCATTTGCCTCTACCAACAAAGAGAATAGTTACATGGTGTGAGTGTTAATAAATATTTACCCATAAACTTGAAAAATGTGAGTGAAAGCTTGACACATTAATTGTGCTTTGATTCTTCATTCTTAGACTAATGATAATGATACAAATAAATATTGTTTAATGAAGTTTTACAATATTTTACAGTGTATTGCTGAGCGGTACACCCTGCATAATGAGGGCTTGATGGCAGCAATTGATTGGGAGCTCGATTTGGCAGGTGACGGTAGATGCGACAGTCCAGGGCATTGCGCACTATACGGGGCCTACACTCTTATGGATTAGAGCTGCTGTTTGATAGTCAGCAGCCATCTTGTCAAGGTAAAACTTTGACAGTTTTTTCTTTTAAGCCTGACAGAAACCCAAATGTTTTAGTAGTTATCAATACACAGACATGCAGTTCTGATCTAGCTAAAAAATTTATCCAAATAATGTGAAAGTGATTATTCTTGGTCGTAACTTGCTTTACTTTGCAGTCAACAGAGACCACCAGCTCTAACGCCATGGAGCTAGAAGGCTTCAAGCGGTGCCAGTCCGATCTAATTTTGCACGGCCTGAGCGTGAGGTCAATTACGACGGACCGGCACTTTAGTGTAGGAAAATACATACGAGAGGAGTGGGCCGATGTTTGTCACTATTATGTTGCATGGCACATCGTGAAAGGTAGTAATGATTAATAATGGAACATAAAAACTAGTTAATCATAACAAAAACGCAGCAATTATGCACTGCAAACTGATATAATGTCTTTACTGTTGTAGGACTAAAAAGAAGCTCTACAATCAGGCGAAGACTGCCGCCTTTCGACTTCTGGCTGAACCAGTTAATAAAGAGCCAGCCGGCAACTGGATCAAGGCCATCATAAATCATTTATGGTACTCAATAAACCATACAGATGTGTCAGATGAACGTGAGGCACGATGGCGACAGTTACTCCCCCACATGAGAGATGACCACCGTCTGTGTGACCACCCTCCACTTAAGAAGCTTTGGATTAGACCTGGTATGTAACCTAATATTCGATCAAGTAATTTTAGCACAGATTTTGGTCTGTTGACATTTACAAATATTACAGGAACCAAACTTGACGCTTGGCTCAGTCAAGAATTATCATCCAAACGGCTGATTAGTGATCTCAGGAAAGCAGGCGTGCAGAATACCGCAGAGCTTGAATCATTCCACAAACAGCTCAACCACTTTGCTCCAAATATGGTTGGGTTCTCTTATCATGGAATAAATTCAAGGTGAGTGCAGATTTAATAAACAAAATTGTGCAATGGTAACGTTTTTCCTATGTACAGTTGGAATTGTTTTTCACAGACTTCGGCTAGCTGGGATGTACCACAACGAGAACGCCACCCGCTCGTTCAAGTTTGATCGTTTGGGCAACCAGCAATATGTAATGGCACGAAGCAAAAACAACAAGCTGACACAGACGGCGAAAAGAAAGAAAGTCAACCCAACATATGGTAAAAATATATTAAGAAATTAATTACATATGAACCATCAACTAATTTCAAATTGCTTACAGAAGAATTGTCTTACAAAATTCATTGGGGAACTGATGACTCGGTTAGAGAACCACCTTTCTGCCGGTACGAAACCTGACAATCAGCCTTTGCAGCCTCCGTCGCTCTACTCAACGGGTCCTCAGGAAACACGCGAGGAAACTATTGCGAAGTGCCAGGTTTCATCACGCGGCATTCTCCGGAGGAATTGAGAATTCCAGCTCAACTCTAAAGACCGCTCTGAGGCTTCAAAGCCAGAATGATAGTAGGTGGTACTCATTCCCCGGCGACGAGGTTCTCAGAGTGGGCGCCCAGGTAGGGAACCCCAGCCATGAATGCAAACTTCGACAAAGTGTTGGGGCTTAGTAACCGATGGTAAGCGGTGAAACCAATATGCGTTCCTCTATGTATTTGTTTTTATTTTATAAAATCAGTGATGGCAGATTTATGCACGTTAGGCATGTGATTTTAAATATGGAAGCAATGTAACAGCAGTTTGCTAACAAAAATTAGTTTGTTAGCCACATGGTGTGTAGTCACCATGTGGCTTAGCCTGAGTAAAAGTAAAATAACAAAATGACATTGCAATAAAAATGAGTACCACCTACGATATAGAGTTGATCTAGAATTCTCAATCAAAGTCGTTGAGTCTCTTCATCGCCATAGCAGAAGCCCTTGAAGATGTAGTCTGCAAACTCTTCTTCATCGTCTGTTGGTGGGAAAAGAGCCCGAATCTTAGACACCAGGCAGGCAGGTAGAGGCCGTCGCTCACCGCGACGAATTTGCGGCATAAGCCAAAACACAAGATTGCGGTATGCACACAACCTTTTCCGAGCATTTGGCGATGGCTCTCCAAATGGGAATAGATTATCTACCAAAACAATTATTGAAAAACAATAATTGCTGATCATCAAAATAATCTCGATCTTTATATAATAAAATCATAAAACTAGTACACTCTCTACTGTAGTAAGTGTACAAGCCAAATATATATTCTCCTTGTGTTCCACGAGTTCAGAATATGTGTGTTCAACCGATGCATTAAATGTGTAACACAAGAATTGTAGATAATGCTTGACACATTAGCATAGCTTTGGTGTTGTTGGCTGGATTGAATGGAAATCCAACTCACTATGATATCGCAGGTAATTATTCCACCCCAACTCAAGGGGTGCAGGCGCTACCAGTTCGTCCACACCAGGATGCGTACACAGGCATTCATGCTCCCCACGGTCATGGAGACAATGAAAAGAAATGAACAGATATGTCTATGCAACCATAGCTAATACATCAGGTCGATGTTATCCAACAGTATATCAGTGCAGCACTAGATTTAAATATCCCTTTGAGTCCTTATGTCCCCCTCAGAGGACAGTCATAAACTATACAGTATCATCAACAAAAATGAATTATAGAAACTAAGAACCATATTTCCTATTTAAGGGACAAATTGTGAGTTGTTTTCTCACAATTTTATATTTGCTACCTCCTTCAGTAGAGAACTACAACAAAAGCAAAATGGCTGCTTCCTGTTCTGATCCATGTGCCTCAACTTCTTCAGGTAAATTCTTCAATTAACTAAGTTTTTCTAGTGTTTAAAAAGTTTTGATTAGTTATTGTTGCTGTGAACATATTCCTCTATCGCAAGCTCAAAAAAGCTTTGCAAAAACGTTTTTGCTACTGTTTTTATTGAAAATAATTTTTCAATGTCCCCCACAAGGGACATTGGGTTTTGATGCCTATGAATTAGATCAACTATAAATTTAAAGTTATGGTGAATGTTTCTTTCTAACAGCTTTTTCATCTTATTTAATGGTTTTTATTTCATGTTAGCTAAAAAAGTCTTTCACATTCCCACTAAATATTTTGCTGAATTGCTATAATTAAAAATACTGAAATAAAATAAATTTCGATTATCTTTACTATTAGGATTAATGTTAAACCTGAAGCATTTTTGTTTTTATTCATTTTAGGACTACCAAGGAAAAGACCATCAGGAAATTTAACTGACATTGATGCCATTGATGTATTAGAACAGCTTGACGACTCTGACCTAGACTTATGTTCAGATGACAGTGATGCAGATGTAGATTATGACCCTAGCAGTGCATCCCTATTGAGTCATTCCGAGGAATCAGATGATGATGTTGAGCCACCACCATCAAAAAGGAGCAAAAAATCTTCAAAAAAAACATGCTCATTCCGCAAAAGTGATAGCTTTGCCAGCAAGTTCAAAGTATTACATCAAACTGCTGAGATGGATGATTGTGAAAGCCCAGTAGAAGCCATTAGCAAGTATTTTTCTAATAAAATATTTGAGTCAATGGCGGATTTAACCAATCGCTATTATACTCAGCATTCAGGTAAATCTCTGAAGGTTACGCCTGCTGAGATCAAAACGTTTTTTGGGATCAGCTTGGTAATCGGATGCATCGGCATGAAGCGCCTCAGGATGTATTGGGAAAAGAAAACCAAAGTGCCTATTGTTGCAAATGCGATGACTAGAAATCGTTTTTTTAAGATACGGAACAACTTGAAAGTTGTAGATAATGCGCTCATAAGTGAAGAAGCTAAAAAAGTGGACAGGTTGTGGAAAGTTACACCATTAGTGGAGCATATCAGAAATATCTGCACTGAATTACCGTGAGAAAATTTCTTAAGCATTGACGAGCAGATGATTTCATTCACAGGCAGGTGTCCAGCACGGCAGTATGTTCCAAGGAAACCAAACCCCACAGGTTTAAAAAACTTTGTTTTGGCGGGTTCAAGTGGACTAGTTTATGATTTTGAAATTTATAGAGGAGAAGGAACATTTGCTAAATTCAAGTTAAAAGATGGATCAGGAGGGCAAGGAGTAGGAGCGGTGCTTCGTTTAACAAAATATTTAGGGCCAGGCAAGCATGTGTTCTGTGACAGGTTTTTTACAACAATTCCACTGATTGAGCATTTAGCCAAGCAAAGTATTTCTCTTACTGGAACGATAAGTGCTAAATATGTGCCAGTGCAGTTCTCTTCTGACAAGGTCATGAAATCAAAAGGAAGGGGAACAATGGAGCAATTTGTTACAGTGAGTAGAGGGAATGAACCAATTAGCATCGTAAAATGGTTCGACACAAAAAGCATTTTAATGGCGTCTTCTTTGCATGGATTGCATCCTGTTGAAGATTGTAAAAGATGGTGTAAGCAAAAAAAGCAATTCATTACTGTACCCAGACCAGCGGTTGTTCAAAAATACAACTTATCGATGGGTGGTGTTGATCTTTGTGACCAAGCCATTTCTTACCACAGAGTAACAGCAAGGTCAAAACGATGGCCCATTCGTGTGATAAATCATCTTCTAGACTTGGCAGTTAACAACTGCTGGCTTACTCAGAGACAATCCAACTCTTCAAACAAACTCATGCAGTTATTTGACTATCGTTTCATTATGGGCGAACAAATAATAGCATCAGCAGCAAAGGAAGCTGATAGTGATTACTTGACGGATGACGAGCTACAAACTACCAGAAAAATAGTTCCACTTCCAATGGCGTACAATCGGGAAAAGGGAGCAAAACATTTGCCAGAAGCAGTGAAACTGAATAATAGTGCTCGTTGTAGACGAGAAGGTTGCTCGAACAAAACTAGCATACGCTGCACAAAATGCAATGTTTTTTTGTGTATCAATGCAAGCAGAAATTGCTTCATGTTATTTCATAAAAGTACCTGCTAGTTTTGCTTACAATTTTAAATTGTTGATTTCTGTTTCATGCCTTTATGCTTAGTTTTAATGTTGCATCTATAACAAGTGTTTTAGACCACTTTTATAGTCACCGAGTTCCAGTGTCCTCTACAGGGGACAGTCAGTAGTGCTGCCGATAATATACATTTAGAAAGAAAACTTGGTTTTATGTGTTATTTTGTCTAATTTTGTCATAGAAACATAATTGCAAGTTTAAAATATTTACTCAAAATCTCTTGGGTCTCAAAGGGCTATTAAAATTGTTAATGTTGTCATTCGAGAAAAATCTGTAAATATTTTTTTCGCAATATTGAGGCGATAATTATCATCATTAAAATCATATATAATAATATTCGTTCTATCACTCTCAAGCTAAAACTCTTACGACTAGCTAGCTTGGCACATAAGAGCTGGCTAGTGGCAGTGCTTACTTGCTGGGAGGTTTGATTCTGTTGAGGATCTTCTTCAGATGGAGCGTCAGGCTCGAAACGCCAGGGTCTTAACTCTTCAGAATTTGACATTTTTTATTATCGCAACTCAGACATGCATTGTCGAACGGAATGGCCAAGCCGAAACTGTAAAGTAGCGAGCATCTATATTTGATACGGGGTCTTAGGTAAAACCCGAAGTGTTTGTCATAAACTATTGCTACTATAAGTTTGATATTGAGCTTATTATTGGCCTTTCAATTTACGCGAGAACATCACGTGACAAGACAATAACCAAACGGCGCGGATACGTCATCGAAATCAAGAGATTCCAATCTACGGCGGCTTTTTGTTTTTGAGCTTTTAAGAGCTTTTAATCACATTTCCACATATTTGGCACCTACCACACAACAGAGTAAGACATGGCGAATCTTTTGATACCAAATGACTGTAATGTGAATTTTGTTGCAAGTCAACCTTTAAGACTATCGAACTGCTACCATCTAAGACCGCTATCAAGCTGCTACTGTGTACTTTCAATATAGCATTTTGTGATTGATGGACGAATCAAATCCATTGCACCTACTGGTACATATCTGGGTACATAAGTGCATCTGGGTTCATGCGTGTTGGTGGGGACATTTGCGTGTGTGTGTGCGCGCGCATCTGTCCCCGTGTTATGTGTCTGTGTCTTTGCAGTTGTTAGTGTGTTTATGAATGTGTGTGTCTCTGTCTGCATGACTATGATTAGAATTACCATCATTTTTCTGGAAACCTTGTTCCAGATGTTGCAGATACGCCAGGATGAATTTTGTTCAATAACAATATTTTCAAGTCGGCCAAGGGGTTACCATAATCTTCGAGGACAGGTTTTTCCCTGAAAGTTGAAGGTACATTTAAAATTATTAAACTTTCACTATTTAAGATCACTATCAAGCTGCTACTGTGAACTCTCAATAGAACATTTGGCGATTGAAGGTCGAATCAAATCCATTGCATTTACTAGTACATACGTGTATCTTGTTACGTAATCGCGTGTGTATGTGCGTGGATGTGTGTGTGTTTTTATGTGCACGGGTAGATGTGCACATGTGTACGTGCATGCGTGTGTGCGTGAGGGTGTGTGTGTGGTGTATGTGTACTGTATGTGTAGAGTGTGTATGTCTGTGTACGTTTATGTCTGTTCCTGTTCTGTTGTGAGCAAGTATATGGATGTATTTGTTTGTCTCTGTGTATGCGTGATTATTATTAGAATTACCATCGATGCTCTGCGAACATTTTTCCAAATTGCGCAATATCGTGAGATTTAATGTAGGGAACTTTATTCAATCACACTAAGCTGTTTTAATCCCTCAAGAGGTTACTGTGCAGTTACTGTGCAGTTACTGTGCAGTTACTGTGCAGTTTTTTACCTAAAAATAAAAGGTAGATTTAAACTATTAAATGTGTGGGGTTTGTGTGTGTATGCATGCATGTGTGTGCGTGTGTATATGCTTGCATGTTGGTGGGAGTTTGTGTGAGCATGTGTCTGTGCAAGCGTGTGTTTGCACATGACTGCATTTGCGTGACTGTATGTGTGTGCGACTATGTGTGCATGCAATTGTGTGTCTGATTAATCGCCTGAGTGTGTTTCTGTGTGTGTCTCTGGATGTGAGTTTGTGTATTTCTGTGCACATTTGTGTCTGTACATCTGTGTGTGTTTGTATATCTATCCGTTTGTGTATCTGGGTTGGTGTACAAATATCTGTCCATGCGCCCATTTGTGCGTTAGACCCTTTTTAAAAGTATAGGTTTCTTAATCATGAATCTTGTTGAAAGATTGATCTAGCAACCTTCATGTATGTATGGGTGCAAGGTGCAATTTGTGAGGCCAAGCGTGTTTCTTTGTGTATATGTGCTCAGTGTGTGTTCAGACGTGTTTCTCTGTTTACTTTTGTATCTTTGGTGCGTTGGTTTTTGTCATTGTTTGTTGCTGTGTGTGAGTTTGTGTAACTGTGTGTGATTGTTTGTGTCGCTTTGTGCTGGTGTTTTTGATTTTGTCTTTGTGTGCTTGCTTGCGCGTGTTAGCACACAGAAACACGCATACACGATTGTATTTCCATGCGTGTTTCTGTGTGTGCTTGTGTGTGTCTTGTGTGCCTGTATGTGTGCATGGGGTTTGTTTGTGTGTGTCAACAATACAAGCAGGTATGCGTGTGTCTATCTGAGTCTCTGCATGTATGTGCGTTTTTGTCTGTACATTTTTGTACGTGTATTTGTGTGTGGTGGTTGTTGTGTATGTGTACTGTATGGTGTGTGTGTCTGTACATTTCTGTATGTCTGTTTGTGTGTGTGCGCGCAGGTATGGTATGTGGTGTATGCGTACTGTGTGGGCTTGGTTTGTAATGGGTTTTTACATATGTGCATGTGTGTGGTGTATGTGTACTGTGTGTGGTGTGCATGCATATGTGTACTGTGTGCATGTGTGAGTGTGTGTCACTGTCCGTGTCTGTGTGTATGTCCGGGTGCATTTATATATATATGTGCCTGTTCTGTTATGAGCAAGTATATGAATGTATTTGTTTCTTTCTGTGTCTGCTTGAATATTATTAGAATTACGATCAATGCTCTGCAAAAAATTTTCGAATAGGTGATATAGCGAGACTCAATGGGGGAACCTTGGTTCAATCACACTAAGCTGTTTTAATCCGTCAAAAATGTGTGAAATGTAGGACTGCTATCAAGCTGCTACTGTGAACTTTCAGTAGAACATTTTGTGATAGACGAACGGATCAAATACATTGCTGTTATTGTTACATAGCTGTTGATATATCTGGGATTGTGGGTGCGAGTGCGTGTCTATTCCTCTGTGTATGCGCGCGTGCATTGTTGTGTGTGTGTTCGTGTATGTGTGCGCGGGTCTGTTAGAGTCTGTGTTTATGTTCATGATTGTGTTGTGCGAGTGTCTGTGTGACTATTATTAAAATTACCGTTAGTACTGGCAAACTTGTTTTCCAATTGTTGCAGACTCACAAGATTTAGTGTGTGCGTATGTGTAGCGTGTGTAGAGTATGTGTGCATCTGTGTGTGTGCGTGCGTGTGTGTGTGTATGGTAGAATTTGCGTTTATGTACATGTGTGCATTGTGTATGTGTCTGTGTGTGAGCATGTATGTGTGTGTATTAGTGTTGGGCCGGTATTTGGTTATCCGCTCTCACCGACACCGAGGGATTCTCGCTATCCGAGGAAACTAATCACTTTTAGTGACAGCTAGTTATTCGCGGCCAGCTTGATATGATCAGTATCTATCCGTAAAAGCCTATCGGTAAATGGTTATCCAGATGGATTTTTGTTGCTTTGGAAATTCTTCGATTGTTATTGGTTAATTGCAAAAACACCTCTTTGACGAACATGGTAACCTCAGCGCGCATTGGCGAATGAATACAACGGACTTTTCTACGCTTACCGTATCTACTGTTATATTACGTTAAATTGGTAATGCCACCAGCCTCGAAGGTTTGGGAGTTCTTCTTCTAAGATAGGAGGATGTAAAAAGACTCTAACGACGCCCTTGTGACATGCTTGTTGTGTGACAAAGAGTTGAAACAGACCAGAGGATCTACCAGCAACATGATATCGCATCTCAGATCAGCACACGCCAGTAAGCTCTACTCAACCTCCTCTGATTCAAGCTCTGGTTCAGGTGAGTCATTGAGATCGATTAAGTTGATTATAGAACAATCAAGAATAGTAAACAGTAAGTCTATAGTTTATGCTAAACTAGGAAAAACAAGATAACCCACTCGACTCCAGCAATTCTTGAGTATAGCTATTAACTCCAAATTACACTACTTAGTACTTACTTTATTTTACATAACTATTAATGGAATTGTAGCTAATAAAATAATTTTATTATAACTTTTATATACATGTAATTAAAATTTATAAATACTAATTAATTTTAACTAAACAGTTTTGATATTAATTTCAAATGGTTTTTCAAGTTGATATCTCTGGAAAGACTTGAATTCATGATACCATTTGCAAATTGTTATAGATATAACGTTGACTGCTATGCTAGCAAGCTCAGGTCAAACTTTCAAATTGTTAAATGTTATTGCTAAATAAATATGATAATTTGTAAAAAATGACCTTGTTTCCTTCGTTGTAATTAACAAGTACAAAACCAATGTCTTACACCATGGCATCATCTACCCAAAAGAAGCTGGACAGCTTCGGAATGACTGATCTTGATCACAGCGATTTTCTTCAGCTCTCTATCATACTCTCCTCTCTCCCAAGGTCTCAGATGACTTCAACCCCACACAGTAAGAAGAATACTAGAACACCAATACACATGTTGAATAGCGATGAAGACGAAGGTAAGCAAAGCATTCATGATTTAATATGTTACAAACAACTTATCCATCAAGTCTTAAAGATAACCATAAATAAATACTCAAATATAAATGCATATTGTAACAATGCAAATCTTTCGATAATAATCTCATTAGTCCACTAATGTCACTAATCCCCTGATAACTGATAACTAAGAAGTATACGGAATGCTCCACACCTCCCTTATGTATGTACCCAAACAGTTACTTGATTTAAACTTATGTTGTTTCAGATATCTCATGTGTTGAGGAAACAGGCACCAAAGCTAGGCTTCAACCAGTCAAAAATTCACAGAAGCTTTCTAAAGCAGAATCTATCCACCAGCTCTTTAGAACTCCTTATTCTTTTGCAAACTACAAGTTTTGCAAACTACAAGAAGCTTACTACTGCTGTAGCTACATTTATCTTCAAAGAAGGCTTACCACTGCGCACTGTGGAGAAGACAGGCTTCAAGGAATTGCTGTCAACTTTTGACCCATTGTAAGTAAAACTTAAATTGGCACAGTAAGTGGCGTTGGCAAGATTGTCATATTAGTATGTAGACTTCAGCGCATTTTGTTCACGTCAACTGCCCTGTTGACTATGACTGCACAATTACACAGTAGCCGGATACCCTTAAGTTTTCTATTTTATACAAGTAATGAGAGATAAGAGGAAGCATAATAACACACAGGCGCAGCTAATGCATGACCTCTACTGAAAACTTGTTTTAAAAAATTCTGACCTGTTTAACAAAATTACGCAGGAATAATGATAAGCTAGCCAACTTTCTGTTAAAATGTGGAAATGTGTAAAAAAATACATGATTGCTTTGCCATTAGTACTTCTATAGGTACACTCTCCCAAACTGATCGTATTTCTTGAGAACGCTGCTGCCAGCTATGTACAGTAAGACAGTCAGACGTGTCCGAGATGAACTAGGAGCTGTGAAGTTTTTTAGCGCCACTACTGACCATTGGTATTTTATAACCAAAGACCTTTTTATGGCGTATACTGTTCACTGGTTAACAGATGAATTGGAGCTCAAGACACGGCCGTTACAGGTAACCAATCTTGACTTCTCGATATGTTATATTTTTCACGCCCCCCAACTATTTTGTAACAATAATGAGAAACCAGGATGACAAGCAAAATCGAAGTCAGCCCCGAAACTATTGAAAGCTTACCCATAAACAAATATTGGGATGCACAAACAAGATCAACCAAGGTTGTTTTATGGTGATTTTTCTTCACAAGTCTGTTGTTGAGTTTAATTAAAACTATGATTTTAGTCTTATTGCTGTTATAACCACACGGTGAGTATAGAAACAGACAGATCATGTGAGACAAGATGTTATTTGATTTTCATATTAACAATCAAGGCTTGGGTGGGTGGTGCGAGCAGAAAACATCATGGTCATTGGTTTGCTTACTAATAAAGTATTAAGATTGCCAGTTCTATGTATGTCTAATGTATAGCACCTTCACTTCAATATACATATTGTGTTTATAAACTGTTCCTCTAGAGAGGAAGTGTTATTTTCTGTTTGATTATTTCCTGTATGTTTAAAGGTCAGCCATTGTCCAGAAAACCACACCGCAGCTAACATTCAGTTGATGTTGGACTAAGTGTTTCTAGATTGGGAGTTGGATGCTGAGAAGCAAGTAGCCGTTACAACAGATAATGCTTCAAATATTTCCACTGCTGTCAGAGATCAAGGTAAATTATAGTTCATTTTATGCCTTTGGCCTACTTGGTCTGGTAACCAATTCTTATCTTTTTTCATGGAATTTAGGTTTGTGGAGTTTGTAATTCGTATTGACATTAATGGTCCAAGTGAACTTCTTTCAAGTATCAAACTATCCAAATAGTTTTATCATTTCCAGACTGGTTACGAGTACAATGTTTTGGCCACCGTTTGAACTGGGCAGTTACTTCTACTTTCAGGAAGTACCATGAGGAGATACACCCTTCATTAGCTGCCATCAAGAAAATTGTAGACCACTTTGCCCACTCTCACAAGAAGAAGTGATTGATGAAAGAGGCACAGGTTTGTTTGACAGAACTTTGTTTACCATTCTCACAAGACTGGACATCCCAAAACAAGTTATTATTTAATAAATAATAATGATATACATTTGCAGATAAATAATATTTATCTGCAAACGTATATCATAATGACAAGTACGTGTATTAGAATACAGTGATAGCTAATAGTGGTTCTCCTAATAGATCAGAAACACACAGGGCAAGTCTTATTCTGTTCATCAGAGATATAGCTTTGAGAATCGCCCGGGATGCTGTTACACTCCTAATATCATTCACATTGGAGTGATTATATCAGACTGTTTGCAAGTAAAAATGTAGTCAGTTCAACCCAAAAGCTATTTGAAATAGCGGTCTATAACGCTGCAGCTGCCAGATCTACAAGCACGTTATAGCTTTGTCAGTTGCAGCAAAAAAGTTATATATATATAACATTCTTTTCTAACATTTCAATTCTTGCATTAACTGATTATGGCTACAAAAGCTTTTTATCAAGAGAGCACAACTTGATTTAAGCTTTATAATGTGTGAACTTAATCAACTCTATCGACCATGTGAATCGTCTCCTATGACATATGTACATAGTTACCTACATTGATTTAGCCTAAGTTTCCTGAAAAGTTGTATCAGCTATGAGGGTGGAGAGCGGGCAACCGTAACTAGCCGTGGTTCTGACTAAGGCTTCTACACAATAGCATACGACAAAGATAACCGCATGCTTGCTAGTTTTACCCCTTTCTGCATGGGCATGTACATGTGGGCATGGGCATGTACACTCAAATTCCTTTATTTTTAGAATTATGAGCTATACATAAGTGTTTATGACAGCAGTAATTTTCTGTGTTAGATGCATCATTCTTAAACTAAGTACATGTACCTGTTTCTGTATTTGAGTCACGAGTCTCTCATCTATTTTCTACATAAACTGCATCCTTGTTAGTTATGTAGACAAAAGCGGTCATGTGGTATTGTACAGCCAACTGCATTCTTCCAATATCCACCCTAAGCTATTGTACAGGTGGCTTTTGTACCAACCAAGAGGAAGATGTGGGAGAGTGGACATGTTTAATCAGGAACTCAAACTAAACTCAGCTATCCTATAAATGTTACACTGAGCAAACAGATCTCAATCAAAGTAGACTGTATCAGTTCTCAGCCACTTACAACATTTTCATTTTTTTTTTGTGCCATCAAGTGGTTGCAGTTAACAGAAGAATCGATACCACCTGCCTTTTTAGTTTTATACCAAAAGATTTTAGCACAAAAACATTTCAAAAATTTGTAATTGGGAACATTAGATCTGTTCTTCTGGCTAGTAACAAGTTAATTACCAAAATCGTTTGAGGTTTATGTGTCTCAATGTCTATGATTACACATTTTTTGTTTTTTTTAACTTTAAATGTGCATTCACACATTTAATTTATCATATTTTGGGCGATCGGAGTTGTGTTTTCACAACTAATTCTTGGGCATTCCATTTGCTAATATCCAGACATGTCTGTTGCTAATACTCAGGCATGTCCGTTGCCAATATCCAGGCATGTCACTTGCTAATACTCAGGCATGTCACTTGCTAATATCCCCGCATGTCACTTGCTAATATCCATGCATGTCAATTGCTAATATCAAGGCATGTCAGTTGCTAAAACTCAGGCATGTCAGAAGTTTCTGTTGCTAATATCCAGGCATGTCAGTTGCTAAAACTCAGGCATGTCAGAAATGTCTGTTGCTAATACTCAGGCATGTCAGCTGCTAATATCCATGCATGTCACTTGCTAATATCCAGGCATGTCACTTGCTACTATCCAGGCATATCAGTTGCTAATATCCAAAGCATATCAGTTGCTACTATCCAGGCATGTCTGTTGCTAATACTCAGGCATGTCTGTCGCTAATATCCAGGCATGTCACTTGCTAATACTCAGGCATGTCACTTGCTAATATCCATGCATGTCAATTGCTAATATTCAGGCATGTCAGTTGCTAAAACTCAGACATGTCAGAAATTTCTGTTGCTAATATCCAGGCATGTCAGTTGCTAATATCCAGTCATGTCAGAAATGTCTGTTGCTAATACTCAGGCATGTCAGTTGCTAATATCCATGCATGTCACGTGCTAATATCCAGGCATGTCAGTTGCTACTATCCAGGCATGTCAGTTGCTAATATCTAAAGCATATCACTTGCTACTATTCAGGCATGTCACTTGCTAATATCCAGGCATGTCAGTTGCTACTATCCAGGCATGTCAGTTGCTAATATCCAGGCATGTCGGCCAAGAGTTGGAGTTGGAATGACATCCCGTCTGTTTAGAATTTGAAATGTAGTTTGCAAACAAAACCCGATTTAAACTTCGACTATTCAAAATGAGTCACCTTTTTAGCCAATGAATTACCACATCGATATACATACTGTTTTCTTGTATTTGCGTCGCTGTTAACATTGCGATATGTGATTGTTCACTTCTATGTTGTACTCTGTCAATGATGGCTGTTCAAAATAGACAAGCATAATACGAAGATTTTGCTGATCTGGTTTCGGTGACTGATACAAAGGCAGTTTTACAACAATTTTTCGTTTTACACTAAACCCACTTTGTAGGTGTGAAAGCAACTCCTATAAATTACCCCGGCGTAGATGCACCTACAAGATTATTTGGAATACAATAAAATTTGGAACTTGTTAGTTAGATCAATTTTCTGGTATTAGCAAAACATTTGACACATTGGCCAATTAGCTAGCATGAGACTAATTTTATCAGCCCGCACGTGATTGGCTGATCTGAAGCCTCACAGAGTTTAAAGGTTGACTTGCAATAAAATTCACATTACAGTTATTTGATATGAAAAGGTTCACCATTATTTACTCTGTTGTGTTGTAGATGCAAAATATGTGAGAATGTGATTACAAGCTCTTAAAAGCTTAAAAACGAACAGTTAATCGCAGCCACACGACACCGCCGTAGTTTGGATTCGCTCTCCAAAACGGCTCAAATGGGACATACTTGTCACAGGATGGTTTCTGTTTACACTTTCATGCAATCTCATTCGTCAAAATATTATCACAAATATACTTCACGCATTCAATAAAACCATGTCTATTGTTCTTACGCGACTGTTTTATCGTCATTGTAATGCTGTCACTTTTAGCACTGATATCTTATAGCTTACTGTAAAAAATCGTTAAACTTTTCAACCTTAGCTCGAATGAGTACATATCATTAGCTGATAATCATGATGAGCCTGTTGGTTACCTGTGATAATCGAAAAGTGCTGCAAAAATTATTTCCGAAGTATTGGGTCACATGATCAGATTAAGACTTGACGATTAGTCCAAGCCAAAAGAAAACTGTAAAGTAGCGAGCATCTATATTTGATACGGGGTCTTCGGCAGAACCTGAAGTGTTTTTCATAAACTAGTGCTACAATAAGTTTTATATTGAGCTTTTTATTGGCCTTTCAATTCTCGTGAGAACATCACGTGACAAGACGATAACCAAACTGTAATGAATACGTCAAATAAATAAAGAGATTCCAATCTATGGTAGCTTTTCGTTTTTGAGTGTTTAAGAGCTAGTAATCACATTTCCACATATTTGACACTTACAACACAACGGAGTAAGACATGGTGAATTTGTTGATACCAAATAACGAATGTGAATTTTGTTGCGAGTCAACCTTTAAGCTTTTTTATTGCTCATTGCTGAACCACCAAGCTAGTGGAATTTTTCTTTACTATTGCTTTGTAGATTGTGGGACGCTCCTCTACCACCCTGGTATTCCAGCTTGGAAATCAGTTTATTAAGACTCCAGTTGGACTTACAGGGAATTAGAAAGCACGCAACCTCTAAGCATAGATGATTTGGTAAGATCAAGGTTAGTGTTCTAGAAAGTACTGGCGCATTGCATTCTCATTTTTTAGATCCTATGGCAAAACATTGCATACGGTATGTTAATATGATCATTTTTGCTGTATCAATATTTGATTTTTATTGTAGTCACCGCTGCAAAAGAGTGATAGAATAGCGTACCCATGTCAAGCATCCCAGAGTCTACTACAAAAATCCGGTGTAACTACTTTGCAGACAAAAAGGCACCCTGCTGGCTATGTACTCAAGAAGTAAGTCATATGCACTGCAGCAAGACTCGCTTACATTGCTGTCAATACTGACAGCATTATGACATATAGGCTGCGCTGTCATGTCACTATGACATGTTCACACACTTGCTCTAGGATTGCATTAGTATGCCACAGATTATGATCATAGACATCTGTAGACCTATCATAACATATCATAACCCGAGAGAATCAACTGTAAACAGTTTTAAATAGAAGTTGAATGGTGCTTCACATCCAGGCATGTCAGTTGCTAAAATCCAGTCATGTCATTTTCTAATATCCAGGCATGGCGCTTGCTAATATCCAGGCATGTCAGTTGCTAATATCCAGTCATGTCAGTTGCTAATATCCAAGTATGTCAGTTGCTATTATCCAAGCATGTCAGTTGCTAATATCCAGGCATATCAGTTGCTAATTTCCAGGCATGTCACTTGCTAACATCCAGGCATGTCACTTGCTAATATCCAGGCATGTCAGTTGCTAATACCCAGGCATGTCATGTGCTAATATCCAGTCATGTCAGATGCTAATACCCATGCATGTCAATTGTTAATATCCAGTCATATCAGTTGCTAATATCCAGTCATGTCAGATGCTAGTATAGCCATAGATGACATAGCAATATTCCATACTATGGCCATACTGCTTTCGGTGCACTGCATCGCTGGCATGCTATCAATGTAACAGTATTAGGTTGACTGTGTACGCACCACTGTGTTACCCCTGCATATGTATGGGAATAATATGTTACTCATGTATATGTACTGTGGAAATGTTATGTTACCACAGTGCATATACTGTAGAAGTAACGCGTATGCATTGTAGAAATAACAACTTACCACATTGCTTGCATTGTGGAAGTACCGTGTTACTATTGTACAAGCATGGTGAGAGTGCGATGTTATCTATATTCATTCATTATGAGATTGTGATGGTGCCACTTTGCACTGTTTGAGTACTACAATGTCACTGTACATGCACTTTTGGAGTACTACGTGTATTTTGTTACAATTTCACTGTAGAAAGACTATGTTATCAAAGTGTGAGCGTCAGTATATATTGTATTACAGAGACTGATGAATGTATCACACATTCAGGATTTTATAATAAAGCCATCTCTAACCAAACTCTACTGTATATTTATAGAGCGGTATTATAGTGTGTACATTTCCCTTTTTTTAGATTTCTTGTAGCTTTATAGGCTATTTCATATGGTGTTAGTAATTATTAGTATAGTTCAAGGTAACAGCGAGTGTTTGTCCTGTTCAGCCCGTTCTTGCCGCTTCCACATACTGCTACCCGCTTGACACGTCACTGTTGCTATTGATCAGCGTGATAGTCTGCATGCAGAGCTTCCCATTTGGAGTTGCTCTTGCCTCGATTTTTAAATGTTCCCTTGTCTAGACTTGTCGACTTTTGATCATTATTGCGGCAGTTAAGAGTTTATCAGAAAAACTTTATCAAAAATAAAATAAAAAGTTTGTAGAGCTTATGAACTGGAATAAATCAAGCATCAGCCATAGTTATCAGTAAGAAATGATTTAGCAGAAATTAGGTGGTTAAGTAGAGAGAGGTTGGTAAACTCTAACACCACTAGGTTTGTATGCTAAACACAACTGATTGGTTTAGTGCCAAATAAGCTTTCTGTTTGTTCACTTGAACACTTACTACTCTATGGGAGGTGATATGGTAGCATATACAATGCCACACAGAGGAGTGAAGACATTTACTGTAATAAATGTCACCACTCCTGTCTTGGATTATTTCAGTGTGACCCAAAAGTAAATGTTATCCGCAATCTCAAAGTGAGACTGAGAGGCTGTGATCAATTAAATAGAGACTGTGTACTATGTCAAAGGTTAGGGAGGTGATTGACTATTATCTCTCATGAAGCAAATATGATGGCACAAAGGCATATCAAAGTGAACACCAGTCTTATATCACATCAACAGTAGTACTCAATGGCTATTAGTAATATTTATAGTTTGGTTGGGATTCAGGCGTGTCCAAATTTGCCGGTTCTGGACCATGGATGCATTCGACAGAGATAACCAAGGAGTTGTCTACTACTTCACAGTTGTCAGCTCTTGAATAAAAGCTTTTCCAATACTCTGTAAGTCACCCCTTATCATTGCTTAAAGCAATTAGTTTTTATTTTATATTCTCTTTGAATTGTCCTGCTTTACTTATATTCAGTTTTAATCAAAGTTATCAGAAGATAAACCAGAAATATGTAAACCTTAGTAACTGGAGTATATGGAGTGTGTGAGCCATATAGATCAGTGAATCATAGTTGAGCAAAAATTAGGTTTGCATAAGATTTACCAAACATAGAAAGAGTTTGGCAACTTCAAACTCAACTATGGATGCTGTGCAGGGGAATTTGGTAAAGTTTAAAAGCTATCCTAAAATGACTGATTGCTATGGTTTAGATGGGTAACAACCGCACAATTGCCCTTAGTAAACTTTTTCCCGACAATAATTGATCCGTAATACAACTCCCCCACTTAAAAAACACATTTAAAAAATTTTTTTTCTGCCCCAAAATGCTTTATTATTTCATTATTTAAATTCGGAGCAGTTATCCTATAAAGAAAGTTGTTTTGCAGCCGTTTAAATAAACTTGTACTAAAAATTATGGGAATATCGTAAACAATGGGAGCTTATACATTAACCTAGAGCAAGGTATCCTAAAAAGTGTATTATTATATTGTCTAAGACTTTTAGACATTTTATCTAAAGAGTGTGATACTTAATTGTACCACATGAAACTAATAGTAATAAAATGCTTAACTTATAGAGTGAAGTTCCACTTAAACATATTTTAATATTTAGCTCTGATTTATCATTGAGCACTCTGTAACGAATTGTGCGGCATCTACTTTATGTATATGAATTATAAATATGAATATATATACATGTATATATATGCATGTATATATAATGTGCATATAATATAATGTATATTTATTGTGTATTTATATGCAATATACATAAATATCATATGGTTTATTGATATATAATTCATATTGATTTATATATATTTACATATACATGTATATAAATATAATATTCCTGTATATGTATTTGAAGTATGTACATGAGAAAGTATTTATGGTATCTTCAAGCTGTACAAGTGGGCAAAATACACATGTCATACAGCCAATCAGTGTAATTACTTAACAGTATAAACTTGGCTGAGGAATTCTAAGATTTCTAGCGTAATGTGATGACATCACTCACTCAGTAGTTCTCAGTGTTAGCTCGTATCTGTAGTGATACACAGTACATTGCTACGGCGGTGCCCAATATCGCGGTACTGCCAAGCCATTTTTAGTGTCTGCAAAATTAAGTTATAGGCCTACACTTTCTTATAGATTTACATCTATTTCAATGACAACCAACTAAATTCTGTTTAAAATTTTAAATTCAACATAATTTTTTGCATAGAAATACAAAAATCTAGATAAGTATCACAACTTCTTGATATTGGTTGCTATGACATTTTGAAATGTAAACAAAATTTTGCATTGATTTTCGTTTCTCAAACTTTAATACCAGTTTTCTCAAAACAATTTTCTCGCGCTAGTGGTAAACATGCATTCAGTTTATTGACCATAAAAGCCGCTGTAATTAAGCTAGAATAAGTTTTTTTTGCAAAATAACTGATAATCTTCTCCTTATGTTAGTGTAGACTCTAAATCTCACACACCCGACTTAACCATGGTTTCTGTGATCATGAACCATTTTTTCACTTTGGTTACAGATCGCTGTCAAAACCATTCTGCATTCAACACAACCAACTTTCAAACTGTATATATTACACAGCAGCTTGCCATTTTACTTATAATATTGCATGTCTCTTATTGCAGGTGAGAGATATAAACATACTAGCCGTGTCACCCGGCGTTGCCCGTGTAATAGAAGAATATTTGGACAGAAAATTAATTTGTATTTAACATATAATCACATTTGCCATTCTAACTTTCAAACTACATATCATGAGAGAAGTTTTTTGTTTTATAAATAATGAGAAGTGGTGAGAGTTTTGCTATTAGGGCCATTAGGCAGTTTAATAATGTGAGGAACAGCTTCTCGTGACGTTATGCTATGACCCGCGTCATACGTAAAGCAGTTAGGTATAGCCATAGAGTTATCTCCCCCTAGAGTGATAACTGTGCATTCAACAACACGAGCGTTTCCGGTGCCATCAAGGAGCGTTTAGGCCACGCCCCTTTTTTGTGCTAGTCACTCGTAGTGATTGACAGAACAATAACATCAGCCGTGAGAATGATCATTAATTTGCACAGTAATTATTGCTCATATTAAAGAGATGATGATTATAGTTTATTACTCTAATATATGCTTATTATTTAAAGCAATTCAATACTTACATGACTTGCAAAGACACTGAATAGACAGTGTTAAGTAGGTGAGTTAATGCAATCAGTTACTCCAATGATATACAGCCCCCACACATGAGGGGCTGTATATCATTGGTTATTCATAGATAAGATAGATAGTCATACTGGGGTTGTATTACATTGGTGTGATGGGAAGCTAATCGACTGCCATCAACTGAAAGTGTTGACATTGTATGGTGATAGAGTGATTCATTGTCACCTCAGTTCACAAACAGCCCTTGCATGTAATATTAGATTTCAATACATATCAATTAAATACATAGACTAGCTTGAAGCAAAGATGTCCACTAGTTAGTGGACATCTTTGCTTGATGTAAGCAAGCAAAAAGTTTGAAAGTTAGAGTGGCAAATGTTGTTATATGTTAGATAAAAATAAATTATACTTAATTATACTAAATTATAATTATTTAAAAATAAAATAGACTTTTTATTACTTTATTTATTAAATAAAGTAGTAAAAAAGTAGTTGAGAATTACTTTATTTATTAAATAATATAATAATAATAAAAATTAGCTATGATTACAATAATTTTTTATTGTAATCATAGCTAAACAGATTATATTTAGCATTACTTGCTAATTATTTTACATTTAAACACATTTACAGTTTTATTTTTTTCCTAATTTATTTCAACAAAACACTTCTTTCATGATATGAAATTTAAAAGTTGTAGTTGTTTGAAAAAGCTTGAAAACATTTACAGTTGTTTTTATTTTCTCTCTTCTCTTCATTTATTTCAATTACACAAAACACTTTTCATATTATGTAGTTTGAAAGTTAAAGTGGTAAATGTTGTTATATGTTAAAGAAAAATAAATTATACTTAATTCTACTAACTATAATTATATAAAAATAAAATAGACTTTTTATTACCTTATTTATTAAATAATTTTCCATTGTAATCATAGCTAAACAGATTATATTTAGCCATTACTTGCTAATTATTTTACATTTAAACACATTTACAGTTTTATTTTTTTCCTAATTTATTTCAACAAAACACTTCTTTCAGGATATGAAATTTAAAAGTTGTAGTTGTTTGAAAAAGCTTGCAAACCTTTAGAGTTGTTTTCTTTTTCATCTTAATTCATTTAAACTGCTTAAAAATATTTTCTCATGATATGAAGTTTAAAAGTTAGAATAGTAAATGTTATATAAAAATAAGTTTTCTGTCCAAATACTTTTTTATTACTCGGGCAACACCGGGTAGTACAGCTCATAGTTGATGGCAGTTGATTAGCTTCCCATCACACCAATGTAATACAACCCCAGTATAACTATGTATGTTATCTATGAGTAACTGCTTGCATTACCTTCACTTTCACTCACTATCTATTCAGTGCCTTGGCAAGTCATGTAGGTATCAGGGATTATGTGCATGTCACAATTTCCATTTCCATAATTCATTTCCATATTATTTCCATTTCCATAAAAGTTCCATAATTCATTTCCATATTAATTCAATTTCCATAATTCATTTCCATATTATTTCCATTTCCATATTATTTCCATTTCCATAATTCATTTCCATATTAATTCCATTTCCATAATTCATTTCCATATTATTTCCATTTCCATATTATTTCCATTTCCATAATTCATTTCCATATTAATTCCATTTCCATAATTAATTTCCATATTATTTCCATTTCCATATTATTTCCATTTCCATAATTCATTTCCATATTAATTCCATTTCCATAATTCATTTCCATATTATTTCCATTTCCATATTATTTCCATTTCCATAATTCATTTCCATATTAATTCCATTTCCATAATTCATTTCCATATTATTTCCATTTCCATATTATTTCCATTTCCATAATTCATTTCCATATTAATTCCATTTCCATACTTCATTCCCATAGTATTTCCAAATCCATATTATTTCCATTTCCATATTATTTCCATTTCCATAAAAGTTCATAATTCATTTCCATATTAATTCCATTTCCATAATTAATTTCCATATTATTTCCATTTCCATAGGATTACCATAATTCATTTCCATATTATTTCCATTTTCATACTATTTCCATTCTTGTAAAATAAAATTTCCATATCCATTTCCCTAAAATTATGGAAATATTTATGTTTATGGAAATGAAAAAGTAAACATTTCCATAATATGTTTAGCAATCCCTGGTAGGTATTGAATTGCTTTAAATAATAAGCATATATTAAAGTGATAAACTATAATCACCATTTCTTTAATATGAGCATTAATTACTATCTCAGCTGGAATTCATGATCCTTGTTTAACCCTTCTCATGGCTGATGTTATTGATCTAGTCAATCACTACGACTGACTAGCACAAAAAAGAGGCGTGGCCTAAACGCTCCTTGTTGGCACCGGAAACGCTCGTGTAGTTATCACTCTAGGGGGAGATAACTCTATGGGTATAGCTCTGATATAATGCCTTATATTGGTTGGCCAACAACTGCGACATCCTTAGTCCAGTGGGCTAGACATAAGACTTCTGCCCGGCTTCGTGCGAGATCGAATCTTCGTCGGTATGTAATATTTATTTCAAGAATTTAAGATCTATAGCCGGATTTCCGACATGCGACACACGGATTTTGAAAAATATATATATATAGATAATCATTTCCTTTCATTATTGCTGTTTGTTGTACATAATAACAACCAGTACATTGCAGCTACTATTGCAGTTATCCTATTGCACTGCAGTGACATTTGACGGCTAATATTGCATTTCTCAACCAACAGTACCTTCTCTTTTTTCCAATATCACTTTGGTTGTGGGCAGTATGACAGGAAAATTTCTAGTATTGTGTATATTTATTGTGTATTTATGTTCATTATAAACATATATCTTATGGTTTATTGATATATAATTCATATGTATTTATATATATTTACATGTACATGTATATATATATAATATTCATGTATATATAATATTTATGTATATGTATTTGAATTATGCACATGAGAAAGTTTTTATGGTATCTTCAAGTTGTAAAAGGGAGAAAAATACGCATGTCATACAGCCAATCAGTGTAATTACTTAACAGTATAAACTTGGCTTAGGAATTCTAAGATTTCTAGCGTAATGTGATGACATCACTCACTCAGTAGTTCTCAGTGAAGTTACACAGTAGTTACAGTGAGTTACACAGAGTCCCTTCATTCTGAGCTATTATTATTAACTATTATTGACTGCTATCATTCTTCGATCATGAGCATCGCGGATTGTCCACCACAGACTGGCAGCGGGATAGGCGGGCTTCGTTTATCATCATCCAGCTCGCTGGCCGAGCTGGATAACACCTCTTATGGTTTCGGTAAGCAATGTATAAATACATGTTCATTTTCACTGAAGGAATATTGTAAGTTTATAATCTGTCTATAAAAAAGATGTAATGTTTCTCTTCCTTGAAGCAATATAAGTTTATAATCTGACTATAAAAAGATGTGAAACTCATAAACTATTGTGAAAATAAATACATTAGAATCGATGTTTAGCTAGTTACTACTTAGCGACTGCTGAAAGGAATAAGGACCTCATCTAAACTGATATATTGTTAAAGTGAGAGACAGTAGAGCAGTGAGCTGTAGAGGAGCGATTTATGTGTCTTTTAAAAACAAAGAGTCTAGTATCAGGCGCTTCAGTTCAAAAAATTGTGTTGGAATCAAACCAAAGCAGATGGCGCATGAGAAGTTGTCATACCCATTAATTTCCTTTCATCATTCAAACTGTAGTTTGTGGAATGAATCAACAAACATGAAAATGAGAGACTATTTAGTCACGCATTTGACATATGAGCAAAAGATCTGACTGTTATGTCTATATCCTTTCTCACCAATTTTTTGTTTGTCTAAGACATGTCTGTAAAATAAAACATAACATTTAGTATATATTATAAAAATGCTTAAGAATGCTCGCTTTTGACTCATATTTGATTACTTTATTCTAGTCCATACTACCTCCTTTGTTAGGTTGATATGAAATATTTTAAACTGATATCAGCTGCTTCAATCAACTTAGTAAATCAGTCAAAAGACTGCAACAAATTTAATTATAAAATGTAGTGACATTTATTCGAAAGAGTAGCCTCAGGACCTACGTAATAATAAGTCATGAAAGGTCATGATGTCGTTATTCTTATTAAAAACTCGCTATAGCTAGGCCAGTACACTCAACTAAAAGATTTCCTTAATATAAGACTTGATAAATTCATTAACTATTTGCAAGTGTCTTTCTCCACAAATTCAATCAGTGAAAAAGTGAACATCTCATGGTGACACAACTATTAACATTCCGCTCCAACCAAACTTTTATGAACTGTCATAACTTTCACTATTGAGTCAGAGTGTTATGAAACTCGATAAGTAACTTTGTTACAAATAGAACTCGATCTAAGACGTTTAAACTGAAATTGTATTATTTCATTTTAGAACTCCCTGAATTCTTTGCTCAAGAAGAGGGCAGCTCTTCCTCCTCCGGACAATCTGCGCCAGCAATTACTTGGCCACTGCCTGCTGCCCTTCAATTTATGCTAGATGCTGGTCATCTAGCTACTTTGAGGGCAGCAGAGCCAAAAAATTTAACGTGGCCAGTGATGGAGGAAGAGCTGCCTGATTCGACATCTACTCCTTCATCTCAACCTCTTCCAATGCAATCAGCACCCTATCCACCTTCACACTCCAAATCTTCACCTCAATTTCATTCATCAACACCCCGATCAGTACAAAAGAAACCATCACCCCATCTACCTTCACCATCGAAATCATCACCTGCATCTCCATCATCAACATACTCAAAAGCACCACTCCTCCCATCATCGCCACCATCTCCAGCCCAAACTGGAACAGTAACAAAGATTTTAATTGGTTGCGCCGCGGTAGGAGTGGCGGTGGCAGCCTTCAAGCTGTACAAGTAAGTTCTTATGCTAAACAACCTATATGATTATAGTACATGTTCTATTGCTGACTAAAGCCTGGTTCCTATATCGATTGCGAGACTCCGGCGGTAACAGGCCCGCTGGCATATGTGCACATAAAGCCACATCGTTATTAATATCGTAAACATAATTTTGTGATCAAATAAAATTTTCGCTCCCCCATGCCGTTCCTATAATGGTGACCTTTACCCGTACAGTGCATTCGGGAAGGCTTTGCCTGCGGTTTTTGCAAAATTTGAGCAGTGCGAAACTATTGCGATGCTGCCGGCAACTACTGGCGGTCCTTGGTGGTACTTGGCGTAGGTTCCCATTTCACCGCTAATAACCAGCTGTGCTGTCGCCGGTGCTTTGCGACGTATATGGGAACCAGCCTTTAAGAATTTAACTAATATCTACATGTTACCAAATATAATTCTTTGACTTGTAGGCACTGGTGCCAATGAAACCACCACTTCATTGCCACCAGAGGATGCTGCCATTGCCACTTCTTTCCATCCACCAACTCACCTACTATCGCCACAACAACTGTCACAACCACCACCTCTACTATCCCAATCACCATCATCTTTCGCTTCACCACCTCTAACACCACCACTGTCGCAACCACCACAAACACCGCCACAATCACCAAATCATCTTCACCACAACTTCATATTTACCCCATTCACTTCATCGCCACCATCACAATTGCCCCTCTACTACCATCACTATCGCCTCACCATTAATAATCATCAACACTACACATGTCGACTCACCACCCCTACCGCCTAGCCCGCCACCCGCTGCCAGTCAACTTCCTACCCACTTTTACTCAAATAAAGCCCATCTCTTCTAATCCACTCTTCACCACAACACCACCAACCACCACAACACTATATCTCAGCCAATGTTGAAGTGAGTATTGATTGTCATTATGATGGATGTAACTTTGTTAGAGGATTCTTGACAAGTCATGGCAGTTGAGTACTGACAGTTTAAAGTTTGCTAATATTTGATAATATTTAGTTTCTACTCAGTAAATGTCTGGTGTTGCACGGGTAAACAAAGTAACTAACTAACAACTTTGACTAACTTGATACGTAACATAAGTTAGCTCAATATTTGTTCTATTACACACAGCATAGGTAAAAAGATGCAAAGATTTGGAAGCATGATTCGCTGACATATGATATGATGACTTTCTATTGACTTTTGACAGTCCAAACCTTATAAATCAATAGAGGGTAAAAAGCGTGTCATTTGGCAAGCCATCTTTGGTCTTTTTATTAACTGTTGTCACTGATTTACACAAGAATAACAGTTTATACTGTTTATGCTATGAATATTAATACTGTATCACATCTGCTTATTGAATTCAAGGATAGAAAAATAGTTATAATCTTCTGAATGCTGCATCTCTTTTATTATTTTCTATCTGAGAGTAGTTGAAGGTGATGTTATATATATATATATATATATATATATATATATATATATATATATATATATAATATATAAATATATTATAATTACTATAAATTTCACTGTCATACAGCCCACGACCAAAGAGATGTTGGAAAAAAGAAAGGGTACTGACGGTTGAGAAATGCAATATTAGCAGTCAAATGGCACTGCAGCGCAATAGAATAACTGCAATGGTAGTTGTAATATACTGGGTGTGGGTGTTATTTTATGTTTATATCTCTCCCCCTGCGATCGGAGAAATGCAATATTGGCCAATATTAAAAGTAAAATGCACTGATATTATTAGAATAGCCAATATTGTTAATATAGTAATAATATAAAACCAATGCACAATTTTGTTTACATTTCAAAATGTCATAGCTAGCATTATCAAGAATTTGTGATGTTTATATAGATTTTTAGAAAAGCTGTACTACGTAGTCATTGTTCTGTAGTCATCCAAACTTATAATAAAATATTGTAATGATTTCATAAGAATTGTTAGAAGGAAATATCATCGTCATTTCCTTTACTTACACTGCATTGGACATCAGTTAGAATATCAAAGTACTCAAAAGTGTCTAAAATGTCAGTTATTTTGAAATCAGCAAATTGTCGAATTGCCGAAACCTTCGGCAATTTGACAATGATATATAGACTGGTGAAATGTGCACGTTATTTTTTTGTGAAATGCACGCGACTTAATCATTTTATTCTCTGTTGCTTGGCGTTTCAAGTTCCGGTCCTAACTTTGATAAAAGTAAGGCTTTTATGGCCTTACTTTTATCAAAGTACGGCCGTAAATAATACTAAGTAACGATTTTTGGCCAATAAATCTGTCTATTTGTGTATAATTCATTCAGATGGGTACCTTTTAAGATACTGTCGACACTTTTCAAAGACTTGGTAATATATTTGAATTGGTTTATATGTGTTTTTTATCGTTATTATACTTTAACGACTCTGCTAAACGATGGTTAAAATTTTTCATGAGTTTTCAAAACGAGGGTTTGCGACGTCGTTGTTGAAAATTTTCGTAAGTTGTGTGCACATGCATTTATCATGTGAATAATTTATCATAATAATCACATCATTTATCACATCATTACACATGCACATAACGGCAGCCTCGTAATACTCAATGACCGGAATGAAACTCTTATTTAAAGTGGACGAAGGTTTGGAGCTCCCGTCGAATTGGAGAAAGTTGGGGGGCTTTTTGTATGTATTTACCTCTTTTTCGCGGGGATAAAACCTCATGAATAAGAGAGTTTTACAACATTTACTTCAAATTGAAAAGCAGAAAGTCCATACTTGGAGTGAACTAATAAAATAATTAAAATAGCATTACTAAGGTGTGCCTAGATACGCAGATTTGTCATTATTTGATACATTACTAAATTGAGTATAGATAGCTTTATTATGATATGATACAGTACCAAGGTGAGCATAGCTAGCTTTGTAATAATGTGATACAATCAGATTGTCTCTTAGTGATTAAATTAGTAATCTCTTATGGTCTCCAAGTGATCTCTAAATTAGAGAGTCTCCATGTGATCTCTTAGCATCTCTAAGTTGGAGATCATGCTTCTTTTGAATTACCATGTTCTTAAATGTCGGTTGCATTTAACTGCAATTTTTGTTAGCTTTGGTAATAAATATACTTATTGGCATGCAAATTCTTTGCTGTTACTATATGTTTACAGTAATTGAGCCCTCGAACTCTCTAGGGGGTACATGTAACTCTCCTGCATGCGGCATGGCTCCAAGTCTGTAATGAATATATTGCAGTGAGAGGAGAGCTGCAATGCCCGCAGTGCATGGTCAAGAACAAGAGGTTAGATTGGGAGTACGCACATCGGCCATCAGCAGTAGAAAGAGGGATAACTCCAAAAGGACAAGTAGCCTATACGAATCCTGTCTCATCAGATAAGAGGTTTGTATGTTGTTGTAACTGCCAATTGCATGGTTGTTACAATCAAATTCAAATGAAAGATGCTGCCAGCAGAAATTTGGTACTGGTATAATACTATTCACACATGAAACAATAATACCAGCAGTAGATACAACCCTCCAGTTTATCAGTATGCATATTTAATTTCTTATACACAAGTTTGTCATTCTTTTTCAGTTTGAAATCTAAAAAATTGGAGCCACCGCTACCGGGGTCAAGTAAAGGTCGTTTATCACAAGCCTCCAAAGTATCAAACCTACTTCTCACACAGAACTATCTGCCAGTCGTGGATATGACGACCAAGTTCTATGGAGAGCATTTGGATACTGGCAGCAAATGACCTTCCGATCTCTTTATTTAGAAATGTGAATAATATCTTTATGTGATGTTTGTGTTGAAACAATTATATATTTTGTTATTATTTTGCGTGCTTTATGAATATAATTTCTACAATATGAAATGAGAGACATGAAGTAGATGGAATTTGAATTGCCCTTGACAGTATTGATCATGTCTTGACTAGTTTGTGCAGTGAATCAGATACAACGCAATGTTTGTTAGCGATTCTCAGCAGATGAACATTCACTAGAGCCTGTCAGTCATGTCACCTATATCAGACGATATTAAACTTCAAAAGTCGGTGACTACCCTAGGACACTTATATTTTGCTAGTATTTAGTTTCGGGAGTAGCTCACAGAGTAAAATTTCACAGCAACTTAATTTCGCAGCTCTGATGAGTGCGAAAATATAGTGATTTGGAAATAAATGCAGTGGAACAAACATAATTAGATTCCTCAGGTTCAGTTCACCGATAAAAAAAATTCAATTTGCGACTAGTTTGTAATTGTGAACCGCAGGTAGAATGGTGTGGGCAAGGTCGATAATGCAATTTGATCGCTTGTTGTCTTTTGTTTCCTGGACTATCAACAGGCCCGTTTTCTCTGTAGCAGCTGAGCCGCCCCAACTTTTTGGGAATTTTTTACGGTAAGTACTGCAGTCCAATTCGGATAACTCTCCCTGGATAAAATGTAACGTTTCATCTCAAACACAAGGTTAACTCGAACGGATTCGTTTGGTCAGTTCCAACGCAATGATAAGTTGCTTCAGATAACTCGACCTCAACATAATTTATTCGAAAAGTTATTTGCCCAACGGCCATGGACACAGTTTTTATCGCTGTAGAATATCACTTCATTCCAAGCCATAGAGACCAACATCAACTTCTAGTAGTTCTTAGGCATCATTATTATCATCATCAGAGGCACAATATTTTTGGTAACAACTTTTATAAAGGTTTGCAAAAGATTAAGTTTTGTCAAACACCCGCTTGGCCATGTTCCATCGAAAGCGTAAAAGCTTCCAAATGAACTTAAAATAAAATCCGCAAAATTGATCTTTGTTAAAACGCTCAAAAGAAAAAGATGTCTTTTTCTGAGCGTTTTAACTGCGGTCCAGTTTTGCCTATTTTCATTTAAAAACGTCTCGTCAGTCACATCACCTAAAACAAAACAAATCTCAAAAAATAGAAAAATGTTGATACTTTCCGGTAAAAATTTTTAAAACTTCACACGACAGGCCCGGCTGAGGCCCTACATGAAAGAAATATGTTGGGGGCTTACACCGCCCCACCCTCCACACAGTAGGTCTTCATAACTAGTCGCCTAACATTAGCCACCCCAACTTGCAACCAGTGAATACAGGCCTGAATATCAATGAACAAAGCTATTTAGTTTCGCTTTTTCGCTCGTTTGTTATGATAGTTTAGTTTCGCACATTAATTTTTCGCGAGAGGATGACACCGCGAAAACGCAAAAATTAGATGAGGCGAATACACAAGTGAATATGACAACACACTCTTGTGAAAAACTGAAACACGAATATTGTAGTATAGAGAGCTGTCGGTGACTAAATGGTGTGTCACCAAACAGGGTTCAGTATTTCGAAAACTGACCAATCAATGTTGAACAGCTTCTGGCTTTTTGTTGGTCAGTTTTGCGTTAAGCTCTGTGATTGGCTAAAAATTTTCAATTGCGCCGCTCTTTCTTTACAGCATCTTCAGAAAATGTTTGCCTTTTTTATTGCTCAGTTTCTAAAATGGAACTAGTTTCACTTAAATCTGACTGGTTAAGTCATAAGACCTAAACTACTTTCGTTTCAGAATTATTCTGATTGGATGTTTTGGTCATACTCCTAAGAGAACAATTCCAAATATTTGAGAAGTTATATATTTGTGCGTGTGTGTGTGTGCGTGCGTGCGTGTGTGTGTGTGTCTGAGTGTGTGTCTGAGTGTGTGTCTGAGTGTGTCAGTGTGCATGAATGTGCGCCATCTGAATGCAAAGTGTATATGTGTGGTGTATCTCTTAGTGTATGAGTTTGTACTTGTTTGGGTGTAAGAATTTTGTGTATGTGTGGTTGTAGTTATTTGTTTGTTTGCTTATTTATGTGTCCTGAATTTTGATCTGTTTAGTTATTTCATCCTTGTGTTTGCACATTTGCCTAGTCTGTTTATTTGTTTTATGTTTTTGTGTATTACATTTTAGAACTACTGTCGTTTTTCGCAAACTTCTTTTCAAATGTCGCTAGTAAGCGAGATACAATGCGCTAAACACTGTTCAATCGCAACATGATTTACAAGTGTTCTAGTGGAAAATTGCTACTACATTGAAGACTATTAAACTACTAGTATGTAGGACCGCTATCAAGCTGCTACTGCAAGTTTGGGATATAACATTATGTGATTGATCAACAAATTAAATACATTGCACTTACTGGTACATATCTGGTTATATAAGTGCGTTTGGGTTCATGCGTGTAGGTAGGTGTTTGTGCGTGTATGCAAACGTTTGTGTGTTTTTCTGTGTTCATGTGTGTGTGCCTCCGCATTTGTGAGCAAGTATATGACTGTGTGTCTGTCACAGTGAATTTTATTAGAATTACTGACATCGCCTGCAAAAAAGTTTTCTAAATGTTGCAGTGTGTGCATGCATGTGCAAGATTCAAAAGGGTGAACTTTGTTCAATCGCAACAAGCTATCAAAGGCTATGAAATGATCACCATGGTCTTCAAAGAAAAGTTTTTAACCTGAAAGTAGAAAGTACATTTAAAACTATCAGGCTGTTACTATGTAAGAGCTATATCTAGCTTCTACTGCAACTTTTGATATAACAGTTTGCAATGGATGAACAAATCAACTATGTTGCTGTTATTATTTCATATCTGTTGGAATATTAGCGTTTGTGTGTGCGTGCGTGTGCATGTGTGTTTACATGTTTGTGTGTATGCGTTTCGCTCAGTGTGTGTACATGTTTGTGTGGGTGTGGCTGTTGTGGTGTCCGTCTCGCAGTCTGTGTGTGTCGCTGTCTGCGCGTGTCGATGTCTGTGTGTCACTGTCTGTGTGTCGCTGTCTGTGCGTGTGTGTCGCTGTCTGTGTGTGTGTGTGTGTGTCGATGTGTGTGTCGCTGTCTGTGTGTGTGTGTGTGTGTGCGTGCGTGTGTGCGTGCATGCTGGTGTGTGTGTGTGTGTCGCTGTCTGTGCGTGTGTGTCGCTGTCTGCATGCGTGTGTGTGCGCGTGTGTGTGTGTTGCTGTCCGTGTCTGTGTGTTTGTCTGTATATGTTAATGTGTGTGTCTGTGCTGGTGTGAGCAAGTATAGAATGTGCGCAATTTTTCCAACAAGCGAAATATATCGCGAGATTTAATGGGGTAAACTTTTTCTTCGCAACAAGCTATTTTAATCATTCCAGAAGTTATCTGCTCTTTAAGGACAAATTGTTTACTTTAAAGTAGAAGGTATATTTGAATGTGTGTTTGTGTGTGTGGTGTGTGTACGTGTGTGTGTGTGTGTGTGTGGGCGTGCATGCGTGGGTGTGCGTGTGTGTGTGTGTGTGTCTGCGTATTGTAGGCTTGCGTGTGTGTGTCTGCGCATTGTTAGCAGGTGTGTGTGTGTATGTGAGTTTATGTGTGCGCATGCATGTTTTTGTGCAAGCGTGTTCATCTTTCTATGCGTCTTTGTTAATAGGTGTGTGTCTGCGCAGTTGGTAGCAGGTATTTATATGGGTGTCTGTCTGTCTTTGCATTTGTATGTTAACCACGAAAACTATTGTCACCGCTCCGCAAACATTTGTGATGACTCGTAGTATTTTCAATACAAACGCGACATTTCATATAGCGCACAATAGGCTCTCAAAGTGAAATTAGTCCGTGCGGCATAAAGTTTTGTGTTTTGAGGTCATGAACTTTCTAAAGCGAATAATATATCAGGAATTGATTGCTTATGCATTTGATTAGCTAAGATGCTTTATTTGACTGTTTTGAAGAAGTTAAAGGGGTTGCTAAGGACGATGAATGTTGATATTTCATTTCCAGTTATTTGGTTTACGTATCGTATTTTAAAATGGCTGTACAGAAATAGCTGTACCAAGGAGTTTCAATTACCAAGGTAGAAATAAGGGGGCTGTCACATCAGATGATAGTAAAGGCATTGCAGACTTCTTAGACCACATCGCCTCCATTCACTCTCGTGACCTTCCAGGTCGAGTTTCAGGTAAGCCAACTAGGTTTTGAAATTTAAAAATAAAATGCTTTCAAAGCATAATTACGGTTATTTTATTTTTTTGCGATTAGTTAACCTAAGTTATTAATTTTGTCAGAGCTATGTTGAACATTATTCATCAAAAACATTCCAATAGGTTTTGAGGAACTAAAGATTCTGCCTAGTAACTTCACAATTGAGTCAATCTGTGAGCTCTATAAGCAAAAGTGTCAAGAGGCTATGCTTAACTTCAAGTGTAAGTCGGCATTCAGAGCAATCTGGGAGGAGCTTCCGCCATACTTTATCATCACCAAACCAAGTACGTAAATATCTGTGTTAGCTCTGCCAGAAAAATAACATGGCACACTTGAGGTATGTGCATTTACAGTTTTAGTCTTAGTGATATTTGAGCATATTGAATATTCTGGCAAGTGTTCTTTGCACACTGTCCACTACCTTTCGTTATTGTTTGTCACAACAGGTCTGCAAACCAGCCGTTAGATAAACGAGCTGCAGAGATCAATCGGCAGCTGAATCTCCTTGAACATGCCTTAATGAGTGCATCCTGCCGTCACGGCAATATCTAACAAAAGACTTGAAGCTTGGGGGTCAATACTTTTCTGACTGGACCTCCCGTTGCTCACTACGGATTTTATTATGCTCAGCAGGTAAATCAAAACCATTTTTAAAACATTGTTTGTTACAAAACGCAAAATCTCATTTTATATTTTTGTCAAAAACACACACATACGCAGCTCAAAATATAACAATAAATGCTCGACTATTACAAGGTTATGAAGCCAAGACTGTAGTGTTTTGAGTTTAAACACTGCTGAGTTTTAACAATTGGCAATTAGCAACTGCCAATTGCAAATGCTAATTAATAATTATAAAAACAATCAAGTTTATAAATAAAAATATACTTTTAAAAATAAAAACAGTAAATGTACAGTATACTTTCAAGCCTATAAAAAACAACAAATTTTACTTTGGTTTAATTCTTAGGTTTACTACCCTGCCGACCAGCTATCCTAATCCGAATCGGCTATCCTAAAGATGCTAACTCGTTCATCTCAGTAAAAGTTCTGTGAGTGGATTGGGTAATTATTCTAACACTGATACATTGGCATCAATGTTATGCCCAAAACCACCAGTTCAATGTGCAACACAATTTGGTCGTAGCTCCTTTACTGTATATTAATTTGTTATTTTCCAACGACACAACATATTACCTTGACCTCACTGTTTTAAGTATTCTAGTTCATGTGGCGCCATTGGAAACTTTTTTATATTGTTCGCCATGTTCTCTTCCCTAAAGATTTCAATATTCATGAGAACGTAATGCTTGTAGCGGGGGCTGCTATGACTTTCCAAAACGTCAACAAATAATACTGTTTGATATTTAATACATCAACTGTAAAGAAAATTTCTCAGTTTGTGGCGTCGACCACATTGACCAACACCCTCTTTGATATAACTCTGTGTCTTAGGTTAAATTGCTTTGATTTTAATTCCGACAACAGTTTTGAAAAGCTGACAAGTTTCTCTATTACTTTGGGCTAAAACCAATTTTGTGATCTGACCTAATTTGTATTAAAAATGACGCGACCTGTCACATTTTTCCCAAATGTTTTAAATATGCAAGATTCAATGGGAGAACGTTGTTCAATCGAAACAAGCTATCGAAACCCGTCAAAAGACTCAAGTGCTTTATAAGGAAAAGTGTTTAACGCGAAAGTCTGAGATACATGTAAAACTATTAAACTGCTACTATGTAGGACCGATATCAGACTGCTACTGCGACTGTTGAATGAACAGTTTGGGATAGATAAAAGAATCAATAACATAGCTGTTACTGTTTCATATCTGTTGGTATATCTGCATTTGTGTGTGTGCGCATTGTGGGCATGCATCTGTGTATCTGCGCATTGTGGGCATGAATGTGTTTGCATTTTGTGGGCATGCGTGGGTGTGTCTGCGCACAGAGGGCATGTGTGTGTGTATCTGCATATTGTGGACATGTGTGGGTGTGTCTGCGCACAGTGGGCATGCATGTGTGTGTGTATCTGCGTATTGTGGGCGTGCGTGGGTGTGTCTGCAAATTGTGGACACGTGTGGGTGTGTCTGCCCACTGTGCAATATATATATATATATATATATATATATATATATATATATATATATATATATATATATATATATATATATATATACAGATGCATTTGTTTTATTGCAGCACCATTATGTGCAGTGGCTATTACGGAGTGATGGGTTTTTGAGATATTAGATGGATTAAAGAAATTACAGTGTATTCTTATACAAATATCTGCTTCATCATACAACAGTTTTAACATACAAAGTGGAATCTTGAAACAAATTAATTTCATATCTAGAAGTTTTAATGCATATTTGAAAACTTGATTTGTTGCTGCTGAAACTTAACTGTTTGTTTACTTTGTGAAATTTACTATTAAATTCATTTATATTTTTATATTTGCAATAAGAAATCAACAGTTGACAATAAGCAATCAACAGTTGAAAATAAGCAATCAACAGCTGACAATAAGCAATCAACAGCTGGCAATAAGCAATCAACAGCTGGCAATAAGCAATCAACAGTGGGCAATAAGCAATCTACAGCTAGCAATAAGCAATCAAAAGCTGGAAATAAGCAATCAACTGTTGAAAAGAAGCAACCAACAGTTGACAATATGCAATCAACAGTTGACAATAAGCGATCAACAGTTGACAATATGCAATCAACAGTTGATAATAAACAATCAACAGCTGGCAATAAGCAATAAACAGCTAGCATTAAGCAATCAACAGTTGGCAATAAGCATTCAACAGTTGGCAATAAGCAATACACAGTTGACAAAAAGCAATGAACAGTTGACAATAAGAAATCCAAAAGTTGACAATAAACAATCAACAGTTGACAAAAAGCAATCAACAGTTGAAATAAGCAATCAAAAGGTGACAATAAGCAATCAACAGTTGACAAAAAGCAATCAACAGTTGAAATAAGCAATCAACAGTTTGCAATAAGCGACCAACAGTTGGCACTAAGCAATCAACAGTTGACAATAAGCAATCAACAGTTGACAATAAGCAATCAAAAGTTGGCAATAACCAATCAACAGTTGACAATAAGCAATCAACAGTTGACAATAAACAATCAACAGCTGGCAATAAGCAATCAACAGTTGGCAGTAAGAAATCGACAGCTGGCAATACGCAATCAACAGCTGACAATAAGCAATCAACAGTTGGCAGTAAGCAATCAAAAGTTGACAATAAGCAAGCAAAAGTTGGCAATAAGCAATCAACAGTTGGCAATAAGCAATCAGCAGTTGACAATAAGCAATCAACAGTTGGCAATAAGCAATTGGCAGTTGACAAGCAATCAACAGTTGACAATAAGCAATTAAAAGTTGGCAATAAGCAAGCAAAAGTTGGCAATAAGCAATCAACAGTTGGCAATAAGCAATCAGCAGTTGACAATAAGCAATCAACAGTTGACAATAAGCGATAAAAAGTTGGCAATAAGCAAACAACAGTTGGCAATAAGCAATCAGCAGTTGACAATAAGCAATCAAAAGTTGGCAATAGGCAGTTAACAGTTGAAAATAAGCAATCACCATTTAGCAATAAGCAATCAACAGTTGGCAATAAGCAATCAAAAGTTGGCAATAAGCAATCGACAGTTGACAATAATCAATCAAAAGTTGACAATAAGCAATCAACAGTTGGAAATAAGCAATCAAAGGTTGGCAATAAGCGATCAACAGTTGACAATAGGCAATCAACAGTTGACCATAAGCATTCAACAGTCGACAATAAGCAATCAACAGTTGACAATAGGCAATCAACAGTTGACAATAAGCTATCAACAGCTGGCAATAAGCAAACAACAGTTGGCAATAAACAATAAACAGTTGGCAATAAGCAATCAACAGTTGGCAATAAACAATCGACAGTTGGCAGTAAGCAATCATAAGTTGACAATAAGCAATCAAAAGTTGGCAATAAGAAATCAACAGTTGACAATACGCAGTCAACAGTGGACAATAAGCAATCAACAGTTGGGAATAAGCAATCAACAGTTGGCTATAAGCAATCAAAAGTTGGCAATAAGCAATCAAAAGTTGGCAATAAGCAATACAAAGTTGGTAATAAGCGATCAAAAGTTGGCAATAAGCAATCAACAGTTGACAATAAGCAATCAACAGTTGACAATAAGCAATCAAAAGTTGGCAATAAACAATCAACAGTTAGCGATAAACAATCAACAGTTGGGAATAAGCAATCAACAGTTGGCAATAAGCAATCAACAGTTGGCAATAAGCAAACAACAGTTGGCAATAAGCAATTAACTCATTCGCACCCGACGAATTTCTAGGCGATCAGCCCCAGATACCGCTAATTTTTCAGAAAGTTGTGGTAATTCAAATTACTACTACAGGAGACAGACTTGAGATAATTTATTCAATCAAACTTCAAAAGAACCAACCCAGTCTCCTCTTTTAAAATATAGTACATTCACATAGACACCTTGTATCCCTTTTATGTAGATCCGTGCCTCAAAGAAGGTAGTTTCAGGACATTTCCAATTTTGAAAAAATTGTCATTTGCTGAAACAAAGATTTGCACCATAAAAATTACAAAATATACAAAGTTTGACTGAAATTACTCATTTATTACAGACAAAACATAATTATAATTATTATTTATACATATGCAGTTAGTGATGAACATGAAAATCATGAAACTCTAACTTCGAACTTTTCCTCACGAGCATCATCCTTCAAACAAAATCATAGCAAATCTATTTGCCAATATAACTCAAATAAAACATTATGAAAAAGTTTCAAATAATAAAAATATGTTCAATAACTCTGTTTTTGACTTTTCAGACTTCATAGACAGCTCTAAGAATCAATATAATCCTATCGAAACTGAAAGATAACGTTAGTCCGACTACGGCTGGCAGCGTGAAGAGTGCATATTTATTCGAGCATAACGATACAAATTGGCAAAATTAAAAGTTAATAAAAACTTTGAAACACTAAAAATAATGTTTTGATTTGATTTGTGCAGTCTTTGAATGTCTTACCACTTCTAAATCTGCATATTTACTTCTGGAGTTAAAAAAATTATCACGAACGATAAAATTTCAAGTCGGCATGACAATTTCCGGTTTTGATAGAAACTGAGATGGTTGTACTAATTTGGTTATAACTTTCGCCGGAGATTTCATAGAGGCATATTTTAAAGTTTTTCTGATTGGCCAGAAATTTTTCTTTCTAACTAATCAAAAATATTATTTTATAATTTAAAAATAATGATGCAAGGAGTTGGTAAATTTCTCAAGTTAACTCGCGTTGGGTGCACAGCTACGTTATAAATATGCGAGTTAACTCGCGTTGGGTGCGAATGAGTTAACAGTTGGCAATAAGGAATCAGCAGTTGACAATAAGCAATCAAAAGTTGGCAATAAGCAGTCAACACTTGGTGATAGGTAGTTAACAGTTGACAATAAGCAATCAACAGCTGGAAATAAGCAAGCAACAGTTGACAATAAGCAATCAAAAGTTGACAATAAGCAATCAACAGTTGACAATAAGCAATCAACAGTTGACAATAAGCGATCAAAAGTTGACAATAAGCAATCAACAGTTGACAATATGCCATCGAAAGTTGGCAATAAGCAATCAAAAGTTGGTAATAAGCAATCAAAAGTTGGTAATAAGCAATCAACAGTTGGCAATAAGCAATCAACAGTTGGCAATAAGCAAACAACAGTTGGCAATAAGAAATTAACAGTTGGCAATAAGGAATCAGCAGTTGACAATAATCAATCAACAATTGACAATAAGCAATCAAAAGTTGACTATAAGCAATCAACAGTTGAAAATAAGCAATCAACAGTTGAAAATAAGCAATCAACAGCTGACAATAAGCAATCAACAGCTGGCAATAAGCAATCAACAGCTGGCAATAAGCAATCAACAGTTGGCAGTAAGAAATCGACAGCTGGCAATACGCAATCAACAGCTGACAATAAGCAATCAACAGTTGGCAGTAAGCAATCAAAAGTTGACAATAAGCAAGCAAAAGTTGGCAATAAGCAATCAACAGTTGGCAATAAGCAATCAGCAGTTGACAATAAGCAATCAACAGTTGACAATAAGCAATTAAAAGTTGGCAATAAGCAAGCAAAAGTTGGCAATAAGCAATCAACAGTTGGCAATAAGCAATCAGCAGTTGACAATAAGCAATCAACAGTTGACAATAAGCGATAAAAAGTTGACAATAAGCAATCAAAAGTTTACTATAAGCAATCAACAGTTGGCAATAAGCAATCAACAGTTGGCAATAAGCAATCAAAAGTTGGCAATAAGCAATCAACAGTTGGCAATAAGCAATCAAAGGTTGGCAATAAGCGATCAAAATTTGGCAATAAGTATACTTTAGGTAGCTTTAGTTTACATTTACTGCTATTGTTGTTCTCTAAGAACAGCTCTAGTTTGCTCAGGCATAATTGCGTAACTTTGCTGTTGGTCAAATCAAGCGAACCAAACTCATGTGTCTTTTCATTGCTTTACCGTTCAAATCTGAAACACTGGTTTTAGCCAAGCAAATTCACTGAAAAGTATCTACATGCATTTTTCCTCACCCTTTCCAGTTAAAAATTTTAGGTATTTGGAAAACTTGGTGCGTTTTTCTTCCTATTAGTTGTTCCAAAAAGTTCTTAAGCTTTACCTTTTAAAGTGGCTCAGATGTAGGAAATTTATAAAAAAGAATTTTTTGTTGACATTTGGCATGCGTCTAATAGTGTATACTATAGAAACACTAATTATAGCTACAAAAGCTTTTTTTATCAAGAGAGCCCAACGCCATTTAAGTTATCCTATTTCAGGCAATAATAACTAGCAGTGGTGCTAACTCAGGGTTCTACATAATAGCATAGGACAAGGACAAAAGCATGCTTGCTAGTTTTATGCCACTCGGCATGGGCTGCTGCTATACCACCCGCAACACTCCTTTGTAAGTACCAGGGAATGTGTAGCACAATCTATATAAACTACCATGTACACTCAAATTTCTTTATATTTAGAACCAGGAGCTATACATAAGTATTTATGATAGCCGTAACTTTCTGTGTTAGATGCATCTTTCTTAAAATAAGTACCTGCTTCTGTATTTGAGTCACGAGTTCCATCTCTTTTCTATATAAACTGCATCCTTTTTAGTTATGTAGACAAAAGCGGTCATGTGGTATTGTACAGCTGACTGCATTCTTTCAATGTTTACCCTAGGCTATAAGTAACATCATCGGGTGGCTTTTATACCAAAAAAGACGATGATGTGGAAGAGTTGACATGGCCATCAGGAGCTCAAACTAAACTCAGCTACCCTATAAATGTTACACTGAGCAAACAGAATTTAATCAAGGTAGGCTGTACCAGTTCTCATTCACCTACAACATTTCCATTGTTTGTTTTGTGCCATTAAGTAGTTGCAGTTAGCAAAAAAACACGATATCCTCTGCATTTTTAGTTTTTTACCGAAAGATTTTAGCACAAAAACTTTTCATAAATTTGGAAATGTAGCTAAGAACATTAGATTGGCTCTTCTGGCTAGTAAAAAGTTAATTGCTAAACCCATTTGAGGCCATGTGTCTCAATGTCTAAGATATCACAATTTTTCTTTTTTAACAATAAATGTGTGTTCACACCAAGGGGATTTATTGGAGTTGTGTTTTTGATGAAAGAGTTGGAGTTGGAATTACATCCAGTCTGTTCACAATTTAAAATGTAGTTTGCAAACCAAATCCAATTAAAACTCCGACTTTCCATAATGAGTCACTTTTTTCAGCCAATGAAATACCACATCGATATCCATTCCATTTGCTTGTAGTTGCGTCTCTGTTAACATTGCGATATGTGATTGTTCACTTCTATGTTGTACTCTGTCAATGATGGCTGTTCAAAACAGACAAACATAGTATGCAGAACTTTGCTGATTTAGTGTCGGCAACTGATAAGAAGACATTTCTACAACCATTTTTCGTGTTACACCAAACCGACTTTGTGGGCATGAAAGCAACTCCTTTAAATTACCCCGGTGTAAGTGCACCTATATGAGCTTTTATCAAATCTGGAACTTGTTAGTTAAATCAACTTTCTGGTATTAGCAAAACAATCGTCACATTAGCCAATTAGCTAGCATGAGTAATTTTTTCAGCCCTCACGTGGCCCTCACGTGATTGGCTGGTCTGAAGCCTCACAGAATTTAAGCTTTTTTATTGCTCATTGCTTAACCATCAAGCAAGTGGAATTTTTCTAGACTATTTCTTTGTAGATTGTGGGACGCATCTCTATCACCCTCGTATTCCAGTTTGGAAATCAGTTTATTAAGACCAGTTGGACTTACAGAGGGGTTAGAAAACACGCAACATCCAAGCATAGATGATTTGGTAAGATCAATGTTAGTGTTCTAGAAAGTACTGGCACATTCCATAGTCTCTTGTTCTAGATCCTATGGCAATACATTGTATGTGTAAATATAAACATACTTTGCTGTATCAATATTTGATTTTTATTGTAGTCGCCGCTGCAGATGAGTAAAAGAATAGTGTACACTTGTTAAGCATCCCAGAGTCTACTGCAAAAAGCTGGTGTAACTACTTCGCAGACGGAAAGGCAACCTGTTGATTCTGTACACAAGAAGTAAGTCATACGCACTGCAGCAAGACTGGCTTACATTGCTGTCAATACTGACAGCATAATGACATATAGGCTAAGCTGCCTTAAACTATGACATGTCCACACACCTGCTCTAGGGTTGCGTTGGTATGCCTCAGAATATGATCATAGACATCTGTAGACCTATCATAACCTATCAGAACCCGAGGAAATCAACTGTAAACAGTTTTAAATAGAAGTTGAATGGTGCTTCACATCCAGGCATGTCAGTTGCTAATATCCAGGCATGTCAGTTGCTAATATCCAGGCATGTTAATTGCTATTATCCAGGCATGTCAGTTGGTAATATCCAGACATGTCAGTTGCTAATATTAAAGCATTTCAGTTGCTAATATCCAGGCATGTCAGTTGCTATTATCCAGGCATGTCAGTTGCTAATATCCAAACATGTCAGTTGCTAATATCAAAACATGTCAGTTGCTAATATCCAGGCATGTCACTTGTTAATATTCAGGCATGTCAGTTGCTTCTACTTGCTGCTACCTGCTAGACATGTCACTGTTGCTTTTGATCAGCGTGATAGTCTGCATGCAGAGCATTCCTATTGGAGTGGCTCTTGCCTTGCTTTTTAAATGTCCACTTGTCTAGACTTGTCGACTTTTTATCTTTGTTGAGGCAGTTAAGAGTTTATCAGAAGACCTGTATCGAAAATGAAATAATACGTTTGCAGAGCTTATGAACTGGAGTAAATCAAGCATCAGCCATAAGTATCAGTAATAAATCATTTAGCAGAAGTTGGGTTGTTAAGTAGAAAGAGGTTAGTAAACTCTAACACCACTAGGTTTGTGTGCTAAACACAACTGATTGGTTTAGTGCCAAATAAGCTTTCTTTTTGTTGACTTGAACACTTACTACTCTATGGGAGGTGATATGGTAGCATATACAACACCACACATAGGAGCTGAGACATTTACTGTAATAAATGTGTCACATCTGTCTTGGATTATTTCAGTGTGACCAAAAGGTAAATGTTATCCGCAATTTCAAAGTGAGACTGAAAGACTGTAATCAGTTAAATAGAGACGGTGCACTATGGTAAAAGTAAGGGAGATAATTGACTATTATCTCTCATGAAGCCAATATGATGGCACAAAGGCATATCACAGCAAACACCAGTTTTATATTACCTCAACAGTAGTACTCAATGGCTATTAGTAATATTTATAGTTTGGTAGGGATTCAGGCGTGTCCAAATTGTTTGCAGGTTCTGGACCATGGATGCATTCGACAGAGATAATCAAGCAGTCAACTACTACTTCAAGGTTGTCAGCTCGTGAACAAAAGCTTTTTTAATACTCCATAAGTCTCCACCCATACAAGGTATCCGGGAGGAGAAAACAATTTCATATATATATATATATATATATATATATATATATATATATATATATATACAGTATATATATATACATATACAGTAAAACTCGGATAACTCAAACTTCAAGGGACCGAGCAAAAGTGTCCGAATTATCTGAGTGTTCAAGTTATCAGAGCACTGTTACAAGTCCATGTATTTACTTATTTATTAGTAGATACATGAACATATACAAACTATAATATAAATCAAAAGCACAAATGGCTTGTTTCAATTTAAATGCTTCTAATGTAAAGTTTAAAACGTTTTTATCAAAAAGTATAGAGATTTTTTTATCACTTGAGATTGGTTTGTTGTTTGAGGTGATGTTATTGCCAGGACATTTTTTAGATTGACATTGGCAAAACTTGATCGTTGCTGAAATGCTCAAAAAGCAAAGACATCTTTTTCTTTTGAGCATTTTACCCACGATCAATTTTGCCAATTTTTCTTGAAGTTTATGCAAAGATTAACCCACTTTACCTGGCATTCGTTAAGAGCAACACTCCGAGGCAGTTCAATTAAAAGTTTTACGAGGTTTTACGGTACATTGTATATCACTAACGATTTTTGAATGGATACTTATTGAATGTACACACGTATTCTGTGTTTAGGTCAAAGGATGAATAGTTTTTTTTAGCTAAGACAACGTATACGTTTAATTACCACAATTTTTAAGACGTTTTAAACATTCAACATTCCGACGTTGATTCAACATGGAATCCACGTCGGAAAACTATTCATCACGGGCTAGCCGGGTCACGCACTCAAGGATTTTCGCCACGCAAACAGAAAACAAAACATGCTGTTTTTGTTTTGTATGTGCGTGGCGAAAATCCTTGCGCCCGTGACCCGGCTAGCCCAGTTAAACCTTTAGAACAGTCGTTGACAAATTTATTTTGCCGATGGAGGTAGTAACGACGCTTATGAATTACGAAAAGTTGAGGTTTACCTTTATGGCTTGGAATAAAGTGATTTTCTAAAGCGGTAGCAACCATTTCGAAAGCCGTTGGGCAAAAAACAGTTCGAATTAACAGTGTTGAGTTCGAGTTGCATAGAGCCATTTATCATTGCGTAGGAATGGACCAAGCAAATCCAGTCGAGTTAATCATGTGTTCGCTATATCCGAGGGCGATTTATCAATGTTTCACTGTATATATATATAAATTGTTTCCTCACCCCGGATACCCCGTATGGGTGGTGAATTCTGCTCTAACTCGGGTCTCCTACCAGATATCTGGGAGTTTCAGCACTCGCCTCAAGATCTTAGCTGTTCCCAATAGCGCACTTTTCCATTATATATACATATCATCAACTCTCATTGTTAATGGGATTTGTGTCCCTTGCCAAAGCTCGTAGCTGCACTGATGAGGCTTCAATTGCCGAAACGGTACTGTCTGTAGCATATATATATATATATATATATATATATATATATATATATATATATATATATATATATATATATATATATATATCACAATTTATATATATATATTTATATATAAATTGTTTCCTCACCCCGGTTAACCCGTAAGGGTGGCAGTAGTTTCTGCTCAAACTCGGGTCTCCTACCAGAGACCTGAGAGTTTAAGACTCGCCTCAAGATCTTAGCTGATCCCAGGAAGGCATTTTTCTGCAACTCACCTGAGTTGATTGCTGTTGGTGTCTGGGCAAGCAACATTCTGTGATCCGGTGTTATTGCGCCCAGTGCCCCAATGACTACTGGGATTACAGTTGTTCTTACATCCCAGCATTTTTCAATTTCTTCTCCAAGAGGGAGATATTTCTCTACCTTTTCTTTTTCTTTGCTGTCTATATTGTAGTCATTGGGTACTGCTATATCTATTATAGTAGCTCTTTTGTTCTCCTTGTCCACCACCACTATATCTGGTTGGTTTGCTAGAACATGTTTGTTAGTACGGATGTAGAAATCCCAGAGGATCTAAGCGCGGTCATTTTCATTCACCTTACCAGGAGTTTCCCGTCAGTGTTGTGGTTTATTAAGGCCATACTCGTCACATAGACTTCTATACACAACACCTGCGACATGGTTTTGTCACTCAGTGTATGACTTTCGTGCTAGCTGCTTGCATCCATTAATGATGTGCTGGATGGTTTCAGGTGCGTCTTTGCACAGTCTGCATCTAGGATTGTCTCTAGTGTGATATATTTTTGTTTGGAGTTGCCTTGTTGGGAGCACTTGCTCATGGGCTGCCATGATTAGCGACTCTGTATTGGTCGTTAGGTTTCCTTTTTTCAGCCACATATATGTCTGGTGAAGATCGCCAACCTTAGATATTTGTTGGTGGTAAGCACCATGAAAAGGTTTCGTGTGCCAGTCAATTTCCTCATCATCAAGGCAAAGGTCCATTGTAAGAGCAGCCGATTGAAATTCTGCTAGCAACTTATCTGAAGTGGCCATGGAGGCTGCATAAGCTTTGATGCTTTGTTCTTCCTCCTTTACTGTCTGCTGTACACTTTTGAGGCCCCTACCGCTATCTTTCCTATTGAGATATAATCTAGTAATATCAGATTTTGGGTGGAGTGCTCCATGCATGGTCAGCAGTTTACGATTTGCTGTATCTGTTTCCTTGATGGCTTCCTCAGTCCACTTTATTATACATGCTGAATATCTTATTACTGGCAGTGCGTAGGTATTTATTGCCATGACGTGATTCCTGGCATTGAGCTGGTTCTGTAGGACCTGCTGAAGGCGTTTCTTGTATTCGGTGATTGCTTTGTCACGTACCTCGGCTTCGTGGTTGATGTTGCTTTGTATAATTCCTAAGTACTTGTACCCAAATTCTAAATTTTTGATGGTACCATTTTGCACTCTTACGCCATCTGTGAGCATAGAATGGATTTTTTTAAGATTTAGCCTTCCACATTGCTCAATACCGAAGGTCATTCAGATGTCCTTTCTGTATACCTGAGTGAGGTGTATTAGCGAATCAATGTCCCTTTCTTTGTTAGCGTACAGCTTGATGTCATCCTTGTAGAAGAGGTAGTTTATTTTGGTGCCACTTTTTAACTGGTACCCATATTGAGTCTTCTCCAGCATATTGTTTAGAGAGTTTAGGCATATGGTATAAGTTTTGGCAGAAGAGCAGCAATGATAAGGAGTGATATTGATAGATGCTTCGCTTTATTTTTACATTCGCCAGTTTTTTGCCATTGGCCTCTAGTTCCGTTTTCCATTTGGTCATTGACATCTTGATTAATGCCTCAAGAGCAGGGTAAACATTGTACATACTGAGACACTCAAGTATCCAACTATGAGGAAGTGAGTCATAGGCCTTTTTGTAGTCAATCCAAGCCACGGCAAGATTGGTATGCCTTCTCCTGCTGTCTTGGCAGATCGTTCGATTCACCAGTAACTGATGTTTGGCTCGTCGGGTGTTGCGCCCAATTCCTTTCTGAGCACTAGTCATATAGTGACTCATGTGCTGTTCCAGTTTGTCTGCAACTATTCTTGAGGGCAGTTTCCAGGTCATGGACATGCACATTATTGGTCGATAGTTTTTGGGAATCGGTCCCTGCTTTGGATCTGTTATCAGAAGTACAGTTCGTCCTACGGTCAGCCATTCCGGATGGTCGCTTTCTTCTCTTAGGCATTCTATCTGCTCAGCCCGTCTAGTGCGAAGTGATGTCAATTTCTTCAACCAGAAGGTTTGAATCATGTCATGGCCAGGTGGTGCCCAGCTCTTCAGTGCTGCACTCTGCACTTTATATCCACTTCTCTGATGGTGAGTCCAATTGTAGCCACAGTGTGTTGGTGGCCACAGTGTGTTGGTGGCTCTCTTTAAGCCTTTTCAGCCAACTTGCAGTGGTGTTATGAGTAGTCTCTTTCTGTCAGATGTCCTTCCAGGACTTTGAGGTGCTGGATCGGGGAAGATCTGACATTGGCATCCGCAGTTCACTTTGACTTAGCCGTCGCCATCTTGTTGATGATATTTTCCGCAAGCTCTTACCCTTGGGTCAAGGTCAAAGTGCATGTCTTCTTCAACCTGTGAGTCAACACAAGATTGTGTATGTGTGACTGCTGCTGTTTATATGCACTGCTCGTTGGCCAAAGCTACTTGGGTGAGTTGGTTCCTAATTTCATCTACTTCAAGTTCCGACATGAGGTGCCGCTTGATTATGTTACTCTTCTGAGGTACAAGTTGCTTAGCGGTTAATGGCAATTTAGGGCGCAGGTTTATCCACAGTTGACGCATCCTTCCCATGTAGCCCCACTTTTGAAGTTCAATTTTCACTCATAAAGTAGCTCTGCATGAGGTCCGTGTTATCAGTTTGAGACCATTTCATCCGTTTTAAACCATTAGCAAATTTTTCACTGCCTTCTCCTGGTTCAGCTACAGGCAGCACAGACTTTGTTTGACCGGGCGACATCCGAGTAGGCATGGCTTTGGTTATTGCACTCATCATAGAGGTTGTAGACGTTATACAAGCAAAAATCTTGTCTAAGGACCACCAGAAGGGTGCAGTTGTTGGGGTTTGAATTTAGGACCTAATGATCACTATCCCGACACCTTACCACCTGCACTACCGGTCCTGTATATATATATATATACATATATATATATCTATATATATATTTATATATATATATTGATATATATATATATTTACATATATTGATATATATTTATATATATATTGATATGTATATATTTACATATATTGATATATATTTATATATATATTGATATGTATATATTTATATATGTTGATATATGTATATAATAATAATATATATACATACTAGCTGAATGCTCGGCGGTGCCCGGGGAATAAAAGTTTTTGCACAGAAAATTTATTTTTATTTAACATATACCAACAGTTACCATTTGAACTTGCTAACTTCATATCATGAGAAAATTGTTTTGCTTAGTTTAAAGGTTGACTTGCTACAAAATTCACATTGCAGTTATTTGGTACGGAAAGATTCACCATGTCTTACTCTGTTGTTTTGTAGGTGCCAAATACGTGAAAATGTGATTACACACCCTTAAAAGCTCAAAAACGAAAAGCCGCCGTAGATTGGACTCTAGATATTTATCTGACGTGTTCATTACAGTTTTTTTATCGTCTTGTCACATGATGTTCTCACGTGTATTAAAAGGCCAATAAAAAGCTCCCTATAAAACATATCGTAGCACTAGTTTATGGCAAACACTTCGGGTTTTACCGAAGCCCCTGTATTAAATATAGATGCTCACTACTTTACAGTTTTGCTTCGGCATTATTCAATCGCCAAGTCGTAATTTGATCACGTGACCCAATACTTCGCAAATAATTTTTGCAGCACTTTTTGATTATCACAGGTAACCAACAGGCTCGTCATGGTTATCAGACAATGATATGTACTCCTTCGAGCTAAGGTTATAAAGTTTAACGATTTTTTACGGTCAGTTATAAGATTTCAGTGCTAAAAGTGACAGCATTACAATGACGATAAAACAGACGCGTAAGAACAATAGACATGGTTTTATTGAATGTGTGAAGGATATTTTTGAAAATATTTCAATGAATGAGGTTGCATGAAAGTGTAAACAGAAACCATCCTCTAACAACTACGTCCCATTTGAGCCGTTTTGAAAAGCGAATCCAAGCTACAGCGGTCTCGTGTGGCTGCGATTAACTGTTCGTTTTTTAGCTTTTAAGAGCTTTTAATCACATTTCCACATATTTTGCACCTACCACACAACAGAGTAAGACATAGTGAATCTTTTGATACCAAATAACTGTAATGTGAATTTTGTTGCAAGTCAACCTTTAAATAAATTAAGAGAAAAATAAAACATCTGTAAAGGTTTTCCCTTCTCCGTGAGTTGAGCAATCACTTGCGCAAACACTCACAAATTCTTTATTCCGAGATATGAAAATTTCTATAGCTGAACATTTACAACGACGAATACACAAACTTTGAGAAATATATATACATATAGACATATGGATAGATATATACCTCATATTTGTTGTGCAGCCGTTGTGTAGGCACAGGTTTCAGACCAAACATTATATATGAAGTTCTGGATCTATGCAACTGGGCTATAATCACAAAAAATCAATTGTGTGGTTTTCCATTGCAGGAAAAACTAGCGATTGTTGGTATACAGCTGCACAAGCTAGTGGAATAGGTAATAGCAGTAGAAGGTTATTCTAAACCCTTATACTCGAGTATACTGGTATTTAATAGGGCAGGAAATGGTCAACGTCTTAGTTGCAGCTTTCACTATTAAAATGGCGCAAGGGGTAAACTTGTTTTTTCAGTTTTTTTGGAGAAATTTTTCTTTGAGGGGACATGAAACTGACAGTCATTTCAGGACTATATGACAATGGATGTTCTATGTGTGTTGAGACCAGCAAAAAACTAGTAAAAGTAGTTGCGCTAAATGTCTTCTAAACCATTGAAAAATTAACATACAAGATCAAAGGCAAGGTCTTATGCTAAAAATTTACAGCCGAGAAGGGAAAACTTAACATATTGCACACATATGTATTAGGAATGCTCAATTAAATGTATACAAGTTTTATCGTAAATATACTACGGTATAAGCAACTAGCAAAGCTCTAACCAATTGCTGGCTAAACCAAAATTCAGTACATCGTATTTGACCAAGAGACATATACCTTTGCATGTAACTGAAATGTTGCGCTAATATGAACACTCCTCTGAATCAAACAGTTTCAAACCTTGTTAGTATTTTGAAATATATTTTTGAAAAGCTTGGAGTCAGAGAAGAACAGTTTTTGTCTAATGAAAGAGTACTTTACCTAAGCCAGCCATACTCTCAACTCTATGAAAGAAAACGAAGAAACTAACTTATGTTCTATTGTTAAAAGTATTTCTATTGCCTGATGTGTGTAATGTAACCATGATATTGTTTTTAAAGGATGAAACATCCGGAGAGAATTGTGTCTCTTGAAATTCTCCAAGCAAAGATGGATTTGCTAGAGGTATGTCAATGAACTTAACGAGCCATGCAATGTACATAACATCACGAGTAACTGAGTCATGCACCATCCCTAGTGACTGAGTCATGTAATGTACCATCATTAGTAACTCAGTCATGTAATGTACCATCAATAGTAACTGAGTCATGTACCATCACTAGTAACTGAGTCATGTCATGTACCATCACTAGTAACTCAGTCATGTAATGTACCATCAATAGAAACTGAGTCATGTAATATACCATCACTAGTAACTGAGTCATGTAATGTACCATCACTAATAACTGAGTCATGCAATGTACCATCACTAGTAACTGAGTCATGTAATGTACCATCACTAGTAACTCAGTCAGGTCATGTACCATCACTAGTAACTGGGTCATGTAATGTACCATCACTAGTAACTGAGTCATGTAATGTACCATCACTAGTAACTGGGTCATTTAATGTACCATCACTAGTAACTGAGTCATGCAAGGTACCATCACTAGTAACTGAGCCATGTAATGTACCATCACAAGTAACTGAGTCATGTAATGTACCATCACTAGTAACTGAGTCATGCAATGTACCATCACCAGTAACTGAGTCATGTAATGTACCATCACTAGTGACTCAGTCATTTAATGTCCCATCACTAGTAACTAAGTGTGTGCTACCTTCTTGTCTGCGCTCACAGAAGGTAAACAATGAATCGCAAATAGATGGATGTAACATTTTGAAGGCTTTCTTGGATAGATACTTTGTTTAAGGACTTTACAAATAAATGAAAAATGGACAAGTTTTGCCTGCTCTTAGTTGTTTGGCTCATCTACCAAGTTGACTTAGTTAAGTGATAGAAAAGTTAACAAGTATGCGAAGCGTTTGTCTGTCTAGGCGTTTGGAGATATTTAGATTGCCGTGAACGTACTCGTATTTCATTTCCACTAGCCAATGAGCCAGTTGTGTTCAATTTCCACTAGCCTATGAGCTGGTCGCATTCCTTTTCTACTAGCCAATGAGCTGGTCACATTCCTTTCCTATTAGCCAAAGAGCTGGCCACATTCCTTTTCTACTAGCCAATGAGCTGGACACAGTGCTTTTCTACTAGCCAATGAGCTGGTTGCATTCCTTTTCTAATAGCCAATGAGCTGGTCACATTAAATTTCTACTAGCCAATGAGCTGACTGTACTGCTCTATTCAACTGTCTAGTTTTGCAAACTGTATTAGGTCTACTGAGTGAATGTTACATTCTGCCTTTCACCTTGCTTATTAGGACGCTTTGGTTCATTTTTTGTGGTAACTTTAACGGTTTTAACAAAGTTATCACCCATCACAACTCTTCATTAATCACATGTTTGTATGATTTTGTTAGTTAATCAAAAGCTACTTGCTAAACACCCACACTTCCTCCCTCTACCAGTATTCCATAGATTTGTTGGACATATTCCATTGCGACAAAGATCAGCCATCGGGACCAGATGTTGGCAATAAGTCAGTTGTATTTTTAATATTTTTGGTTGTATCTCCAATATTGTTAGTCGATCTCCAATATCGTTAGTCGTATCTCCAATATCGTTAGTCGTATCTCCAATATTGTTAGTCGTATCTACAATATCGTTAGTCAGGTCTCCAATATCGTTAATCGTATCTCCAATATCGTTATTCGTATCTCCAATATTGATAGTCGTATCTCCAACATGTTTAGTCGTATCTCAAATATTGTTAGTCATCTCCAATATTGTTAGTCGTATCTCCAATATAGTAGCCTGATTTTTTTACAGAAACTTTGTGTTTTTTATTTATTTACTTTATGTTGGCTATTGTATGTAGGTCTGTCATTTTCAGTTTCTGTGATTTCTTATGATTACTCAACTCTATGCCTATGTATTGCGTGCATGATGACTCATTCATATGGCTATATATTACGTGCAAGATGACTCAATCATATGGCTATGTATTACGTGCATGATGACTCATTCATATGGCTATGTGAACTCATCATTCTCTGTCTAACATGTACTGGCGCATATTGCGTAGAATGCTACTCTGGCATGGCTCCAGGCTAACCAACTGGGTTGGAATTCTGGCTAAGGGACTGAGAATTGCACCCTCGGGCGGCTCCTGTTACAGGTTACACGGTGAGTAAATTACAGTTTAGTTTTGTCAAGGCCATGACAAAGATTTGTGTTACACTAGTAACCGGGTATAAATGAATTCGAAATCTTATACAGGTGTGACTGCTTCATCAACTAAAGGGTCCGGTATATTATAAGGGGTAGCCCTACCAGTAGCTCAGTGTTCAGCTATCTAAAGCAGTTGTAGTTTCCAAAAAGTAGAAGAGACAATTTGAGCTTTGAATAGCCATTAATATCTTACCTAGCAATGTCTCGTTCGCTATAAATGTTAATGTCCAATTTTACCTCTTAAATTTTCTTATGTAACCTCATCTTGCCTGCTATTTACCTGCTTCTGATAGCCAGTTCACTTTTTTGTGTTTATTTTTGCTTCATAGTTTTGCAAGGTTGTCTATTTTGCTGATTGCTCCAGTAAAAGTGCCATTTATTGTTTTACAACAAAAAGAACAAATGTTTGAGTGCTCCTGCGTAATGGTGAGGTCATGCTAGGTAAGTTATATGTATGTTACTAGGTAAGTTATGCAAGCTAGACTGTTTAGATGTACACAAGTGAAGTTATGCTAGCTAGGCTGTTTAGATGTACACTAGGTAAGTTATACCAGCTAGACTATATAGATGTACACTAGGTAAGTTATACCAGCTAAACTGTTTAGATGTATACTAAGCAGGTTATACCACCTAGGCTGTTTAGATGTACACTAGGTAAGTTATACCAGCTAGACTGTTTAGATGTACACTAAGTAAGTGATACCAGCTAAACTGTTTAGATGTACACTAGGTAAGTTATACCAGCTAGACTGTTTAGATGTAAACTAGGTAAGTTATACCGGCTAGACTGTTTAGATGTACACTATGTAAGATATACCAGCTACACTGTTTAGATGTACACTAGGTAAGTTATGCCAGCTAGACTGTTTAGATGTACAATAGGTAAGTTATACCAGCTAGACTGTTTAGATGTACACTAGGTAAGTTATACCAGCTAGACTGTATAGATGTATACTAGGTAAGTTATACCAGCTAGATTGTTTAGATTTACACTGGGTAAGTTATACTAGCTCGACTGTTTAGATGTAAACTGGTTAAGTTATACCAGCTAGGCTGTTTAGATGTACACTAGGTAAGTTATACCAGCTAGACTGTTTAGATGTACACTAGGTAATTTATACCAGCTAGACTGTATAGATGTACACTAGGTAAGTTATACCAGCTAGACTGTTTAGATGTACACTAGGTAATTTATCCTAGCTAGACTGTATAGATGTATACTATGTAAGTTATACCAGCTAGACTGTTTAGATGTACACTAGATGAGTTATAGCAACTAGACTGTTCAGATGTACAATAGGTAAGTTATACCAGGTAGTTTGTTTAGATTTACACTGGGTAAGTTATACTAGCTCGACTGTTTAGATGTAAACTGGTTAAGTTATACCAGCTAGACTGTGTAGATGTACACTAAGTAAGTTATACCAGCTAGACTGTTTAGATGTACAATAGGTAAGTTATACCAGCTAGACTGTTTAGATGTACACTAGGTAAGTTATACCAGCTAGACTGTATAGATGTATACTAGGTAAGTTATACCAGCTAGATTGTTTAGATTTCCACTGGGTAAGTTATACTAGCTCGACTGTTTAGATGTAAACTGGTTAAGTTATACCAGCTAGGCTGTTTAGATGTACACTAAGTAAGTTATACCAGCTAGACTGTTTAGATGTACACTAGGTAATTTATACCAGCTAGACTGTATAGATGTACACTAGGTAAGTTATACCAGCTAGACTGTTTAGATGTACACTAGGTAAGTTATACCAGCTAGACTGTTTAGATGTAAACTAGGTAAGTTATACCGGCTAGACTGTTTAGATGTACACTATGTAAGATATACCAGCTACACTGTTTAGATGTACACTAGGTAAGTTATGCCAGCTAGACTGTTTAGATGTACAATAGGTAAGTTATACCAGCTAGACTGTTTAGATGTACACTAGGTAAGTTATACCAGCTAGACTGTTTAGATGTACACTAGGTAATTTATACCAGCTAGACTGTATAGATGTACACTAGGTAAGTTATACCAGCTAGACTGTTTAGATGTACACTAGGTAATTTATCCTAGCTAGACTGTATAGATGTATACTATGTAAGTTATACCAGCTAGACTGTTTAGATGTACACTAGGTAAGTTATACCAGCTAGACTGTATAGATGTATACTATGTAAGTTATACCAGCTAGACTGTTTAGATGTACACTAGGTAAGTTATACCAGCTAGACTGTTTAGATGTACACTAGGTAATTTATACCAGCTAGACTGTTTAGATGTACACTAGGTAAGGTATACCAGCTAGACTGTTCAGATGTACAATAGGTAGGTTATACCAGCAAGACTGTTTAGATGTACGCTAGGTAAGTTATACCAGCTAGACTGTTTAGATGTATACTAGGTAAGTTATACCAGCTGGACTGTTTAGATGTACACTAGGTAAGTTATACCAGCTAGATTGTTTAGATGTATACTAGATAAGTTGTACCAGCTAGACTGTTTAGATGTACACTAGGTAAGTTATACCAGCTAGACTCTTTAGATGTACACGAGGTAAGTTGTACCAGCTAGACTCTTTAGATGTACACTAGGTAAGTTATACCAGCTAGACTGTGTCGATGTACACTAGGTAAGTTATACAAGCTAGGCTGTGTAGATATTCACTAGGTAAGTTATACCAGCTAAACTGTTTAGATGTACATTAGATAATTTATACCAGCTAGACTGTTTAGATGTTAACATTCAGTCTAGTAGCCATTCATGAGATTTTGGCTAATCTTTCAAAGGTGCCTGAGCTCTTGCATCATGACCACCAGGTCAGCATAATTAGAGGGTTCATTGTTTCTGTGCAGGTCAGCAAAATGAGATAGTTTCTTTAGACTACTGTGCTGACAAGCTGCCTAAAGGAAACCACTCTGTAAAAGCTTGTGGGAAGATGACTCCAAACCCAAAGGGCAATACTGACCTGTAAGTTTTTCTTATCCGGTGCCATCCTTAATTTCCTATTGAATTTTCACTTGGTATATAAAGGAAACATTTACACCAAATATACTTTTATATTATTACAAAGATGCAAACTGTGTTAACTAAAGTTTGAATCTTCTGTTAACTATATCAGAGTCTTCTGGTGTTGAGATAGACTCAACACCAAAAGACTCTGATGGAAAAATTACCAAATGCTTTAACGTTTTCCATTATCATATGAAGGCTGTTAATATTGAAGCAGTTTATCACTGTGATCATCAAGTAGTGATTATGTTCTTGTTGACTATAAATCTATTTGTCATGAGTTTAGATGGCTTTACATATCGGTTTATTATAGCGTATGATATCTGAATCACACAGGGATGGCGTGACTGTACCATGTGAAAATCCTAAGATAACATACAGTCAACTCATCAGGTTATACGCTCTACAACAATGTGTACATAGTCTATAACACCAATCAGATTAAGATGAAATATCTTCTCAAGGTCAAGTTCAACTTCCGCCACTAACTCCTTCCATAGCAATGCCATCTAGGCTCGATTGCTATAGTTCTTTCTTGCCAGTTTTCTTTGTATTGTCTCATTGTTATGAGTTTAGGCTTTTCAGTTTTTAACTTTTTAGATAATTTCTCGTGGTACTATTGCACATTGTTCTATTCTTTACTGTGTAAATGAGGATAACAGTTGGCAAGTTACTGTTGCCACTTGTCATTAGTTGCCACTTTCTGTTAGTTGCCACTTGCTGTTAGTTGCTCACAAATAATGCTATCAAAAGTTCTTTCAAACAGCCAATCAAAACTTGCAAGGAACACTTTGCTAAGTTTTCTTATTATGTTGTATCAAATACATGTACGTGTGTGTGGACTCAATACACGGGGCTGGTTCATTGCTGCCATGAATAGTGGTTAGTTTAACATGACTTTGACCTGCAGTCTTCCTTGTTAATGGTCACACCATCAGCTCTCTACTAGATATGAATTGGTTCAATGCCATAGAGTCAAATTACCTGCTAGTGAAAATGTTACATGAATTCATAACCGGTTTTTAGTAACACGAGTAATGATCCTTACTCCATCCTTACTTCCTCATGCATGATGTGCCTAAGAATATTCATCATCAGAATCATCAGAATTTCACTCTTTTGTGAAGTCACTGAGGTTTAAATTTGATCCATTGTTTGTAGAATTATTTATAGGTGGTTTACAACCTGATCTAAATACTTTAATATGTTTTGATGAATGATGAGAACACCCTTCAGGAACAGCAAATGGCTTAATACCAGCCATGTTACGGCGTTTCAAAGTGTGTTTACTAACTTCAAAGCTCTTTGGTTTTATCCTTAAAACTTTGCAAACAACACCATCAAATAAGTAATAACTGTATCCGTTTAACATGTTTACTTAAAGTAGTTCCTTTATAGACTTGTTTAACTTGGTCTCATACTTGAACTTATATGAAAAATGGTATAGCAAACATTCTAAGACCCACATGTAAATGCTGCTCTGTCCGAAAAAGATTAAAAAATATAGGTGACATTAGCAATGCTTTGGTCATAAAAGAATTAATTTTATCTTTCCAAAATTTTCACCAGCTAGTGAGGAAATGAAGCATCACATTTTATTTGAACGTCATGACTATTATAATGCCACTTGAGTGGAAGGGTTGGAATAATACAGCGCCATAGGACTCAAATAGAGGTTTCATATTATATCCCAAATATTTTCAGCCTTCCTTTGAATAGAACTTTTGTTGCTCTTCAGGGAAGATAGGATTACCAGTATCATAAAATAGGCTTAGGTCAAGGCATCGCCGTCGGGTTCTAATGAAAGATTCGCTACAGCAGAAAAAGTTGTTGATGAGTCATTTTCCATCGTCCCAGTTAGTCAATTATTCTCAAACAGGGAAGTTTTTGCTAAAAACCTTAATTGTTTTAACTAGAGTAAATCAAAACATGCCTGTCTGTTTTTACTTGGTACAAGTAGCTTACTCAACAGCACCCAGACTAGTTGTTAGTTTAACATGATCTTGATCTCTAGTTTTCTTTGAGAATGATGACCAATCAACTTTCCATCAATGTCTTTCAGAGCATGTCTAGTCTGCAAAACCTGTTACCATATAGATTACACTGGGCAACCAAGTTTCAAAAATCTTTTACTCGCCGAACCAAATTAGCTATTTTCAGTCAAGTTTTTGTGCTAAATACAAATATTCGCATAGAAAATCGAGGGGATTTTGGTTAGTGAGCTAAAGGAGGTTGTCCGATCATTGACCCTCTGTTCACAGATATTGCAACTCTAAACCTGCTGCTGGCTTTAAAGGGAAATTACCACTTCCCCTGACAAGTGAAAAATACCAAGGAGACACAACTGTTCTGCTGGTGCAAGGTGGTAAACTCTTGGAAAGAACAAGCCAAATTGGAGTGATTCAGAAAATTGCTGACTTAGTCACATATTGAGGATGATACTTCCCAGTGCATTGTGATGCTGATGCAATTAACAGTATTACCAACATAGTGACTTGTCAAAGATGATGCTCGCTTGAGCAATGTGAACGCTGGTGCAATTTAGGATAATTTCCTGTTATTATCTAAAAATTGCTGGTGCTTTGAAATCACAGCAACCTAATGTAACAATGGTAGATCGTTGATTACAAACCTTACTAACCTGACAGGATTATGTAGCTAAGCTCAGAGATCCTTAAAGCACATAAATTACATAATTTTTTTATTGTGTATTTGAATACATCAGAGTCTTGGCTTTCAAATGAGCTATTTTTTGCCATGGTGAGACAGACATTGGTTGGTGTTTATAAGATTTTCCCAGAGCTCCACCGCAAAAAAGTTTACAGGCGTAGTCTCAAAAATTGTGACGTCACAATTCTCATATTCGTTGTTGTGTGCTCTTACTGCTTATTTATCAACTATGATAATGACGATAATGACGCTAGTGGCAGGCAAAGGTAGGACAACTCCAAAGAACGAATGAAGATGACAAAGGACTCAGTGTCATTAGTTCTCCATGTACACATTATTTCTATGATAAGTACCTCAGACCTCAAGAACCATACTATATTTTTCCGATGATATTATACACTTGCTCTTTATTTTTAATGTGATGTTGCGTGTGACGACTGAGACTAATTAATTTCAAGCATTGCGTGATCTCGCGAAAGTGCGATTGACGTTTAGTCCTAGGGCCACGCAACCGCAGGTCATAATTTATTCGATTTGATTTCATTACCTTTATCAACAAAAGTACATTTATTGAATCATAATTATTGAATCATTAATTAACCCAGAACATGTGTTTTTATTGGTCGGGCGTCAGCAAAATCACGGGCATTGTTGATTATCTAGAATCTTAGTTTATTATTAGCGCTCTTCGTGTTTAACAGCACCGATTGTCACAAAAAAAACGCAGCCTCAATGGCAGCGAAAGGTGATCGACGACCTAAGGCTAAATGAGAATTAGGTCGTCACATTTTGAGTACCTGAACCGAGTGTTTTTTTGCAGGACGTACTTTTGACACCTCGTTTTTCATAGTTCTATTATTTTTTGTGTATTGAGTATAGGCTCATTCAAAATCCAAGACTGATATATTGAAATATATAATAAAAAAATTATATAATTCATGTGCTTTAAATGTTTTTTCTTTGTATTGCGGAAGCTTTTTACAGGTAGCTACTTTCTCTAACTTTGGATGACCATTTGATTTTCTTTTTCTAAAAATTAACAGCTAATATACGTATTTTCATGTTTTACTGCTACAGCCAGTATAACCCAATTACTGTATAGCTGTATCAATAAAATTGTATATCGAATTGTAGGGAAGCTCTGGACACGAGTGTCTGTAGGGATGTGAGTAAATGCTTACTTCTACATATTTTCTATGTCTATGCTACTATCACTAACTCCTTTTGGAACACGTTAGTTAGGCGCTTGATGTTCTCTATTTTGTCTCATACCAACTTACCTTCTCATATTTTTGAGGAGAAACGAAACTTGCGGGCAACCTTTTGCATTGGAAATACCAAGGACTTTTTACTATAGAAACACCAATAACTTTCTACTATAGAAATACCAAGAACCTTCTACTATGGAAATATCGATAGCGTTTCATTATTGGAAATACAAAGAGCTTTGATGTGGAAATACCAAAAGCCTTTTACTATGGAAATACCGATAGCATTTCATTATGTAAATTTTTGCTTAAACTTGTTGTCTATATGCTATTTAGTTTAGATTTTTAGCAACTCAACAGTCAGAGATTCTATCAAGTATTAAGTTTTGTCCTTTACTTAATTAGAGCCGATGTGTTTTAGTCTTAAAGATTGACTCGCGACAAAATTCATATAACAGTTATTTTGTATCAAAAGGTTCACTATGTCTTACTCTGCTGTTTGGTAGGTGCAAAAAAGGTGGAAATGTAATTATAAGCTCTTAAAAGCTACAAAGCAAACAGTTAATCACAGCCATCACCAAAGCGCTGTAGTTTGGAATACCTTTATTTCAATGATGTACTCATTTCAGCGTGGTAATTTTGTGATGCACGTGCTGTTATCACCTGAATTGAAAGGCCGATAAAAAGCTCAATAGAAAATTTTTGGTAGCATTAGTTTATCCCAAACACTGGGTTTTACCGAAAATCTCTTATCAAATATAGATGCTCGCTACTTTACAGTTTCGTTTCAGCTTGGTATAATCATCTAATCGTAATCTGATCACATGCCACACAGAACGATTTCTGCAGCATTTTCCGACTATCACCGATGACCAACAGGCTCGTCATGTTTATCAAAGGATGATATGCATTCCTTTGAACTAAAGTTGAGAAATTAAACTAATTTTTATGGTAGGCTTTGAGATATCAGTGAGCAAAATGGCAGCATTACAATGACAATGAAATAGACGCGTAAGGACAATAGACATGGTTTTATTGAATGTGTGAAGTATATTTGTGAAAATATTTAGACTAATGAGATTGCGTCAAAGTGTAAAAGGAAGCGCATCGTGTTCAACTAAGTTTGACTGGACCCGTTTTGGTAAGAGATTCCAACCTACGGCAACAACCTTCGTTTTCGTGATGGCTGCGTTTAACTGTTCGTTTTTGAATTTTTAAGCACAGCAGAGTGAAATGTGGTAAACCTTTTGATACCAAATAACTGTAATGTAAATTTTGTTGCAAGTCAACCTTTAGCCAAAAATTTTTGTTCTCTTGGTTTGTAACAGGTGTTTATTCACAATGCAAGAGTTTTAATATTAGACTAGCCATGTGTCCCACGCTTCACGGGTGATAAAATAATTACCCCATGAATTTGAGTAACTCACGATGGTAACTTAAGCTAGTCTAAATAGTTACTATAATAACAGCTATGTTTGAAGCCAGCTTAATAATCATTAGCTATCATGTAACAAACTCTATTAATACACTTATAGGCACTAGTAACCAATAGTATTTTTGCAAGTGCTTTAAGAGTGCCTATTTTAACTGATGTAAGATATATGACCGCACTTATGCTATCGTATAGCAGTTTAGCCACTCGGTCTAGTAGTTTCAAATCCAGCCCAAAGCAGATTTTCATTCCAAAAGTTATCACTATGGCTGGACGAATGACAGACCAACAACAGATACTGAAATTTACATCTATAGGTTGCTGATTATTTTTAGTTTGTTGTTATATTCCCTTATATGGTGAGCTGACAAGGAAGAGATCAAATCAAAAGTCTGCCAACTGCTGTTTTTGTGACAAACTGTGCTTCATACTTTATTCAAGAGTTGTGAAGCAAATTTTTGAATGCGCCTGTCAGGTATGGTCGCCATATAAAAAACCCTAATAGATATGCTAGAAACTATCCAGAAGCATGCTATTAGATGGGTTTTTACTCTTTAGAATAGAGTAATCAAAAAGTGTCACTAGCTGTATGCAAGAGAATGCCATAGATTTGTTTTAGAACTTTTTTGACAATTTTGAAATTGATATGTTAGGATTAAATTAAAAACAGCTCCCATCTGCAAGCACTATTGTTACTCTGCTGCATCACTGTGACACCATTGAAAACTTGAATTGTTTACACGTAATGCCAGCTGATTAGGTGACTCTTTGGTAGAGAGCAAGTGCCAACTTGCTATGTATAAAATAGTCTAAGAATAATAAATACTTTGTGAAAAACACTGGGGATTCATACATTGAGAATAATTTAAAATGTCAATCTCAAAGATAATTTTGTTATTGGAGCTAGAAGAAAATAGCAAAGAAATGCTAAAAATACGATAAAACTGCTGTGAAAAAAATTAGTGTAGTCAATGGAAGAGTATTCAGTTAGTTTTATCAAAGAAAAGATAACTCCCACACTGGGTGTAACTCATACACGGCTAGGAGTATGATTCAGAATGGTATAATTACTTTCTTTGTAGCTAGCTGGTGGAGCTGAAGAGGAAGCCAGCATTGTTGTCGTCGTGTAAGTAGTAATTACCACATACTTATTTTTGTCGGCTGTTGCTTGGCAGCAGGCGCATTTTGGCGAAAGATCTTTCCAAGAGACAAGAGTTTTTCTAGACCATATCCAAATCCCAAATAATACCTACAGCTAAACACATGAAGTATTTGAACATGTAGACTGAGTACCCTGGTTTAATACTTGAAGTGTCACACAGGCACGTAATAGTTCTGTTCCATTCCGATGGACAAAGTTTGCAAAATGCTGACAAAAATCCAATTAAAAGTTATTATTCTCAAACGGTCTGTATATAAGGAGCTTCTGAAAGTGATTAAATGAGAGTGCCCCAGACAGGTGACAAGAAGTAGGCCAGGAGGCCAGATGAGTGAACTTATATAACCCTTTTTACCATAAAAAGACAAGGCCATTTGGTCCAGTACTGCAGTTATACTGATAGGTTTTTGAGGACACCTTTTTATCACTTATTTTTACGAGGTATAGATATATATTATACTGCAAACTGTTTGATCAATTTTTCTTCATTCATTTTATGCGCAAGTGAGGCTTATTATTGATAGATATACTTTATATCAAAGTCTTAGATAAGCTAACCTATTATTGATATGACAACGGTATTCGAGTTTGCGTGCAAAATTTGAAATTGACGCCGAAGAGAGGCTGTATGCTAGTAATATAACAGCGACTAACGCTCATACTACAGAGGAACAAACATTGGTGCCCAAGCGAGGAAAGACAACTACTGAGAGGGAAGTATACAAACATTCAGGAGACGACAACTTGTGTTAGAATTATAATTAGAGTAACAAGCAGATCATACACAAATTTGCAGGTTTGATTTGACAGTTGGTTGAAATAATAAAAAAAAAAAACATTTTATTTGCCTGGCAGGAAGAGCCACTTAGCCAGTTTGAAATATTTATTTGTTACATGAGAAAATCAGTCAGGGGTGCTACCTTACACAACATTGTATTGAACCACACAAAAACACGATTACATTTTTCTTAGGCTACGTTTAAATATTTTTTGAAACATTAATTTCCCAATTCAAATAGTCCTTAATATAGTATTTTGGATATGGTATAATATGATATATAATTATTTTTGTTCTAACATGAGAAAGGTTTAGCCTTGTATCACACTAATTGTTTAAAAAAATATATCAAATATTTATCTGATTTAAATATATATTAGTTAGTTTCTTTTTTTTTTCTCACATGAAAGTAGCAAACATTGAAATAGTGCATTTTTAATGCTACACACACATCGTTATGATATGCTCAAAGTATATAACACATTGCTGAACTGTATATTTGTTGAATAACAGCATTTTCTGTTTCACTTTAGATAGCTAAAATAGGTAACTTTACAATAATTCTTTTGAGTTGCTTTTTCCTTTCATATCAGTATTTTTCCTATAATATGTTTACTAATCATTCCCTTTTATAAGTTCTATTTTATAAAGTCTTTTCGTTTTGAAGCATAATTAAAAGTTGTCTTCTCTTCATTTAACGACTGTAATTATTATCTTTTTAATTTTAAATAGCCTCAGATTAAATTTGATGCAATTTGAGCTCCATATTCATAGTTGTCTAAAAGTTGTACTAGAAAAAGACTGGGCTATTTCTGCTAATACTTTCAAAATTAGTAGTTTACGCCATTTCGTGCGCTGCGCGGTTGCTACTTTATTTTTTGTTGTGTGAACCATCGAAAGCTTTTGTCTAACCATTTGTATTTTTCTCTTTTATTTGTTTACCTTTTTTGTTGAAATGAGTTTACCTATGACCAAAGCATTTTTATCACACTGATTATTACCTGACAAATAATACCCTGACTTAGCGTTGCCCCAACGAATGATTTACCTGAATTTTCTTGGCACTTCAGAACACAAGTTTTAATGGGTGCCGTTATTGGCTTTTATCTATAATTAATCCTGTTGTTTGCAGGAGTAGCAAAAATAGCATGCTATTTAAGTATATTCAGCATATTGACTTCATTCCACTTTTTATAGTGTAGTTTTATCACTAGAATTCTACGGTAACTGCAATTAAGAATCACGAATGTTTGACAATGCATGTTAATACGTTAATACGTTCCTTACAATTTGAGAGTAACGTTCCACTATAAACTGTGTTCATATTATCATATTGAAGGTATCAAATAATATGCTAGAAATCTGCAAATTTTTAAGTTATAAAATAATATCAATCAAATGTTACAAATATATAACCAAGAACAATTGGCACAGACCAGCTTTATTTATAATACATTCATAAACAAAAATTTACGGTTTTAAACCAAAATTAACGTTTGTAAAGCAAAAATATTAGCATTGATTGCTCAGCTAGTTGCGCTCTGATTGATGTTTAGTTTGAAACCATTTTATATTCTTCTGGTTGTTCAATACTTTCCACAGTGTGTTTAAACCTCATCTTTTATGCACAGTTGAGCTGGTCAATATAATCATTCAAACAATGTTTAGCAGAGCAAAACTGTTACGCGATGCACTTTAGAATACATCTATACAACTTTTCAGACTAATATAGAGAAACATCATGTAATCAAAATAGCTCTAGACTTTACTCTCAAAATACGTAGTAGCGCAGATTCAGTGTGAATGCTCAAAACTTATTTCATATACATTGAAGTATTATGACCATTTTAAAAATAAAAACTATTAGCATGAAACAATAATTACACTAATGATAAATCTAGTTTGTACTAATTAGCTACTAATTTATAAATCCGTTATGCAATCTGTCTCCATGATTCTTAGTAGAACTGCAGTAATTGACCTTAAAATTTTTCAATTGTGGTGGCACAATGCGATGAACTTTGTTTACTAGATCAAACTGTTCAAATTCATCGGGAGACTATACCATAATTTTCATAGACAAATGTTTAACCAGATGCTTGTAAATATGCTCAAACTATTAACATGCTGTTGTTCAGGCCTACTTAATAGCAAAACTTGTTGCATACATATGGATCGACCTATGGATAGTTACCCAAAAATAATCATGTATGAACCAATTATTTTGAGTTTTGGCTTGTACCCAAATATGATCAGAAAACTTCAAGCTACTGTAGTCACCCAATTGATGAAATATAAACAGACTTGTCTGCAGACCTGGAAGTTCCGAGTTCAAACGCAGTACAATTCAAATTTTTCATTGCTAAAATTTTATCACTATAGCTGAATAAACAACCAACAGATGACAAATGGACACTGAGATTTATATGTATTGATTAAGACATTCTTTAAGTGTGTGTAGTAAGCTAAACTTGAAGTTTAAAATCAAGTTTAAATTGACATATTAAATTCAATCTAAATATTGAAGTTTACTTTGTTTTACGAGCTTCAAAAATTGTAGCCACCAAACATGTTGCCGTCAAGTCTCATTCACATTACCTCTAGCCATATGTCTGTCTCAAAGATAAAAGCTGTACAGTACTAAACTTAGTAATGTTGGACTTCACAACAAATCATAACCACTAAATAGGTCATTCTTACACTGTGTGGGTAGATAGTGAATTACAACAGATTCAAACACATTTTTCATCGTATTATCTAGTTTTTAGGGTTGTTCTTCATGGTATGGGAATGATTAAAGTTATATGTATACGGAAGGTTCCCAACCTGGGAACGAGCTACGTTCCGAACGATTGTTCGTAAGGTGAATTTGTTCGTAAGTTGCTTCAGTACTATATGTTGTATTATAATTTATGTTTAAGGCCTATATAAGTATATTGAAGGTTTATATAAGTATGTTTAAGGCTTGTATAATATTTATTTGTAAATAACATTTAATAAAATGGAGAGAATACATACAGTACTGTACTACGTGTTTTATATCATGAGAGGGTCTTCGTCGTCGCTGGAATGGGCTTCAATAGTTACTTCATTCTCCGTAATTCCAATGGAAGAAGATGAAGGTTGATGAATATCTTCCTTGGAGGATTTACTAGAAACTGATGGTTCTATGATTTTCCTCTTCTTTTTTGCTAATGATTGTCGATTGTATAGGCACTGCACCTTTCACGTGTTCCATTATGCGATCTTTCTGTTTATAAATGGTACCGACTGTCGAACGATTCAAGTTGTATGCCCGTGCAACGCTCATCATTTTCTCACCTGCATCAAGCTTCTTTATTATTGACACTTTTGTTTCAAATGAGATGGCTTGCCTCTTCTTTGCACTATCACTCTCACTAGAAGCCTTTCACTTTTCACCAACCACATTGAATTATGGATGCCCGAGATATTTACTGTACGTAATGATTAAAATAAAAAAGGCAGAGGAAGGCGGGATTATTTACCGGAAGGAAGGAAGGATATTTACTGTATCTTAAATAGTGCCTTAAGATACAGGAAACCTGCCATGCAAGTTCAGTCCTGGAGTGCACCAAGTTCATATATCGAGGTTAATTAGCAGCTGCAGTAGTTTTAAAACACATTCTAGAATTATTACTTTGATAAATATTTATGGAGCTATAACAATAGACTACACAATTAAAATACAGTATAAGTTTAAACTAGTTCAATATGAGTTATTTTTAGTTGGCAAAAATACAAATATGTCCTGGAAATCCACTCATACACTAAAAAGGATGCACATATATTGCAACAATATCTATTCTTGCGGTGGTGGTGTTATGTTTGTGTGAGCATATATGCGCATGTGTATGTATATATACCATTCAAATGCAGTGTATATGTGTGGTGTATCTATTAGTGTATTAGTTTTTACTTGTTTGTGTGTAAGCAATTTGTGTATGTGTGGTTGCAGTTGTTTCTGTGTTTGTTTATTAATGCGTCTGGAATTTATAATGGTTTAGTTAGTTCATTTGTGCGTTTGCTCGTATGTACCTAGAGTGGGTATCTGGTGTGCGTGTGAGAAGTTTTAGAATTATTGGCATTGTTTCACAAACGTTTTTACAAATGTTGCTAATAAGCGAAATACAATGCGGTAAACATCCTTCAATCGCAACAAGTCTGTCAAGAACTTCTCTGAACTTCAAGGACAAGTATTTAACCTTAAAGATAAAGATACATATAAAACAATCAAATTGCAACTGTGTAGGATCGCTTGATTGAATAGGTTGAGCTAAATAAACGGTCAAACAAATTGCACTTACTGTTACATATCTGACTACACAAATTAGTGTATGTGCATGCGTGTTGGTGTGTGTTTGCAATCGTGTGTGTGTGCGTGTAAGTGTGTGTTTAATTCCTTGAGTGTAACTGTACACATTGTATCTTATCATTTGAGTACATGTTGTATCTGTGTGTTTGGGTATGTGTTTTTGTGTATCTGTGTGTTTGTTTGTGTTTGTCTGTCAGTATATGTGTCTGTGTGTTAGATACTTCTTAAAAGTATAGATTATGTAATCATGAATCTTTTTAAAATATTGATCTAGTGATCTTCATGTAAGGGTGTGTGTGTGCGTAGTGCGTGGCGATGCATGCTCTTTGTGTATGTTTGCTGGGTCTGTGTTCGCACGTGTTTCACTGTTAATTTTTTTGTATTGGCGTTTGCTGGTGTGTTCCTTTGTGTCCTTTTTTGCGGTTGTCGTGAGTGAATTTGTGTGATTTTTTAGTGTTTTGCTATGTCTTTGTTTGCATTTTTGGTTGTGTGTGTGTCTGTGTGTGTAGCTGTCTGTGTCTGTATGTGTGTCTGTATGTGTGTCTGTGTATGCGGTTGTCTTTCTGTGCGTGAGTCTGTGCGTGAGTCTGTGTTACGATTGTTAGAACTATCATCCTAGCTCTGCAAATATTTTTCCAAATGTTGCAGATAAGCCAGTTCATTCAGGTGAACTTTGTTCAGTTGCAACAAGCTGTTCAAGTCTGTCAAGCCGTTGCTGCGATCTTTAAGAACTAGTGATTAACTTGAAAGTTGAAGGTACATTTAATACTATCAATCTGCTATTATTTAGGCCCGTCATCTAGCTACTACTGCAGCGTTTAGAAAGAGTAATTTGCGATAGATAAATGGACCAAATACATCGCTGTTATTGTTGTCTCTTGACATATCTATGTGTGTGCGTGTATGCGTGTGTATGTGAGTGTATATGCAAGTGTGCACGTGTATGTGTAGAGAAAATATGCGTGTGTCTGTCTTGCATGTGTCTGTGCATCCTTATGTCTATGTGTCTATACTGTTTGCATTGGTGTGTCGGTGTGTGCTTGTGTGTGTCTGCAAATACGATTGTGTATGTCTGTGTTTGAGCTTGCATGTGTGTCTGTATGTGTGCGACTGTGTGAGTGTATGTATTTATGCACATACAGATACACACGTGCATGTGTGTATCTGTATGTGCTTTTGTGTGTGTGTCTGTGTTTACGCTTTTTTGTGTCTATGTATGTAGTCTGTTTGTATGTGTCTGCGTGTGTTTTATGTGTGTGTGTGTGCGCGTGTGTGTGTGTGTGTGTTTGCGTGTGAGCAAGTAGGCGTGTATGCTTTGCATGTGTGTTATGATGTGTTATTTTGCTGTTACATGTGTGTACATCCATGTGTATGTTGCAGTATTGCATGTGTCTGCACATTCGTCTGTCTGTGCGTGTGCATGCACGCGCGGGTCAGCGTTTATGTGTGTGTGCCTGTATCTGTGCATGTGGTCTGTTTGTGTGTGTTTGTGACTGTATGGGTATGTCTGCGTGTGAGTAAAGGTGTGTGTTTTTCTGTGCGTGTGTTTATATATCCATGTGGGGTTGCGTCTATGGGTCTGTCCGTGTGTGTGTCTGTTTATGCGTTAGACGCTCCTGAAATGGGTAGTTTTCGAAAAAATGGTTCTCCATGAGAAGAATGTGGGTGTATGTTGGTTAAAGTCTATGTTTATGTGTGTCCGTATGTTCGTGTGTGTGACCGTTATTAGAACCACCATTATCATTCTTCAAACATATTTTTCAATTTTTGCAGATACCCGAAATTCAATTGGTCGAACTTTGTTAAATGGCAACAAGCTATCCAAATCCGTCAAATGATTACTAAAATCTTGAAGTACAAGTGTTTAACCTAAAAGTTGAAAGTACATTCAAAAATATCAAACTACTACTTTTTAAGACCGCTATCAAGCTGATATTTGCAAACTTTTGACAGAACAGCTTGTGATAGATGAATCGATCAAATCCATTGCTGTTGTTGCAAATTTTTTGATACATTTGCTTGTGTGCGTGTACATGCCTGTATGCATGCGCGCGTGTGTCTGAGCTCCTGTGTGCATTGGTCATGGATTTGTGTATGCATGTGCTTCATTTTTTATTTATGTGTATGTGTGTACACGAGTGTGTTCATTTGCTTTTTGTTTGCTTTTTAACTGTATGTGTTGTTGCTTTACGTTTTTATTTGTGCGCGTACATGTGTGTGGTGTGTGTGCATATGCCTGTGTACATGCCTGTGTGCGGAATTCCTGCGTGGATTTGCGCAAGAATTGCGTATGATTGTGCTTCACTGTTTATTTCTGTGCTTTGTTGACTCGAGGTATTTCAATAAAAAAGGATTAGCTCTTGTTCTGTAAATGTCCTTTACAGAAATATGTTGTGTCATGAGTTTTATATCATTTGTTGAATAAAGAACAAGCTTTGCCTACTATGAACTATAAAGATTATGTTTATGCGGATTCTGATGCTTACAATTGATTACATTTATGCATACTTTGAGGGTTGTTGATGCTTAAAAGGTCCAGAGCTTTGGGGCGCTGCCCCAATCCTTGTTAGGGTCTAAACCGCTCCCAAACCCCCTGGTGCTCATAACTAGTCGCCTAACATTTGCAGCCCCAACTTGCAACCAGGGAATAAAGGCCTGCGTCATAGCAACCGATATCAAGAAGTTGTGATATTTATTTAGATTTTTGTATTTATATGCAAAACATATGCTGAATTTAAAAATCTAAACAGATTTTAGTTGATTGTCATAAAAATAGCTGTATATCTATAAGAAAATGTAGGCCTATTAATTAATTTTGCAGATATTAAAAACGGCTTAGCAGTACCGCAGTATTGGGCACAGTCGTAGTATCATCAACAAATTCTGTAGAAAAATAATAACAGTAACATATTGCCTAACATCGATCACTATATACTTCAATCTTGTAAATCCGAATGATTATTCTTATAATTAAATATTATAATCATCTTATAAAATCGAATAACCATTCTTATAATTAAATATTGTTATAATCTTATAAGAATCATCAGAAAAATATCATCATAATTTCCGTTACTTTCACTGCTTTGGACATCAGTTGGAATACCAAAGTACCCATTATAAGTGTCCAAAATGTCAGTTTCTTTGAAGTTGGCAACAAAGAAACGAATACTTTTCAGTACTTTTATGTTAATTACAGAACCCTTTGGCAATTGGAAAATGACGCAGACTGGTGAAATGTGCACGTTTTTCTCGTGAAATGCACACAACTTAATGGTTCTTCTCTCTGTCGCGCGGCCTTATTGGCGTTTTATTGGCCAGTCCTAACTTTGATTAAAAAGGCATGTCAAGTTTTTATGTCGATTTTAGGCCAAATTAATTGGTCCATTTGTGTGGGTAATAGGTCATTTGTGTGTAATCCAATCAGATGGGTTAGTTTTAGGACATTGTCTACAAATTTCAAAGACTTGGTAACATATTTAAATAGGTCTATATGTGTTTTGTATTGTTGTTATACTTGAACGACTCCATAGAAAAATGGTTAAATTAATTTGGGAGATTTGGGCACAAGGGTTTGGACGGCCGTTCATGAATAATTTTTGTGAGTCGTGTGCACATGCATTTATCATAAAGCTCCCAAACAATCGCTAAGCTCGTGTTCGGTCGTAGGGTTTTAAAAATGATTAAGAATGTTTACTTTTACTTGTAACTCATACTTGTTTACTTTATTCTAGTCCATACTACCGCCTCTGTTAGGTTGATATGGACTATTTTAAACTGGTATCAGCCGCTTCAATCAGTTTAGTAAATCCCTCAATAAAGGGAGACAAATTAAGTCAGACAAATATAATCTGATGACATTTATTCGAAAGAGTAGCCTCAGGACCTACATAATAATAAGTCAAAATAGGCTGTGATGTAGTTTTTCATATTAATAATTTGCTATAGCTAAGCCGTACACTCAACTAAAGTCTAAAAAACTTTTCATCAATAGACTTGATAAATTCATTCAACTATTTGCAAGTGATTCTCTTAATTTCTTAGTGACACAAATATTGACATTCTGCTTGTATCAAACTTTCATAGCTTTCAATATTGAGTCAGAGTGTTATGGAACTTGATAATTAACTTTGTTAAAAATATAACTTGATCTAGTACATTTAAACTGAAATTGTATTATTTTATTTTAGAACTTCCTGAACCCTATTAGAAGAAAGAGGGCAGCTCTTCCTTTATAACATCTGCGTCAGCAATAACCTGGCCGCTGCCTGTTGCCCTTAAATTTATGGTAGATGTTGTTCATCTACGTAGCTACTTTGAGGGAAGCAGAGCCCAAAACTCTAACGAGGCCAGTGGCAGAGGAGTGGATGACCAATTCTATGTCTTCGTTTAATCCCTTTTACCCAACCGTCACCACGATCAGTACAAAAGCAATCACCATCACATCCGTCTTCACCATCAAAATCATCCCTTCCATTTCCATCATCCACACCCTCCTTACAAGCACCACTCCTCCCATCATTGCCGCCCTCTCCAGCCCCAACAGGAACAGTGAAAAACTTTTAATGCGCTGTGCCGCTGTAGGAGTGGCGGTGCCGGCATTCAAACTATACAAAAAGTTCTAACGCCAAAAAATCTATACCATTGTAGGCACTGCTGGCATTGCTACAACCCCACATCGTTGCTACCAGGTGATTCTGTCATTACCACTCATATAACCCACTACCAGCAATCATTATTTCTACTGACACTACAAGCATCACCACCACCACCCAATCACCTCAATCACAACGATCCTCTTCGATGAAATCACCACCACTATCACTGTCATCATTAACGCAACGATCTTCCGATTTACCACTATCACCACGACAACTCTCACAACCTTCACCTCTCTGCTGTCACAATCACCATAATCTTCAATACCATAATCTGTAACTCCATTACTTCCGCAACCACAAACACTGCAACGGTCACTAACTCATCCTCACCACAACTTCATGTTCACCACAATCACCTCATCACCACCATCACAATTGCCATCTCTACCACCAACACTATCTCTCATCAATCATCAACACTACACATATCAACTCATCGCCTAGCCCGCCACCCGCTGCCACCCGCTGCCACTCAACCTCCAACCCACTGTCACTCAAATAAAGCCTATATCCCCTATCCCACCATCCACCAACAAACACCACAAGACAATACCTCAGCCCAGGTTAAAGTGAGTATTGATTGTCATTATGATAGATGTAAACTTGTTAGATGATTATTGACAAGTCATGACAGTTGGTTACTGACAGTTTAAAGTTTGCTGATATTTGATGCTATTTAGTTTCTGCTAGGTGAATGCCTGGCGTTGCACTAACAATAAAATAACTAACTAACAATTTTAAGTAACTTAAACTCGTAACATAAGTTAGTTTCAATCTTTATTATAATAATAGCCATGTCTGTAGCCAACTCAATATTTGTTCCATTACACACAGCATAGGTAAGAAGATGCATATATTTCAAAGCATAATTCACTGAAGTAAAAATGCTGAATTTCTATTGACTTTTTACAACTAAAAACTTATGAATCAATACAGTTTGAATACCGTGTCATTTGACAAGCCATAATTTTTATGTAATAATTGTTGTCACTGAGTTTTTGCCAGAATAACAGTTTATTCTGTTTATGCCATAAATAGTATTACTGTATCACATCAGCTTATCGAGTTCAAGGATAGAAAAATAGTTATAATCTTCTGAATGCTGCATCTCTTTTATTATTTTCTATCTGAGAGTAGTTGAAGGTGCTGCTATAGTCTGAGAGTGGTAGAATGATGAGACTACTCTATGTAGATGGGTGAAGGGTTAGACTACAAACTAAAGCAGATTTAAAACTTAAGCTGATATTTAAGATCCTTGCTGGTTAAAATCTTACTTATATAGTGGGCCATAATGATTGGACCATTTGAAATAAAACATTATTTATTATTAATTATTAGTTCCTTTAGTGTATATTAGATTAATTCTTGTAATACACACATCAATAAAACACTAGATATGTTCTACACACGAATATTATCAAATATCAAAGTGTATTCGTTTGTGCGTATCTGCACATTATTATAAATTCCAATAAAATTTTGTTTATGCTCATGGAAAAAAATTGACCGAATTTAATGCAGTTTTGAAGCATATTAATACAAGTAGTTATTCGTGAGTAAATTGGTGCCCCTTTGAAGTATTACTAGCATCTTAATAGCTGTACTGCCCTTATTATCATCACAGGATAGGATACAATGGGTGCTCAGTAAATATATCATAATTCTTGAGAAAGTTTTTGATGGCGAACAGGCCGTACAAGCTGCTTTTTAAATATTGATTGTATATACGGTCTGAAAAAGCAAAAAATAAGTTCATGCAATGAATGGTAATATCCAGGTGTGTTACTCACTAATATCCAGGTGAGTCACTCACTAATATCCAAGCATGTCACCTGCTAATACCAGGCATGTCAGTTGCTTGTATCCAGGCATGTCACTTGATAATATTTAGCCATAATACTTGCTGATATCTAAACATGTCATTACTAATATCTCAGCATGTCAATTGCTATTATCCAGGACTGTCTCTTGCTAACATCCTGACTTGTCTGTATTTAACAACAAGGCATGTCTGTTGCTAATAATTATCCAGGCATGTCTGTTGCTAATAATTATCGAGGCATGTCAGTTGCTAATATCCCAGCATGTCAGTTGCGAATATCCAGGCATCTTAGTTGCTACTATTCATGCATGTCTGTTGCTAACATCCAGATATGTTGAACAGCCCTGACTAACAATCACAGGATAAGATAAAATCGGTGTTTACTAAGTAAATTATATTCTTTGAGAATTATTTTGATGGCAAACAGAGTGACTATAAAGGTTGCTTCTCAAATACGTATAGTATGAATGGTTTGAGATAGTGATAAAAGTGAGTTCATGTCATAAATAATAACACAAAAAATTACTTGGTCTTCACATTAACATGATAATCACTGTAGCTGTAGAGGCTAATATCCAGGCGTGTCAGTTGCTAATACCCAGTCCAGTCACTTGCTAATATCCAGGCATGTCAATTGCTAATATCTGGGCATGACAGTTGCTAATATCCAGCCATGTTTTTTGCTAATATTCGGGCATGTAATGTTTCACTTTGCAGACCCCTCGTAAACAAATTGCTAGATATATACTTCTTTGCTTGTGGAATTGTCTCCCCCTAGTGAAAACCATGAGGACATCAGTCTATTCACGCCAAGTACTGCACAGAACCAAATATATTCCACCCAGTATTCAGAACAACAATGCTGCTGAGTTGGCATCTACACCTATACCTAGCTTTAAAAATGTTGAGAGGCCTCTCCGGATGCCTTCAACTCCATCAGGTATTGTTCTCTCCTGGCACTCTTGTATTCCTCTTCTATTTCCTGCTGGTCATGCATTTCCAATTTCTGTAATTTGGTTTTGGATACAATTAGAAACTAGCATATCTTTAAAATCTGACCAGAAACCAAAATGACGTGATAACTTGCTGTTAATTTTAAAAAGGAAATGAACATTTTTAAGTACATATATGTCACTAAACATCGCACTGCTTCAATAAAATTGGCAAATACATGCTTATATAAGTCAAGAGACAGTACTGTTTGTGTAAACTACTACATTGATACTCTCTGGTACCATAGCAATACTATTAACATACTGCTTTCTGTGCACTGTAGGAATGGCGTGTTATCAATACAACAGTATTATGTGTTCCTGTGTATGCGCAGCAAAAGCACTCTGTCACTCAAATGCATGTTTGTAGAAGTACTGTGTTACCATTGTGCCAGGGGTGTAATATTGTTGTTGTCACTATGCATAATTGTGGGAATGTTATCCTACTACTGTATATGTACTAATAAAATCTTGTAGTACCTCTGAGCATATACTCTAGAAGTATAATGTACATGATGTGAGAATAGCAAAAACCACAGGGCTTGTTCTGTGGAAATACTATGTTACAATTGTACAATACTGTGAGATTACGATATTATTTATATGCATGCATTGTAAGATTGTGATATTGCCGCTGTTCATACACTGTTTAGTAGTACTTTGCCTCTGTGCATGCACTGGTAAAGTACTAATTTCCCAGTGTATGCACTGTTAGAATATGGTGTGGCCAGTGTATCACACTGTGGTCGTACTATGTTGGCACTGCGAATGTAATGTTGCAGTACTACGTTGTCACTGTGAGTGCACTGCTAGAGTACTGAGTTTTCCAGGGAGGGTATGTGATGCAACCTTTGTGATTTTAAGTGTCATAGCTGGTCAGTTTGAAGCTAAAATGTCTTATTGTTAAATTGACAGGTGGGTATAAAATTAGAGGCCGCTTTAGTGCATCTTCCTAAAGATCTTTTTTTGCAATCTCACTTTGCAAAAAGAGCCAAGAACATTTTCTACAGGTGACCCAAACATCAGGGTCTCATGTCAGAGTGACCATCGCTAACCAGTATCGATGCCTGGTTGTCTTGCAAGAGCAGCTCCTAGAATGCTCAGGATCCTTACATTGCAAATATTGACACTAAAATTTTCTTTCCCAAAGCAATGGCAAGGAAACCGCTAATATTTTTCTCAGTTATCTCCTCACTGTAAGTTGTCTCCTCTCTGCAAAATGTCTTATTGTAATACAATCATGTAGATGAACAAATCAAATATGTTGCAGTGATTGTTACATATATGTTGCCATGTTTGTGTGCGTGTGTGCGTGCGTATGTGTGTGTGCATGTGTGTGTACATCTATGTGTGTATACGCGTGTCACTATGTGTGTGTATTTGTTGGTGTGGGTGTGGCTGTTTTTGTGTCCATATGTGTGTGTCGCTGTCTGTGTGTCGGCGTCTGTGCGTCGCCGACTGTGTGTCGCTGTCAGTGTATGTGTCGCTGTCCATCTGTTTGCGAGTTTGTGCGTGCGGTGGTGCATGTGTGTGTGTGTACATGTGTGTGCGTCTGTGTGTGTGTCTGTGTTTATGTTGTGAGCAAGTAAATTAATGTGTCTATCTGTGTGACTATTATTAGAAATACCGTTATCGCTTAGCAAACATTTTTTCAAAAGTTTCAAATACGCGAGATTTATTTTGGGTTAACTTGTAGTCATTGGGGTTAACTTTGCTCAACCACAACAAGATTTTCAAGTCTGTCAAGAAGTAACCATAACCTTCAAGGGCAATTCTTCAACTTGAAAGTTAAAGGTACATTTTAAACTATTAAGCTGGTACTATGCAAGACCGTTATAATGCTGCTGCGGTGAACTTTGATAGAACAGTTTGCAATAGATGATTGGTTCCACCACATTGCCGTTATTCTTACATATCTGCTGACATGTCTATGTTTGTGTGTGTGTCTCTGTGCGTGTTTGTCCGTGTGTTGGTGCAATAAACATTCTTTAAAAGTTGAGGTATCGATATTTTGATTCTTGTTGAAAATAACGGGTATATATATGTGCGCCTGTAAGTGACTGTGTGTGCATATCTTGTTGTATGCGTTTGTTGTGTTTATGTTAGATTCTGTGTTTATGTACATGTGTTCGTTGTGTGTGTGTATGTCTGTGTGGCCATAATTTGAATTGTCATAAAAGCTCTGAAAAAATTGTTCCAAATGTTGCAGTTACGCGAGATTCAATGGAGTGAACTTGGTTTTAGAAACTACATTTAAGACTATTAAACTACTACCATGTAGGACCAATATCAAGCTGCTACTGCAAACTTGAATGAACAGTTTTGCGATATATGAATGAATCAAATACGTTGTTGTTTTTGTTCCAGACCTGTTGAAATATATTTGTGTGTGATTTCATTTGTTTGGGTCTGTTCATGTTGTTGCTGGTGTGTGTGTGCGTGCGTGCGTGCGTGTGTGTGTGAGCGTGCGTGTGTGTGTGTGGCTATAATTTGAATTATCATGATAGCTCTGCAAAAACTATGTGAGTGCTTGTTGGTGTCTGCCTGTGTGTGTGCATGTTGGTGCCTGGCTGTATGTGTGTGTGTGCGTGCGTGCGCGCGCGTGCGTGTGTGTGTGCATGTTGGTGCCTGGCTGTATGTGTGTGTGCTTGTTTGTGCCTGGCTGTATGTGTCTGTGTGTGCGCTTGTTGGTGTCTGGCTGTGTGTGTGAGCTTTTTGGTGTCTGGCTATATGTGTGTGTGCTTGTTGGTGTCTGGCTGTTTGTGTCTGTGTGTGCGATTGTTGTTGTCTGGCTATGTGGGTGAGCTTGTTGGTGTCTGGCTGTGTGTTTGTGTGCTTGTTGGTGTCTGGCTGTGTGTTTGTGTGCTTGTTGGTGTCTGTGGGTGCGTGTGTGTGTGCTTGTTGGTGCCTGGCTGTGTGTGTCTGTGTGTGCGATTGTTGGTGTCTGGCTATGTGGGTGAGCTTGTTGGTGTCTGGCTGTGTGTTTGTGTGCTTGTTGGTGTCTGTGGCTGCGTGTTTGTGTGCTTGTTGATGTCTGGCTGTAGTTGTGTGCACTTGATAGTGTCTGGCTGTAGTTGTGTGCAATTGTTGATGTCCTGCTGTGTGAGTGTGTTGCTGCACGCACGCTTGTTGGTGTCTGGCATTGTATTTCTGTCTTTTTTGTGTGCCTGTATGTGTATACATTTGTTTGTTTGAGCATGTATATGTGTGTGTGTGTGTCTGTGCAAGTTGTGTTCATCTGAATGTGTCTCTGTGTTTATGGGTGTGGGTCTCCGCTGCTATTATCACGTTTATTAATGTGTTTCTGTCTGTGTCTGCGTGACTATCATTAAAATCATTGACAACATAACCCAGGGTCTTGAGTACTTTCATCGTATTGAAAATGTTGTCGGAAGATATCTCTTTAAATTTAGCCTAATATAACGAAGCAATTTAAACTTTTGTTTCAGAACTACTAACCTAAAAACAAACAATTTTTGTGTAAGTTTTGCTAATAACTGCCCGAGTTAGAAAACAGGTAATTGATTATGTTTATGATGTTATAGCCAGTTCAGATTTATATTTTTTGTGATTATTCAGATAATTAAAGTAGCAAGAGTGACTGGTAGTGGTGAAAGTAATAGTTTTATAAGAGCAAAGAACATTGTGAAGGATCGTCTTAGCTTCGTACTGATCATCGCACAAAGTATATATACATTGGATTTTTTGCATAGAAGGGTTAGTTAAAATGTTGGCAAAATAAATTATGTTACAAAAATGTTCTGGATAGTGTTTGAAACTGAAAAAAATATTGTATACATATCGTGAAGCAATATCGGCAACTTTTGTTAAAATGGCTGGCACTAAGTCGATAGCTAAATTTGTACATCTATGGCAGTGAAAGGGTTAAGACTATCAAACTGCTACTATGTAAGACCGCTGTCAAGCTGCTACTGTGTACTTTCAATATAGCATTTTGCGAATGATGAATGAATCAAATCTATTGCACTTACTGGTACATAATTATCTGGGTAGATAAGTGTGTCTGGGTTCATGCGTGTTGGTGGGATTTTGTGTGTGTGGAAGCGTGTGTATGCGCACGGCTGTCTGTGCGTGACTGTTATTTTGTGTGACTGTGTGTGTGTGTGTGTGTGTGACTGTGTGCATGCAAGTTTGTCTCTATTTATTGACTGAGTGTGTTTCTATGTTTCTTTCTGAGTGCGAATCTGTGTGTGTGCCAGTGTTTGTGTATCTGTGTGTTTGGTGTATCTGTGTGTTTGTGTATCTGTGTATTTGTGTATCTCTGTGTTTGTGTATCTGTGTGTTCGTGTATCTGAGTTTGTGTGCATGTATCTCCATATGTGCGTTTGTGTTAGATATTATTTTTTATATATAGGTTTCATAAACGTGAATGTTGTTGCAAAGATTGATCTATCGATCTTCATGCATGTATCGGTGCATGGTGCAATGTATGTGCGCAAGCGTGTTTCTTTGTGTATGTGTGCTGAGTGTGTGTCTGTTTATTGCCTGAGTGTGGTTCTATGTGTGTCTCTGCGTGTGAGTCTATGCATGTCTGTGCATGTGTGTCTGTGCCTTTGTGGTTGTGTATCTGTGTGTTTGTGTATCTGCGTGTTTGTGTATCCGCGTGTTTGTGTATCTGCGCGTTTGTGTATCTATGTGGTTGTGTTTCTATGTGATTGTGTATCCGTGTGTTTGTGTACTTACGCGTTTGTGTATCTATGCGTTTGTGTATCTATGTGTCTGTGTATCTTGGTTTGTGTGCATGTATTTGTCCATGCGGGTGTTTGTGTGTTAGGTATTTTTTAAAGTATAGGTTTCGTAATCGTGAGTTTTGATGAAAAGATTGATCTAGTTATCTTCATGTATGTATGAATACAATGTGTGTGAGCATGTGTGTTTCTTTGTGTATGTGTGCAGAGTGTGTGTTCACATGCGTTTCACTGTTTACTTTTGTATTTCCGGTGTGTTGTTTTGTGTCGTTGTTTGTTGCTATGTGAGTTTGTGTAAATGTGTGTGATTGTTTTTGAGTCGCTTTGTATTGGTGTTTTTGGTTTTGTCTTTGTGTGCTTGGGTGCATGTGTTAGAACTCAAAAAATGCATACACAAGTGTCTTTGCATGCATGTTTTTGTGTGTGCATGTGTGTGCATGCGTGTGTGTCTTTTTGGTTTTACAGTGTTTAAGTTTGTCTGTGTTTGGGTGCCTGTATGTGTGCATTGGGTTCGTTTGTCTGTCTTTGTGTGCGTCTTCAAGACAAGCAGGCATGCGTATGTTTGTCTGAGTCTTAGCATGTATGTGCGTTTGTGTGTTTAAATTTCGGTATGTGTATCTGTGGGTAATTGAGTGGCTGGGTGTGGTGTGTTTACTGTGCATGTGTCGGTGTCTGTTTGTATGTTTGCACGCGCGTTTGTGTTTGTGTATACATATGTGTGTGCGCTCCCTTGTTGGTATCTGGCTGTGTGTGTGCTGGTTGGTGTCCGGCTGTGTGTGTGCTTGTTGGTGTCTGGCTGTGTGTGTATGTGTGTGTGCTGGTTGGTGTTTGGCTGTGGAGTTTTCTTTTTTTTTGCTTGTGTGCCTGTATGTGTATGGATTTTGCTTGTGTTTGCATGTATATGTGTGTGTCTGTGCGGGCTGTGTGCATCTGAATGTGTGTCTGTGTTTATGTATGTGTGTCTTCGCTGTTATTAATTACTTTATGAATGTGTGTCTGTTTGTGTCTGCATGACTATCACTAGAATTGTCATCATTTTTCTTCAAATCTTGTTCCAAATGTTGCAGATTTGCCAGATTTAATTGGGTAAACTTTGTTCAATCACAACAAGGTTTTCAAGTCAGTCAAGAGGTTACCATAATCTTCAAAGACAAGTTTTTAACTTGTCCTTGAAGATTATGGTAACTTCTTGACCTTATGAATCCTACTGGACAAGTTTTGAACTTGTCCAGTAGACGTATAAATGCGTTTTATATGGTCCAGTGCCGTAGACGCATCATTGAGACTTCCCCAGCAATTGCGTAGTAACTTCATTTCATTATTCGTTGACAACATAACCCACGGTCTTTAGGATTTTCATGATATTGAATACGTTGTCCGAAGATATCTCTATAAACTTAGCCTAAAATAATAAAGCAATTTAAACTTTTGTTTTGAGATTTACGAACTTAAAAACAAACAATTTTTGTTAAGTTTTGTAAGTTACCGCACGAGTTAGAAAACAGGTAATTGCTTATGTTTATGATATCATAGCCAAATTTAGATTTAGGTTTTCGTGATTATACCAATAATTAAAGTAGCAACAGTGACTGGTAGTGGTGAAATTAATAGTCTTGTGGGAGTAAAAAAAATTGTCGAGGATCGTCTTAGCTTCGTAGTGATCGCTTCACATAGCTTTATCATCTCACGAAGTACATGTATATATACAATGATTTTTTTGCTTAGCAGTGTTAGTTGAAATGTTGGCGAAATAAATTATGTTACAAAAATGTTCTAGATAGAGTTTGAAATTGGAAAAATATTGTATACATATCATGAAGCAATATCGACAATTTTCGGTAAATTTACTGGCAATAGGCCGATAGCTAAATGTTTTCCTGGATGGCAGTGAAAGGGTTAAAGGTTGACTTGCAACAAAATTCACATTACAGTTATTTGGTGTCAAAAGATTCGCCATGTCTTACTCTATTGTGTTGTAGGCGCCAAATATGTGGGAATGTGATTAAAAGCTCGTAAAAGCTCAAAAACGAACAAAAAATCGCAGCCACACGAGACCGCCCTAGTTTGGATTCGTTTTCCAAAACGGCTAAAATGTGACGTATGTGTGCTAAAACGGCTAAAATGTGTGCGAGATAGTTTATGTTTACACTTTCATGCATCCTTATTCGTCGAAATATTTTCACAAATATACTTCACGCTTGCAATAAAAACCATGTCTATTGTTCTTACGCGTCTATTTCATTGGCATCGTAATGCTGCAACTTTGAGCACTGATATCTCAAAACGTAGCATAAAAATATGTTTAATTTTTAAACTTAGCTTGAACGATTGCATATCATCCTCTAATAAAAATGATGAGCCTTTTGGTCCGCTATGATGGTCGAAAAATGCTGTAGAAATTGTTCGCGCCATATGGCGGGAATTGTAAGTCGCGTGATCAGATAATGTTAGTTTCAGTTCAAGTTTGATCTGTCGCAAATAGCAGACACGCTTTCTCGTATTAAACTTCAATTCGTCATAATGTCTAACGCGCCACGTCGTGTTTGTGCAGCTGCCAACTGCCAAGCTGAGAATCACCTTTTTTCTTGGCCAAGAGCAGAGAATAGATCAGACCTTCACCGGGCGTGGTGCAACTGGGTGAAGCTGGATGTTACAAACTTTATTGATTCGCCTGCTCACTCTTACCTTAGTTTCCGCCATTTCAAAGACGACATGTTTTCTAACCTGTTTGCATACTCCACATGTCACCAAAGCATGTGAGTAATTTATTTTATGAACTACTTGTATTAGTAGTAGTAACTCAGGATATTTTCTAGTATTCTCCTAATACTACTGTATTAATCCATATTTAATATTACAATATTAATGTCATTTAATTGTAATATGATATTATTAGTATTTTATCATTTTAATTACGCGTATTATTCTTATTATAATAACAAAAATAATTCATAGTGCATATTTATCTGTAAAACGTAAAATATTAATCTACAATTGATAAAATAATGTTATAAGTTTCACGATTAATTTCGCCGAATTTCTTAACCCCACTCACTTATAGATATGTTATATAAAATACTTATTGTCATTTTCTGGCATCATCGTTAATAGCATCTTAATATTATTATCATTCACACATCTTACAGTGGTTGTCACCTACATTTATTTAGTTTGAAGCTCGATCAAACTAAGGCAGTTCCATCCATTCGTTTCCGGAGTGAGGAAAGATGACGCGTGGTCCTGACACCTCGGAAGAGAAAGTTGGAGGATGCTGCAATGACTAAGAGGGACCACCGCACTGTGCTGCGCCAGGCATTGACCGAGTACAGGGAGTACGATGATACGTATGTTTATATGTTATTAACAATGCAAGCTCACTATTGACTTATTCAAATATTCATATCACTGAGACGAGCTTTTGCTAAGATATTCCTCAGTTGTCAGTTTGTAGTGAATCCGATCTTTTCGTCATACATGTTTAATCTTTTCGAACCATTTAATTTCGTCATTTACAATATATTACACATTTGCAGACATTTGCAGAGCTCCTTCACTTACCGGTATGTTATTTGTGTAGTTGCAGACCTACTGCTGCGGCTACTGCTGTCCAACCATGCCAGTCAATTGCTCCACCAGGGAGAAAGTTGCCTCTGCCAGTGCTGATTGTGGCTAACCACAAAGTGTCGCAAGGTGTGTTTAATGGGTGATAGACCCAGTTAGTTGTTCATCCCATTGGTGCTGTTGGTTTTTGTTCTGGTGTTGGTTTGTTTTGGTTTAGACATGACAATTTATAGATGCGTCATACATGAAGCTCATTATCGCTATGACACGCCAATTGTTTCATCAGCTTATATTCTTCCGGTCGTTTGATGGTTATTGGTGAGCTATTGATTGTTTGACTATTTGACTGATGATAATTTGATTGGCACAAGGTCTCCCTTATTGTATCGGCAATGGAGTTTCAAATTTTTTTTAATCAGGTACTAACACGGATCGAAATGTTCGGTCCCACTTTCAAAGTAAGGGGGTGCAAGCAGACTTTCCTTACCCTCAGCTTAAAAGGGGTTGTAAACTATTATACTATAGGCTAATTTTTGATTAGGAAATTGGTGCAAGGAATTATAGTGATCTCTGATAGATTGGTAAACGTCCGCTTGACCTTTAAAGTTTTCTATTCATTAACTTCTAATTTTAATATATTTAATCCTATTGTAGTTCGTAGTTCATTCACCAATATGATTCTATGTGTTACTTAATTGTTGAGTTAATCTTTTAATCATAGCGAAGAATGTACAAGACCGTGCTGTATGAGTGTGCCATCTACCGAGTCATGGAGGGCTGAAAGGGAGGACGAAGTGATGATTGAGGAATTCCTCAAAAATGTAAAATTTTCATTTCTTCGATTACCAAAAACGGTGATGTCCCCATATGCTATGTCCCTTGGATACTAGTTGCCGCTAAGATACTCTAAGCCATAAGGCCTTTAAATTTAGCAGAGCTGTTAAAAATTGTAAATAGGGAAGAAATTATGAGCATTCAACTCTGACAAGGTGGTTTTTAAATAAAGTTTTTGGTCCAAAAGTAAGCCTCCTTTGGCAAATGTGGAATAATGGTGTGTAAAACAACACTAATCTACAGCTTTGAAAAAGAAACACTTGATGTACTACATGCGCAACCTTCTCAATATTATTTGAACAGGAAGTTGAAGATTCATTGGCATTAGATGATGAAGAATATCCAGAGTTACTACTCACATTTTGATGTTTACAATATCATGGATTCTGATAAGGTTTTGTAAAATCTGTGTCATGATTGGATGGCTATATATTTATGCTTTTTTGGATCGAGCAAATATGATATAATAACAGGAAATTATGTTGTACAAATCTTATTGCAAGTAAAATATTGTGTTGTGATTTCAGACCGGAATCCTTCTTCAAAGAGGAGAAAATTATAGTGAGTGTGACAGCACTCCAGCGACTATTTTACTGTCACGTCTGCGCCCTCCCCTGCTCATTCACGATGGTGCGAGAAGGCGGATGGTAGAGTTCGAGGCTACATGTGCCTCCTGTCACCAATCCTACACTTGGGAGACAACTGCCAGGGTGAACAGAGCACACGTCATCAACCCCCTGCTGGCAGCTGCATCACTGTTTTCTGGCGGATGCCTTACGCAGAACCTCCGTTTTCTGACGCTCCTGAACATCGCGATACCAAGCCACAGCGTTTGCCTCTACCAACAAAGAGAATAGTTACATGGTGTGAGTGTTAATAAATATTTACCCATAAACTTGAAAAATGTGAGTGAAAGCTTGACACATTAATTGTGCTTTGATTCTTCATTCTTAGACTAATGATAATGATACAAATAAATCTTGTTTAATGAAGTTTTACAATATTTTACAGTGTATTGCTGAGCGGTACACCCTGCATAATGAGGGCTTGATGGCAGCAATTGATTGGGAGCTCGATTTGGCAGGTGACCGTAGATGCGACAGTCCAGGGCATTGCGCACTATACGGGGCCTACACTCTTATGGATTAGAGCTGCTGTTTAATAGTCAGCAGCCATCTTGTCAAGGTAAAACTTTGACAGTTTTTTCTTTTAAGCCTGACAGAAACCCAAATGTTTTAGTAGTTATCAATACACAGACATGCAGTTCTGATCTAGCTAAAAAAATTATCCAAATAATGTGAAAGTGATTATTCTTGGTCGTAACTTGCTTTACTTTGCAGTCAACAGAGACCACCAGCTCTAACGCCATGGAGCTAGAAGGCTGCAAGCGGTGCCAGTCCGATCTAATTTCGCACGGCCTGAGCGTGAGGTCAATTACGACGGACCGGCACTTTAGTGTAGGAAAATACATACGAGAGGAGTGGGCCGATGTTTGTCACTATTATGATGCATGGTACATCGTGACAGGTAGTAATGATTAATAATGGAGCGTAAAAACTAGTTAATCATAACAAAAACGCAGCAATTATGCACTGCAAACTGATATAATGTCTTTACTGTTGTAGGACTAAAAAGAAGCTCTACAATCAGGCGAAGACTGCCGCCTTTCGACTTCTGGCTGAACCAGTTAATAAAGAGCCAGCCGGCAACTGGATCAAGGCCATCATAAATCATTTATGGTACTCAATAAACCATACAGATGTGTCAGATGAACGTGAGGCACGATGGCGACAGTTACTCCCCCACATGAGAGATGACCACCGTCTGTGTGACCACCCTCCACTTAAGAAGCTTTGGATTAGACCTGGTATGTAACCTAATATTCGATCAAGTAATTTTAGCACAGATTTTGGTCTGTTGACATTTACAAATATTACAGGAACCAAACTTGACGCTTGGCTCAGTCAAGAATTATCATCCAAACGGCTGATTAGTGATCTCAGGAAAGCAGGCGAGCAGAATACCGCAGAGCTTGAATCATTCCACAAACAGCTCAACCACTTTGCTCCAAATATGGTTGGGTTCTCTTATCATGGAATAAATTCAAGGTGAGTGCAGATTTAATAAACAAAATTGTGCAATGGTAACGTTTTTCTTATGTACAGTTGGAATTGTTTTTCACAGACTTCGGCTAGCTGGGATGTACCACAACGAGAACGCCACCCGCTCGTTCAAGTTTGATCGTTTGGGCAACCAGCAATATGTAATGGCACGAAGCAAAGACAACAAGCTGACACAGACGGCGAAAAGAAAGAAAGTCAACCCAACATATGGTAAAAATATATTAAGAAATTATTTACATATGAACCATCAACTTATTTCAAATTGCTTACAGAAGAATTGTCTTACAGAGTTCATTGGGGAACTGATGACTCGGTTAGAGAACCACCTTTCTGCCGGTACGAAACCTGACAATCATCGTTTGCAGCCTCCGTCGCTCTACTCAACGGGTCCTCAGGAAACACACGAGGAAACTATTGCGAAGTGCCAGGTGTCATCACGCGGCATTCTCCGGAGGAATTGAGAATTCCAGCTCAACTCTAAAGGCGCTCTGAGGCTTCAAAGCCAGAATGATAGTAGGTGGTACTTATTCCCCGACGATGAGGTTCTCAGAGTGGGCGCCCAGGTAGGGAACCCCAGCCAAGAACGCAAACTTCGACGAAGTGTTGGGGCTTAGTACCCGATGGTAAACGGTGAAACCAATATGCGTTCCTCTATGTATTTGTTTTTATTTTATAAAATCAGTGATGGCAGATTTATGCACGTTAAGCATGTGATTTTAAATATGGAAGCAATGTAACAGCAGTTTGCTAACAAAAATTACTTTGTTAGCCACATGGTGTGTAGTTACCATGCGGCTTAGCCTGAGTAAAAGTAAAATAACAAAATGACATTGCAATAAAAATGAGTACCACCTACGATATAGAGTTTATCTAGAATTCTCAATCAAAGTCGTTGAGTCTCTTCATCGCCATAGCAGAAGCTCTTGAAGATGTAGTCTGCAAACTCTTCTTCATCATCTGTTGGTGGGAAAAGAGCCCGAATCTTCGACACCAGGCAGGCAGAGGCCGTCGCTCACCGCGACGAATTTGCGGCATAAGCCAAAACACAAGATTGCGGTATGCACACAACCTTTTCCGAGCATTTGGCGATGGCTCTCCAAATGGGAATAGATTATCTACCAAAACAATTATTGAAAAACAATAATTGCTGATCATCAAAATAATCTCGATCTTTATATAATAAAATCATAAAACTAGTACACTCTCTACTGTAGTAAGTGTACAAGCCAAATATATATTCTCCTTGTGTTCCACGAGTTCAGAATATGTGTGTTCAACCGATGCATTAAATGTGTAACACAAGAATTGTAGATAATGCTTGACACATTAGCATAGCTTTGGTGTTGTTGGCTGGATTGAATGGAAATCCAACTCACTATGATATCACAGGTACTTATTCCACCCCAACTCAAGGGGTGCAGGCGCTACCAGTTCGTCCACACCAGGATGCGTACACAGGCATTCATGCTCCCCGCGGTCATGGAGACAATGCAATGAAAAGAAATGAACAGATATGTCTATGCAACCATAGCTAATACATCAGGTTGATGTAATCCAACAGTATATCAGTGCAGCACTAGATTTAAATATTAAAATTGTTAATGTTGTCATTCGAGAAAAATCTGTAATTATTTTTTTCGCAATATTGAAGCGATAATTATCATAATTAAAATCATGTATAATAATATTCGTTCTATCACTCTCAAGCTAAAACTCTTACTACTAGCTAGCTTGGCACATAAGAGCTGGCTAATGGCGGTGCTTACTTGCTGGGAGGTTTGATTCTGTTGAGGATCTTCTTCAGATGGAGCGTCAGGCTCGAAACGCCAGGGTCTTAACTCTTCAAAATTTGACATTTTTTATGATCGCAACTCAGACATGAATTGTCGAACGGAATGGCCAAGCCAAAACTGTAAAGTAGCGAGCATCTATATTTGATACGGGGTCTTAGGTAAAACCCGAAGTGTTTGTCATAAACTATTGCTACTATAAGTTTGATATTGAGCTTATTATTGGCCTTTCAATTCACGCGAGAACATCACGTGACAAGACAATAACCAAACGGCGCGGATACGTCATCGAAATCAAGAGATTCCAATCTACGGCGGCTTTTTGTTTTTGAGCTTTTAAGAGCTTTTAATCACATTTCCACATATTTGGCACCTACCACACAACAGAGTAAGACATGGCGAATCTTTTGATACCAAATAACTGTAATGTGAATTTTATTGCAAGTCAACCTTTAAGACTATCGAACTGCTACCATCTAAGACCGCTATCAAGCTGCTACTGTGTACTTTCAATATAGCATTTTGTGATTGATGGACGAATCAAATCCATTGCACCTACTGGTACATATCTGGGTACATTAGTGCATCTGGGTTCATGCGTGTTGGTGGGGACTTTTGCGTGTGTGTGTGCGCGCGCATCTGTCCCCGTGTTATGTGTCTGTGTCTTTGCAGTTGTTAGTGTGTTTATGAATGTGTGTCTGTCTCTGTCTGCATGACTATGATTAGAATTACCATCATTTTTCTGGAAACCTTGTTCCAGATGTTGCAGATACGCCAGGATGAATTTTGTTCAATAACAATATTTTCAAGTCGGCCAAGGGGTTACCATAATCTTCGAGGACAGGTTTTTCCCTGAAAGTTGAAGGTACATTTAAAATTATTAAACTTTCACTATTTAAGATCACTATCAAGCTGCTACTGTGAACTCTCAATAGAACATTTGGCGATTGAAGGACGAATCAAATCCATTGCATTTACTAGTACATAAGTGTATCTTGTTACGTAATCGCGTGTGTATGTGCGTGGATGTGTGTGTGTTTTTATGTGCACGGGTAGATGTGCACATGTGTACGTGCATGCGTGTGTGCGTGAGGGTGTGTGTGTGTGGTGTATGTGTACTGTATGTGTAGAGTGTGTATGTCTGTGTACGTTTATGTCTGTTCCTGTTCTGTTGTGAGCAAGTATATGGATGTATTTGTTTGTCTCTGTGTATGCGTGATTATTATTAGAATTACCATCGATGCTCTGCGAACATTTTTCCAAATTGCGCAATATCGTGAGATTTAATGTAGGGAACTTTTTTCAATCACACTAAGCTGTTTTAATCCCTCAAGAGGTTACTGTGCAGTTACTGTGCAGTTACTGTGCAGTTACTGTGCAGTTACTGTGCAGTTTTTTACCTAAAAATAAAAGGTAGATTTAAACTATTAAATGTGTGGGGTTTGTGTGTGTATGCATGCATGTGTGTGCGTGTGTATATGCTTGCATGTTGGTGGGAGTTTGTGTGAGCATGTGTCTGTGCAAGCGTGTGTTTGCACATGACTGCATTTGCGTGACTGTATGTGTGTGCGACTATGTGTGCATGCAATTGTGTGTCTGATTAATCGCCTGAGTGTGTTTCTGTGTGTGTCTCTGGATGTGAGTTTGTGTATTTCTGTGCACATTTGTGTCTGTACATCTGTGTGTGTTTGTATATCTATCCGTTTGTGTATCTGGGTTGGTGTACAAATATCTGTCCATGCGCGCATTTGTGCGTTAGACCCTTTTTAAAAGTATAGGTTTCTTAATCATGAATCTTGTTGAAAGATTGATCTAGCAACCTTCATGTATGTATGGGTGCAAGGTGCAATTTGTGAGGCCAAGCGTGTTTCTTTGTGTATATGTGCTCAGTGTGTGTTCAGACGTGTTTCTCTGTTTACTTTTGTATCTTTGGTGCGTTGGTTTTTGTCATTGTTTGTTGCTGTGTGTGAGTTTGTGTAACTGTGTGTGATTGTTTGTGTTGCTTTGTGCTGGTGTTTTTGATTTTGTCTTTGTGTGCTTGCTTGCGCGTGTTAGCACACAGAAACATGCATACACGATTGTATTTCCATGCGTGTTTCTGTGTGTGCTTGTGTGTGTCTTGTGTGCCTGTATGTGTGCATGGGGTTTGTTTGTGTGTGTCAACAATACAAGCAGGTATGCGTGTGTCTATCTGAGTCTCTGCATGTATGTGCGTTTTTGTCTGTACATTTTTGTACGTGTATTTGTGTGTGGTGGGTGTTGTGTATGTGTACTGTATGGTGTGTGTGTCTGTACATTTCTGTATGTCTGTTTGTGTGTGTGCGCGCAGGTATGGTATGTGGTGTATGCGTACTGTGTGGGCTTGGTTTGTAATGGGTTTTTACATATGTGCATGTGTGTGGTGTATGTGTACTGTGTGTGGTGTGCATGCATATGTGTACTGTGTGCATGTGTGAGTGTGTGTCGCTGTCCGTGTCTGTGTGTATGTCCGGGTGCATTTATATATATATGTGCCTGTTCTGTTATGAGCAAGTATATGAATGTATTTGTTTCTTTCTGTGTCTGCTTGAATATTATTAGAATTACGATCAATGCTCTGCAAAAAATTTTCGAATAGGTGATATAGCGAGACTCAATGGGGGAACCTTGGTTCAATCACACTAAGCTGTTTTAATCCGTCAAAAAGTAAAAGTAAATTTACTAGTAAAGAAAGTAAAAGGTACAATTTTAACGATTTAATGTGTGTGTTTGCGTGTGTGTGTGTATGCGTGTGTGTCTGTGTGTGTGTGTATGCACATGTGCGCATACGTTTTGGTGGGTATTAGAGGGAGTTTGTGTGCAAGCGTGTGTGGGCGCACAACTGCGCGCATTTGTGCATGTGTGTCCGTCTGTGTTTAAATGTATGTGTCTGCGTTGTTGTGAGCAAGTTTATGACTCTGTGTCGGTCTTTGCGAAGATTGTTAGAATTACTGACATCGCCTGCAAAATAAATTTTTAAATGTTGCAGATGCACGAAATTCAATGGGGGAACTTTGTACAATCACCACAAGATTCTCAAGTCTGTCAAGTGGCTACCATAATCTTCAAGAACAAGTTTTTAACCTGAAAGTTAAAAGTAAATTTAAAACTATCAAACTGCTACTATGTAGGACTGCTATCAAGCTGCTACTGTGAACTTTCAGTAGAACATTTTGTGATAGACGAACGGATCAAATACATTGCTGTTATTGTTACATAGCTGTTGATATATCTGGGATTGTGGGTGCGAGTGCGTGTCTATTCCTCTGTGTATGCGCGCGTGCATTGTTGTGTGTGTGTTCGTGTATGTGTGCGCGGGTCTGTTAGAGTCTGTGTTTATGTTCATGATTGTGTTGCGCGAGTGTCTGTGTGACTATTATTAAAATTACCGTTAGTACTGGCAAACTTGTTTTCCAATTGTTGCAGACTCACAAGATTTAGTGTGTGCGTATGTGTAGCGTGTGTAGAGTAGTTGTGCATCTGTGTGTGTGCGTGCGTGTGTGTGTGTATGGTAGAATTTGCGTTTATGTACATGTGTGCATTGTGTATGTGTCTGTGTGTGAGCATGTATGTGTGTGTATTAGTGTTGGGCCGGTATTTGGTTATCCGCTCTCACCGACACCGAGGGATTCTCGCTATCCGAGGAAACTAATCACTTTTAGTGACAGCTAGTTATTCGCGGCCAGCTTGATATGATCAGTATCTATCCGTAAAAGCCTATTGGTAAATGGTTATCCAGATGGATTTTTGTTGCTTTGGAAATTCTTCGATTGTTATTGGTTAATTGCAAAAACACCTCTTTGACGAACATGGTAACCTCAGCGCGCATTGGCGAATGAATACAACGGACTTTTCTACGCTTACCGTATCTACTGTTATATTACGTTAAATTGGTAATGCCACCAGCCTCGAAGGTTTGGGAGTTCTTCTTCTAAGATAGGAGGATGTAAAAAGACTCTAACGACACCCTTGTGACATGCTTGTTGTGTGACAAAGAGTTGAAACAGACCAGAGGATCTACCAGCAACATGATATCGCATCTCAGATCAGCACACGCCAGTAAGCTCTACTCAACCTCCTCTGATTCAAGCTCTAGTTCAGGTGAGTCATTGAGATCGATTAAGTTGATTATAGAACAATCAAGAATAGTAAACAGTAAGTCTATAGTTTATGCTAAACTAGGAAAAACAAGATAACCCACTCGACTCCAGCAATTCTTGAGTATAGCTATTAACTCCAAATTACACTACTTAGTACTTACTTTATTTTACATAACTATTAATGGAATTGTAGCTAATAAAATAATTTTATTATAACTTTTGTATACATGTAATTAAAATTTATAAATACTAATTAATTTTAACTAAACAGTTTTGATATTAATTTCAAATGGTTTTTCAAGTTGATATCTCTGGAAAGACTTGAATTCATGATACCATTTGCAAATTGTTATAGATATAACGTTGACTGCTATGCTAGCAAGCTCAGTTCAAACTTTCAAATTGTTAAATGTTATTGCTAAATAAATATGATAATTTGTAAAAAATGACCTTGTTTCCTTCGTTGTAATTAACAAGTACAAAACCAATGTCTTACACCATGGCATCATCTACCCAAAAGAAGCTGGACAGCTTCGGAATGACTGATCTTGATCACAGCGATTTTCTTCAGCTCTCTATCATACTCTCCTCTCTCCCAAGGTCTCAGATGACTTCAACCCCACACAGTAAGAAGAATACTAGAACACCAATACACATATTGAATAGCGATGAAGACGAAGGTAAGCAAAGCATTCATGATTTAATATGTTACAAACAACTTATCCATCAAGTCTTAAAGATAACCATAAATAAATACTCAAATATAAATGCATATTGTAACAATGCAAATCTTTCGATAATAATCTCATTAGTCCACTAATGTCACTAATCCCCTGATAACTGATAACTAAGAAGTATACGGAATGCTCCACACCTCCCTTATGTATGTACCCAAACAGTTACTTGATTTAAACTTATGTTGTTTCAGATATCTCATGTGTTGAGGAAACAGGCACCAAAGCTAGGCTTCAACCAGTCAAAAATTCACAGAAGCTTTCTAAAGCAGAATCTATCCACCAGCTCTTTAGAACTCCTTATTCTTTTGCAAACTACAAGTTTTACAAACTACAAGAAGCTTACTACTGCTGTAGCTACATTTATCTTCAAAGAAGGCTTACCACTGTGCACTGTGGAGAAGACAGGCTTTAAGGAATTGCTGTCAACTTTTGACCCATTGTAAGTAAAACTTAAATTGGCACAGTAAGTGGCGTTGGCAAGATTGTCATATTAGTATGTAGACTTCAGCGCATTTTGTTCACGTCAACTGCCCTGTTGACTATGACTGCACAATTACACAGTAGCCGGATACCCTTAAGTTTTCTATTTCATACAAGTAATGAGAGATAAAAGGAAGCATAATAACACACAGGCGCAGCTAATGCATGACCTCTACTGAAAACTTGTTTTAAAAAATTTTGACCTGTTTAACAAAATTACGCAGGAATAATGATAAGCTAGCCAACTTTCTGTTAAAATGTGGAAATGTGTAAAAAAATACATGATTGCTTTGCCATTAGTACTTCTATAGGTACACTCTCCCAAACTGATCGTATTTCTTGAGAACGCTGCTGCCAGCTATGTACAGTAAGACAGTCAGACGTGTCCGAGATGAACTAGGAGCTGTGAAGTTTTTTAGCGCCACTACTGACCATTGGTATTTTATAACCAAAGACCTTTTTATGGCGTATACTGTTCACTGGTTAACAGATGAATTGGAGCTCAAGACACGGCCGTTACAGGTAACCAATCTTGACTTCTCGATATGTTATATTTTTCACGCCCCCCAACTATTTTGTAACAATAATGAGAAACCAGGATGACAAGCAAAATCGAAGTCAGCCCCGAAACTATTGAAAGCTTACCCATAAACAAATATTGGGATGCACAAACAAGATCAACCAAGGTTGTTTTATGGTGATTTTTCTTCACAAGTCTGTTGTTGAGTTTAATTAAAACTATGATTTTAGCCTTATTGCTGTTATAACCACATGGTGAGTATAGAAACAGACAGATCATGTGAGACAAGATGTTATTTGATTTTCATATTAACAATCAAGGCTTGGGTGGGTGGTGCGAGCAGAAAACATCATGGTCATTGGTTTGCTTACTAATAAAGTATTAAGATTGCCAGTTCTATGTATGTCTAATGTATAGCGCTTTCACTTCAATATACATATTGTGTTTATAAACTGTTCCTCTAGAGAGGAAGTGTTATTTTCTGTTTGATTATTTCCTGTATGTTTAAAGGTCAGCCATTGTCCAGAAAACCACACCGCAGCTAACATTCAGTTGATGTTGGACTAAGTGTTTCTAGATTGGGAGTTGGATGCTGAGAAGCAAGTAGCCGTTACAACAGATAATGCTTCAAATATTTCCACTGCTGTCAGAGATCAAGGTAAATTATAGTTCATTTTATGCCTTTGGCCTACTTGGTCTGGTAACCAATTCTTATCTTTTTTCATGGAATTTAAGTTTGTGGAGTTTGTAATTCGTATTGAAATTAATGGTCCAAGTGAACTTCTTTCAAGTATCAAACTATCCAAATAGTTTTATCATTTCCAGACTGGTTACGAGTACAATGTTTTGGCCACCGTTTGAACTTGGCAGTTACTTCTACTTTCAGGAAGTACCATGAGGAGATACACCCTTCATTAGCTGCCATCAAGAAGATTGTAGACCACTTTGCCCACTCTCACAAGAAGAAGTGATTGATGAAAGAGGCACAGGTTTGTTTGACAGAACTTTGTTTACCATTCTCACAAGACTGGACATCCCAAAACAAGTTATTATTTAATAAATAATAATGATATACATTTGCAGATAAATAATATTTATCTGCAAACGTATATCATAATGACAAGTATGTGTATTAGAATACAGTGATGGCTAATAGTGGTTCCCCTAATAGATCAGAAACACAAAGGGCAAGTCTTATTCTGTTCATCATAGATATAGCTTTGAGAATTGCCCGGAATGCTGTTACACTCCTAATATCATTGACATTGGAGTGTTTATATCAGACTGTTTGCAAGTAAAAATGTAGTCAGTTCAACCCAAAAGCTATTTGAAATAGCGGTCTATCACGGTGCAGCTGCCAGATCTACAAGCACGTTATAGCTTTGTCAGTTGCAGCAAAAAAGTTATATATATATAACATTCTTTTCTAACATTTCAATTCTTGCATTAACTGATTATGGCTACAAAAGCTTTTTATCAAGAGAGCACAACTTGATTTAAGCTTTATAATGTGTGAACTTAATCAACTCTATCGACCATGTGAATCGTCTCCTATGACATATGTACATAGTTACCTACATTGATTTAGCCTAAGTTTCCTGAAAAGTTGTATCAGCTATGAGGGTGGAGAGCGGGCAACCGTGACTAAGGCTTCTACACAATAGCATACGACAAAGATAACCGCATGCTTGCTAGTTTTACCCCTTTCTGCATGGGCATGTACATGTGGGCATGGGCATGTACACTCAAATTCCTTTATTTTTAGAATTATGAGCTATACATAAGTATTTATGACAGCAGTAATTTTCTGTGTTAGATGCATCATTCTTAAACTAAGTACATGTACCTGTTTCTGTATTTGAGTCACGAGTCTCTCATCTATTTTCTACATAAACTGCATCCTTGTTAGTTATGTAGACAAAAGCGGTCATGTGGTATTGTACAGCCAACTGCATTCTTCCAATATCCACCCTAAGCTATTGTACGGGTGGCTTTTGTACCAACCAAGAGGAAGATGTGGGAGAGTGGACATGTTTAATCAGGAACTCAAACTAAACTCAGTTATCCTATAAATGTTACACTGAGCAAACAGATCTCAATCAAAGTAGACTGTATCAGTTCTCAGCCACTTACAACATTTCCATTTTTTGTTTTGTGCCATCAAGTGGTTGCAGTTAACAGAAGAATCGATACCACCTGCCTTTTTAGTTTTATACCAAAAGATTTTAGCACAAAAACATTTCAAAAATTTGTAATTGGGAACATTAGATCTGTTCTTCTGGCTAGTAACAAGTTAATTACCAAAATCGTTTGAGGTTTATGTGTCTCAATGTCTATGATTACACATTTTTTGTTTTTTTCAACTTTAAATGTGCATTCACACATTTAATTTATCAAATTTTGGGCGATCGGAGTTGTGTTTTCACAACTAATTCTTGGGCATTCCATTTGCTAATATCCAGACATGTCTGTTGCTAATACTCAGGCATGTCCGTTGCCAATATCCAGGCATGTCACTTGCTAATACTCAGGCATGTCACTTGCTAATATCCCCGCATGTCACTTGCTAATATCCATGCATGTCAATTGCTAATATCAAGGCATGTCAGTTGCTAAAACTCAGGCATGTCAGAAGTTTCTGTTGCTAATATCCAGGCATGTCAGTTGTTAAAGCTCAGGCATGTCAGAAATGTCTGTTGCTAATACTCAGGCATGTCAGCTGCTAATATCCATGCATGTCACTTGCTAATATCCAGGCATGTCACTTGCTACTATCCAGGCATATCAGTTGCTAATATCCAAAGCATATCAGTTGCTACTATCCAGGCATGTCTGTTGCTAATACTCAGGCATGTCTGTCGCTAATATCCAGGCATGTCACTTGCTAATACTCAGGCATGTCACTTGCTAATATCCATGCATGTCAATTGCTAATATTCAGGCATGTCAGTTGCTAAAACTCAGACATGTCAGAAATTTCTGTTGTTAATATCCAGGCATGTCAGTTGCTGATATCCAGTCATGTCAGAAATGTCTGTTGCTAATACTCAGGCATGTCAGTTGCTAATATCCATGCATGTCACGTGCTAATATCCAGGCATGTCAGTTGCTACTATCCAGGCATGTCAGTTGCTAATATCTAAAGCATATCACTTGCTACTATTCAGGCATGTCAGTTGCTACTATCCAGGCATGTCAGTTGCTAATATCCAGGCATGTCGGCCAAGAGTTGGAGTTGGAATGACATCCCGTCTGTTTAGAATTTGAAATGTAGTTTGCAAACAAAACCCGATTTAAACTTCGACTATTCAAAATGAGTCACCTTTTTAGCCAATGAATTACCACATCGATATACATACTGTTTTCTTGTATTTGCGTCGCTGTTAACATTGCGATATGTGATTGTTCACTTCTATGTTGTACTCTGTCAATGATGGCTGTTCAAAATAGACAAGCATAATACGAAGATTTTGCTGATCTGGTGTCGGTGACTGATACAAAGGCAGTTTTACAACAATTTTTCGTTTTACACTAAACCCACTTTGTAGGTGTGAAAGCAACTCCTATAAATTACCCCGGCGTAGATGCACCTACAAGATTATTTGGAATACAATAAAATTTGGAACTTGTTAGTTAGATCAATTTTCTGGTATTAGCAAAACATTTGACACATTGGCCAATTAGCTAGCATGAGACTAATTTTATCAGCCCGCACGTGATTGGCTGATCTGAAGCCTCAAAGAGTTTAAAGGTTGACTTGCAATAAAATTCACATTACAGTTATTTGATATGAAAAGGTTCACCATTATTTACTCTGTTGTGTTGTAGATGCAAAATATGTGAGAATGTGATTACAAGCTCTTAAAAGCTTAAAAACGAACAGTTAATCGCAGCCACACGACACCGCCGTAGTTTGGATTCGCTCTCCAAAACGGCTCAAATGGGACATACTTGTCACAGGATGGTTTCTGTTTACACTTTCATGCAATCTCATTCGTCAAAATATTATCACAAATATACTTCACGCATTCAATAAAACCATGTCTATTGTTCTTACGCGTCTGTTTTATCGTCATTGTAATGCTGTCACTTTTAGCGCTGATATCTTATAGCTTACTGTAAAAAATCGTTAAACTTTTCAACCTTAGCTCGAATGAGTACATATCATTAGCTGATAATCATGATGAGCCTGTTGGTTACCTGTGATAATCGAAAAGTGCTGCAAAAATTATTTCCGAAGTATTGGGTCACATGATCAGATTAAGACTTGACGATTAGTCCAAGCCAAAAGAAAACTGTAAAGTAGCGAGCATCTATATTTGATACGGGGTCTTCGGCAGAACCTGAAGTGTTTGTCATAAACTAGTGCTACAATAAGTTTTATATTGAGCTTTTTATTGGCCTTTCAATTCTCGTGAGAACATCACGTGACAAGACGATAACCAAACTGTAATGAATACGTCAAATAAATAAAGAGATTCCAATCTATGGTAGCTTTTCGTTTTTGAGTGTTTAAGAGCTAGTAATCACATTTCCACATATTTGGCACTTACAACACAACGTAGTAAGACATGGTGAATTTATTGATACCAAATAACGAATGTGAATTTTGTTGCGAGTCAACCTTTAAGCTTTTTTATTGCTCATTGCTGAACCACCAAGCTAGTGGAATTTTTCTTTACTATTGCTTTGTAGATTGTGGGACGCTCCTCTACCACCCTGGTATTCCAGCTTGGAAATCAGCTTATTAAGACTCCAGTTGGACTTACAGGGGAATTAGAAAGCATGCAACCTCTAAGCATAGATGATTTGGTAAGATCAAGGTTAGTGTTCTAGAAAGTACTGGCGCATTGCATTCTCATGTTTTAGATCCTATGGCAAAACATTGCATACGGTATGTTAATATGATCATTTTTGCTGTATCAATATTTGATTTTTATTGTAGTCACCGCTGCAAAAGAGTGATAGAATAGCGTACCCATGTCAAGCATCCCAGAGTCTACTACAAAAATCCGGTGTAACTACTTTGCAGACAAAAAGGCACCCTGCTGGCTATGTACTCAAGAAGTAAGTCATATGCACTGCAGCAAGACTCGCTTACATTGCTGTCAATACTGACAGCATTATGACATATAGGCTGCGCTGTCATGTCACTATGACATGTTCACACACTTGCTCTAGGATTGCATTAGTATGCCACAGAATATGATCATAGACATCTGTAGACCTATCATAACATATCATAACCCGAGAGAATCAACTGTAAACAGTTTTAAATAGAAGTTGAATGGTGCTTCACATCCAGGCATGTCAGTTGCTAAAATCCAGTCATGTCATTTTTCAATATCCAGGCATGGCGCTTGCTAATATCCAGGCATGTCAGTTGCTAATATCCAGTCATGTCAGTTGCTAATATCCAAGTATGTCAGTTGCTATTATCCAAGCATGTCAGTTGCTACTATCCAGGCATGTCAGTTGCTAATATCTAAAGCATATCACTTGCTACTATTCAGGCATGTCACTTGCTAATATCCAGGCATGTCAGTTGCTACTATCCAGGCATGTCAGTTGCTAATATCCAGGCATGTCGGCCAAGAGTTGGAGTTGGAATGACATCCCGTCTGTTTAGAATTTGAAATGTAGTTTGCAAACAAAACCCGATTTAAACTTCGACTATTCAAAATGAGTCACCTTTTTAGCCAATGAATTACCACATCGATATACATACTGTTTTCTTGTATTTGCGTCGCTGTTAACATTGCGATATGTGATTGTTCACTTCTATGTTGTACTCTGTCAATGATGGCTGTTCAAAATAGACAAGCATAATACGAAGATTTTGCTGATCTGGTGTCGGTGACTGATACAAAGGCAGTTTTACAACAATTTTTCGTTTTACACTAAACCCACTTTGTAGGTGTGAAAGCAACTCCTATAAATTACCCCGGCGTAGATGCACCTACAAGATTATTTGGAATACAATAAAATTTGGAACTTGTTAGTTAGATCAATTTTCTGGTATTAGCAAAACATTTGACACATTGGCCAATTAGCTAGCATGAGACTAATTTTATCAGCCCGCACGTGATTGGCTGATCTGAAGCCTCAAAGAGTTTAAAGGTTGACTTGCAATAAAATTCACATTACAGTTATTTGATATGAAAAGGTTCACCATTATTTACTCTGTTGTGTTGTAGATGCAAAATATGTGAGAATGTGATTACAAGCTCTTAAAAGCTTAAAAACGAACAGTTAATCGCAGCCACACGACACCGCCGTAGTTTGGATTCGCTCTCCAAAACGGCTCAAATGGGACATACTTGTCACAGGATGGTTTCTGTTTACACTTTCATGCAATCTCATTCGTCAAAATATTATCACAAATATACTTCACGCATTCAATAAAACCATGTCTATTGTTCTTACGCGTCTGTTTTATCGTCATTGTAATGCTGTCACTTTTAGCGCTGATATCTTATAGCTTACTGTAAAAAATCGTTAAACTTTTCAACCTTAGCTCGAATGAGTACATATCATTAGCTGATAATCATGATGAGCCTGTTGGTTACCTGTGATAATCGAAAAGTGCTGCAAAAATTATTTCCGAAGTATTGGGTCACATGATCAGATTAAGACTTGACGATTAGTCCAAGCCAAAAGAAAACTGTAAAGTAGCGAGCATCTATATTTGATACGGGGTCTTCGGCAGAACCTGAAGTGTTTGTCATAAACTAGTGCTACAATAAGTTTTATATTGAGCTTTTTATTGGCCTTTCAATTCTCGTGAGAACATCACGTGACAAGACGATAACCAAACTGTAATGAATACGTCAAATAAATAAAGAGATTCCAATCTATGGTAGCTTTTCGTTTTTGAGTGTTTAAGAGCTAGTAATCACATTTCCACATATTTGGCACTTACAACACAACGGAGTAAGACATGGTGAATTTATTGATACCAAATAACGAATGTGAATTTTGTTGCGAGTCAACCTTTAAGCTTTTTTATTGCTCATTGCTGAACCACCAAGCTAGTGGAATTTTTCTTTACTATTGCTTTGTAGATTGTGGGACGCTCCTCTACCACCCTGGTATTCCAGCTTGGAAATCAGCTTATTAAGACTCCAGTTGGACTTACAGGGGAATTAGAAAGCATGCAACCTCTAAGCATAGATGATTTGGTAAGATCAAGGTTAGTGTTCTAGAAAGTACTGGCGCATTGCATTCTCATGTTTTAAATCCTATGGCAAAACATTGCATACGGTATGTTAATATGATCATTTTTGCTGTATCAATATTTGATTTTTATTGTAGTCACCGCTGCAAAAGAGTGATAGAATAGCGTACCCATGTCAAGCATCCCAGAGTCTACTACAAAAATCCGGTGTAACTACTTTGCAGACAAAAAGGCACCCTGCTGGCTATGTACTCAAGAAGTAAGTCATATGCACTGCAGCAAGACTCGCTTACATTGCTGTCAATACTGACAGCATTATGACATATAGGCTGCGCTGTCATGTCACTATGACATGTTCACACACTTGCTCTAGGATTGCATTAGTATGCCACAGAATATGATCATAGACATCTGTAGACCTATCATAACATATCATAACCCGAGAGAATCAACTGTAAACAGTTTTAAATAGAAGTTGAATGGTGCTTCACATCCAGGCATGTCAGTTGCTAAAATCCAGTCATGTCATTTTTTAATATCCAGGCATGGCGCTTGCTAATATCCAGGCATGTTAGTTGCTAATATCCAGTCATGTCAGTTGCTAATATCCAAGTATGTCAGTTGCTATTATCCAAGCATGTCAGTTGCTAATATCCAGGCATATCAGTTGCTGATTTCCAGGCATGTCACTTGCTAACATCCAGGCATGTCACTTGCTAATATCCAGGCATGTCAGTTGCTAATACCCAGGCATGTCATGTGCTAATATCCAGTCATGTCAGATGCTAATACCCATGCATGTCAATTGTTAATATCCAGTCATATCAGTTGCTAATATCCAGTCATGTCAGATGCTAGTATAGCCATAGATGACATAGCAATATTTCCATACTATGGCCATACTGCTTTCTGTGCACTGCATCGCTGGCATGCTATCAATGTAACAGTATTAGGTTGACTGTGTACGCACCACTGTGTTACCCCTGCATATGTATGGGAATAATATGTTACTCATGTATATGTACTGTGGAAATGTTATGTTACCACAGTGCATATACTGTAGAAGTAACGCGTATGCATTGAAGAAATAACAACTTACCACATTGCTTGCATTGTGGAAGTACCGTGTTACTATTGTACAAGCATGGTGAGAGTGCGATGTTATCTATATTCATTCATTATGAGATTGTGATGGTGCCACTTTGCACTGTTTGAGTACTACAATGTCACTGTACATGCACTTTTGGAGTACTACGTGTATTTTGTTACAATTTCACTGTAGAAAGACTATGTTATCAAAGTGTGAGCGTCAGTATATATTGTATTACAGAGACTGATGAATGTATCACACATTCAGGATTTTATAATAAAGCCATCTCTAACCAAACTCTACTGTATATTTATAGAGCGGTATTTTAGTGTGTACATTTCCCTTTTTTTAGATTTCTTGTAGCTTTATAGGCTATTTCATATGGTGTTAGTAATTATTAGTATAGTTCAAGGTAACAGCGAGTGTTTTTCCTGTTCAGCCCGTTCTTGCCGCTTCCACTTACTGCTACCCGCTTGACACGTCACTGTTGCTATTGATCAGCGTGATAGTCTGCATGCAGAGCTTCCCAATTGGAGTTGCTCTTGCCTCGATTTTTAAATGTTCCCTTGTCTAGACTTGTCGACTTTTGATCATTGTTGCGGCAGTTAAGAGTTTATCAGAAAAACTTTATCAAAAATAAAATAAAAAGTTTGTAGAGCTTATGAACTGGAATAAATCAAGCATCAGCCATAGTTATCAGTAAGAAATGATTTAGCAGAAATTAGGTGGTTAAGTAGAGAGAGGTTGGTAAACTCTAACACCACTAGGTTTGTATGCTAAACACAACTGATTGGTTTAGTGCCAAATAAGCTTTCTGTTTGTTCACTTGAACACTTACTACTCTATGGGAGGTGATATGGTAGCATATACAATGCCACACAGAGGAGTGAAGACATTTACTGTAATAAATGTCACCACTCCTGTCTTGGATTATTTCAGTGTGACCCAAAAGTAAATGTTATCCGCAATCTCAAAGTGAGACTGAGAGGCTGTGATCAATTAAATAGAGATTGTGTACTATGTCAAAGGTTAGGGAGGTAATTGACTATTATCTCTCATGAAGCAAATATGATGGCACAAAGGCATATCACAGTGAACACCAGTCTTATATCACATCAACAGTAGTACTCAATAGCTATTAGTAATATTTATAGTTTGGTTGGGATTCAGGCGTGTCCAAATTTGCCGGTTCTGGACCATGGATGCATTCGACAGAGATAATCAAGGAGTTGTCTACTACTTCACAGTTGTCAGCTCTTGAATAAAAGCTTTTCCAATACTCTGTAAGTCACCCCTTATCATTGCTTAAAGCAATTAGTTTTTATTTTATATTCTCTTTGAATTGTCCTGCTTTACTTATATTCAGTTTTAATCAAAGTTATCAGAAGATAAACCAGAAATATGTGAACCTTAGTAACTGTAATATATGGAGTGTGTGAGCCATATAGATCAGTGAATCATAGTTTAGCAAAAATTAGGTTTGCATGAGATTTACCAAACATAGAAAGAGTTTGGTAACTTCAAACTCAACTATGGATGCTGTGCAGGGGAATTTGGTAAAGTTTAAAAGCTATCCTAAAATGACTGATTGCTATGGTTTAGATGGGTAACAACCGCACGATTGCCCTTAGTAAACTTTTTCCCGACAATAATTGATCCGTAATACAACTCCCCCACTTAAAAAACACATTTAAAAAATTTATTTTCTACCCCAAAATGCTTTATTATTTCATTATTTAAATTCGGAGCAGTTATCCTATAAAGGAAGTTGTTTTGCAGCCGTTTAAATAAACTTGTACTAAAAATTGTGGGAATATCGTAAACAATGGGAGCTTATACATTAACCTAGAGCAAGGTATCCTAAAAAGTGTATTATTATATTGCCTAAGACTTTTAGACATTTTATCTAAAGAGTGTGATACTTAATTGTACCACATGAAACTAATAGTAATAAAATGCTTAACTTATAGAGTGAAGTTCCACTTAAACATATTTTAATATTTAGCTCTGATTTATCATTGAGCACTCTGTAACGAATTGTGCGGCATCTACTTTATGTATATGAATTATAAATATGAATATATATACATGTATATATATGCATGTATATATAATGTGCATATAATATAATGTATATTTATTGTATATTTATATGCAATATACATAAATATCATATGGTTTATTGATATATAATTCATATTGATTTATATATATTTACATATACATGTATATAAATATAATATTCCTGTATATGTATTTGAAGTATGTACATGAGAAAGTATTTATGGTATCTTCAAGCTGTACAAGTGAGCAAAATACGCATGTCATACAGCCAATCAGTGTAATTACTTAACAGTATAAACTTGGCTGAGGAATTCTAAGATTTCTAGCGGAATGTGATGACATCACTCACTCAGTAGTTCTCAGTGAAGTTACACAGTAGTTACAGTGAGTTACACAGAGTCCCTTCATTCTGAGCTATTATTATTAACTGTTATTGACTGCTATCATTCTTCGATCATGAGCATCGCGCATTGTCCACCACAGACTGGCAGCGGGATAGGCGGGCTTCGTTTATCCTCATCCAGCTCGCTGGCCGAGCTGGATAACACCTCTTATGGTTTCGGTAAGCAATGTATAAATACATGTTCATTTTCACTGAAGGAATATTGTAAGTTTATAATCTGTCTATAAAAAAGATGTAATGTTTCTCTTCCTTGAAGCAATATAAGTTTATAATCTGACTATAAAAAGATGTGAAACTCATAAACTATTGTGAAAATAAATACATTAGAATCGATGTTTAGCTAGTTACTACTTAGCGACTGCTGAAAGGAATAAGGACCTCATCTAAACTGATATATTGTTAAAGTGAGAGACAGTAGAGCAGTGAGCTGTAGAGGAGCAATTTATGTGTCTTTTAAAAACAAAGAGTCTAGTATCAGGCGCTTCAGTTCAAAAATTTGTGTTGGAATCAAACCAAAGCGGATGGCGCATGAGAAGTTGTCATACCCATTAATTTCCTTTCATCATTCAAACTGTAGTTTGTGGAATGAATCAACAAACATGAAAATGAGAGACTATTTAGTCACGCATTTGACATATGAGCAAAAGATCTGACTGTTATGTCTATATCCTTTCTCACCAATTTTTTGTTTGTCTAAGACATGTCTGTAAAATAAAACATAACATTTAATATATATTATAAAAATGCTTAAGAATGCTTGCTTTTGACTCATATTTGATTACTTTATTTTAGTCCATACTACCTCCTTTGTTAGGTTGATATGAAATATTTTAAACTGATATCAGCTGCTTCAATCAACTTAGTAAATCAGTCAAAAGACTGCAACAAATTTAATTATAAAATGTAGTGACATTTATTCGAAAGAGTAGCCTCAGGACCTACGTAATAATAAGTCATGAAAGGTCATGATGTCGTTATTCTTATTAAAAACTCGCTATAGCTAGGCCAGTACACTCAACTAAAAGATTTCCTTAATATAAGACTTGATAAATTCATTAACTATTTGCAAGTGTCTTTCTCCACAAATTCAATCGGTGAAAAAGTGAACATCTCATGGTGACACAACTATTAACATTCCGCTCCAACCAAACTTTTATGAACTGTCATAACTTTCACTATTGAGTCAGAGTGTTATGAAACTCGATAAGTAACTTTGTTACAAATAGAACTCGATCTAAGAAGTTTAAACTGAAATTGTATTATTTCATTTTAGAACTCCCTGAATTCTTTGCTCAAGAAGAGGGCAGCTCTTCCTCCTCCGGACAATCTGCGCCAGCAATTACTTGGCCACTGCCTGCTGCCCTTCAATTTATGCTAGATGCTGGTCATCTAGCTACTTTGAGGGCAGCAGAGCCAAAAAATTTAACGTGGCCAGTGATGGAGGAAGAGCTGCCTGATTCGACATCTACTCCTTCATCTCAACCTCTTCCAATGCAATCAGCACCCTATCCACCTTCACACTCCAAATCTTCACCTCAATTTCATTCATCAACACCCCGATCAGTACAAAAGAAACCATCACCCCATCTACCTTCACCATCGAAATCATCACCTGCATCTCCATCATCAACATACTTAAAAGCACCACTCCTCCCATCATCGCCACCATCTCCAGCCCAAACTGGAACAGTAACAAAGATTTTAATTGGTTGCGCCGCGGTAGGAGTGGCAGTGGCAGCCTTCAAGCTGTACAAGTAAGTTCTTATGCTAAACAACCTATATCATTATAGTACATGTTCTATTGCTGACTAAAGCCTGGTTCCTATATCGATTGCGAGACTCCGGCGGTAACAGGCCCGCTGGCATATGTTCACATAAAGCCACATCGTTATTAATATCGTAAACATAATTTTGTGATCAAATAAAATTTTCGCTCCCCCATGCCGTTCCTATAATGGTGACCTTTACCCGTACAGTGCATTCGGGAAGGCTTTGCCTGCGGTTTTTGCGAAATTTGAGCAGTGCGAAACTATTGCGATGCTGCCGGCAACTACTGGCGGTCCTTGGTGGTACTTGGCGTAGGTTCCCATTTCACCGCTAATAACCAGCTGTGCTGTCGCCGGTGCTTTGCGACGTATATGGGAACCAGCCTTTAAGAATTTAACTAATATCTACATGTTACCAAATATAATTCTTTGACTTGTAGGCACTGGTGCCAATGAAACCACCACTTCATTGCCACCAGAGGATGCTGCCATTGCCACTTCTTTCCATCCACCAACTCACCTACTATCGCCACAACAACTGTCACAACCACCACCTCTACTATCCCAATCACCATCATCTTTCGCTTCACCACCTCTAACACCACCACTGTCGCAACCACCACAAACACCGCCACAATCACCAAATCATCTTCACCACAACTTCCTATTTACCCCATTCACTTCATCGCCACCATCACAATTGCCCCTCTACTACCATCACTATCGCCTCACCATTAATAATCATCAACACTACACATGTCGACTCACCACCCCTACCGCCTAGCCCGCCACCCGCTGCCAGTCAACTTCCAACCCACTTTTACTCAAATAAAGCCCATCTCTTCTAATCCACTCTTCACCACAACACCACCAACCACCACAACACTATATCTCAGCCAATGTTGAAGTGAGTATTGATTGTCATTATGATGGATGTAACTTTGTTAGAGGATTCTTGACAAGTCATGGCAGTTGAGTACTGACAGTTTAAAGTTTGCTAATATTTGATAATATTTAGTTTCTACTCAGTAAATGTCTGGCGTTGCACGGGTAAACAAAGTAACTAACTAACAACTTTGACTAACTTAATACGTAACATAAGTTAGCTCAATATTTGTTCTATTACACACAGCATAGGTAAAAAGATGCAAAGATTTGGAAGCATGATTCGCTGACATATGATATGATAACTTTCTATTGACTTTTGACAGTCCAAACCTTATAAATCAATAGAGGGTAAAAGGCGTGTCATTTGGCAAGCCATCTTTGGTCTTTTTATTAACTGTTGTCACTGATTTACACAAGAATAACAGTTTATACTGTTTATGCTATGAATAGTAATACTGTATCACATCTGCTTATCGAATTCAAGGATAGAAAAATAGTTATAATCTTCTGAATGCTGCATCTCTTTTATTATTTTCTATCTGAGAGTAGTTGAAGGTGATGTTATATATATATATATATATATATACATGTATATATATATATAATATATAAATATATTATAATTACTATAAATTCCACTGTCATACAGCCCACGACCAAAGAGATGTTGGAAAAAAGAAAGGGTACTGACGGTTGAGAAATGCAATATTAGCAGTCAAATGGCACTGCAGCGCAATAGAATAACTGCAATGGTAGTTGTAATATACTGGGTGTGGGTGTTATTATATGTTTATATCTCTCCCCCTGCAATAGGAGAAATGCAATATTGGCCAATATTAAAAGTAAAATGCACTGATATTATTAGAATAGCCAATATTGTTAATATAGTAATAATATAAAACCAATGCACAATTTTGTTTACATTTCAAAATGTCATAGCTAGCATTATCAAGAATTTGTGATGTTTATATAGATTTTTAGAAAAGCTGTACTACGTAGTCATTGTTCTGTAGTCATCCAAACTTATAATAAAATATTGTAATGATTTCATAAGAATTGTTAGAAGGAAATATCATCGTCATTTCCTTTACTTACACTGCATTGGACATCAGTTAGAATATCAAAGTACTCAAAAGTGTCTAAAATGTCAGTTATTTTGAAATCAGCAAATTGTCGAATTGCCGAAACCTTCGGCAATTTGACAATGATATATAGACTGGTGAAATGTGCACGTTATTTTTTTATGAAATGCGCGCGACTTAATCATTTTATTCTCTGTTGCTTGGCGTTTCAAGTTCCGGTCCTAACTTTGATAAAAGTAAGGCTTTTATGGCCTTACTTTTATCAAAGTACGGCCATAAATAATACTAAGTAACGATTTTTGGCCAATAAATCTGTCTATTTGTGTATAATTCATTCAGATGGGTACCTTTTAAGATACTGTCGACACTTTTCAAAGACTTGGTAATATATTTGAATTGGTTTATATGTGTTTTTTATCGTTATTATACTTTAACGACTCTGCTAAACGATGGTTAAAATTTTTCATGAGTTTTCAAAACGAGGGTTTGCGACGTCGTTGTTGAAAATTTTCGTAAGTTGTGTGCACATGCATTTATCATGTGAATAATTTATCATAATAATCACATCATTTATCACATCATTACACATGCACATAACGGCAGCCTCGTAATACTCAATGACCGGAATGAAACTCTTATTTAAAGTGGACGAAGGTTTGGAGCTCCCGTCGAATTGGAGAAAGTTGGGGGGCTTTTTGTATGTATATACCTCTTTTTCGCGGGGATAAAACCTCATGAATAAGAGAGTTTTACAACATTTACTTCAAATTGAAAAGCAGAAAGTCCATACTTGGAGTGAACTAATAAAATAATTAAAATAGCATTACTAAGGTTTGCCTAGATACGCAGATTTGTCATTATTTGATACATTACTAAATTGAGTATAGATAGCTTTATTATGATATGATACAGTACCAAGGTGAGCATAGATAGCTTTGTAATAATGTGATACAATCAGATTGTCTCTTAGTGATTACATTAGTAATCTCTTATGGTCTCCAATTGATCTCTAAATTAGAGAGTCTCCATGTGATCTCTTAGCATCTGTAAGTTGGAGATCATGCTTCTTTTGAATTACCATGTTCTTAAATGTCGGTTGCATTTAAATGCAATTTTTGTTAGCTTTGGTAATAAATATACTTATTGGCATGCAAATTCTTTGCTGTTACTATATGTTTACAGTAATTGAGCCCTTGAACTACCTAGGGGGTACATGTAACTCTCCTGCATGCGGCATGGCTCCAAGTCTGTAATGAATATATTGCATGAGAGGAGAGCTGCAATGCCCGCAGTGCATGGTCAAGAACAAGAGGTTAGATTGGGAGTACGCACATCGGTCATCAGCAGTAGAAAGAGGGATAACTCCAAAAGGACAAGTAGCCTATACGAATCCTGTCTCATCAGATAAGAGGTTTGTATGTTGTTGTAACTGCCAATTGCATGGTTGTTACAATCAAATTCAAATGAAAGATGCTGCCAGCAGAAATTTGGTACTGGTATAATACTATTCACACATGAAACAATAATACCAGCAGTAGATACAACCCTCCAGTTTATCAGTATGCATATTTAATTTCTTATACACAAGTTTGTCATTCTTTTTCAGTTTGAAATCTAAAAAATTGGAGCCACCGCTACCGGGGTCAAGTAAAGGTCGTTTATCACAAGCCTCCAAAGTATCAAACCTACTTCTCACACAGAACTATCTGCCAGTCGTGGATATGACGACCAAGTTCTATGAAGAGCATTTGGATACTGGCAGCAAATGACCTTCCGATCTCTTTATTTAGAAATGTGAATAATATCTTTATGTGATGTTTGTGTTGAAACAATTATATATTTTGTTATTATTTTGCGTGCTTTATGAATATAATTTCTACAATATGAAATGAGAGACATGAAGTAGATGGAATTTGAATTGCGCTTGACAGTATTGATCATGTCTTGACTAGTTTGTGCAGTGAATCAGATACAACGCAATGTTTGTTAGCGATTCTCAGCAGATAAACATTCACTAGAGCCTGTCAGTCATGTTACCTATATCAGACGATATTAAACTTCAAAAGTCGGTGACTACCCTAGGACACTTATATTTTGCTAGTATTTAGTTTCGGGAGTAGCTCACAGAGTAAAATTTCACAGCAACTTAATTTCGCAGCTCTGATGAGTGCGAAAATATAGTGATTTGGAAATAAATGCAGTGGAACAAACATAATTAGATTCCTCAGGTTCAGTTCACCGATAAAAAAAATTCAATTTGCGACTAGTTTGTAATTGTGAACCGCAGGTAGAATGGTGTGGGCAAGGTCGATAATGCAATTTGATCGCTTGTTGTCTTTTGTTTCTTGGACTATCAACAGGCCCGTTTTCTCTGTAGCAGCTGGCCGGCTGAGCCGCCCCAACTTTTTGGGAATTTTTTACGGTAAGTACTGCAGTCCAATTCGGATAACTCTCCCTGGATAAAATGTAACGTTTCATCTCAAACACAAGGTTAACTCGAACGGATTCGTTTGGTCAGTTCCAACGCAATGATAAGTTGCTTCAGATAACTCGACCTCAACATAATTTATTCGAAAAGTTATTTGCCCAACGGCCATGGACACAGTTTTTATCGCTGTAGAATATCACTTCATCCCAAGCCATAGAGACCAACATCAACTTCTAGTAGTTCTTAGGCATCATTATTATCATCATCAGAGGCACAATATTTTTGGTAACAACCTTTATAAAGGTTTGCAAAAGATTAAGTTTTGTCAAACACCCGCTTGGCCATGTTCCATCGAAAGCGTAAAAGCTTCCAAATGAACTTAAAATAAAATCCGCAAAATTGATCTTTGTTAAAACGCTCAAAAGAAAAAGATGTCTTTTTCTGAGCGTTTTAACTGCGGTCCAGTTTTGCCTATTTTCATTTAAAAACGTCTCGTCAGTCACATCACCTAAAACAAAACAAATCTCAAAAAATAGAAAAATGTTGATACTTTCCGGTAAAAATTTTTAAAACTTCACACGACAGGCCCGGCTGAGGCCCTACATGAAAGAAATATGTTGGGGGCTTACACCGCCCCACCCTCCACACAGTAGGTCTTCATAACTAGTCGCCTAACATTAGCCACCCCAACTTGCAACCAGTGAATACAGGCCTGAATATCAATGAACAAAGCTATTTAGTTTCGCTTTTTCGCTCGTTTGTTATGATAGTTTAGTTTCGCACATTAATTTTTCGCGAGAGGATGACACCGCGAATACGCAAAAATTAGATGAGGCGAATACACAAGTGAATATGACAACATACTCTTGTGAAAAACTGAAACACGAATATTGTAGTATAGAGAGCTGTCGGTGACTAAATGGTGTGTCACCAAACAGGGTTCAGTATTTCGAAAACTGACCAATCAATGTTGAACAGCTTCTGGCTTTTTGTTGGTCAGTTTTGCGTTAAGCTCTGTGATTGGCTAAAAATTTTCAATTGCGCCGCTCTTTCTTTACAGCATCTTCAGAAAATGTTTGCCTTTTTTATTGCTCAGTTTCTAAAATGGAACTAGTTTCACTTAAATCTGACTGGTTAAGTCATAAGACCTAAACTACTTTCGTTTCAGAATTATTCTGATTGGATGTTTTGGTCATACTCCTAAGAGAACAATTCCAAATATTTGAGAAGTTATATATTTGTGCGTGTGTGTGTGTGCGTGCGTGCGTGTGTGTGTCTGAGTGTGTGTCTGAGTGTGTGTCTGAGTGTGTCAGTGTGCATGAATGTGCGCCATCTGAATGCAAAGTGTATATGTGTGGTGTATCTCTTAGTGTATGAGTTTGTACTTGTTTGGGTGTAAGAATTTTGTGTATGTGTGGTTGTAGTTATTTGTTTGTTTGCTTATTTATGTGTCCTGAATTTTGATCTGTTTAGTTATTTCATCCTTGTGTTTGCACATTTGCCTAGTCTGTTTATTTGTTTTATGTTTTTGTGTATTACATTTTAGAACTACTGTCGTTTTTCGCAAACTTCTTTTTCAAATGTCGCTAGTAAGCGAGATACAATGCGCTAAACACTGTTCAATCGCAACATGATTTACAAGTGTTCTAGTGGAAAATTGCTACTACATTGAAGACTATTAAACTACTAGTATGTAGGACCGCTATCAAGCTGCTACTGCAAGTTTGGGATATAACATTATGTGATTGATCAACAAATTAAATACATTGCACTTACTGGTACATATCTGGTTATATAAGTGCGTTTGGGTTCATGCGTGTAGGTAGGTATTTGTGCGTGTATGCAAACGTTTGTGTGTTTTTCTGTGTTCATGTGTGTGTGCGTCCGCATTTGTGAGCAAGTATATGACTGTGTGTCTGTCACAGTGATATTTATTAGAATTACTGACATCGCCTGCAAAAAAGTTTTCTAAATGTTGCAGTGTGTGCATGCATGTGCAAGATTCAAAAGGTTGAACTTTGTTCAATCGCAACAAGCTATCAAAGGCTATGAAATGATCACCATGGTCTTCAAAGAAAAGTTTTTAACCTGAAAGTAGAAAGTACATTTAAAACTATCAGGCTGTTACTATGTAAGAGCTATATCTAGCTTCTACTGCAACTTTTGATATAACAGTTTGCAATGGATGAACAAATCAACTATGTTGCTGTTATTATTTCATATCTGTTGGAATATTAGCGTTTGTGTGTGCGTGCGTGTGCATGTGTGTTTACATGTTTGTGTGTATGCGTTTCGCTCAGTGTGTGTACATGTTTGTGTGGGTGTGGCTGTTGTGGTGTCCGTCTCGCAGTCTGTGTGTGTCGCTGTCTGTGCGTGTCGATGTCTGTGTGTCACTGTCTGTGTGTCGCTGTCTGTGCGTGTGTGTCGCTGTCTGTGTGTGTGTGTGTGTGTCGATGTGTGTGTCGCTGTCTGTGTGCGTGTGTGTGTGCGTGCGTGTGTGCGTGCATGCTGGTGTGTGTGTGTGTGTGTCGCTGTCTGTGCGTGTGTGTCGCTGTCTGCATGCGTGTGTGTGCGCGTGTGTGTGTGTTGCTGTCCGTGTCTGTGTGTTTGTCTGTATATGTTAATGTGTGTGTCTGTGCTGGTGTGAGCAAGTATAAAATGTGCGCAATTTTTCCAACAAGCGAAACATATCGCGAGATTTAATGGGGTAAACTTTTTCTTCGCAACAAGCTATTTTAATCATTCCAGAAGTTATCTGCTCTTTAAGGACAAATTGTTTACTTTAAAGTAGAAGGTATATTTGAATGTGTGTTTGTGTGTGTGGTGTGTGTACGTGTGTGTGTGTGTGTGTGTGGGCGTGCATGTGTGGGTGTGCGTGTGTGAGTGTGTGTGTGTGTCTGCGTATTGTAGGCTTGCGTGTGTGTGTCTGCGCATTGTTAGCAGGTGTGTGTGTGTATGTGAGTTTATGTGTGCGCATGCATGTTTTTGTGCAAGCGTGTTCATCTTTCTATGCGTCTTTGTTAATAGGTGTGTGTCTGCGCAGTTGGTAGCAGGTATTTATATGGGTGTCTGTCTGTCTTTGCATTTGTATGTTAACCACTAAAACTATTGTCACCGCTCCGCAAACATTTGTGATGACTCGTAGTATTTTCAATACAAACGCGACATTTCATATAGCGCACAATAGGCTCTCAAAGTGAAATTAGTCCGTGCGGCATAAACTTTTGTGTTTTGAGGTCATGAACTTTCTAAAGCAAATAATATATCAGGAATTGATTGCTTATGCATTTGATTAGCTAAGATGCTTTATTTGACTGTTTTGAAGAAGTTAAAGGGGTTGCTAAGGACGATGAATGTTGATATTTCATTTCCAGTTATTTGGTTTACGTATCGTATTTTAAAATGGCTGTACAGAAATAGCTGTACCAAGGAGTTTCAATTACCAAGGTAGAAATAAGGGGGCTGTCACATCAGATGATAGTAAAGGCATTGCAGACTTCTTAGACCACATCGCCTCCATTCACTCTCGTGACCTTCCAGGTCGAGTTTCAGGTAAGCCAACTAGGTTTTGAAATTTAAAAATAAAATGCTTTCAAAGCATAATTACGGTTATTTTATTTTTTTGCGATTAGTTAACCTAAGTTATTAATTTTGTCAGAGCTATGTTGAACATTATTCATCAAAAACATTCCAATAGGTTTTGAGGAACTAAAGATTCTGCCTAGTAACTTCACAATTGAGTCAATCTGTGAGCTCTATAAGCAAAAGTGTCAAGAGGCTATGCTTAACTTCAAGTGTAAGTCGGCATTCAGAGCAATCTGGGAGGAGCTTCCGCCATACTTTATCATCACCAAACCAAGTACGTAAATATCTGTGTTAGCTCTGCCAGAAAAATAACATGGCACACTTGAGGTATGTGCATTTACAGTTTTAGTCTTAGTGATATTTGAGCATATTGAATATTCTGGCAAGTGTTCTTTGCACACTGTCCACTACCTTTCGTTATTGTTTGTCACAACAGGTCTGCAAACCAGCCGTTAGATAAACGAGCTGCAGAGATCAATCGGCAGCTGAATCTCCTTGAACATGCCTTAATGAGTGCATCCTGCCGTCACGGCAATATCTAACAAAAGACTTGAAGCTTGGGGGTCAATACTTTTCTGACTGGACCTCCCGTTGCTCACTACGGATCTGATTATGCGCAGCAGGTAGATCAAAACCATTTTTAAAACATTGCTTGTTACAAAACGCAAAATCTCATTTTATATTTTTGTCAAAAACACACACATACACAGCTCAAAATATAACAATAAATGCTCGACTATTACAAGGTTATGAAGCCAAGACTGTAGTGTTTTGAGTTTAAACACTGCTAAGTTTTAACAATTGGCAATTAGCAATTGCCAATTGCAAATGCTAATTAATAATTATAAAAACAATCAAGTTTATAAATAAAAATATACTTTTAAAAATAAAAACAGTAAATGTACAGTATACTTTCAAGCCTATAAAAAACAACAAATTTTACTTTGGTTTAATTCTTAGGTTTACTACCCTGCCGACCAGCTATCCTAATCCGAATCGGCTATCCTAAATATGCTAACTCGTTCATCTCAGTAAAGGTTCTGTGAGTGGATTGGGTAATTATTCTAACACTGATACATTGGCATCAATGTTATGCCCAAAACCACCAGTTCAATGTGCAACACAATTTGGTCGTAGCTCCTTTACTGTATATTAATGTGTTATTTTCCAACGACACAACATATTACCTTGACCTCACTGTTTTAAGTATTCTAGTTCATGTGGCGCCATTGGAAACTTGTTTATATTGTTCGCCATGTTCTCTTCCCTAAAGATTTCAATATTCATGAGAACGTAATGCTTGTAGCGGGCGGTGCTATGACTTTTCAAAACGTCAACAAATAATACTGTTTGATATTTAATACATCAACTGTAAAGAAAATTTCTCAGTTTTTGGCGTCGACCACATTGACCAACACCCTCTTTGATACAACTCTGTGTCTTAGGTTAAATTGCTTTGATTTTAATTCCAACAACAGTTTTGAAAAGCTGACAAGTTTCTCTATTACTTTGGGCTAAAACCAATTTTGTGATCTGACCTAATTTGTATTAAAAATGACGCGACCTGTCACATTTTTCCCAAATGTTTTAAATATGCAAGATTCAATGGGAGAACGTTGTTCAATCGAAACAAGCTATCGAAACCCGTCAAAGGACTCAAGTGCTTTATAAGAAAAAGAGTTTAACGCGAAAGTCTGAGATACATGTAAAACTATTAAACTGCTACTATGTAGGACCGATATCAGACTGCTACTGCGACTGTTGAATGAACAGTTTGGGATAGATAAAAGAATCAATAACATAGCTGTTACTGTTTCATATCTGTTGGTATATCTGCATTTGTGTGTGTGCGCATTGTGGGCATGCATCTGTGTATCTGCGCATTGTGGGCATGAATGTGTTTGCATCTGCGCACAGAGGGCATGTGTGTGCGTATCTGCATATTGTGGACATGTGTGGGTGTGTCTGCGCACAGTGGGCATGCATGTGTGTGTGTATCTGCGTATTGTGGGCGTGCGTGGGTGTGTCTGCATATTGTGGACACGTGTGGGTGTGTCTGCCCATTGTGCAATATATATATATATATATATATATATATATATATATATATATATACAGATGCATTTGTTTTATTGCAGCACCATTATGTGCAGTGGCTATTACGGAGTGATGGGTTTTTGAGATATTAGATGGATTAAAGAAATTACAGTGTATTCTTATACAAATATCTGCTTCATCATACAACAGTTTTAACATACAAAGTGGGATCTTGAAACAAATTAATTTTATATCTAGAAGTTTTAATGCATATTTGAAAACTTGATTTGTTGCTGCTGAAACTTAACTGTTTGTTTACTTTGTGAAATTTACTATTAAATTCATTTATATTTATGAACTTCACCATTCAATTAATTCGTTAGTTAGATAGTATTTCTGCTTGTTTGGTCCATGTTCAGTGTTTAAACAAGACTTTGGCCTGTATGAAAAACCTATTGCAGAGTCTGGTGACAGCTCAGCTGGGAACAGACATGTTCTTCGAATTTGAAACAATGTAGTTTTTAAACTTTGTTCGTACAAGAAGAGATATTTTGTGAAAAACATTCAATTTGTGTCACATGTATTATATACTATTATTATTACAGTTGATTGCCTTCCTAGTAGATGTGAAAGGTCTGACATTTTCCATTGACGTTTTTACAGTAAAGTTAGGCAAGAAGAGGCAGCAAGGTTATGATGCCGAGAGCTTCTATTTACTAGGTACTATATGGATAATGTAACAGAAAAGTCTTCGACTAAAAGTGCTGGTGATAGACTTAGAATCTTTAACACGGTTATGAAAGGAGGGAAACCTAAAATACCAAGTTTAAAAACTAAACCATGCAAAGGTCAATTATCGTGTGCACAGATTCCTGATGCTTCCAAAAAATATAATATCCTTTCAGCTTTAAATGGGAGTCATCTACCCATTCGATGGAGTGATCGTACGAATATTAAGTGTGTATGAGCAATGCCTTGAAGACCATGATGCCTGCTTAGCTTACTGAAGTAGAAGTTTCGTCCACTTTTAGCAGTATTGTTGCACAAACACTGGCTCTGTCATCTCAGCTAGACATGGTTGAGTTCAGTGGCAAGATAACCTTGACAACTGGAAACATGTACAGTTGAAGAGAAAAGGCAATTTGAGGTTAGATACCAAAGGTCAGGGTTCCATTTAAAGGTCACCACTGGTGACTTTTGTTAGGAATTGAATCCAATCTATGGTTTGCAGACAACTAGGTCTCGACTGCATTGTTTGTCAGTTGTCATGTACGCAGTTGGCACAAATTAGTTGTCACATATGCAATAGGTTAACTTAAAGCCCACATGTGATTAGTCGGTCTTAATCTTTTGTTTCATGGCTCTTTACTGGACCACTCAGCTCTAGAATTTTTATAGAATACTCCCAGGCTTAAAAAGCCAAGTTGATTTTTGTTAACAATCTTTATACTCTAAAACTGGCTCAGCAGGTTTGAACAATTGTTAGCAATAAGCAATCAACAGTTGGCAATAAACAATTGGCAATAAGCATTAAACACTTGACAATAAGCAATCACCAGTTACCAATAAGCAATCAACAGTTGGCAATAAGCGATCAACCGTTCGCAATAAACAATCAACAGTTGGCAATGAGCAGTCAACAGTTAGCAAAAATCAATCAAAAGTTGGCAATAAGCAATCAACAGCTTGCAATAAGAAATCAACAGTTGACAATAAGCAATCAACAGTTGAAAATAAGCAATCAACAGCTGACAATAAGCAATCAACAGCTGGCAATAGGCAATCAACAGCTGGCAATAAGCAATGAACAGTGGGCAATAAGCAATCTACAGCTAGCAATAAGCAATCAACAGCTGACAAAAAGCAATCAGCAGCTGGCAATAAGCAATCAAAAGCTGGAAATAAGCAATCAACTGTTGAAAAGAAGCAACCAACAGTTAACAATATGCAATCAACATGTGACAATAAGCGATCAACAGTTGACAATAAGCAATCAACAGTTGATAATAAACAATCAACAGCTGGCAATAAGCAATAAACAGCTAGCATTAAGCAATCAACAGTTGGCAATAAGCATTCAACAGTTGGCAATAAGCAATACACAGTTGACAATAAGCAATGAACAGCTGACAATAAGAAATCCAAAAGTTGACAATAAACAATCAACAGTTGACAAAAAGCAATCAACAGTTGAAATAAGCAATCAAAAGGTGACAATAAGCAATCAAAATTGGCAATAAGCAATCAACAGTTTACAAAAAGCAATCAACAGTTGAAATAAGCAATCAACAGTTTGCAATAAGCGACCAACAGTTGGCACTAAGCAATCAACAGTTGACAATAAGCAATCAACAGTTGACAATAAGCGATCAAAAGTTGGCAATAACCAATCAACAGTTGACAATAAGCAATAAACAGTTGACAATAAGCAATCAACAGCTGGCAATAAGCAATCAACAGTTGGCAGTAAGAAATCGACAGCTGGCAATACGCAATCAACAGCTGACAATAAGCAATCAAGAGTTGGCAGTAAGCAATCAAAAGTTGACAATAAGCAAGCAAAAGTTGGCAATAAGCAATCAACAGTTGGCAATAAGCAATCAGCAGTTGACAATAAGCAATCAACAGTTGACAATAAGCGATAAAAAGTTGGCAATAAGCAAACAACAGTTGGCAATAAGCAATCAGCAGCTGACAATAAGCAATCAAAAGTTGGCAATAAGCAGTTAACAGTTGAAAATAAGCAATCAACAGCTGGCAATAAGCAATCAACAGTTGACAATAAGCAATCAAAAGTTGACAATAAGCAAGCAAAAGTTGGCAATAAGCACTCAACAGTTGGCAATAAGCAATCAGAAGTTGACAATAAGCAATCAACAGTTGACAATAAGCAATCAAAAGTTGGCAATAAGCAATCAACAGTTGACAATAAGCAATCAACAGTTGCCAATAAGCAATTAAAAGTTGGCAAAAAGCAACCAACAGTTGGCAATAAGCTATCAACAGCTGGCAATAAGCAAACAACAGTTGGCAATAAGCAATAAACAGTTGGCAATAAGCAATCAACAGTTGACAATAAACAATCGACAGTTGGCAGTAAGCAATCAAAAGTTGACAATAAGCAATCAAAAGTTGGCAATAAGAAATCAACAGTTGACAATACGCAATCACCAGTGGACAATAATCAATCAACAGTTGGGAATAAGCAATCAACAGTTGGCTATAAGCAATCAAAAGTTGGCAATAAGCAATCAAAAGTTGGCAATAAGCAATACAAAGTTGGTAATAAGCGATCAAAAGTTGGCAATAAGCAGTCAACAGTTGACAATAAGCAATCAACAGTTGACAATAAGCAATCAAAAGTTGGCAATAATGTAAGATATGTCAAGCTTGACTCTCAAACATTGCGATAGTACCCGTATATGACAGTTAACATTTCATTCCAAGGGTTGTGACCCCTATCTGTGTACAGTGGCTGTAAGAAATACCCTCATTTTATAACGTCAATGCACTGACTGCTTGTGTACGCTCTACCATCATGCCGCAAAGCACTCAGTTCCAATGTGAATCTCCTCTGTCTGACCGTTGTAACCTAACAAAATTATAAACATATTATTCATTCTTGTCTCCTTAATGTATCTTGTGTTTGGCTCATCTTTCTAGTATGAATCTCGTGTTTTGTGCTGTCAAAACTATATAAAAGCATGCAGTTTTATTAGATCTAGACTTGTAGTTTTATAATCCTCGTACTTGTTGTCAGTATATTAATAAACGCTCGTAAGACAAGACTCTCTCTCTATCTCTGGCATACTTTAGGCTTTAGGAGTCAAAAGCCACCTTAGGGCAGCATAGCGCGCTGTCACATTTGGTGTCAGAAGTGGGATTCGATAAAATTGATAAAATCCCAAGGACACTGCCAGAATTTGAGATGACAGAGAGAGAAGGATCACAAAGTGCTCGGGATGAGGAATTGGAGCGATCTGATGCTGAAGGACCAGCAGCTGACGAGTTCAGAGATCAAGTCAATAAAAGATTTGCCGGCGTGGGAAAAGCCATCGATGAACAGAGAGATGCCTTGGTCGGTGTAGTGCAGCAGACCGGGAAAATTGAGGAGATGATCAAGCTCCTGACGACACAAGTTGCCAAGTTGGCCGATGTTACTGGCAATGCCAAAAAAGACCACGATTCAGAGGTAAGTTTTGATATACCTCAGCCTAGTAAAAGTGATTCAAACTTACGAAGAGAATGGGTTAAATTTGGCCTAAAATTCACAGGTAGGTCACTTGATGACGATTTCGAAAGCTTCGCCATGCAATTTGAAACTTGCTGTTCACTGCACGAAGTCCCAAAATCGTCATATGTATTAATCCTACAACTATACCTTAAAGATCTAGCATCAGCATACCTTAAAGACATAATTAGGACTGAAGGAAGTTCAGTTTCGTACCAGCGAGTAAAAATCCTTATGAAAAATAAATTAAATGCAGTTAAAGGAGAGCAACAAATTGCCATGGAAGTCTCTGCAGTGAGGCAGGGAGGAAATGAGACAGTCAGAGAGTATTACGAAAAGTTCCACAAAATAATTGCTAGTGGATCTGCAGGGGAAGAGAACCCCTATGTTCTCTTACATTTTCGAGCGGGTTTGAGGCCCGACATAAAAGACAAAATCATGGGCATACCGGGAAAAACCCTTTCAGAAATACTAAAAGCTGCGGTTAGTGTCGAAACGGCTTTGGTGGTTTACAAAAAAGTGGCTGATGTATCTGTCAACTTCAGCAATCAAGTCAGACCTAACCCAAGTGTAAACAAACGCTTCGATAAACCAGCAAGAAAATGCTTCATATGCCAATCACCGAATCATATAGCTAGATTCTGTGACAGAAAAACCAGTAATCTTAGATATCAGCAGCCTAGACAGGAACACCCTAATAAGATCAGGTTCACTCAGAACCAACCAGGTAAGTCACACCCTAGTCATTTCCCTAGAGATAGACAAAGTAGCAACCAGAGCCAGATGCCACAATGGTTTCAGGCATGGTTGGCCAGCCAACGCTCACAGCCACCCATACCCCAACCTCCCACCTATCAGCCCCAGGGAGCCTATGCTTCAACTGCAGTCGCTAAGCCCACACTCAAAACACTCCCTGTCCCCATTGCTTCATCCCAACCCAACCAGGTAAGTGACAACAATACAGTTATTTATGACAATATGGCTGTTGAACATGTACAGGAACATGCGGAGCTCTGCCAGGTACAGGTAGAGGCAGGCAATGTAGAGGTAGCAGAAGTAATACCTGTGGTTCCTGTAATGATCACTCCAGTCATAACCGTAGAGTATGCTGAGTTAGAAGTCGCTGTAGTAGAGGTGGTAGAAACCTATTTACAGGTAAGCGAGGCCCCTTCAAATAGTTCTAATGTGGCCAACGAAAACTCTGTAAATAAACAAGAGGTCACTCCAAATAGCCTCCCGCCAAAACACAAGGCTTCAGAAACATTGAGTAAGGCCCATGTCAAAAGTTCCAAGGTAAGTTTGGATAAGATATATGACCTCGTAACCTTTGAAGATGACACTGTTGAGCACTCTCAGCCAGGAACTAGCACTCCTAAAGTAAACAAAGCATCAACAGGTGTCGGTTATGTGAACGAGATCAAGTCATACCACCCAACTAGACCACCTAATTTATATGCATGCTCTGGTAGTAAACTGAACGTGTCACAATCTATGCTCTTCATGCTGACTTTATGTTCTTTGGTAACTCTATGCTATGCACAGGCCCCAATGATATGTCGAACCGGACATACTGTGGCAAACTTTCAACTACCTCAGTTACCACCTTGTGTGCTGCCAGATACCACGGCAGCAAATGACCCATACAATTTGACGCTACAACTTTATAAACCCAACCTTGTGCAATATAGAAGTTTTGCTTTTCATTGCATAATTGTGAAAATCAAGACATTGACAATACTTCTGACTCTGATGTTAAGCAGCCTAAACATAGCTACAATTTGCGACCTAGAACCTAATTGACACTTGACCTATCGAATCTGACCAGCAGACTTGCTTTGCTGAAAATGTTAACCACGCTTATGAGGACAATTCCTCAAACAAAGACATGAACATTATCGTTTATTTACGATATGCTATAGGTATATAGGTATATAGATAGTTAGTAATTTAAACTTGAGTAAGTGAATAGATTTGTAATTAAAAACCATGCGTCAAAACCAGTAGTGAATCCTATTTAATAATAGTGTTGGAAAATAATGTTAAGAAATTAAGCAGTTGGAATAGAATCATGGCTTCGATCAAATATAACATCTTCTTCTTCGCTGTCAATCGTAGAAATATTAGATAATTGTCCTAGAGCAATTAATTGATTAGTTGTAAGTTGCTGATTATGATTCCGTCTTCTTATATACATGTACAGTCGATAGATTAATACGATAGCGGTAATTATGATAATAGACAAAGGAGCAGCTATTGATAGTTCAAGAATCAGGAGTGAATTTGATGGATTTGTCAACGAAATAGTAGTGGAATTGATGATTAAACTAGCAGATACATTTTCGATAGTAAAGTTATTGTTGGTAGAGTTCATGATTTCTGTGACGGTAGGATCGGCATTAGGAGTGGTTGACGTTAAATCAATAGAAGAATCAGCTAAAACAAAAGGAATTTGCTTATTAATACTAGACTTACCAGTTGTGCCTAGGCTTCATTAAATCCTTACTACAGCTAGCCGCACTACCAAGGCGGCGATCCAATATGACACTTGCTCGTAAGTATTATTGCAGTAACAGAAATTGGAGGGCTACTACTGAGCGATCATGCGTTGCAAAATCAAAGTAAACACAACTCTTATAATTTATCACGAAAAGGCGCATGATCGTTAGAATGTTTTTGCTACACGTGTATTGGAACTAATGCTTGTTAATTAAGTAACTGTAAATTAATTCTTATACATACCTCGTGTGATGATTAGGCGTGGATTGGAGGAAATTGCTAGTAAATCAGTGGGAAGAGTAATTTTGGTTAGTTTCGGATTTCCATGGAGATCAATGAAGCGATATGGCGGATAAGAGTTAGGATTAAGTTGGATAAAATCAAGATCAGTCAGATTTCGATTAGAACAATCAATTTTTAGTAGAGTCATGGAGCTGCAGCATGAAACCAAGAATGGACAAAGCATGATTCAGAAGATAAAAATGACTGTAATAGTAAATGAAAATAGTTTTAAAGGTAAATTTTATGAATGTAAGAAAAATCTAGCTGTCTGCAGAGGTAATGATTGAGTTCCATAAAACGGCTTGTTGGATTGATTTATTTGAGAAATTTAATTATCTGAGGTGAATCTCAGTCTAAATTGGTCCTCTAAATTTGTGTGTGTAAAGAGCACACAACTCTCATTGTCAGTTGAATTAGCTGGCAGTTTCGGTTCCCCTCCTTTAGCAACAGGAATCTAGACACCAACATATAGAAGCAGAAGATTTCCAGCCTACCAGACCAATATCAGTAAATTCACAGCCATCTGACGAAAGGAATGACAACATACTGCAGGACCACTCAAATCTGAGTTAAGTTAAAACTTCCATCACTTCAGGGTTACGTGATTAACTTTGACACCCTCTCCGAACACTACCTAAATGATGGGTTGGTTTTAGTGAGCTGTGCAGCCAATATACTTGATTTTTGAGCTACTGCCTATGGATTGTTTTGTGTCAGACATATCTACTTGTTATGTACCATTTTTGTGAGTGGATGGAAGTAAAACAAAAAAAAGGAGTAATTAGAATCAAATGCTACATATGCTTAAAATTTTAATTTTTTATAACCTTAGTTTGAGGCCTGACAAGTAGGGTAAGGCTTCACTTAGATAGGATTTTTTTAATTGCATATTGTATTAGTTTTGGGTATACTGTGTTTCTTATTTTTATTCCTAGGAAGCGGCAACTATAATTACAAGATACATGCTGACAGTGCATAGCGATTCGTGAGTCATCGACAAAATATATCAGGGGACATCCTGTAGCATACAAGTTTGGGTATTCGAGAAAATTACGGTACAATGGCAGACATACAACAAACAAACAGTTAATATACAAACAATTCAGAAGTCATTATACAAACGATACTTCAGCTACGTCAACACATGACGCCCACCAATAACTATGACAGATCAACAACCAACAACCCCTCTAGAAAAAAATTACGTCCGTGACGTCATCTAAGGAGGAAGGTGTAAGATATGTCAAGGTTGACTCTCAAACATTGCGATAGTACCCGTATATGACAGTTAACATTTCATTCCAAGGGTTGTGACCCCTATCTGTGTACAGTGGCTGTAAGAAATACCCTCATTTTATAACGTCAATGCACTGACTGCTTGTGTACGCTCTACCATCATGCCGCAAAGCACTCAGTGCCAATGTGAATCTCCTCTGTCTGACCGTTGTAACCTAACAAAATTATAAACATATTATTCATTCTTGTCTCCTTAATGTATCTTGTGTTTGGCTCATCTTTCTAGTATGAATCACGTGTTTTGTGCTGTCAAAACTAAATAAAAGCATGCAGTTTTATTAGATCTAGACTTGTAGTTTTATAATCCTCGTACTTGTTGTCAGTATATTAATAAACGCTCGTAAGACAAGACTCTCTCTCTATCTCTGGCATACTTTAGGCTTTAGGAGTCAAAAGCCACCATAGGGCAGCATAGCGCGCTGTCACAATAAACAATCAACAGTTAGCGATAAACAATCAACAGTTGGAAATAAGCAATCAACAGTTGGCAATAAGCAATCAACAGTTGGCAATAAGCAAACAACAGTTGGCAATAAGCAATAAACAGTTGGCAATAAGCAATCAACAGTTGGCAATAAACAGTCAACAGTTGGCAGTAAGCAATCAAATGTTGTCAATAAGCAATCAAAAGTTGGCAATAAGAAATCAACAGTTGACAATACGCAATCAACAGTGGACAATAAGCAATCAACAGTTGGGAATAAGCAATCAAAAGTTGGCAATAAGCAATCGACAGTTGGCAATAAGCAATCAAAGGTTGGCAATAAGCGATTAAAATTTGGCAATAAGTAATCAACAGTTGACAATAAGCAATCAAAGATTTACAATAAGCAATCAATAGTTCGAAATAAGCAATCAAAAGTTGGCAATAAGCAATCAAAAGCTGGAAATAAGCAATCAACTGTTGAAAAGAAGCAACCAACAGTTGACAATATGCAATCAACATGTGACAATAAGCGATCGACAGTTGACAATAAGCAATCAACATTTGATAATAAACAATCAACAGCTGGCAATAAGCAATAAACAGCTAGCATTAAGCAATCAACAGTTGGCAATAAGCATTCAACAGTTGGCAATAAGCAATACACAGTTGACAATAAGCAATGAACAGTTGACAATAAGAAATCCAAAAGTTGACAATAAACAATCAACAGTTGACAAAAAGCAGTCAACAGTTGAAATAAGCAATCAAAAGGTGACAATAAGCAATCAAAGGTTGGCAATAAGCAATCAACAGTTGACCATAAGCAATCAAAGGTTGGCAATAAGCGATCAAAATTTGGCAATAAGCAATCAACAGTTGGCAATGAGCAATTAACTGTTGACACTAAGCAATCAACAGTCGACAATAAGCAACCAACAGTTGACAATAAGCGATCAAAAGTTGACAATAAGCAATCAACAGTTGACAATAAGCGATCAAAAGTTGGCAATAAGCAATCAACAGTTGAGAATAAGCGATCAACAGTTGGCAATAAGCAATTAACAGTTGACACTAAGCAATCAACAGTCGACAATAAGCAACCAACAGTTGACAATAAGCGATCAAAAGTTGACAATAAGCAATCAACAGCTGACAAAAAGCAATCAGCAGCTGGCAATAAGCAATCAAAAGCTGGAAATAAGCAATCAACTGTTGAAAAGAAGCAACCAACAGTTGACAATATGCAATCAACATGTGACAATAAGCGATCAACAGTTGACAATAAGCAATCAACAGTTGATAATAAACAATCAACAGCTGGCAATAAGCAATAAACAGTTGGCAATAATCAATCAACAGTTGGCAATAAGCAAACAACAGTTGGCAATAAGCAATAAACAGTTGGCAATAAGCAATCAACAGTTGGCAATAAACAGTCAACAGTTGGCAGTAAGCAATCAAATGTTGTCAATAAGCAATCAAAAGTTGGCAATAAGAAATCAACAGTTGACAATACGCAATCAACAGTGGACAATAAGCAATCAACAGTTGGGAATAAGCAATCAAAAGTTGGCAATAAGCAATCGACAGTTGGCAATAAGCAATCAAAGGTTGGCAATAAGCGATCAAAATTTGGCAATAAGCAATCAACAGTTGACAATAAGCAATCAACAGTTGCCAATAAGCAATTAAAAGTTGGCAAAAAGCAACCAACAGTTGGCAATAAGCTATCAACAGCTGGCAATAAGCAAACAACAGTTGGCAATAAGCAATAAACAGTTGGCAATAAGCAATCAACAGTTGACAATAAACAATCGACAGTTGGCAGTAAGCAATCAAAAGTTGACAATAAGCAATCAAAAGTTGGCAATAAGAAATCAACAGTTGACAATACGCAATCACCAGTGGACAATAAGCAATCAACAGTTGGGAATAAGCAATCAACAGTTGGCTATAAGCAATCAAAAGTTGGCAAAAAGCAATCAAAAGTTGGCAATAAGCAATACAAAGTTGGTAATAAGCGATCAAAAGTTGGCAATAAGCAATCAACAGTTGACAATAAGCAATCAACAGTTGACAATAAGCAATCAAAAGTTGGCAATAAACAATCAACGGTTAGCGATAAACAATCAACAGTTGGAAATAAGCAGTCAACAGTTGGCAATAAGCAATCAACAGTTGGCAATAAGCAAACAACAGTTGGCAATAAGCAATAAACAGTTGGCAATAAGCAATCAACAGTTGGCAATAAACAGTCAACAGTTGGCAGTAAGCAATCAAATGTTGTCAATAAGCAATCAAAAGTTGGCAGTAAGAAATCAACAGTTGACAATACGCAATCAACAGTGGACAATAAGCAATGAACAGTTGGGAATAAGCAATCAAAAGTTGGCAATAAGCAATCGACAGTTGGCAATAAGCAATCAAAGGTTGGCAATAAGCGATCAAAATTTGGCAATAAGTAATCAACAGTTGACAATAAGCAATCAAAGATTTACAATAAGCAATCAATAGTTCGAAATAAGCAATCAAAAGTTGGCAATAAGCAATCAAAAGCTGGAAATAAGCAATCAACTGTTGACAAAAAGCAATCAACAGTTGAAATAAGCAATCAAAAGGTGACAATAAGCAATCAACAGTTGAAATAAGCAATCAACAGTTTGCAATAAGCGACCAAAATTTGGCACTAAGCAATCAACAGTTGACAATAAGCAATCAACAGTTGACAATAAGCGATCAAAAGTTGGCAATAACCAATCAACAGTTGACAATAAGCAATAAACAGTTGACAATAAGCAATCAACAGCTGGCAATAAGCAATCAACAGTTGGCAGTAAGAAATCGACAGCTGGCAATAAGCAATCAACACCTGACAATAAGCAATCAACAGTTGGCAGTAAGCAATCAAAAGTTGACAATAAGCAAGCAAAAGTTGGCAATAAGCAATCAGCAGTTGACAATAAGCAATCAAAAGGTGACAATAAGCAATCAACAGTTGAAATAAGCAATCAACAGTTTGCAATAAGCGATAAAAAGTTGGCAATAAGCAATCAACATTTGATAATAAACAATTAACAGCTGGCAATAAGCAATAAACAGCTAGCATTAAGCAATCAACAGTTGGCAATAAGCATTCAACAGTTGGCAATAAGCAATACACAGTTGACAATAAGCAATGAACAGTTGACAATAAAAAATCCAAAAGTTGACAATAAACAATCAACAGTTGACAAAAAGCAATCAACAGTTGAAATAAGCAATCAAAAGGTGAAAATAAGCAATCAAAATTGGCAATAAGCAATCAACAGTTTACAAAAAGCAATCAACAGTTGAATTAAGCAATCAACAGTTTGCAATAAGCGACCAACAGTTGGCACTAAGCAATCAAAAGTTGGCAATAACCAATCAACAGTTGACAATAAGCAATAAACAGTTGACAATAAGCAATCAACAGCTGGCAATAAGCAATCAACAGTTGGCAGTAAGAAATCGACAGCTGGCAATAAGCAATCAACAGCTGACAATAAGCAATCAACAGTTGGCAGTAAGCAATCAAAAGTTGACAATAAGCAAGCAAAAGTTGGCAATAAGCAATCAACAGTTGGCAATAAGCAATCAGCAGTTGACAATAAGCAATCAACAGTTGACAATAAGCGATAAAAAGTTGGCAATAAGCAAACAACAGTTGGCAATAAGCAATCAGCAGTTGACAATAAGCAATCAAAAGTTGGCAATAAGCAGTTAACAGTTGAAAATAAGCAATCAACAGCTGGCAATAAGCAATCAACAGTTGACAATAAGCAATCAAAAGTTGACAATAAGCAATCAACAGTTGGATATAAGCAATCAAAAGTTGGCAATGAGCAATCAAAAGTTGGCAATAAGCAATACAAAGTTGGTAATAAGCGATCAAAAGTTGGCAATAAGCAATCAACAGTTGACAATAAGCAATCAACAGTTGACAATAAGCAATCAAAAGTTGGCAATAAACAATCAACAGTTAGCGATAAACAATCAACAGTTGGAAATAAGCAATCAACAGTTGGCAATAAGCAATCAACAGTTGGCAATAAGCAAACAACAGTTGGCAATAAGCAATTAACAGTTGGCAATAAGGAATCAGCAGTTGACAATAAGCAATCAAAAGTTGGCAATAAGCAATCAACACTTGGTGATAGGTAGCTAACAGTTGACAATAAGCAATCAACAGCTGGAAATATGCAAGCAACAGTTGACAATAAGCAATCAAAAGTAGACAATAAGCAATCAACAGTTGACAATAAGCAATCAACAGTAGACAATAAGCGATCAAAAGTTGACAATAAGCAATCAACAGTTGACAATATGCCATCGAAAGTTGGCAATAAGCAATCAAAAGTTGGTAATAAGCAATCAACAGTAGGCATTAAGCAATCAACAATTGAGAATAAGCAAATAACAGTTGGCAATAAGCGATTACCAGTTGAAAATAAGCAATCAACAGTCGACAATAGGCAATCAACAGCTGGCAATAAGCAAGCAACAGTTGACAATAAACAATCAAAAGTTGACAATAAGCAATCAACAGTTGACAATAAGCGATCAAAAGTTGACAATAAGCAATCAACAGTTGACAATAAGCAATCAACAGTTGCCAATAAGCAATCAAAAGTTGGCAAAAAGCAACCAACAGTTGGCAATAGGCTATCAACAGCTGGCAATAAGCAAACAACAGTTGGCAATAAGCAATCAACAGTTGGCAATAAGCAATCAACAGTTGGCAATAAACAGTCAACAGTTGGCAGTAAGCAATCAAATGTTGTCAATAAGCAATCAAAAGTTGGCAACAAGAAATCAACAGTTGACAATACGCAATCAACAGTGGACAATAAGCAATCAACAGTTGGGAATAAGCAATCAAAAGTTGGCAATAAGCAATCAACAGTTGGCAATAAGCAATCAAAGGTTGGCAATAAGCGATCAAAATTTGGCAATAAGTAATCAACAGTTGACAATAAGCAATCAAAGATTTACAATAAGCAATCAATAGTTCGGAATAAGCAATCAAAAGTTGGCAATAAGCAATCAACAGTCGACAATAAGCAATCAACAGTTGGCAATAAGCAATTAACAGTTGGCAATAAGCAATCAAAAGTTGGCAATAAATCAAAAGTTGGCAATAAGCAATCAAAGGTTGGCAATAAGCAATCAAAAGTTGGCAATAAGCAATCAACAGTTGACAATAAGCAATCAACAGCTGGCAATAAGCAATCAACAGTTGACAATAAGCAATCAAAAGTTGGCAATAAGCAAACAACAGTTGACCATAAGCAATCAAAGGTTGGCAATAAGCAATCAACAGTTGGCAATAAGCAATTAACAGTTGGCAATAAGCAATCAACAGTTGGCAATAAACAATCAACAGTTGGCAGTAAGCAATCAAATGTTGTCAATAAGCAATCAAAAGTTGGCAATAAGAAATCAACAGTTGACAATACGCAATCAACAGTGGACAATAAGCAATCAACAGTTGGGAATAAGCAATCAAAAGTTGACAATAAGCAAGCAAAAGTTGGCAATAAGCACTCAACAGTTGGCAATAAGCAATCAGCAGTTGACAATAAGCAATCAACAGTTGACAATAAGCAATCAAAAGTTGGCAATAAGCAATCAACAGTTGACAATAAGCAATCAACAGTTGCCAATAAGCAATTAAAAGTTGGCAAAAAGCAACCAACAGTTGGCAATAAGCTATCAACAGCTGGCAATAAGCAAACAACAGTTGGCAATAAGCAATAAACAGTTGGCAATAAGCAATCAACAGTTGACAATAAACAATCGACAGTTGGCAGTAAGCAATCAAAAGTTGACAATAAGCAATCAAAAGTTGGCAATAAGAAATCAACAGTTGACAATACGCAATCACCAGTGGACAATAAGCAATCAACAGTTGGGAATAAGCAATCAACAGTTGGCTATAAGCAATCAAAAGTTGGCAAAAAGCAATCAAAAGTTGGCAATAAGCAATACAAAGTTGGTAATAAGCGATCAAAAGTTGGCAATAAGCAATCAACAGTTGACAATAAGCAATCAACAGTTGACAATAAGCAATCAAAAGTTGGCAATAAACAATCAACGGTTAGCGATAAACAATCAACAGTTGGAAATAAGCAGTCAACAGTTGGCAATAAGCAATCAACAGTTGGCAATAAGCAAACAACAGTTGGCAATAAGCAATAAACAGTTGGCAATAAGCAATCAACAGTTGGCATAAAACAGTCAACAGTTGGCAGTAAGCAATCAAATGTTGTCAATAAGCAATCAAAAGTTGGCAGTAAGAAATCAACAGTTGACAATACGCAATCAACAGTGGACAATAAGCAATGAACAGTTGGGAATAAGCAATCAAAAGTTGGCAATAAGCAATCGACAGTTGGCAATAAGCAATCAAAGGTTGGCAATAAGCGATCAAAATTTGGCAATAAGTAATCAACAGTTGACAATAAGCAATCAAAGATTTACAATAAGCAATCAATAGTTCGAAATAAGCAATCAAAAGTTGGCAATAAGCAATCAAAAGCTGGAAATAAGCAATCAACTGTTGACAAAAAGCAATCAACAGTTGAAATAAGCAATCAAAAGGTGACAATAAGCAATCAACAGTTGAAATAAGCAATCAACAGTTTGCAATAAGCGACCAAAAGTTGGCACTAAGCAATCAACAGTTGACAATAAGCAATCAACAGTTGACAATAAGCGATCAAAAGTTGGCAATAACCAATCAACAGTTGACAATAAGTAATAAACAGTTGACAATAAGCAATCAACAGCTGGCAATAAGCAATCAACAGTTGGCAGTAAGAAATCGACAGCTGGCAATAAGCAATCAACAGCTGACAATAAGCAATCAACAGTTGGCAGTAAGCAATCAAAAGTTGACAATAAGCAAGCAAAAGTTGGCAATAAGCAATCAGCAGTTGACAATAAGCAATCAAAAGGTGACAATAAGCAATCAACAGTTGAAATAAGCAATCAACAGTTTGCAATAAGCGATAAAAAGTTGGCAATAAGCAATCAACATTTGATAATAAACAATTAACAGCTGGCAATAAGCAATAAACAGCTAGCATTAAGCAATCAACAGTTGGCAATAAGCATTCAACAGTTGGCAATAAGCAATACACAGTTGACAATAAGCAATGAACAGTTGACAATAAAAAATCCAAAAGTTGACAATAAACAATCAACAGTTGACAAAAAGCAATCAACAGTTGAAATAAGCAATCAAAAGGTGAAAATAAGCAATCAAAATTGGCAATAAGCAATCAACAGTTTACAAAAAGCAATCAACAGTTGAATTAAGCAATCAACAGTTTGCAATAAGCGACCAACAGTTGGCACTAAGCAATCAAAAGTTGGCAATAACCAATCAACAGTTGACAATAAGCAATAAACAGTTGACAATAAGCAATCAACAGCTGGCAATAAGCAATCAACAGTTGGCAGTAAGAAATCGACAGCTGGCAATAAGCAATCAACAGCTGACAATAAGCAATCAACAGTTGGCAGTAAGCAATCAAAAGTTGACAATAAGCAAGCAAAAGTTGGCAATAAGCAATCAACAGTTGGCAATAAGCAATCAGCAGTTGACAATAAGCAATCAACAGTTGACAATAAGCGATAAAAAGTTGGCAATAAGCAAACAACAGTTGGCAATAAGCAATCAGCAGTTGACAATAAGCAATCAAAAGTTGGCAATAAGCAGTTAACAGTTGAAAATAAGCAATCAACAGCTGGCAATAAGCAATCAACAGTTGACAATAAGCAATCAAAAGTTGACAATAAGCAAGCAAAAGTTGGCAATAAGCAATCAACAGTTGGCAATAAGCAATCAGCAGTTGACAATAAGCAATCAACAGTTGACAATAAGCAATCAAAAGTTGGCAATAAGCAATCAACAGTTGACAATAAGCAATCAACAGTTGCCAATAAGCAATTAAAAGTTGGCAAAAAGCAACCAACAGTTGGCAATAAGCTATCAACAGCTGGCAATAAGCAAACAACAGTTGGCAATAAGCAATAAACAGTTGGCAATAAGCAATCAACAGTTGACAATAAACAATCGACAGTTGGCAGTAAGCAATCAAAAGTTGACAATAAGCAATCAAAAGTTGGCAATAAGAAATCAACAGTTGACAATACGCAATCACCAGTGGACAATAAGCAATCAACAGTTGGGAATAAGCAATCAACAGTTGGATATAAGCAATCAAAAGTTGGCAATAAGCAATCAAAAGTTGGCAATAAGCAATACAAAGTTGGTAATAAGCGATCAAAAGTTGGCAATAAGCAATCAACAGTTGACAATAAGCAATCAACAGTTGACAATAAGCAATCAAAAGTTGGCAATAAACAATCAACAGTTAGCGATAAACAATCAACAGTTGGAAATAAGCAATCAACAGTTGGCAATAAGCAATCAACAGTTGGCAATAAGCAAACAACAGTTGGCAATAAGCAATTAACAGTTGGCAATAAGGAATCAGCGGTTGACAATAAGCAATCAAAAGTTGGCAAAAAGCAATCAACACTTGGTGATAGGTAGTTAACAGTTGACAATAAGCAATCAACAGCTGGAAATATGCAAGCAACAGTTGACAATAAGCAATCAAAAGTTGACAATAAGCAATCAACAGTTGACAATAAGCAATCAACAGTAGACAATAAGCGATCAAAAGTTGACAATGAGCAATCAACAGTTGACAATATGCCATCGAAAGTTGGCAATAAGCAATCAAAAGTTGGTAATAAGCAATCAACAGTAGGCATTAAGCAATCAACAATTGACAATAAGCAAATAACAGTTGGCAATAAGCAATTACCAGTTGAAAATAAGCAATCAACAGTCGACAATAAGCAATACACAGCTGGCAATAAGCAAGCAACAGTTGACAATAAACAATCAAAAGTTGACAATAAGCAATCAACAGTTGACAATAAGCGATCAAAAGTTGACAATAAGCAATCAACAGTTGACAATAAGCAATAAACAGTTGCCAATAAGCAATCAAAAGTTGGCAAAAAGCAACCAACAGTTGGCATTAGGCTATCAACAGCTGGCAATAAGCAAACAACAGTTGGCAATAAGCAATAAACAGTTGGCAATAAGCAATCAACAGTTGGCAATAAACAGTCAACAGTTGGCAGTAAGCAATCAAATGTTGTCAATAAGCAATCAAAAGTTGGCATTAAGAAATCAACAGTTGACAATACGCAATCAACAGTGGACAATAAGCAATCAACAGTTGGGAATAAGCCATCAAAAGTTGTCAATAAGCAATCAACAGTTGGCAATAAGCAATCAAAGGTTGGCAATAAGCGATCAAAATTTGGCAATAAGTAATCAACAGTTGACAATAAGCAATCAAAGATTTACAATAAGCAATCAATAGTTCGAAATAAGCCATCAAAAGTTGGCAATAAGCAATCAACAGTCGACAATAAGCAATCAACAGTTGGCAATAAGCAATTAACAGTTGGCAATAAGCAATCAAAAGTTGGCAATAAATCAAAAGTTGGCAATAAGCAATCAAAGGTTGGCAATAAGCAATCAAAAGTTGACAATAAGCAATCAACAGCTGGCAATAAGCAATCAACAGTTGACAATAAGCATTCAAAAGTTGGCAATAAGCAATCAACAGTTGACCATAAGCAATCAAAGGTTGGCAATAAGCAATCAACAGTTGGCAATAAGCAATTAACAGTTGGCAATAAGCAATCAACAGTTGGCAATAAACAATCAACAGTTGGCAGTAAGCAATCAAATGTTGTCAATAAGCAATCAAAAGTTGGCAATAAGAAATCAACAGTTGACAATACGCAATCAACAGTGGACAATAAGCAATCAACAGTTGGGAATAAGCAATCAAAAGTTGGCAATAAGCAATCAACAGTTGGCAATGAGCAATCAAAAGTTGGCAATAAGCAATACAAAGCTGGTAATAAGCGATCAAAAGTTGGCAATAAGCAATCAAAAGTTGACAATAAGTAATCAACAGTCGGCAAGAAGTAATCAACAGTGGGCAATAAACAATCAACAGTCGACAATAAGCAATCAACAGTTGGCAATAAGCAATTAACAGTTGGCAATAAGCAATCAAAAGTTGGCAATAAATCAAAAGTTGGCAATAAGCAATCAAAGATTGGCAATAAGCAATCAAAAGTTGGCAATAAGCAATCAACAGTTGACAATAAGCAATCAACTGTTGGCAATAAGCAATCAACAGTTGACAATAAGCAATCAAAAGATGGCAATAAGCAATCAACAGTTGACCATAAGCAATCAAAGGTTGGCAATAAGCAATCAACAGTTGACCATAAGCAATCAAAGGTTGGCAATAAGCAATCAACAGTTGACCATAAGCAATCAAAGGTTGGCAATAAGCGATCAAAATTTGGCAATAAGCAATCAACAGTTGGCAATAAGCAATTAACTGTTGACACTAAGCAATCAACAGTCGACAATAAGCAACCAACAGTTGACAATAAGCGATCAAAAGTTGACAATAAGCAATCAACAGTTGACAATAAGCGATCAAAAGTTGGCAATAAGCAATCAACAGTTGACAATAAGCGATCAACAGTCGACAATAAGCAACCAACAGTTGACAATAAGCGATCAAAAGTTGACAATAAGCAATCAACAGTTGACAATAAGCGATCAAAAGTTGGCAATAAGCAATACACAGTTGACAATAAGCGATCAAATGTGGACAATAAGCAATCAACAGTTGGATATAAGCAATCAAAAGTTGGCAATGAGCAATCAAAAGTTGACAATAAGCAAGCAAAAGTTGGCAATAAGCAATCAACAGTTGGCAATAAGCAATCAGCAGTTGACAATAAGCAATCAACAGTTGACAAAAAGCAATCAAAAGTTGGCAATAAGCAATCAACAGTTGACAATAAGCAATCAACAGTTGCCAATAAGCGATTAAAAGTTGGCAAAAAGCAACCAACAGTTGGCAATAAGCTATCAACAGCTGGCAATAAGCAAACAACAGTTGGCAATAAGCAATAAACAGTTGGCAATAAGCAATCAACAGTTGACAATAAACAATCGACAGTTGGCAGTAAGCAATCAAAAGTTGACAATAAGCAATCAAAAGTTGGCAATAAGAAATCAACAGTAGACAATACGCAATCACCAGTGGACAATAAGCAATCAACAGTTGGGAATAAGCAATCAACAGTTGGATATAAGCAATCAAAAGTTGGCAATGAGCAATCAAAAGTTGGCAATAAGCAATACAAAGTTGGTAATAAGCGATCAAAAGTTGGCAATAAGCAATCAACAGTTGACAATAAGCAATCAACAGTTGACAATAAGCAATCAAAAGTTGGCAATAAACAATCAACAGTTAGCGATAAACAATCAACAGTTGGAAATAAGCAATCAACAGTTGGCAATAAGCAATCAACAGTTGGCAATAAGCAAACAACAGTTGGCAATAAGCAATTAACAGTTGGCAATAAGGAATCAGCAGTTGACAATAAGCAATCAAAAGTTGGCAATAAGCAATCAACACTTGGTGATAGGTAGCTAACAGTTGACAATAAGCAATCAACAGCTGGAAATATGCAAGCAACAGTTGACAATAAGCAATCAAAAGTAGACAATAAGCAATCAACAGTTGACAATAAGCAATCAACAGTAGACAATAAGCGATCAAAAGTTGACAATAAGCAATCAACAGTTGACAATATGCCATCGAAAGTTGGCAATAAGCAATCAAAAGTTGGTAATAAGCAATCAACAGTAGGCATTAAGCAATCAACAATTGAGAATAAGCAAATAACAGTTGGCAATAAGCGATTACCAGTTGAAAATAAGCAATCAACAGTCGACAATAGGCAATCAACAGCTGGCAATAAGCAAGCAACAGTTGACAATAAACAATCAAAAGTTGACAATAAGCAATCAACAGTTGACAATAAGCGATCAAAAGTTGACAATAAGCAATCAACAGTTGACAATAAGCAATCAACAGTTGCCAATAAGCAATCAAAAGTTGGCAAAAAGCAACCAACAGTTGGCAATAGGCTATCAACAGCTGGCAATAAGCAAACAACAGTTGGCAATAAGCAATCAACAGTTGGCAATAAGCAATCAACAGTTGGCAATAAACAGTCAACAGTTGGCAGTAAGCAATCAAATGTTGTCAATAAGCAAACAAAAGTTGGCAATAAGAAATCAACAGTTGACAATACGCAATCAACAGTGGACAATAAGCAATCAACAGTTGGGAATAAGCAATCAAAAGTTGGCAATAAGCAATCAACAGTTGGCAATAAGCAATCAAAGGTTGGCAATAAGCGATCAAAATTTGGCAATAAGTAATCAACAGTTGACAATAAGCAATCAAAGATTTACAATAAGCAATCAATAGTTCGGAATAAGCAATCAAAAGTTGGCAATAAGCAATCAACAGTCGACAATAAGCAATCAACAGTTGGCAATAAGCAATTAACAGTTGGCAATAAGCAATCAAAAGTTGGCAATAAATCAAAAGTTGGCAATAAGCAATCAAAGGTTGGCAATAAGCAATCAAAAGTTGGCAATAAGCAATCAACAGTTGACAATAAGCAATCAACAGCTGGCAATAAGCAATCAACAGTTGACAATAAGCAATCAAAAGTTGGCAATAAGCAAACAACAGTTGACCATAAGCAATCAAAGGTTGGCAATAAGCAATCAACAGTTGGCAATAAGCAATTAACAGTTGGCAATAAGCAATCAACAGTTGGCAATAAACAATCAACAGTTGGCAGTAAGCAATCAAATGTTGTCAATAAGCAATCAAAAGTTGGCAATAAGAAATCAACAGTTGACAATACGCAATCAACAGTGGACAATAAGCAATCAACAGTTGGGAATAAGCAATCAAAAGTTGACAATAAGCAAGCAAAAGTTGGCAATAAGCACTCAACAGTTGGCAATAAGCAATCAGCAGTTGACAATAAGCAATCAACAGTTGACAATAAGCAATCAAAAGTTGGCAATAAGCAATCAACAGTTGACAATAAGCAATCAACAGTTGCCAATAAGCAATTAAAAGTTGGCAAAAAGCAACCAACAGTTGGCAATAAGCTATCAACAGCTGGCAATAAGCAAACAACAGTTGGCAATAAGCAATAAACAGTTGGCAATAAGCAATCAACAGTTGACAATAAACAATCGACAGTTGGCAGTAAGCAATCAAAAGTTGACAATAAGCAATCAAAAGTTGGCAATAAGAAATCAACAGTTGACAATACGCAATCACCAGTGGACAATAAGCAATCAACAGTTGGGAATAAGCAATCAACAGTTGGCTATAAGCAATCAAAAGTTGGCAAAAAGCAATCAAAAGTTGGCAATAAGCAATACAAAGTTGGTAATAAGCGATCAAAAGTTGGCAATAAGCAATCAACAGTTGACAATAAGCAATCAACAGTTGACAATAAGCAATCAAAAGTTGGCAATAAACAATCAACGGTTAGCGATAAACAATCAACAGTTGGAAATAAGCAGTCAACAGTTGGCAATAAACAGTCAACAGTTGGCAGTAAGCAATCAAATGTTGTCAATAAGCAATCAAAAGTTGGCAGTAAGAAATCAACAGTTGACAATACGCAATCAACAGTGGACAATAAGCAATGAACAGTTGACAATAAGCAATCAACAGTTGGCAATAAGCAAACAACAGTTGGCAATAAGCAATAAACAGTTGGCAATAAGCAATCAACAGTTGGCAATAAACAGTCAACAGTTGGCAGTAAGCAATCAAATGTTGTCAATAAGCAATCAAAAGTTGGCAGTAAGAAATCAACAGTTGACAATACGCAATCAACAGTGGACAATAAGCAATGAACAGTTGGGAATAAGCAATCAAAAGTTGGCAATAAGCAATCGACAGTTGGCAATAAGCAATCAAAGGTTGGCAATAAGCGATCAAAATTTGGCAATAAGTAATCAACAGTTGACAATAAGCAATCAAAGATTTACAATAAGCAATCAATAGTTCGAAATAAGCAATCAAAAGTTGGCAATAAGCAATCAAAAGCTGGAAATAAGCAATCAACTGTTGACAAAAAGCAATCAACAGTTGAAATAAGCAATCAAAAGGTGACAATAAGCAATCAACAGTTGAAATAAGCAATCAACAGTTGACAATAAGCGATCAAAAGTTGGCAATAAGCAATCAACAGTTGACAATAAGCGATCAACAGTCGACAATAAGCAACCAACAGTTGACAATAAGCGATCAAAAGTTGACAATAAGCAATCAACAGTTGACAATAAGCGATCAAAAGTTGGCAATAAGCAATACACAGTTGACAATAAGCGATCAAATGTGGACAATAAGCAATCAACAGTTGACAATAAGCAATCAACAATTCACAATAAGCAATCAAAAGTTGGCAATAAGCAATCAACAGTAGACAATAAGCGATCATCAGTTGGCAATAAGCAATTAACAGTTGACAATAAGCGATCAAATGTGGACAATAAGCAATCAACAGTTGACAATAAGCAATCAACAATTCACAATAAGCGATCAAAAGTTGGCAATAAGCATTCAACAGTTGACAATAAGTAATCAACAAATGGCAATAACTAATCAACAGTTGACAATAAGCAATCAACAATTGACAATAAGCAATCAACAGTTGACAATAAGCAATCAACAATTGACAATAAGCAATCACAAGTTGGCAATAAGCAATCAACAGTTGACAATAATCAATCAAAAATTGACAATAAGCCATCGAAAGTTGGCAATAAGCAATCAAAAGTTGGTAATAAGCAATCAACAGTTGGCATTAAGCAATCAACATTGACAATAAGCATTCAACAGTTGGCAATAAGCAATTAACAGTTGACACTAAGCAATCAACAGTCGACAATAAGCAACCAACAGTTGGCAATAATCAATCAACAATTCACAATAAGCGATCAAAAAGTGGCAATAAGCATTCAACAGTTGACAATAAGTAATCAACAAATGGCAATAAGTAATCAACAGTTTACAATAAGCAATCAACAATTGACAATAAGCAATCAACAGTTGACAATAAGCAATCAACAGTTGACAATAAGCAATCAACAATTCACAATAAGCGATCAAAAGTTGGCAATAAGCATTCAACAGTTGACAATAAGTAATCAACAAATGGCAATAAGTAATCAACAGTTGACAATAAGCAATCAACAATTGACAATAAGCAATCAACAGTTGACAATAAGCAATCAACAATTGACAATAAGCAATCAAAAGTTGACTATAAGCAATCAACAGTTGACAATAAGCAATCAACACTTGGCAATAAGCAATCAACAGTTGGCAATAAGCAATCAAAAGTTGGCAATAAGCAATCAACAGTTGGCAATAAGCAATCAAAGGTTGGCAATAAGCGATCAAAATTTGGCAATAAGTAATCAACAGTTGACAATAAGCAATCAAAAATTTACAATAAGCAATCAATAGTTCGAAATAAGCAATCAAAAGTTGGCAATAAGCGATCAACAGTCGACAATAGGTAATCAACGGCTTGCAATAAGCAATCAACAGTTGACAATGAGCAACCATAATTAGCTACTTTAGGTAGCTTTAGTTTACATTTACTGCTATTGTTGTTCTCTAAGAACAGCTCTAGTTTGCTCAGGCATAATTGCGTAACTTTGCTGTTGGTCAAATCAAGCGAACGAAACTCATGTGTCTTTGCACTGCTTTACCGTTCAAATCTGAAACACTGGTTTTAGCCGAGCAAATTCACTGAAAAGTATCTACATGCATTTTTCCTCACCCTTTCCAGTTAGAAATTTTAGGTATTTGGAAAACTTGGTGCGTTTTTCTTCCTATTAGTTGTTCCAAAAAATTGTTAAGCTTTACCTTTTAAAGTGGCTCAGATGTAGGAAATTTATAAAAAAAGAATTTTTTGTTGACATTCGGCATGCGTCTAATAGTGTATACTATAGAAACACTAATTATAGCTACAAAAGCTTTTTTTATCAAGAGAGCCCAACGCCATTTAAGTTATCCTATTTCAGGCAATAATAACTAGCAGTTGTGCTGACTCAGGGTTCTACATAATAGCATAGGACAAGGACAAAAGCATGCTTGCTAGTTTTATGCCACTCGGCACGGGCTGCTGCTATACCACCCGCAACACTCCTTTGTAAGTACCAGGGAATGTGTAGCACAATCTATATAAACTACCATGTACATGTACACTCAAATTTCTTTATATTTAGAACCATGAGCTATACATAAGTATTTATGATAGCCGTAACTTTCTGTGTTAGATGCATCTTTCTTAAAATAAGTACCTGCTTCTGTATTTGAGTCACGAGTTCCATCTCTTTTCTATATAAACTGCATCCTTTTCAGTTATGTAGACAAAAGCGGTCATGTGGTATTGTACAGCTGACTGCATTCTTTCAATGTTTACCCTAGGCTATTAGTAACATCATCGGGTGGCTTTTACACCAAAAAAGACGATGATGTGGAAGAGTTGACATGGCCATCAGGAGCTCAAACTAAACTCAGCTACCCTATAAATGTTACACTGAGCAAACAGAATTTAATCAAGGTAGGCTGTACCAGTTCTCATTCAACTACAACATTTCCATTGTTTGTTTTGTGCCATTAAGTAGTTGCAGTTAGCAAAAAAACACGATATCCTCTGCATTTTTAGTTTTTTACCGAAAGATTATAGCACAAAAACTTTTCATAAATTTGGAAATGTAGCTAAGAACATTAGATTGGCTCTTCTGGCTAGTAAAAAGTTAATTGCTAAACCCATTTGAGGCCATGTGTCTCAATGTCTAAGATATCACAATTTTTCTTTTTTAACAATAAATGTGTGTTCACACCAAGGGGATTTATTGGAGTTGTGTTTTTGATGAAAGAGTTGGAGTTGGAATTACATCCAGTCTGTTCACAATTTAAAATGTAGTTTGCAAACCAAATCTAATTAAAACTCCGACTTTTCAGAATGAGTCACTTTTTTCAGCCAATGAAATACCACATCGATATCCATTCCATTTGCTTGTAGTTGCGTCTCTGTTAACATTACGATATGTGATTGTTCACTTCTATGTTGTACTCTGTCAATGATGGCTGTTCAAAACAGACAAACATAGTATGCAGAACTTTGCTGATTTAGTGTCGGCAACTGATAAGAAGACATTTCTACAACCATTTTTCGTGTTACACCAAACCGACTTTGTGGGCATGAAAGCAACTCCTATAAATTACCCCGGTGTAAGTGCACCTATATGAGCTTTTATCAAATCTGGAACTTGTTAGTTAGATCAACTTTCTGGTATTAGCAAAACAATCGTCACATTAGCCAATTAGCTAGCATGAGTAATTTTTTCAGCCCTCACGTGGCCCTCACGTGATTGGCTGGTCTGAAGCCTCACCGAATTTAAGCTTTTTTATTGCTCATTGCTTAACCATCAAGCAAGTCGAATTTTTCTAGACTATTTCTTTGTAGATTGTGGGACGCATCTCTATCACCCTCGTATTCCAGTTTGGAAATCAGTTTATTAAGACCAGTTGGACTTACAGAGGGGTTAGAAAACACGCAACATCCAAGCATAGATGATTTGGTAAGATCAATGTTAGTGTTCTAGAAAGTACTGGCACATTCTATAGTCTCTTGTTCTAGATCCTATGGCAATACATTGTATGTGTAAATATAAACATACTTTGCTGTATCAATATTTGATTTTTATTGTAGTCGCCGCTGCAGATGAGTAAAAGAATAGTGTACACTTGTTAAGCATCCCAGAGTCTACTACAAAAAGCTGGTGTAACTACTTCGCAGACGGAAAGGCAACCTGTTGATTCTGTACACAAGAAGTAAGTCATACGCACTGCAGCAAGACTGGCTTACATTGCTGTCAATACTGACAGCATAATGACATATAGGCTAAGCTGCCTTAAACTATGACATGTCCACACACCTGCTCTAGGGTTGCATTGGTATGCCTTAGAATATGATCATAGACATCTGTAGACCTATCATAACTTATCAGAACCCGAGGAAATCAACTGTAAACAGTTTTAAATAGAAGTTGAATGGTGCTTCACATCCAGGCATGTCAGTTGCTAATATCCAGGCATGTCAGTTGCTAATATCCAGGCATGTTAATTGCTATTATCCAGGCATGTCAGTTGGTAATATCCAGACATGTCAGTTGCTTATATCAAAGCATGTCAGTTGCTAATATCCAGGCATGTCAGTTGCTATTATCCAGGCATGTCAGTTGCTAATATCCAAACATGTCAGTTGCTAATATCCAGGCATGTCACTTGTTAATATTCAGGCATGTCAGTTGCTTCTACTTGCTGCTACCTGCTAGACATGTCACTGTTGCTTTTGATCAGCGTGATAGTCTGCATGCAGAGCATTCCTATTGGAGTGGCTCTTGCCTTGCTTTTTAAATGTCCACTTGTTTAGACTTGTTGACTTTTTATCTTTGTTGAGGCAGTTAAGAGTTTATCAGAAGACCTGTATCGAAAATGAAATAATACGTTTGCAGAGCTTATGAACTGGAGTAAATCAAGCATCAGCCATAAGTATCAGTAATAAATTGTTGTATTGTAGTTGTTGTATTGTATTATCACAATAAGTCTTGTATCACAGAAAACACAGCTAACAGGTAAGAAGCACATAAAGGAACTGACTTAGTTAGCAAGCCCATAGCTATGGGTTATTAGACAATTATGCGATTATAGCACAGCTAAAAGAAAGCTGACTGCACAGCCAATATGTAACACATCTCCCTCACTATTCTGAGTTTATGGTTAGCCATGACCTTGTTTGAACTTAGAACTGTCATAGTAATCAGGTCGTCTTCTATTATGAGTAGGATATCTGGGACTTTGTACTGGCCTCTCATCAGGTACAGATTGGGCAGGTTGGATGTTAAGATCATTTGAAGCTGTGATGATATTGTCATTGGTCGATGTATCATTAACTTGAAGTCTAGCTTGTAGCTGATTGGCATGTCGTCTCCATACACCACGGTCTGTTCGCACAGCATACAGTATGTTACCCAGCTTGTTAATTATTGTTCCAGGTATCCACTTAGGTCCAGAGCTATAGTTCCTTGCATAAACCAAAGAGTCTACTTCATACCGTGATGATGTAGAAGATGCTTGACCTGGTGAAAGAGTTTTCTTGTTCTGAATTGGTTTCAGCAAGGTCAGAGTATTTCTTGGCTGTCGTCCATGTAGAACTTCAGCAGGTGATTTCCAGTTCAAAGAGGGATGAGGTAAACATCTGTAAGTGGTTAAAAACAGTTGTAGGGCATCTTGATTTTCTCCCCTCCTGCACAATTCTTCTCTACAGATTGCTTAAGAGTCTGGACAAATCTCTCCGCTTCTCCATTCGACGCAGGATGGAATGCGGGAGATGTTATATGTTTAATGCCATGCATGGTGCAGAACTGGTCAAATTCCTTTGACACGAATTGTGGGCCGTTGTCTGTAACAATAGTCCGAGGAAGACCTTCATGTACAAAGATCTGTCGTAGCACGCCAATTGTGTCCTTAGAAGTAGTTTTTCCTACATCTTGCATAGCAACGTACGGATATCGGGAATGTGCATCGACACAAACCAACCACATGTGACCTTTAAAAGGTCCTGCATAATCCAAATGAATTCGTTCCCATGGTAGTTGGGTGGACGGCCAACTTTGGTAAGTCTTGGCTGGGTCATTAGCACAGATTCGGCAAGGTTCACAAGCTTTGATTAGCTGTTCTATGTCTGCATTGATGCTAGGCCACCATGCGTATCGACGAGCAAGCTGTTTTACTCTTTCTACACCCCAGTGTGATGTATGCAGCAAGTCTAACACTTTACTCTTCAGAGCCTGTGGAATGACAACTCTAGTAGTGCCATCACGTTGCAAAAGCACAGCCTCCCCATGAACAAAAAGAGACTCCCTCATATTCCAATATGGCCGCAAATGTTCATAGCTAGCTGTAAGCTTACTGGGCCAAAGGCCATTCAGTATCCACTCTTTCACTATCTGTAGTGATGTGTCTTTCATGGTTTCTTGTTTAACAGCCTCATCGTCAAGGGGACCATGATCGAGCTCATCTTGTATAGTGTGTGAGACCTCAATGCTCTCCTTCTCTTCATCATGGTCAAACTTCGGGTCTGCCCCTATAGGTAACCTGGACAAGCCATCTGCATTGCCGTGCTGTGCTGTAGGTTTGTACCTGATGTCATACTGATAAGCCATCAGTGTGAGGGCCCATCTCTGCAGTCGCTGAGCTGTTAAAACGGGGATATTCTTTTCTGGTGAAAACATGGCAACCAGGGGTTTATGATCAGTAATGAGCGTGAAACGTTTCCCATATAGATACTGTCTAAACTTAGTCACTCCATAGATGATAGAAAGCGCTTCTTTCTCTATCTGTGAGTAATTCTTTTGGTGCACGCTCAATGTCTTTGATGCATGTGCTAGTGGTCTTTCAGCTCCATTTTCCTCTTGTAGGAGTACTGCCCCAATTCCATAGTTAGATGCGTCTGTTGCTAGAACCAGCGGTTTACTCTGGTCAAAATGGGTAAGTTTGGTAGCCTTGATGACACTTTCTTTAAGAACATGGAAGGCCTTGTCACACTCATCAGTCCAGTCAAACTCGACATTTTCACGAAGAAACTTGTAGAGGGGGGCTGCTTTGCTAGACAGGTCAGCAATGTATGAGCCATAATAGTTGATCTTGCCCAAAAACGCCTGTTGTAAGTTCTGTGGTCGTGGAAGCTGTTCAATAGCCTCTATTGCAGAATTCGAGGGAGTCTTGCCGTTCTTGTCTATTATGTGACCTAGGTATTCAACAGCATTCTTAAAGAACTCGCATTTCTCTCTTTGTATGCGGAGCCCATACTCCTGTAGTCTAGCTAAGAGTTTGTCGAGGTTAGACCAGTGCTCACTCTCACTGCTACCAGTGACAATCAGATCATCCAAGTATGCTGCAACTCCAGGTAAGTCAGCAATCATTGAGTCCATGCATCGCTGAAACTGTGCAGGGCTTGATACCAATCCAAAACACATCCTGTTGTAGCGAAACAAACCACATTGAGTGTTGATGACACACAACTTTTTTGCATTATCATCTAACTCTAGTTGCAAGTAGGCATCTGCCAGGTCTATCTTGGAAAAGTGTACCCCGCCTCTCAACTTCTCTAGCAACTCTTCAAGGCTTGGTAATGGGTGTTGATCAATTGATATTTGTCGGTTCAACATCTTGAAGTCACCACATATACGCACTCTTCCATTTGGTTTGGAAACTGCTACTATTGGAGCAGCATAATCACTAAAGTCCACATGTTCCAAAACACCAGCTTTAACTAATCGATCTAGCTCTTCTTTTACAGCTTGGCGTCTAGAGAATGGCACTACACGAGGTTTAGAAAAGCTTGGTGTGCTTCCTGGTTTCAAGCGTACTGGTACTTTTACTTTTTTACATCGGCCAAGACCTGTCTTGAAGACATCAGAGTACTTAGAGGAGAGTGCAGCGATTTTGTCCCTAAATCCAATAGGGTTACTTCCTGTGACAGTACAGGTAACATCACAACTACCCTGGGTCAATATAGCTAGCCCCTGCTGAGAGAGACCGAATTTGTCACTCCAATCTAGACCAAAAAGGTTTGAGCCTTGTGTAGTGTTTACAACAAGAAGTTTGAGATTTTGTTTTCCCACATCTCCTACCTTCACACTAACTGAACATTGTCCTTTAATCTGTAACTCACTCTGCCCATATGCTTTAAGATGGGTACTGACAGGTAAGAGGGGGGGTGATCCAAGACTTTGGTAGCCTTGCAAATCAACTATAGAGCAAGTAGCCCCTGTGTCCCATTGAAACATTGCATCATGACCATTGACAACAGTTTTGATCCAAACCTTTCTATTGACTCGTTGGAAAAGATTATCTGAAACTGCATGTACTGAATGATAAGGTTCACTTGCATCAGTGAGCACACTTAACACAGAGTTTTCAACTGTCCTAGCAGACTGTTCTGTCTGACTTTGTGCTGCTGTCTTAGCCATACAGACAGCCTCAATGTGACCTTTGACCTCACATTTCCTGCAGACAAATGCTCTGCAGGGACAATTTTTTCTGTCATGTTTAATGTAACAGCTAGGGCAAGACTTCAACATACCTGTGTTCTGTGCATTAGCTTGTTGCTTTCCAATGGTTTGTTGACCTCGGCGTGATCTTTGCTTGTACTGACCTGACATTTTGTTTACTGTGTCTTCGATAGCTGGAGAAGTTGTCTCCCCCTTGAGAATTTTATCGGTCTCCGTTGTCTTGATGAATGCTGTAGCCTTCTTAAGAACATCATTAAGAGAGGGATCAGCATCAAGTAGACACTGGCGACGTACATCAGCATGTGGCGTCTCTTTAATGATTATGTCACGAATTTGTTCATCAACATAACTAGTGCCACAGCCTGTGCTTTTGCACGTGAAAGCACAGTGCCGTGCGAGTCCACGAAGTTCTGCAGCCCAATCAACATAGGACTGATCAGTCTTCATCTTACATTGAGAAAATTCAAATCTTGCTGCCTGAACATGTATGGTATCTGCAAAGTGTTCATTAAGTTTCTCCGACAACTCAGTAAATGACTTGCTTGTAATATCCTCTGCGCCAAATAAGTTTGACAACAAGTCGTATGTCTCAGCTCCTACCCAAGATAGTAAGCATGCTCGTTTCTGACTGTCATCTACCACCCGATACACATTAAAGTGCTGATTGAAACGTTGAAGGTACTGGTTCCATTTTTCTTTACCCCTGTCGTATGCTTCAAACTTGGGTATGGCGATAGCTACTGGTATTGATGCAGCACTATCACTCTTGGTAGCTTCAAACAAGGAGATAAACTGCTTCTGTAGATCAGCGTTTTGCTGCTGGAACTGTTGTTGCTGTTTCTGCATAGCATCGATCAAAGCTTTTATGTTAGGATCCATAGCAAGACAATAGAAAAATGCTGGCTGTGAGTCCACAATGTTCGTTCCTGCCACCAGTTGTTGTATTGTAGTTGTTGTATTGTATTATCACAATAAGTCTTGTATCACAGAAAACACAGCTAACAGGTAAGAAGCACATAAAGGAACTGACTTAGTTAGCAAGCTCATAGCTATGGGTTATTAGACAATTATGCGATTATAGCACAGCTAAAAGAAAGCTGACTGCACAGCTAATATGTAACATAAATCATTTAGCAGAAGTTGGGTTGTTAAGTAGAAAGAGGTTAGTAAACTCTAACACCACTAGGTTTGTGTGCTAAACACAACTGATTGGTTTAGTGCCAAATAAGCTTTCTTTTTGTTGACTTGAACACTTACTACTCTATGGGAGGTGATATGGTAGCATATACAACACCACACATAGGAGCTGAGACATTTACTGTAATAAATGTGTCACATCTGTCTTGGATTATTTCAGTGTGACCAAAAGGTAAATGTTATCCGCAATTTCAAAGTGAGACTGAAAGACTGTAATCAGTTAAATAGAGACTGTGCACTATGGTAAAAGTAAGGGAGATAATTGACTATTATCTCTCATGAAGCCAATATGATGGCACAAAGGCATATCACAGCAAACACCAGTTTTATATTACCTCAACAGTAGTACTCAATGGCTATTAGTAATATTTATAGTTTGGTAGGGATTCAGGCGTGTCCAAATTGTTTGCAGGTTCTGGACCATGGATGCATTCAACAGAGATAATCAAGCAGTCGTCTACTACTTCAAGGTTGTCAGCTCGTGAACAAAAGCTTTTTTAATACTCCATAAGTCTCCACCCATACAAGGTATCCGGGAGGAGAAAACAATTTCATATATATATATATATATATATACAGTATATATATATACATATACAGTAAAACTCGGATAACTCAAACTTCAAGGGACCGAGCAAAAGTGTCCGAATTATCTGAGTGTTCAAGTTATCAGAGCACTGTTACAAGTCCATGTATTTACTTATTTATTAGTAGATACATGAACATATACAAACTATAATATAAATCAAAAGCACAAATAGCTTGTTTCAATTTAAATGCTTCTAATGTAAAGTTTAAAACCTTTTTATCAAAAAGTATAGAGATTTTTCTATCACTTGAGATTGGTTTGTTGTTTGAGGTGATGTTATTGCCAGGACATTTTTTAGATTGACATTGGCAAAACTTGATTGTTGCTGAAATGCTCAAAAAGCAAAGACATCTTTTTCTTTTGAGCATTTTACCCACGATCAATTTTGCCGATTTTTCTTGAAGTTTATGCAAAGATTAACCCACTTTACCTGGCATTCGTTAAGAGCAACACTCCGAGGCAGTTCAATTAAAAGTTTTACGAGGTTTTACGGTACATTGTATATCACTAACGATTTTTGAATGGATACTTATTGAATGTACACACGTATTCTGTGTTTAGGTCAAAGGATGAATAGTTTTTTTTAGCTAAGACAACGTATACGTTTAATTACCACAATTTTTATAACGTTTTGAACATTCAACATTCCGACGTTGATTCAACATGGAATCCACGTCGGAAAACTATTCATCACGGGCTAGCCGGGTCACGCACTCAAGGATTTTCGCCACGCAAACAGAAAACAAAACATGTTGTTTTTGTTTTGTATGTGCGTGGCGAAAATCCTTGCGCCCGTGACCCGGCTAGCCCAGTTAAACCTTTAGAACAGTCGTTGACAAATTTATTTTGCCGATGGAGGTAGTAACGACGCTTATGAATTACGAAAAATTGAGGTTTACCTTTATGGCTTGGAATAAAGTGATTTTCTAAAGCGGTAGCAACCATTTCGGAAGCCGTTGGGCAAAAAACAGTTCGAATTAACCGTGTTGAGTTCGAGTTGCATAGAGCCATTTATCATTGCGTAGGAACGGACCAAGCAAATCCAGTCGAGTTAATCATGTGTTCGCTATATCCGAGGGCGATTTATCAATGTTTCACTGTATATATATATAAATTGTTTCCTCACCCCGGATACCCCGTATGGGTGGTAAATTCTGCTCTAACTCGGGTCTCCTACCAGAGATCTGGGAGTTTCAGCACTCGTCTCAAGATCTTAGCTGTTCCCAATAGCGCACTTTTCCATTATATATACATATCATCAACTCTCATTGGTAATGGGATTTCTGTCCCTTTGCCAAAGCTCGTAGCTGCACTGATGAGGCTTCAATTGCCGAAACAGTACTGTCTGTAGCATAAATATATATATATATATATATATATATATATATGTATATATATATATATATATATATATATATTAATATACATATGTATATATATATTAATATTAATATATGTATATGTATATATGCTACAGACAAAAGATCTACTACAATAGATTTAGCAGTACCCAATGACTACAATATAGACAGCAAAGAAAAAGAAAAGGTAGAGAAATATCTCCCTCTTGGAGAACAGATTGAAAAATGCTGGGATGTAAGAACAACTGTAATCCCAGTAGTCATTGGGGCAGTGGGCGCAATAGCACCGGCGCACAGAATGCTGCTTGCCCAGACACCAACAGCAATCAACTCAGGTGAGTTGCAGCAAAGTGCCTTACTGGGACCAGCTAAGATCTTGAGGCGAGGGCTTAAAGTCTCAGGTCTCTGGTAGGAGACCCGAGTTAGAGCAGAAACTACTGCCAACCTTACGGGTTAACCAGGGTGAGGAAACAATTTATATATACATATTTATATATAAATTGTTTCCTCACCCCGGTTAACCCGTAAGGGTGGCAGTAGTTTCTGCTCAAACTCGGGTCTCCTACCAGAGACCTGAGAGTTTAAGACTCGCCTCAAGATCTTAGCTGATCCCAGGAAGGCACTTTTCTGCAACTCACCTGAGTTGATTGCTGTTGGTGTCTGGGCAAGCAACATTCTGTGATCCGGTGTTATCGCGCCCGGTGCCCCAATGACTACTGGGATTACAGTTGTTCTTACATCCCAGCATTTTTCAATTTCTTCTCCAAGAGGGAGATATTTCTCTACCTTTTCTTTTTCTTTGCTGTCTATATTGTAGTCATTGGGTACTGCTATATCTATTATAGTAGCTCTTTTGTTCTCCTTGTCCACCACCACTATATCTGGTTGGTTTGCTAGAACATGTTTGTTAGTACGGATGTAGAAATCCCAGAGGATCTAAGCGCGGTCATTTTCATTCACCTTACCAGGAGTTTCCCGTCAGTGTTGTGGTTTATTAAGGCCATACTCGTCACATAGACTTCTATACACAACACCTGCGACATGGTTTTGCCACTCAGTGTATGATTTTCCTGCTAGCTGCTTGCATCCATTAATGATGTGTTGGATGGTTTCAGGTGCATCTTTGCACAGTCTGCATCTAGGATTGTCTCTAGTGTGATATATTTTTGTTTGGAGTTGCCTTGTTGGGAGCACTTGCTCCTGGGCTGCCATGATTAGCGACTCTGTATTGGTCGTTACGTTTCCTTTTTTCAGCCACATATATGTCTGGTGAAGATTGCCAACCTTAGATATTTGTTGGTGGTAAGCACCATGAAGAGGTTTCGTCTGCCAGTCAATTTCCTCATCATCAAGGCAAAGGTCCATTGTAAGAGCAGCCGATTGAAATTCTGCTAGCAACTTATCTGAAGTGGCCATAGAGGCTGCATAAGCTTTGATGCTTTGTTCTTCCTCCTTTACTGTCTGCGGTACACTTTTGAGGCCCCTACCGCTATCTTTCCTATCGAGATACAATCTAGTAATATCAGATTTTGGGTGGAGTGCTCCATGCATGGTCAGCAGTTTACGATTTGCTGTATCTGTTTCCTTGATGGCTTCCTCAGTCCACTTTATTATACATGCTGAATATCTTATTACTGGCAGTGCGTAGGTATTTATTGCCATGACGTGATTCCTGGCATTGAGCTGGTTCTGTAGGACCTGCTGAAGGCGTTTCTTGTATTCGGTGATGGCTTTGTCACGTACCTCGGCTTCGTGGTTGATGTTGCTTTGTATAATTCCCAAGTACTTGTACCCAAATTCTAAATTTTTGATGGTACCATTTTGCACTCTTGCGCCATCTGTGAGCATAGAATGGATTTTTTTAAGATTTAGCCTTCCACATTGCTCAATACCGAAGGTCATTCAGATGTCCTTTCTGTATACCTGAGTGAGGTGTATTAGCGAATCAATGTCCCTTTCTTTGTTAGGGTACAGCTTGATGTCATCCTTGTAGAAGAGGTAGTTTATTTTGGTGCCATTTTTTAACGGGTACCCATATTGAGTCTTCTCCAGCATACTGCTTAGAGAGTTTAGGCATATGGTATAAGTTTTGGCAGAAGAGCAGCGATGATAAGGAGTGATATTGATAGATGCTTCGCTTTATTTTTACATTCGCCAGTTTTTTGCCATTGGCCTCTAGTTCCGTTTTCCATTTGGTCATTGACATCTTGATTAATGCCTCAAGAGCAGGGTAAACATTGTACATACTGAGACACTCAAGTAACCAACTATGAGGAAGTAAGTCATAGGCCTCAGTCAATCCAAGATAGTCCAGATATCCAGATAGTCAATCCAAGCCACGGCAAGATTGGTATGCCTTCTCCTGCTGTCTTGGCAGATCGTTCGATTCACCAGTAACTGATGTTTGGCTCGTCGGGTGTTGCGCCCAATTCCTTTCTGAGCACTAGTCATATAGTGACTCATGTGCTGTTCCAGTTTGTCTGCAACTATTCTTGAGGGCAGTTTCCAGGTCATGGGCAAGCACATTATTGGTCGATAGTTTTTGGGAATCGGTCCCTGCTTTGGATCTGTTATCAGAAGTACAGTTCGTCCTACGGTCAGCCATTCCGGATGGTCGCTTTCTTCTCTTAGGCATTCTATCTGCTCAGCCCGTCTAGTGCGAAGTGATGTCAATTTCTTCAACCAGAAGGTTCGAATCATGTCATGGCCAGGTGGTGCCCAGCTCTTCAGTGCTGCACTCTGCACTTTACATCCACTTCTCTGATGGTGAGTCCAATTGTAGCCACAGTGTGTTGGTGGCCACAGTGTGTTGGTGGCTCTCTTTAAGCCTCTTCAGCCAACTTGCAGTGGTGTTATGAGTAGTCTTTTTCTGTCAGATGTCCTTCCAGGACTTTGAGGTGCTGGATCGAGGAAGATCTGACATTGGCATCCGCAGTTCACTTTGACCCGGGAATACACTCTAGATGGATTATTGATGAACAGTTTGTTCATTCTCTTGTTATTCCGCTCCTCGGTGTACCGCTTCAGTCATGTCGAGTGTGCTACTAGCTGCTGTTTGGCAGATTCCGAAGCTTCTATTGTGGCTTCCTTTTTTGGATGCTCCAAACTGTGGTTAAATCTCTCACTGAGCCTACTAACGTTCCTGTGCAAGTCCTTGATCTTCTTTTGTAGCCTCAGCTGCAAAGATGGAATGGCTTGAAGCCTTGTTGACATTGGCTTAATACCCATCTCCTCCAAGATGACGGATACCATACTGTAAATTAGAGCATTAGTCTCACTGATCGATCGAGTTGAGATCGATTCCAGTGCCAAGTTAATATCTTCTAACAGCTTCTTAGGTATGGCCTTGCTAACTCTCCGTAGTAGTACCCCGCTTTCATAATCATTAGCCGTCGCCATCTTGTTGATGATATTTTCCGCAAGCTCTTACCCTTGGGTCAAGGTAAAAGTGCAAGTCTTTTTCAACCTGTGAGTCAACACAAGATTGTGTATGTGTGACTGCTGGTGTTTATATGCACTGCTCGTTGGCCGAGGCTACTTGGGAGTGTTGGTTCCTAATTTCATCTACCTCAAGTTCCGACATGAGGTGCCGCTTGATTATGTTACTCTTCTGAGCTACAAGTTGCTTAGCGGTTAATGGCAATTTAGGGCGCATGTTTATCCACAGTTGACGCATCCTTCCCATGTAGCCCCACTTTTGAGGTTCAATTTTCACTCATAAAGTAGCTCTGCATGAGGTCCGTGTTATCAGTTTGAGACCATTTCATCCGTTTTGAACCATTAGCGAATTTTCACTGCCTTCTCCTGGTTCAGCTACAGGCAGCACAGACTTTGTTTGACCGGGCGACATCCGAGTAGGCATGGCTTTGGTTATTGCACTCATCATAGAGGTTGTAGACGTTATACAAGCAAAGATCTTGTCTAAGGACCACCAGAAGGGTGCAGTTGTTGGGGTTTGAACTTAGGACCTAATGATCACTATCCCGACACCTTACCACCTGCACTACCGATCCTGTATATATATATATATATATATATTTATATATATATATACATATATATATATCTATATATATATTTATATATATATATATTGATATATATATATTTACATATATTGATATATATTTATATATATATTGATATGTATATATTTATATATATTGATATATGTATATAATAATAATATATATATACATACTAGCTGAATGCTCGGCGGTGCCCGGGGAATAAAAGTTTTTGCACAGAAAATTTATTTTTATTTAACATATACCAACAGTTACCATTTGAACTTGCTAACTTCATATCATGAGAAAATTGTTTTGCTTAGTTTAAAGGTTGACTTGCTACAAAATTCACATTGCAGTTATTTGGTACGGAAAGATTCACCATGTTTTACTCTGTTGTTTTGTAGGTGCCAAATACGTGAAAATGTGATTACACACCCTTAAAAGCTCAAAAACGAAAAGCCGCCGTAGATTGGACTCTAGATATTTATCTGACGTGTTCATTACAGTTTTTTTATCGTCTTGTCACATGATGTTCTCACGTGTATTAAAAGGCCAATAAAAAGCTCACTATAAAACATATCGTAGCACTAGTTTATGGCAAACACTTCGGGTTTTACCGAAGCCCCTGTATTAAATATAGATGCTCACTACTTTACAGTTTGGCTTCGGCATTATTCAATCGCCAAGTCATAATTTGATCACGTGACCCAATACTTCGCAAATAATTTTTGCAGCACTTTTTGATTATCACAGGTAACCAACAGGCTCGTCATGATTATCAGACAATGATATGTACTCCTTCGAGCTAAGGTTATAAAGTTTAACGATTTTTTACGGTCAGTTATAAGATTTCAGTGCTAAAAGTGACAGCATTACAATGACGATAAAACAGACGCGTAAGAACAATAGACATGGTTTTATTGAATGTGTGAAGGATATTTTTGAAAATATTTCGATGAATGAGGTTGCATGAAAGTGTAAACAAAAACCATCCTCTAACAACTACGTCCCATTTGAGCCGTTTTGAAAAGCGAATCCAAGCTACAGCGGTCTCGTGTGGCTGCGATTAACTGTTTGTTTTTAGCTTTTAAGAGCTTTTAATCACATTTCCACACATTTTGCACCTACAACACAACAGAGTAAGACATAGTGAATCTTTTGATACCAAATAACTGTAATGTGAATTTTGTTGCAAGTCAACCTTTAAATAAATTAAGAGAAATATAAAACATCTGTAAAGGTTTTCCCTTCTCCGTGAGTTGAGCAATCACTTGCGGAAACACTCACAAATTCTTTATTCCGAAATATGAAAATTTCTATAGAAACTTTGAGAAATATATATACATATATATTTATGGATAAATATAAACCTCATATTTGTTGCGCAGCCGTTGTGTAGGCACAGGTTTCAGACCAAACATTATATATGAAGTTCTGGATCTATGCAACTGGGCTATAATCACAAAAAAATCAATTGTGTGGTTTTCCATTGCAGGAAAAACTAGCGATTGTTGGTATACAGCTGCACAAGCTAGTGGAATAGGTAATAGCAGTAGAAAATTATTCTAAACCCTTATACTCGAGTATACTGGTATTTAATAGGGCAGGAAATGGTTAACGTCTTAGTTGCAGCTTTCACTATTAAAATGGCGCAAGGGGTAAACTTGTTTTTTCAGTTTTTTTTGAGAAATTTTTTTTGAGGGGACATGAAACTGACAGTCATTTCAGGACTATATGACAATGGATGTTCTATGTGTGTTGAGACCAGCAAAAAACTAGTAAAAGTAGTTACGCTAAATGTCTTCTAAACCATTGAAAAATTAACACACAAGATCAAAGGCAAGGTCTTATGCTAAAAATTTACAGCCGAGAAGGGAAAACTTAACATATTGCACACATATGTATTAGGAATGCTCAATTAAATGTATACAAAATTTATCGTAAATATACTACGCTATAAGCAACTAGCAAAGCTCTAACCAATTGCTGGCAAAACCAAAATTCAGTACATCGTATTTGACCAAGAGACATATACCTTTGCATGTAACTGAAATGTTGCGCTAATATGAACACTCCTCAACAATCCAGCCATACTCTCAACTCTATGAAAGAAAACGAAGAAACTAACTTATGTTCTATTGTTAAAAGTATTTCTATTGTCTGATGTGTGTAATGTAACCATGATATTGTTTTTAAAGGATGAAACCTCCGGAGAGAATTGTGTCTCTTGAAATTCTCCAAGCAAAGATGGATTTGCTAGAGGTATGTCAATGAACTTAACAAGCCATGCCATGTACATAACATCACTAGTAACTGAGTCATGTAATGTACCATCACTAATAACTGAGTCATGCAATGTACCATCACTAGTAACTGAGTCATGTAATGTACCATCACTAGTAACTCAGTCAGGTCATGTACCATCACTAGTAACTGGGTCATGTAATGTACCATCACTAGTAACTGAGTCATGTAATGTACCATCACTAGTAACTCAGTCATTTAATGTACCATCACTAGTAACTGAGTCATGTAATGTACCATCACTAGTAACTCAGTCATTTAATGTACCATCACTAGTAACTGAGTCATGCAAGGTACCTTCACTAGTAACTGAGTCATGTAATGTACCATCACTAGTGACTCAGTCATTTAATGTCCCATCACTAGTAACTAAGTGTGTGCTACCTTCTTGTCTGCGCTCACAGAAGGTAAACAATGAATCGCAAATAGATGGATGTTTCTACTGAGTGAATGTTACATTCTACCTTTCACCTTGCTTATTAGGACGCTTTGGTTCATTTTTTGTGGTAACTTTAACGGTTTTAACAAAGTTATCACCCATCACAACTCTTCATTAATCACATGTTTGTATGATTTTGTTAGTTAATCAAAAGCTATTTGCTAAACATCCACACTTCCTTCCTCTACCAGTATTCCATAGATTTGTTGGACATATTCCATTGCGACAAAGATCAGCCATCGGGACCAGATGTTGGCAATAAGTCAGTTGTATTTCTAATATTTTTGGTTGTATCTCCAATATTGTTAGTCGATCTCCAATATCGTTAGTCGTAACTCCAATTGTTAGTCGTATCTACAATATTGTTAGTCGTATCTACAATATCGTTATTCAGGTCTCCAATATCGTTAATCGTATCTCCAATATCGTTATTCGTATCTCCAATATTGATAGTCGTATCTCCAACATGTTTAGTCGTATCTCAAATATTGTTAGTCATCTCCAATATTGTTAGTCGTATCTCCAATATAGTAGCCTGATTTCTTTACAGAAACTTTGTGTTTTTTATTTATTTACTTTATGTTGGCTATTGTATGTAGGTCTGTCATTTTCAGTTTCTGTGATTTCTTATGATTACTCAACTCTATGCCTATGTATTGCGTGCATGATGACTCATTCATATGGCTATATATTACGTGCAAGATGACTCAATCATATGGCTATGTATTACGTGCATGATGACTCATTCATATGGCTATGTGAACTCATCATTCTCTGTCTAACATGTACTGGCGCATATTGCGTAGAATGCTACTCTGGCATGGCTCCAGGCTTACCAACTGGGTTGGAATTCTGGCTAAGGGACTGAGAATTGCACCCTCGGGCGGCTCCTGTTACAGGTTACATGGTGAGTAAATTACAGTTTTGTCAAGGCCATGACAAAGATTTGTGTTACACTACTAACCGGGTATAAATGAATTCGAAATCGTATACAGGTGTGACTGCTTCATCAACTAAAGGGTCCGGTATATTATAAGGGGTAGCCCTACCAGTAGCTCAGTGTTCAGCTATCTAAAGCAGTTGTAGTCTCCAAAAAGTAGAAGAGACAATTTGAGCTTTGAATAGCCATTAATATCTTACCTAGCAATGTCTCGTTCGCTATAAATGTTAATGTCCAATTTTACCTCCTAAATTTTCTTATGTAACCTCATCTTGCCTGCTATTTACCTGCTTCTATAGCCAGTTTACTTTTTTGTGTTTATTTTTGCTTCATAGTTTTGCAAGGTTGTCTATTTTGCTGATTGCTCCAGTAAAAGTGCCATTTAGTGCTTTACAACAAAAAGAACAAATGTTTGAGTGCTCCTGCGTAATGAGGTCATGCTAGGTAAGTTATATGTATGTTACTAGGTAAGTTATGCAAGCTAGACTGTTTAGATGTACACAAGTGAAGTTATGCTAGCTAGGCTGTTTAGATGTACACTAGGTAAGTTATACCGGCTAGACTATATAGATGTACACTAGGTAAGTTATACCAGCTAAACTGTTTAGATGTATACTAAGCAGGTTATACCACCTAGGCTGTTTAGATGTACACTAGGTAAGTTATACCAGCTAGACTGTTTAGATGTACACTAGGTAATTTATCCCAGCTAGACTGTATAGATGTACACTAGGTAAGTTATACCAGCTAGACTGTTTAGATGTACACTAGGTAATTTATCCTAGCTAGACTGTATAGATGTATACTATGTAAGTTATACCAGCTAGACTGTTTAGATGTACACTAGATGAGTTATACCAACTAGACTGTTCAGATGTACAATAGGTAAGTTATACCAGGTAGTTTGTTTAGATTTACACTGGGTAAGTTATACTAGCTCGACTGTTTAGATTTAAACTGGTTAAGTTATACCAGCTAGACTGTGTAGATGTACACTAGGTAAGTTATACCAGCTAAACTGTTTAGATGTACACTAGGTAAGTTATACCAGCTAGATTGTTTAGATGTATACTAGATAAGTTGTACCAGCTAGACTGTTTAGATGTACACTAGGTAAGTTATACCAGCTAGACTGTGTCGATGTACACTAGGTAAGTTATACAAGCTAGGCTGTGTAGATATTCACTAGGTAAGTTATACTAGCTAAACTGTTTAGATGTACACTAGATAATTTATACCAGCTAGACTGTTTAGATGTTAACATTCAGTCTAGTAGCCATTCATGAGATTTTGGCTAATCTTTCAAAGGTGCCTGAGATCTTGCATCATGACCAGCAGGTCAGCATAATTAGAGGGTTTATTGTTTCTGTGCAGGTCAGCAAAATGAGATAGTTTCTTTAGACTACTGTGCTGACAAGCTGCCTAAAGGAAACCACTCTGTAAAAGCTTGTGGGAAGATGACTCCAAACCCAAAGGGCAATACTGACCTGTAAGTTTTTCTCATCCGGTGCCATCCTTAATTTCCTATTGAATTTTCACTTGGTATATAAAGGAAACATTTACACCAAATACAACTTTTATATTATTACAAAAATGCAAACTGTGTTAACTAAAGTTTGAATCTTCTGTTAACTATATCAGAGTCTTCTGGTGTTGAGATAGACTCAACACCAGAAGACTCTGATGGAAAAATTACCAAATGCTTTAACGTTTTCCATTATCATATGAAGGCTGTTAATATTGAAGCAGTTTATCACTGTGATCATCAAGTAGTGATTATGTTCTTGTTGACTATAAATCTATTTGTCATGAGTTTAGATAGCTTTACATATCGGTTTATTATAGCGTATGATATCTGAATCACACAGGGATGGCGTGACTGTACCATGTGAAAATCCTAAGATAACATACAGTCAACTCATCAGGTTATACGCTCTACAACAATGTGTACATAGTCTATAACACCAATCAGATTAAGATGAAATATCTTCTCAAGGTCAAGTTCAACTTCCGCCACTAACTCCTTCCATAGCAATGCCATCTAGGCTCGATTGCTATAGTTCTTTCTTGCCAGTTTTCTTTGTATTGTCTCGTTGTTATGAGTTTAGGCTTTTCAGTTTTTAAATTTTTAGATAATTCCTCGTGGTACTATTGCACATTGTTCTATTCTTTACTGTGTAAATGAGGATAACAGTTGGCAAGTTACTGTTGCCACTTGTCATTAGTTGCCACTTTCTGTTAGTTGCCACTTGCTGTTAGTTGCTCACAAATAATGCTATCAAAAGTTCTTTCAAACAGCCAATCAAAACTTGCAAGGAACACTTTGCTAGGTTTTCTTATTATGTTGTATCAAATACATGTACATGTGTTTGTGGACTCAATAATTCAGGCTGGTTCATTGCTGCCACAAATAGTGGTTAGTTTAACATGACTTTGACCTGCAGTCTTCCTTGTTAATGGTCACACCATCAGCTCTCTACTAGATATGAATTGGTTCAATGCCATAGAGTCAATTTACCTGCTAGTGAAAATGTTACATGAATTCATAACCGGTTTTTAGTAACACGAGTAATGATCCTTACTCCATCCTTACTTCCTTATGCATGATGTGCCTAAGAATATTCATCATCAGAATCATCAGAATTTCACTCTTTTGTGAAGTCACTGAGGTTTAAATTTGATCCATTGTTTGTAGAATTATTTATAGGTGGTTTACAACCTGATCTAAATACTTTAATATGTTTTGATGAATGATGAGAACACCCTTCAGGAACAGCAAATGGCTTAATACCAGCCATGTTACGGCGTTTCAAAGTGTGTTTACTAACTTCAAAGCTCTTTGGTTTTATCCTTAAAACTTTGCAAACAACACCATCAAATAAGTAATAACTGTATCCGTTTAACATGTTTACTTAAAGTAGTTCCTTTATAGACTTGTTTAACTTGGTCTCATACTTGAACTTATATGAAAAATGGTATAGCAAACATTCTAAGACTCACATGTAAATGCTGCTCTGTCCGAAAAAGATTAAAAAATATAGGTGACATTAGCAATGCTTTGGTCATAAAAGAATTAATTTTATCTTTCCAAAATTTTCACCAGCTAGTGAGGAAATGAAGCATCACATTTTATTTGAACATCATGACTATTATAATGCCACTTGAGTGGAAGGGTTGGAATAATACAGCGCCATAGGACTCAAATAGAGGTTTCATATTATATCCCAAATATTTTCAGCCTTTCTTTGAATAGAACTTTTGTTGCTCTTCAGGGAAGATAGGATTAACAGTATCATAAAATAGGCTTAGGTCAAGGCATCGCCGTCGGGTTCTAATGAAAGATTCGCTACAGCAGAAAAAGTTGTTGATGAGTCATTTTCCATCGTCCCAGTTAGTCAATTATTCTCAAACAGGGGAGTTTTTGCTAAAAACCTTAATTGTTTTAACCAGAGTAAATCAAAACATGCCTGTCTGTTTATACTTGGTACAAGTAGCTTACTCAACAGCACCCAGACTAGTTGTTAGTTTAACATGATCTTGATCTCTAGTTTTCTTTGAGAATGATGACCAATCAACTTTCCATCAATGTCTTTCAGAGCATGTCTAGTCTGCAAAACCTGTTACCATATAGATTACACTGGGCAACCAAGTTTCAAAAATCTTTTACTCGCCGAACCAAATTAGCTATTTTCAGTCAAGTTTTTGTGCTAAATACAAATATTCGCATAGAAAATCGAGGGGATTTTGGTTAGTGAGCTAAAGGAGGTTGTCCGATCATTGACCCTCTGTTCACAGATATTGCAACTCTAAACCTGCTGCTGGCTTTAAAGGGAAATTACCACTTCCCCTGACAAGTGAAAAATACCAAAGAGACACAACTGTTCTGCTGGTGCAAGGTGGTAAACTCTTGGAAAGAACAAGCCAAATTGGAGTGATTCAGAAAATTGCTGACTTAGTCACATATTGAGGATGATACTTCCCAGTGCATTGTGATGCTGATGCAATTAACAGTAATACCAACATAGTGAGTTGTCAAAGACGATGCTCGCTTGAGAAATGTGAACGCTGGTGCAATTTAGGATAATTTCCTGTTATTATCTAAAAATTGCTGGTGCTTTTAAATCACAGCAACCTAATGTAACAATGGTAGATCGTTGATTACAAACCTTACTAACCTGACAGGATTATGTAGCTAAGCTCAGAGATCCTTAAAGCACATAAATTACATAATTTTTTTATTGTGTATTTGAATACATCAGAGTCTTGGCTTTCAAATGAGCTATTGTTTGCCATGGTGAGACAGACATTGGTTGGTGTTTATAAGATTTTCCCAGAGCTCCACCGCAAAAAGGTTTACAGGCGTAGTCTCAAAAATTGTGACGTCACAATTCTCATATTCGTTGTTGTGTGCTCTTACTGCTTATTTATCAACTATGATAATGACGATAATGACGCTAGTGGCAGGCAAAGGTAGGACAACTCCAAAGAACGAATGAAGATGACAAAGGACTCAGTGTCATTAGTTCTCCATGTACACATTATTTCTATGATAAGTACATCAGACCTCAAGAACCATACTATATTTTTCCGATGATATTATACACTTGCTCTTTATTTTTAATGTGATGTTGCGGGTGACGACTGAGACTAATTAATTTCAAGCATTGCGTGATCTCGCGAAAGTGCGATTGACGTTTAGTCCTAGGGCCACGCAACCGCAGGTCATAATTTATTCGATTTGATTTCATTACCTTTATCAACAAAAGTACATTTATTGAATCATAATTATTGAATCATTAATTAACCCAGAACTTGTGTTTTTATTGGTCGGGCGTCAGCAAGATCACGGGCATTGTTGATTATCTAGAATCTTAGTTTATTATTAGCGCTCTTCGTGTTTAACAGCACCGATTGTCACAAAAAAAACGCAGCCTCAATGGCAGCGAAAGGGATCGACAACCTAAGGCTAAATGAGAATTAGGTCGTCACATTTTGAGTACCTGAACCGAGTGTTTTTTTTGCAGGACGTACTTTTGACACCTCGTTTTTCATAGTTCTATTATTTTTTGTGTATTGAGTATAGGCTCATTCAAAATCCAAGACTGATATATTGAAATATATAATAAAAAAATTATATAATTCATGTGCTTTAAATGTTTTTTCTTTGTATTGCGGAAGCTTTTCACAGGTAGCTACTTTCTCTAACTTTGGATGACCATTTGATTTTCTTTTTCTAAAAATTAACAGCTAATATACGTATTTTCATGTTTTACTGCTACAGCCAGTATAACCCAATTACTGTATAGCTGTATCAATAAAATTGTATATCGAATTGTAGGGAAGCTCTGGACACGAGTGTCTGTAGAGATGTGAGTAAATGCTTACTTCTACATATTTTCTAATTCTATGCTACTATCACTAACTCCTTTTGGAACACGTTAGTTAGGCTCTTGATGTTCTCTATTTTGTCTCATACCAACTTACCTTCTTATATTTTTGAGGAGAAACGAAACTTGCGGGCAACCTTTTGCATTGGAAATACCAAGGACTTTTTACTATAGAAACACCAATAACTTTCTACTATAGAAATACCAAGAACCTTCTACTATGGAAATATCGATAGCGTTTCATTATTAGAAATACAAAGAGCTTTGATGTGGAAATACCAAAAGCCTTTTACTATGGAAATACCGATAGCATTTCATTATGTAAATTTTTGCTTAAACTTGTTGTCTATATGCTATTTAGTTTAGATTTTTAGCAACTCAACAGTCAGAGATTCTATCAAGTATTAAGTTTTGTCCTTTACTTAATTAGAGCCGATGTGTTTTAGTCTTAAAATTCATATAACAGTCATTTTGTATCAAAAGGTTCACTATGTCTTACTCTGCTGTTTGGTAGGTGCAAAAAAGGTGGAAATGTAATTATAAGCTCTTAAAAGCTACAAAGCGAACAGTTAATCACAGCCATCACCAAAGCGCTGTAGTTTGGAATACCTTTATTTCAATGATGTACTCATTTCAGCGTGGTAATTTTGTGATGCACGTGCTGTTATCACCTGAATTGAAAGGCCGATAAAAAGCTCAATAGAAAATTTTTGGTAGCATCAGTTTATCCCAAACACTGGGTTTTACCGAAAATCTCTTATCAAATATAGATGCTCGCTACTTTACAGTTTCGTTTCAGCTTGGTATAATCATCTAATCGTAATCTGATCACATGCCACACAGAACGATTTCTGCAGCATTTTCCGACTATCACCGATGACCAACAGGCTCGTCATGTTTATCAAAGGATGATATGCATTCCTTTGAACTAAAGTTGAGAAATTAAACTAATTTTTATGGTAGGCTTTGAGATATCAGTGAGCAAAATTGCAGCATTACAATGACAATGAAATAGACGCGTAAGGACAATAGACATGGTTTTATTGAATGTGTGAAGTATATTTGTGAAAATATTTAGACTAATGAGATTGCGTCAAAGTGTAAAAGGAAGCGCATCGTGTTCAACTAAGTTCGACTGGACCCGTTTTGGTAAGAGATTCCAACCTACGGCAACAACCTTCGTTTTCGTGATGGCTGCGTTTAACTGTTCGTTTTTGAATTTTTAAGCACAGCAGAGTGAAATGTGGTAAACCTTTTGATACCAAATAACTGTAATGTAAATTTTGTTGCAAGTCAACCTTTAGCCAAAAATTTTTGTTCTCTTGGTTTGTAACAGGTGTTTATTCACAATGCAAGAGTTTTAATATTAGACTAGCCATGTGTCCCACGCTTCACGGGTGATAAAATAATTACCCCATGAATTTGAGTAACTCACGATGGTAACTTAAGCTAGTCTAAATAGTTACTATAATAACAGCTATGTTTGAAGCCAGCTTAATAATCATTAGCTATCATGTAACAAACTCTATTAATACACTTATAGGCACTAGTAACCAATAGTATTTTTGCAAGTGCTTTAAGAGTGCCTATTTTAACTGATGTAAGATATATGACCGCACTTATGCTATCGTGTAGCAGTTTAGCCACTCGATCTGGTAGTTTCAAATCCAGTCCAAAGCTGATTTTCATTCCAAAAGCTATCACTATGGCTGGACGAATGACAGACCAACAACAGATACTGAAATTTACATCTATAGGTTGCTGATTATTTTTAGTTTGTTGTTATATTCCCTTATATGGTGAGCTGACAAGGAAGAGATCAAATCAAAAGTCTGCCAACTGCTGTTTTTGTGACAAACTGTGCTTCATACTTTATTCAAGAGTTGTGAAGCAAATTTTTGAATACGCCTGTCAGGTATGGTCGCCATATAAAAAACCCTAATAGATATGCTAGAAACTATCCAGAAGCATGCTATTAGATGGGTTTTTACTCTTTAGATTAGAGTAATCAAAAAGTGTCACTAGCTGTATGCAAGAGAATGCCATAGATTTGTTTTAGAACTTTTTGACAATTTTGAAATTGATATGTTAGGATTAAATTAAAAAGAGCTCCCATCTGCAAGCACTATTGTTACTCTGCTGCATCACTGTGACACCATTGAAAACTTGAATTGTTTACACGTATTGCCAGCTGATTAGGTGACTCTTTGGTAGAGAGCAAGTGCCAACTTGCTATGTATAAAATAGTCTAAGAATAATAAATACTTTGTGAAAAACACTGGGGATTCATACATTGAGAATAATTTAAAATGTCAATCTCAAAGATAATTTTGTTATTGGAGCTAAAAGAAAATAGCAAAGAAATGCTAAAAATACGATAAAACTGCTGTGAAAAAAATTAGTTAGTCAATGGAAGAGTATTCAGTTAGTTTTATCAAAGAAAAGATAACTCCCACACTGGGTGTAACTCATACACGGCTAGGAGTATGATTCAGAATGGTATAATTACTTTCTTTGTAGCTAGCTGGTGGAGCTGAAGAGGAAGCCAGCATTGTTGTCGTCGTGTAAGTAGTAACTACCACATACTTATTTTTTGTCGGCTGTTGCTTGGCAGCAGGCGCATTTTGGCGAAAGATCTTTCCAAGAGACAAGAGTTTTTCTAGACCATATCCAAATCCCAAATAATACCTACAGCTAAACACATGAAGTATTTGAACATGTAGACTGAGTATCCTGGTTTAATACTTGAAGTGTCACACAGGCACGTAATAGTTCTGTTCCATTCCGATGGACAAAGTTTGAAAAATGCTGACAAAAATCCAATTAAAAGTTATTATTCTCAAACGGTCTGTATATAAAGAGCTTCTGAAAGTGATTAAATGAGAGTGCCCCAGACAGGTGACAAGAAGTAGGCCAGGAGGCCAGATGAGTGAACTTATATAACCCTTTTTACCATAAAAAGACAAGGCCATTTGGTCCAGTACTGCAGTTATACTGATAGGTTTTTGAGGACACCTTTTTATCACTTATTTTTACGAGGTATAGATATATATTATACTGCAAACTGTTTGATCAATTTTTCTTCATCCATTTTATGCGCAAGTGAGGCTTATTATTGATAGATATACTTTATATCAAAGTCTGAGATAAGCTAACCTATTATTGATATGACAACGGTATTCGAGTTTGCGTGCAAAATTTGAAATTGACGCCGAAGAGAGGCTATATGCTAGTAATATAACAGCGACTAACGCTCATACTACAGAGGAACAAACATTGGTGCCCAAGCGAGGAAAGACAACTACTGAGAGGGAAGTAAACAAACATTCAGGAGACGACAACTTGTGTTAGAATTATAATTAGAGTAACAAGCAGATCATACACAAATTTGCAGGGTTGATTTGACAGTTGGTTGAAATAAAAAAAAAAACATTTTATTTGCCTGGCAGGAAGAGCCACTTAGCCAGTTTGAAATATTTATTTGTTACATGAGAAAATCAGTCAGGGGTGCTACCTTACACAACATTGTATTGAACCACACAAAAACACGATTACATTTTTCTTAGGCTACGTTTAAATATTTTTTGAAACATTAATTTCCCAATTCAAATAGTCCTTAATATAGTATTTTGGATATGGTATATTATGATATATAATTATTTTTGTTCTAACATGAGAAAGGTTTAGCCTTGTATCACACTAATTGTTTAAAAAAATATATCAAATATTTATCTGATTTAAATATATATTAGTTAGTTTTTTTTTTTTTCTCACATGAAAGTAGCAAACATTGAAATAGTGCATTTTTAGTGCTAAACACACATCGTTATGATATGCTCGAAGTATATAACACATTGCTGAACTGTATATTTGTTGAATAACAGCATTTTCTGTTTCACTTTAGATAGCTAAAATAGGTAACTTTACAATAATCTTTTTGAGTTGCTTTTTCCTTTCATATCAGTATTTTTCCTATAATATGTTTACTAATCATTCCCTTTTATAAGTTCTATTTTATAAAGTCTTTTCGTTTTGAAGCATAATTAAAAGTTGTCTTCTCTTCATTTAACGACTGTAATTATTATCTTTTTAATTTTAAATAGCCTCAGATTAAATTTGATGCAATTTGAGCTCGATATTCATAGTTGTCTAAAAGTTGTACTAGAAAAAGACTGGGCTATTTCTGCTAATACTTTCAAAATTAGTAGTTTACGCCATTTCGTGCGCTGCGCGGTTGCTACTTTATTTTTTGTTGTGTGAACCATCGAATGTTTTTATTTAACCCTTTGTATTTTTTTCCCTTATTTGTTTACCTTTTTTGTTGAAATGAGATTACCTATGACCAAAGCATTTTTATTACACTGATTATTACCTGACAAATAATTCCTTGACTTAGCGTTGCCCCAACGAATGATTTACCTGAATTTTCTTGGCACTTCAGAACACAAGTTTAAATGGGTGCCGTTATTGGCTTTTATTTATAATTAATCCTGTTGTTTGCAGGAGTAGCAAAAATAGCATGCTATTTAAGTATATTCATCATATTGACTTCATTCCACTTTTTATAGTGTAGTTTTATCACTAGAATTCTACGGTAACTGCAATTAAGAATCACGAATGTTTGACAATGCATGTTAATACGTTGATACGTTCCTTACAATTTGAGAGTAACGCTCCACTGTAAACTGTGTTCATATTATCGTATTGAAGGTATCAAATAATATGCTAGAAATCTGCAAATTTTTAAGTTATAAAATAATATCAATCAAATGTTACAAATATATAACCAAGAACAATTGGCACAGACCAGCTTTATTTATAATACATTCATAAACAAAAATTTACGGTTTTAAACCAAAATTAACGTTTGTAAAGCAAAAATATTAGCATTGATTGCTCAGCTAGTTGCGCTCTGATTGATGTTTAGTTTGAAACCATTTTATATTCTTCTGGTTGTTCAATACTTTCCACAGTGTATTTAAACCTCATCTCTTCTGCACAGTTGAGCTGGTCAATATAATCATTCAAACAATGTTTAGCAGAGCAAAACTGTTACGCGATGCACTTTAGAATACATCTATACAACTTTTCAGGCTAATAAAGAGAAACATCATGTAATCAAAATAGCTCTAGACTTTACTCTCAAAATACGTAGTAGCGCAGATTCATTGTGTATGCTCTAAACCTATTTCACATGCATTGAAGTATTATGACCATTTTAAAAATAAAAACTATTAGCATGAAACAATAATTACACTAATGATAAATCTAGTTTGTACTAATTAGCTACTAATTTATAAATCCGTTATGCAATCTGTCTCCATGATTCTTAGTAGAACTGCAGTAATTGACCTTAAAATTTTTCAATTGTGGTGGCACAATGCGATGAACTTTGTTTACTAGTGTGTTGGATCCTGCGACCAACACGTAGAGGCGACCTGGGTCGACTTACTCTACCGGTCTGCATTCACTCTCCACAGGGGCCGTGTAAGTGTTGCCTGTTGACCAACACGCGGAGGCGACTAGGTCGGCTTACACCACCGGTCTACTACAACCACCTTACACGGGGAATTGCTCCCTGAGTGATATTATGCTCGTTCGACAAGGTTGACCTGAGGTCGACCGGGGTCGACAGTGTTTCTATACTCTACCCCCAAAGCACAGTCCGTAGACTGAGGCTTGAAGTAAATAAGTGCTCAGTGTGATTCTGTTATTGCGCAAGGTAACAGAAGAGTGTGGGTCCAAATGCAAAGCATGTATTGAACGGTTTAACTGAGCCGAAGCTCGGCCTTAAATACCATCAAATATGTAAATGAGGTGGCAAGGGCCCGCCTCCTCTAGGGGCGTGACTACATAAAGAAAAAAGAGAACACAACTCTAACGACAATCAGAAAAAGTAACGCACGTTTCCATCACACACGCCGCCCCTATAGACGACCACCGGCTATATAAAACCAAAAGAAAAGAAAAGAAAAAAAAAAGATACAAGAAATGTAAGAAAACACCAACTAGCTACAACACACAAAAACAAGAAGATATAATAATATGAGAGACACCAATTACTAAGACGTACCAAGAGAAATAATGATAAACAATGTCGATCGTGTCATCTATGAGGTCGACATGCGGTTCGCCAGGTCCTCCAGACGACGAGCCGCCCGTCGGAGGTTGGAGGCCTCTTCCCGCAGAGCGTCCACCGTGACCCGGGGTCGAATGTCCCCCAGTCGGCTCTGGATGCTGCCTATCGTGGTAAATTTTCTGGGAGCTGGAACCGGTCGTTCCAGCTTGGACGGACTGCACCATTTCTTCTTCGGGGGAGAGGGGAGAGGTGCCTGGGGCCCTCTTCGCGTAGGCGGCTTGGCTTTAATTGGCCCGTAGGGTGTGGGTTTTTCGAAGGTTGGAGGATTAATTAGTCGGACCTTCTGGCTCCATGTTGGGTAGCTAGCACGGTCGACTTCGTAGATGGTAATACCTTTTCCGCCGTGAGCCTTCCGTACTTCTGCATCTTTAATTCAAGCCTGATGCTTCGAAATGGTATCTCTGGACGTGGAGTTTCTCCCACACTTACAGAAGAAGCGTGTGAAATGTTGGGCTATATGTATTCTGCGCCGTCGAGGGGTAGATAATAGTTGTTGGCATAGTGGGCAGCTAACACCCTTCTCCCGACATAATTTCGAGATTGTCTTAGCTGTATCCTCCGAGATCCATTTTGTCGGTAGTGGGGAGTGTGGAGCGTGATTCTCCTTCAACGAGTCCGTCTCCGAGTCATCCAGGGTCTCGCCAGGCGCTGGGTGGAGCTCCAGTGGCATGGTCGTCACTTCAGACAATAAGGGTAAGGCTCCGATGATCGGTGAAGCCTTCTTCACTGTTTCTTTAGTAATTTCCATATTTAGAAGAGATATAGATGCGTGCGCTTCGAGTTGACAACAAGCAATGAGCGCGCTCTGTCTGGGGCCCAAGATGGCTGCCTTCTGACCTTGAACTCTGATGGCTTCTCCCGATTAGACGGCGCTAGTGTCGTAATCGGCCAAATACGCGGGAGGCCTCCTTATTCGTTGGGGCCGTGATGCAGTCCCAGCCCTGGTATTACTAGCCTGGGCTCCCGTATTTTCCGTGGTTCTTTCCTCTTCGGTTGTCAATTCGCCGCCAGGGTCGGGGTCAGCCATCGAGTTAGGGTTGCGTTCCCCTGGGGGGACCAAGGAATCTTCGCTGGGAAATCGAAGTGCTTCTGACCTTCCTGGCGACTGGGGTATTCGTAACTCCGTTAGTCGGCTAGGCAGGAGTGGTTCTGGAATAGCGGCCTCTGGATTATGGTTTCCTCGTGAGATTCGTTTTCGGGGTTGACCCCTCATGTTAGGACGTCGAGCAGGCTCGACTTCAACTGGGGCTCGTCCTTGTTGCACCGGACTGGGGCGACAGAGTCTTAACCTTCCCTCAGCTTGAATGGATCGCTGTCCATACCTCTCTATTTCGTAGGTATGATTTTTTTGACTCTTTAATACGCGATAGGGTCCCACGTACTTGGCCGCTAGCGTCGGGTTTTCCCCTCTTCTCCGCCGCTTGCTTAGTAACCACACAAGGTCACCCTCATTGAATAGCGGAGATTCTCTCACATTAGTTGACACAATTTCCTTCTGTCTATCTCGGAGGAGAGTGTGGGCTTGCATCAACCGGTCGTGGACAGTCTGAACATACTCATGTATGCTTGTAAAGGATTCCAGCCTGTTTCCATACAGCAACTGGTCAGGAAGACGTAGCTCTCGACCCAACATCAGATAATTGGGTGTTTCTTTAGTGGCGGAGTGCGGTAACCCTCGCAGCGTCCGCATGATTTGTGGCAGTAACTGATCCCAATCTTCCTGTCCTCTGCCCAGTAAGAGAGCTCGTAGGGAGTCACCCAATACATGATTGTTTCTCTCAACCACACCATTCCCTTCGGGGTGGTACGGAGTGGTCCTAGATTTATCGACTCCCCACAAGTCACATAGCTCTTGGAATAAAGAGGACTCGAATTGGCTCCCCTGGTCGGTGTGGATAACTTCGGGTAAACCGAAGTAGCTAAATATCCTCTCGTCCAGGACCTGAGCTACCGTTGGGGCCGTAGCGTCGGGGATGGCTAAAGCATCTGACCACCGAGTGAAATGATCAGTGAGCACCAACACCCAGCTATTTCCTCGAGGGGTCTGAGGTAGGGGTCCCACTAAGTCTACGGCAAGTCGTTGCCATGGCCTCCCGGCGTACAGTCGTTGTCTGTTCCCGGAGGTCCGGCCTTTTCCTGTTTTGGCCCTCTGGCAAACTTCGCAAGAGAGAACTGCCCTCCGGATATCTCCAGCCATACCCGGCCAATACCAGTCCAATTGGACGCGTTTCAAAGTCTTCTCCACACCTCAGTGCGTTTGCTCGTGGGCTTTCCACAGGATTTCCTGTCTCAGCGTTTGCGGGCATACCACCACCACCCTTTCTCGCCCATTCTGGGTGAGTAGAAGGGTCAATACACCCGACTCGTCGATCTGGAGCTGGTGGAACATCCGGGCCAATCGCTGCAGCTCGGGGCTGCCTACTTGCAGCACGGCCTCTTCTACTCTCCTCCGGTTCCTGACGGCCTGGTAAATGACCCCTAGGTCGGTAGCGGCTCTCTGTTGTAATGCCCGCACTTCATCCAGTGAAGTCTGCACCACCGTCAACCGTTCTGGAACCTTTGGGACCGTGCTTTCACCAGTTCCCTCAACGATTCCGGTTTCGCTTGTTACCTTGATGGCCTGTAACCGAGGATCCTGAAGCCTTCTGGGAGGGTCGTCCGACACTCCGGGTGACCCCGCACCGCCCGGCAGCCGTATTGAGACTGGACTGGCTGGTGTGGGAGTCGGGAGGCCGAGCCCTAAGGCAGGTCCGCTGCCAGGTAGTCGAGGCCATTCATCTTCATCCAACTGGCGGAGGTTGGGACTGGATGTTCCTGTGCCTCTTGGTGGCTGTACCGGAACCTGGTCCACTGGCACAGCAGTTTCCCAATTTGTTCCTGGGGTTACTAGAGAGTCGCACACTTGTGACCTCGTTGGCCCCTGATCCCGCTTCTCAATGGCAGCACACTGCCGGCAGTCGACGCACTGTCGTCGACTCAATCCATCGGCGTTCCCGTGCTTATCGCCTTTTCGATGGATAATTCGGTACTTGTGCTCGGCCAGGCTCTCCAGCCTCCGGGCCACCTGGCAAGAGGGTTCCTGCCTCCGGTGCAACCAAACCAAGGAGGCATGATCGGTTCGGATGGTAAACTCTCTGCCATATAGGTAGGGCCGGAAATGCCGGACAGCCAGCACAACTGCCAGCAACTCTCTTCTGGTTACGCAGTAATTGCGTTCGGCGGAGGAGAGGGTCTTGCTGTAGTAGGCTATGGGTCGCTCCTTGCCCTGCTGGACCTGGGATAACACAGCCCCGGTCCCTACGTCACTAGCGTCGGTATCTAGCACGTAGGGCAAGGAGGGATCGGGATATGCCAGTACTGGAGCGTGTGTCAGCGACCATTTGAGCCTAAGGAAAGCTTCCTGTTCCTCTTCTCCCCATTTCCAGGGGACCCCTTCGCTTGTCAACAAGGTGAGAGGTTTGGCGATCGAGGCGTAGTCAGGCACATATCTGTGATAGTACCCAGTGGTACCCAAGTATGACCTTAACTGCGTCACATCCTGGAGTGCTGCCCATCCGCTTATGGCCTGAATCTTCTCAGGGTCGGTAGCCACTCCCGTGTCGCTGACTATGTGGCCCAGGTACTTGACTTGGGTCTAGAACAAACTGCATTTAGAGGGCTTTAGCTTCAGCCCGGCCTGTCTCAATCGCTCTAACACCTCTGCCAGCCTAGTGACATGACTAGAGAAGTCGGCTGACATGACGATGATGTCGTCTAGGTACAGCAGCAAGGTTTTCCAATGTAGCCCTTGGAGGACGCGCTCCATCAGCCGCTGAAAGGTAGCCGGGGCGGAGGTCAGTCCAAAGGGGAGCACCTTCCACCTCCACAACCCACTGCGTGTGGCGAACGCCGACCGCTCCTGGGCCTCGGTGGAGAGGGGTACCTGCCAGTATCCGCTCATCATGTCCAAAGTACTGAAGAACCTACTGCCAGACAAGGCGTCCAAGCTCTCGTCAATCCGGGGGAGGGGGTAGGCGTCCTGGCGAGTGACACTATTAAGTTTTCTATAGTCTACACACAATCGCCACGCCCCGTCCTTCTTCCTCACCAAGACCACTGGAGAGCTCCAGGCCCCGTGAGCGGGCTCAATCATGCCTTGCTTTTCTAGGGCCGAAACCTGTCGTTCGATTTCGGCTTCTTTCTCGTGTCCTACACGGTACGGGTGTTGACGGATGGGTTGTGCCTCTGGGAGGAGGGGGATCTCGTGTTGTACCAGGGTGGTACGCCCCATGTCTTCACTTCCTTGGCTGAATACATCCGCATAACGGATCAAAAGGTCTTCCATCCTTCGGTGCTCGGTAGGGGACGAGCAATGTGGTGCCGCCTGTTGGAGCAAGTCCAGCATGTGGGGAGGTACGTTGGAAACAGGAGGGGGAGTTTCTTTGGAAATCTCGGCTTCTCCCTTCGCTGTCCAGGGGACCCCTATTTCGTCCGGCCCGACTCCAGTGTATTGTCCCATGACCGTTCCTGCCGTCACGCTGACGGGATGGTCGGTGGGGTTCATACAACGGATGGCCACTCTCCCCTTCTCACCGGGTTGGTGTAAGCTGGCGGCCACCATATATCCGTTTTTTGTTCCCTCGATTAACCCGACTGGTTGATAGGATGAGGACGTGAGACGTCCGGCAACCAGGACCTCGGTTCGAGGGGGAAGCGTTGTGGCTCGCATTATTTGAACGCTGCTTGTCAGAGGTCGACCCTCTCGGTCAGTGCAAGTCAACTTCTGTCCATTTAACACCAACGTGGGTTGCTGAAAGTTCATCTCACAGTGGTGGTCGACCAAGAAGGGCATGCCCAGGATGGCGTCCTCCTTCAGGGCACACACCACGAGAGATACAGTAACCTGGACACTCCTGACTCTGACCGGGAGAGTGATGAGTCCGTGAAACTGCAGCCGGGTACCATCTGCCATTCGTCCATAGTCCTCCCGAACCTCTAATTTGCTTTTGACATCTTTAGGTAATCGCTCAAAGACATGTCGTCCCAACAAATTAGAGGTGCATCCGGTGTCCACGAGGAATTGGACGGGCTGACCTCCGATGCGACCTGGCAAGAAATAGCTGCTATTATGCGGCTTCCATGAATCGTCTCCGTGAGTCCGTCTGGCTTTGCTCGTCCTCTGGGGGCCTTTTTTGGAAGGCCGAGACGGCTTTGGCCAGACGTACGTTTCGTCCTTGGCTTCTGAGGGTGGGATACCTGCACACTCAGACGGACTAGGCGACACAGGGGGAGCCTGTGTCGCCTAGTCCGTCGTGGCCGTTGCCACTGGCCTTGCAAGGGTATATTTGATCCACAGTCAGTACTTCCCCCTACTGCTGTGGATGGTAACCGTTTCCCGACCTCGTGACTTGAGGCGGTTGTCCTTGGGAGGCTTGGGGGCACCGGCGTTGGGTCTGGCCGCAACCCCAACAATTTGGTCCCCTTTTTTCCACTCCCCGTTGTCCCAACAGCTTTCCTTCCCTCAGTCCATCCGCTAATCCCTTTATAGCCATCAGTACGTCGTTCAAGGTGGCTGATAGGGGATCCGAATGGACGGGGGCGACTGTAGCGGGGGTAACCTCCTCCTCCTCCACCGTCATTATTAGGGGTCGGGCACCAGGCCGAGGAAGAGTGGGCTGGATTTGCAGGAACTCATTCCCCGCCTGCACTGCTTCCTCCAAGCTCTGGGCCTTCATTGCTAACAGGTGGCGTTGGAGGGGCGTATTTCCCAGAGTCAGAGAAAACGCATCCATGGCCATACTGGACTTGTAGGAGTCTGGAAGGTCAGCGTACGCTATCTTCACCAGTCACTCCATCTCTGTGGCATGTTCTTGGAGGCTCGTCTTTGGTTCCCTCTTGAGGTGGAGCCTACTCTTAGCCTCTCTCGGGGAGAGTCCGTACTTCGTGCGTAAAGCCGAGAAGATGGATGCAGGTGAGTCCCCTCGACTACAGCTTCTGGCTCCCTCCTTCAGGGTCTCCTGCAGGTGGAGGAGCGTGGCCTTCTCACTCCACTCATTAGCTTCCGCAACCTCTTCGAACTGGAAGATGAATAACTCTACATCTTCACTCCCATCGAACTTCGGAGGCTTGAAGCTAGCTTCCCCTCTGGGTATTTGTAAGGCTCTAGTGATAGCCTCTGTTAGTTGACTAATCTGGTCGACCTGGTGTAACTCTGCCTCAGCCAGATCTCTGGTAGCACTCCGTCGGCTGCTTGGCATGGTTACTAGGTTTATCTTGGAAGTCCGTGGTCAAATCCCACCGCTGCCACCAGTGTGTTGGATCCTGCGACCAACACGTAGAGGCAACCTGGATCGGCTTACTCTACCGGTCTGCATTCACTCTCCACAGGGGCCGTGTAAGTGTTGCCCGTTGACCAACACGCGGAGGCGACTAGGTCGGCTTACACCACCGGTCTACTACAACCACCTTACACGGGGAATTGCTCCCTGAGTGATATTATGCTCGTTCGACAAGGTCGACCTGAGGTCGACCGGGGTCGACAGTGTTTCTATATTCTACCCCCAAAGCACAGTCCGTAGACTGAGGCTTGGAGTAAATAAGTGCTCAGTGTGATTCTGTTATTGCGCAAGGTAACAGAAGAGTGTGGGTCCAAATGCAAAGCATGTATTGAACGATTTAACTGAGCCGAAGCTCGGCCTTAAATACAATCAAATATGTAAATGAGGTGGCAAGGGCCAGCCTCCTCTAGGGGCGTGACTACATAAAGGAAAAAGAGAACACAACTCTAACGACAATCAGAAAAAGGAGATGGTAACGCACGTTTCCATCACACTAGATCAAACTGTTCAAAATCATCGGGAGACTATACCATAATTTTCATAGACAAATGTTTAACCAGATGCTTGTAAATATGCTCAAACTATTAACATGCTGTTGTTCAGGCCTACTTAATAGCAAAACTTGTTGCATACATATGGATCGACCTATGGATAGTTACCCAAAAATAATCATGTATGAACCAATTATTTTGAGTTTTGGCTTGTACCCAAATATGATCAGAAAACTTCAAGCTACTGTAGTCACCCAATTGATGAAATATAAACAGACTTGTCTGCAGACCTGGAAGTTCCGAGTTCAAACGCAGTACAATTCAAATTTTTCATTGCTAAAATTTTATCACTATAGCTGAATAAACAACCAACAGATGACAAATGGACACTGAGATTTATATGTATTGATTAAGACATTCTTTAAGTGTGTGTAGTAAGCTAAACTTGAAGTTTAAAATCAAGTTTAAATTGACATATTAAATTCAGTCTAAACATTGAAGTTTACTTTGTTTTACGAGCTTCAAAAATTGTAGCCACCAAACATGTTGCCGTCAAGTCTCATTCACATTACCTCTAGCCATATGTCTGTCTCAAAGATAAAAGCTGTACAGTACTAAACTTAGTAATGTTGGACTTCACTGCAAATCATAACCACTAAATAGGTCATTCTTACACTGTGTGGGTAGATTGTGAATTACAACAGATTCAAACACATTTTTCATCGTATTATCTAGTTTTTAGGGTTGTTCTTCATGGTATGGGAATGATTAAAGTTATATGTATGCGGACGGTTCCCAACCTGCGAACGAGTTACGTTCCGAACGATTGTTCGTAAGGTGAATTTGTTCGTAAGTTGCTTCAGTACTATATTTTGTATTATAATTTATGTTTAAGGCCTATATAAGTATATTGAAGGTTTATATAAGTATGTTTAAGGCTTGTATAATATTTATTTGTAAATAACATTTAATAAAATGGAGAGAATACATACAGTACTGTACTACGTGTTTTATACCATGAGAGGGTCTTCGTCGTCGCTGGAATGGGCTTCAATAGTTACTTCCTTCTCCGTAATTCCAATGGAAGAAGAAGAAGGTTGATGAGTATCTTCCTTGGAGGATTTACTAGAAACTGATGGTTCTATGATGTCCCTCTTCTTTTTGCTAATGATTGTCGATTGCACCTTTCACGCGTTCCATTATGCGATCTTACTGTTTATAAATGGTACGACTGTCGAACGATTCAAGTTGTATGCCCGTGCAACGCTCACCATTTTCTCACCTGCATCAAGCTTCTTTATTATTGACACTTTTGTTTCAAGTCTGCACATTTGAGTACATTTTGTATCTGTGTGTTTGTGTATATGTGTTTTTGTGTATCTGTGTGTTTGTTTGTGTTTGTCTGTCAGTATATGTGTCT